>NC_141703.1:105680328-106370328 GCF_971803275.1 Cyanistes caeruleus
GGTTTTCAAAAGCTCTCAATGTTGGTTAAATCTGCTACCACTGAAGTTAATGGGGGCCAGATTCACAGATGGTGTAAATCGGCTTAATCCTATAAAATCCAGCTTTGAGTATTTTATCACTAACTTCACTGAGTACAGATGAGGCCACTGCTGAGTCTTTTGAAAATCCCACTCCTTAATTCTTCTGCATACAGTAAATTTAAAGCCCAGTAATTAAAAAAAAATAAAAATATTCCAGGCAAAATGAAGCTACTAGCTCCAGAGGACTCCACTTGTCCTCTCAACAAACATCTCAGCTGAGACCTGTAATCCCTGTTTTTAAGGACATACACTTACATATATTATCAATAAATAGAATCCTGGGGTTTTTTCTAAGGTAAGTAGAAATATGCTGACAAATTTACAATCAGCTACACACTTGGGAACTAAATATTCTCAAAGCTGTTTGATAAAACCAAGGGAGGGCAACAAGAGGTACAATGGCTAGTTTTTATACTCTGTTCATCTAAGTCAATTTGAGACTAATTATAATGTATTCATCTCATGATGAAACTGCACAAATGAACATATTAGTTCACTTCATTTACCATCAACTTTAAGATGTAAATCCTTTTGTAAATAATAAACAGAAAGCAAAGGAAGAGTCTGCTTGTCATAATAGCAAGAGGGATGATGTCTTCAGTGAGGGTATCAGCTTTTGGGGGAATTAATTTCACAGTGCAGAAGGAGAAGTGAACATTGCATATGTACTGTTAATTTTCTCTTCAACAGAGTAATAAGCAAATCCAGTAGCTTTAACTACACCAAAACACTTTCATTTATTAGAAAGTTTTGTTGCACAAACTAAGAACTGGAGAGTCTGAACTGCCAAAGCACTGAAAAACGTCAAAGAACTGATTAGGTAACATGATCAGGACTTTATTTGGCATAGTTTATATTTCACACTGTTTGGAAGAGCAAGACCCTTTTTCTAGTTCCTTCCCGTCTTGTTTGCAAACCCTTATTTTACATGTGACAATCATTTTCAGCTTAAGTATTAGATTACAGGGTACCACGTAGATTTGAAGAAAGTGTGGGCTTGGTCCCATCACATCTAGTACTCAATGCCTCTCTCTGCAGGTATTTTGATATTCCAGAGCCAGAGTGGGGAATGAATGAACAAAGAAAATAAAATGTGCTCTATCATGTGTGTATCAGGGAACAGCCTAAGCTCCTGGCTGAGTGAGAACAGTCACTGACTGACTGGTCAGCCTTATGAGAAGGCTGGAGGCTACACAAGAATCTCTGCTCTCCCCACGGCCCCTGAAGCAAATGCAAGGATTTCCCAGACCTGTCTCTCTCAGGAAAAGCATAATGTCAAAATTGTAAGCATTGCTAACCTATGTGTTTTCTTGCAGTTAGAAGGAAGCCATTTCTGCGCTAGACACACGCAATTTCCTGACACTTCTGTGACATTTTCTCCACACTAAATGTCTCCAAAGTAAGTGAGAAAGTTATAGAGATGCCTTGGAAGTTTTCATGTTATAAAGACATGGAACATGAGAGGAAAATTGATGCTGAGGTTTTCACACTAATTTAGTTAAACATTGTCAGATGGCGGATCATCATACTCATACGTCAATGGCATATCATCATAGCTCTGGCACAGAAAAACAATGTACTCCTTAACTGAGGCTGAACATATGAAATGACAATTTCAACCTCATCAGTCTTTCAGACAGAAACCTGTCCTACAACCTGTTTCACAATTGGAGTCAGATATCCAGACTATCCCTCTTTATCCCCTCTTGAGTTTAGTCACTCAAATTGAAGGGTGCACGTGTCATTTTTGCAATTTTATTATGACAACAGATCAAGTGTTATTTTCTGTGAAAACTTTTGAGGCCCCTTAACATCTTACCCGTCCATCTGTCCTCTGCTTAATCAATAGTTCCTCTACTCTTATTTTTCCCCACAGACAACTTAACTCTGTGATTTCTAAATAGCATCCCTGTAAAAGTAATGCTTCCCACAATATGCTCGAAGTCACAAAGTGCTTTTATTACACAGAACTCATAAATTGCTGGGCTGCTGATGGGCTGACATCATCATGTACCATTTACTTCTTTCATTATTAGCTTGTGTTCTCCCTGGCTGTTTTTTTCCTTACCCATCTACTACTACCTGACATTACCTGCACTCCGCATAGTCTCATGTACAGCACACACTGCGTGAAGTTTCTTCCCATTTTCCTTCTCTATTTAGCAATTTTAATGATTAAAGTACAGCAACTGTTTCTTTCAGTGCTAAGAAATGACAGCAGAGCAAGTGGCACTCCAAAAATCAAGAACCATCTTTAATATCCACATTCATCTAACCCTTCAGCAAGTTGAAACTTCTAAAAATTATCACACAAGGAGGTCCTACAAAAGGAAGAGGCATTTGTTTTTTATTTGTAGGTGTGTACCTTTGCACTTAACTCCAATGAGTAACAGACTCCTTGATTTCAGTGCTTTCAGATCTCATGGTTTGCAGCAACCTAGAGTAATGAACACTCAATTTCCTTCTTCTTTTCCTTCCAGGGAAATAATGAAAAGGAGACAAATCTAGTTGCAAAGGAATCAAACAAGATCTCCACCATGATGCACTCCTTGTTAAGTACATGTGTTCCAAAGCTACTTACTAAAGGTGAGATTTCTGAGCTCTCTTGAATGTTGGTCGCCATAGGAAGATGTAAGTACAATAAACTCCACTATAGTGTTCATAGGGATTTACATACAAAATCCAGAACAGAAATTTTAAAAAAAAAAAAAAAAAAAAAAAAAAAAAAAAAAAAAAAAAAAAAAATCCCTCTCAGGCGTTAAATCTTTAATCCTTGATTATTTGTTCAGCAAGGTGACAGATGGCAAATCTACTGCTATTATTAAAGCTCTTCCTCTGCATTGGCATCTGTTTTCCCTGGGGTGAGTAGGATGAGGGAGTTTGCCTGCCTAACCAAATCAGCCAAGGCTAGATATGACTCCTTCAGTATATTAATACTGCACAGAGCCACATATCCTCACATTGTCTTCTAGCACCGTGCCTGCTAGTTACATACTGGGTTGTCTTGATAGTCTGTTCCACTCCTTGCATAAAGGAGGCTCCAAACTGATATTAATTTACACCTATCTACATATTTCTAGTACATGAATTGCAGACACAAGTAGGCATCAGATTTACCAATCTGAGACACCTGCAATTGTAGTCATGGAAACAAGATCCAAGCATCAATTTGAAACTGGAATTCAAAAGGAACGATCATTAAAAGAAGGTTAGTATTGACAAACTCTTTGATATAGCTGCATGCTCCTGCAAGCATATCTAATCCCCTATCTTACAGACCTAGACTGAGTCCTAGGTAAAACTGAAGCTTCAAGGATTCATCCATTGATGATTCTATGGATGGGCAATCTGAGGTGGGGGTAAAGGGGTGCCCAGTTTACAAAACACTGCACTAGTAACAGACTAATTTTCAATAAATATTAGTATTTATTTATAAATAAATATTTATATATATATATATAGTATTCCTGAAGGTACTAGAAAAGTTATCTGTGCTTTATAACAAGATTTGCCATACAACTTAAAGGAAACAAGAGAACACTGTGTAAAAAAAGCCAGCGGAACTAAACACACTTGGTGAGCTTTTCCTCACAGTCAATCCTTTTACTTCTTTTGAGGCACATGCAAACTCTGGGTGGTGTCTGGCAGGAATATAGGATAGTTCTGCTGTCTATTGTTTCAGAAAGAAAAACTATGATCTAGGTCAGAACTCTGCCAGTTAAAGTTTTTGTCTTCTCTGAAATCCAATTATATTCCTCTCTTCAAAACATGAAACTTAAATTTTGTTCTACATGATGCATAGTAATGATGGAAATTTTTGTCCACATTATAATGAAAGTATTTTTCACTCCTAAATGTGGAATGTTAGAATAAAATCAAAAACTAAAAGATACTAAGCTTTGAGATGCTGATGATTATCACATGCATAGTGCTACATCTCCATACAACCTAAATTATAATACTGTAACCTACTTTCTAGAAATAAACAACTTGTATTCAACGTACTGCTTTTTCTTCTTTTCCTTTTGTGGGGGGGAGGAGAGGGGAGAGAGCAGACCAAGGACTATAATTCATTCCCATTAGTTCCATTAACAGCCTTTTACAAACAATTTCAAACAAAACAAATAGACAAAGCAAAGAAGCCATCTGCACAATTAAATGGTCAGTCAGCACATTTAACTTATATAAGCCATATTACTGCACAATGTAAACACTATCTCCTTGGGCTGACATTCTGGCAAAAAAAAATAAAAATACATATATTTCATGTGCTGGAGGTTAAAGCTGCTGTAAAGTAGTCTACCTTCCTCCAGAGAAGCAGGCAAACATTATCTGTGAAGAAGAAATGGGAAGGAAACAGATCTACTTAGTGTTGTTCTGTTTGTGAGCAAGATTAAAAAGGGGGAAGCTTAAAACATGAAAAATGCAGCAATCAGGATCTTGTCCACCTTTTATTTTTCACCCCCACTCAGTACAGATGTGAGATAAAAATGCAAGCAGGAAGAAAAATGCATGCTTCGACCACTGTAAAACATGCACATTTACTGTCTCCCAAAAAAACTCATTGTTCAATTCTGAGAAACACTTCTGGCAGCCAGTTTTTCTGAACTTAATTATGGACAATTTGCTTTCTCCTGACACTTAGATTATTAAAGTGGCTGATTTATTTAGAATTAAACTTTTGGCCTTTTGCATATTGAAAAAAAAACCCCAAACTATTAAACAGTAGGACTCCAGCGTGTGCCATAATTTTTCCAGCAACAAAACAAAAGGTCAAAGGCTGAGCTTAGAATTGACAGGTTAGCTGTGCTGTAAATCAATACTAGCCTTTGTTGACCACAGCCATCGCTTTATGGATAAAGGTCAGATCATTTAGAAGGTTCAAAGAATAGTAATGAAACCCCGTGCTTCAATCCATACATTTTTCTACGTTCCCAAAATATATTATTCCTTTATTGGTCCTTTGCTGAATGGAAATATGATATGATCAGTGATAAATCATTCTGTTACCAGTCATAAATGGGAAAGAGACAGAAATCATCATCCATAAACTCCGAAAGTTCCCCTGACACCAGAAATTAAGAGGATGATGCCTTTCCCTGCTGGCCTAAGAGAGCGATTACTAGCGCTGCGCTAGTGCTGTAAAATACCACTTAATTTGAAATTCACCATGAGACTACTAATTGGGTCAATAGCCAGAAAGTGAAAGTCGGCAGTGACAGTCTGTCACTCAAGCATGCTTTTGCTGTGTGCTCAGAGACACTTTGTGCATCTGAAAGAAGCCACCAGCCACGGGATGCAGCTGAAGTGACGGGAGGAGAAGCAGAGCCTGCAGCAGCAGCGGCTGAACCTGCAGGGAGGATGTGGGGTCTGTGTCCTGAACACCTCCTGGTACCCAGCTAAAGTTTTCTTTAAAGTTGCCTCCCTGATCATCCCAGCACCAAGCACTGCTCTGAGCCAAGCAGGGGAAAGTTCGGGCTAGGCTAGAGAAGACAATTTATTCTGAAAATAGAAGGGCTCAATGAATCCAGAGTGGCTCTTACTGTCCTTTGTGAGACAGAAACATGTTCATTATCTACACTGAAAAGATAGAGCTAGTTCACACAGATCTTTTCAAACAGACTCATCCTATCTTGAGACAAAATGCTGCAAATCATTAGATAAAATTAAATTCTAAAACATTTAATTACATAACCTTCAGAGAGTCATCACTGGCTCCTCTATCAGTAAAAATGCTGTTTCTGGGGTTTCCAGCGTTTTCTTTGCAAATGCATTCAGAAAGGCAGCGCCTTGTCTGATCATTTCTGTTGATCTATTAAAGTTTGATAAGTTTCAACAATTTTTCCTACTGTCTTAGCATCCTGATTAGTTATCACACAGCCCCATGGACAGATTCCTATTAGCAAGAGTTTAAGCCACTGTGTCACTACACTGCAGGGGAGGGAGAGGCTTTTTCCTGTATTTCATCAGCTTGGCAATCACGGATTTAGGATTTGGAGGAAAAGACAGATGCTTTTCTCTGTTTTGATGAAGGTCAGAAGAAGGAATTTGTCCCTTTCTGGAAAGTCTGGTACTTCTACTATTTTACACTCTACTGGAGTCAGTCAAGGAAGGTTAAAAAGTCTGAGGTTCCCTCTGAGGTCAGAAACATGAAGAAGCAAGTAACACATGAGGACTCAAAAGCTCTGCCCCCCCTGCTTTACCTTTGTTTAATGCTTTTCTGCCCATCCTGTCAATGAAACTTCCAAATGTTTGTATGTCCTTAAGGAAGGTTTTCTTCTCTTTATGGCAAAACTGTGCCTGAAATACAATTCTTCATGCAACCTGCCTCAAAGGTCATACCCTTATGTGCAACTATCAAAAAGATTTAAACAAACCTCTTAAGCTCAGTCTTTACATGCCATCTGCCCTGCTGGAATCACTGCCCTTTCTTCCTCATTTAAATGAGCACCAAAATTCCTAACAAGGCTGTAGGATGGGTTTGCCAGATCACAAGACATAGTGCACAGATTACCTTAAAATGGAAGCATTTGTTTCAAACAGACAACACTATTTAAAAAAAATAATAATATGAAAAAAGGAAACAACAATCTTCCTGCGGTTTTCCAAAAGCATTCCAGCGAGGTTACTTACACTGCTTTGAAATTGGTTTGAGTTATGGGAAGGCCACAGCCTGAGACCAGCAGCTGAGACAGCAACAGAGATGAAAGTTTTTTAGTTTCCAGATCCAAGGGGGAACACAGCTGCTCCAGCTGGTCCCCTCAGATCTCAACACTTACTGGAGCGATCGAGAAAGCGATAAAGTTTTATGTCTCAGTTTGAAGAATGCATTAATAACACCAGTCCTGAAATAGAATGAAAAAAACTCCAAAATAATTAATCAAACCCTAAGCTTTCAGCTCTGGAATTTGAAGCGGGCTGATTTTAGGGAAGCTTGGTTCTTTTACATACAGAATTATCACCTCTGCATGAAACTCCAATTACTGTGAGTCAGCACTAATTTATATTTTTTTAATTACAGTCATCTGTTTATGTTAACCCCACAAATGAATTTATTTGAAATAGAGCAGCAGCATGTATATGAAATAATCACAGAAGTTTTTTTATAGAATACTAGGGGAAAAAAAAATTATGCCATTAGATGTGGACCAAGGCAGATATAATAGGAAAGTGTACTATGAAGCACATTTTCAAAGAAAACCAGCAGCAATAACCTCAGTGGAAAAGAGTGGAGATCTTAAAGATCAATAGTGATTTTGTGATATTTGTACAATCCCCCTACGAGAACTTCATGAGAAATCTGGAAGATGAGGGAGAGTAAATACAAAAATTTTGGAGAAAAAAAGCATCCTATTTCCTATGTATAATTTCAAAAACAGTGCTGATTTCCAAATTTACCTACAAACAACCATCTGCTTTAAAACAAAATGGCATTATGGTAATGGTTGTTGTTAAAGTATCCAGGTCTATTTAAAATCAATTTATCCAGATTCTGGAACAGAAAACAACTTTGCTAAAGCACAGAGGAAAGTAGGAAGCCAGAGACTCAAATTCAAATTTTCAGGTTTCTTGGTTTACAGAAAGGTTTCAGTTCCCACCTGAGGGCAATGCACACCACTGAACTTAGAGTAATAATGATAATGACACAAATTCAATTTAGGAGTTTAAATATGAACAGATCATCTTTGGGAATTTGCTTTCTGTAGTGCTGTGTTCTTGGTCAGGGGTTTTGGCTGGGACAGAGTTTACTTTCCTCACTGCAGCCAGTACAGGGCTGTGTTTTGGATTTGTGACCAGAAGTGTTGATAACGTGGGGACATTCCAGCTGAGCTGCCCTTACACACCAGGGCACCTTCCACTTCTCCCCTGCCCCACCAGCAAGTGTCTTGGGAGGTCCTGGAGGTCTTGGGAGGGTTCAGGTGGCCCCACCTGACCCCAGGGATATCCCAGACCATATGGCATTGTGTTCAGCACAGAAAGCCAGGGGAAGAAGGAGCAGAGGGACACTGGGAGTGATGCTGTTTGTCTTCCCAAGCCCCTGTGATGCGTGGTGGAGCCTCACTCTCCTGGGGATGGCTGAACACCTGCCCAACCATGGGAAGTGGGGAATGAATTCCTTGTTTTGTTTCACTTGCCCACGCACTTTCTGCTTTACTTATTGAGCTGCCTTTATCTCAACCCACAAGTGTTCTCACTTTTACCCTTCCAAATCTCTCTCCCATCCCTCTGAGGGGAGTGAACAAGTGGCTGAGTGCCTGCTGGGATTAACCCACAACAGTCAGGAACAAAGAGCCTTTAATGAAATAAACACCGTCCTCAAAAATGTAATACTGCTGGAATTGTTTCATATGGTATTATAGAATAAATACACTCTTTATGAAAAATGTATTTCAAATGTGGCATCTTTTTTTAAAACAAAAAATATTCTTTTAAAGGAGATTATTTTTGTATGGAAGTTTTTCTGGAAGAATACTACCTAACCAAAATTCTAAAAAACCTTGAAGACTGAAATTCAATAGCTGTACTTGAATGATGATATGACGACGCTGCATCAGATCTATCAGAAAACTGTATTTTCTTTCTTCAGTTATCTCATTTATAATGTAATACTTAGAAAGCTGAAGATTCCTCTGCCATCAGCCAAAATAACAACATTTTATTGTATCTTACATTATCTCTAATTAATTTTAAGTACCTTTTTCTTTCCCCCTATAAACTCCTCAGTGGCTATCAAGTGGCTAGCCTTCAAAACTTTGAAGGATATTTTATTCTGAAATTTATTCATAAATTCTCTTGCCCAAAAGTGGAAAAAGCTGAAAGCAAATGACCATTTGTACCAAAGCAGTTATGGTTCTATTGAGTTAGCTAAACCACACAGGCAACTGGAAATCAATAAGAACTAAGAGCTGCAAGTCAGGATGCAGGAAGGCACAAGTTTAGCCAGTCAAGACTCTGAAACTATTTACTGACAATTTGCTTGTTAACTGTAACATGATCAGTGTTGCTCTACGTCAGAGGATGGATAATGGAATTGTACAAAATCATCACTCTTGCTTCACCATGATTAATTATCACAGTAAACAAATGAGAAGTCCCTCTCTACAGTAAACCTCATTTAAGAACCACCAAGCAACAGGTATGCCATAAAGTACTGCTCTAACACAAACAAACCTTATATGTTTAATTATGCACCATACACATAAATCTTAAGCTGTTTTGTTTGAATATCCTGTAATCTGTCTTGTCTGAAATCAATCTGATCATGTTTTTTTCCCCTCCACAAAGCAAGCTTTAAAATAAACAGAAATTAGCCTTTCTCCCCTTTTCTGTTACTAAATTACATTTTTTTTTTTAAAGCAGAATCTTTATGTCTACAAAAGGATTTTGTACATTTTATTGCAGATGCTCAAATTAAATTCATAAAGAGGCTAGTGATAATTATTATATGCATTCAAATGCAGGTGCAAATTCTTGAAGCTTTTGTTTCAGCATTGTGAGAAGTGATTCATTTTTCTGCTGCTGGATTTAATCAGCCTATACTTGGAAAACGGATTTCAGAGCTTTCATACACAACCTCCAATTTTAAGAGTTAGTCAGGAAAAAAAAAATCCACAACCTTCCTGAGTGAAGTGGACATAGGAAGTAAATATTAACTCATTTTCAGTAGTATTCTGTATGTAATTAAGCCAACAATTGGCTTTTCTGGGCCTAGAATTTCTTTCTAACCTTCAAAAGTGTGTTTCTTTCTAAGCTCACCACTGGAGCCCATACTTTGGACTCCCTTCAGAATCCTCCTGTATCAATTTGGCAACACTGCTGGTATTTCACTGCGAAAGACAAAGCATGCACAGAAGGGCATTTATCACATCCAGCGCTCCGTAGAGACGTAAAATATAGTTTATTTAATTTATCTCTAGCAAACCATGCCAATATAGGTATTGGCATGGATTAGAGGTCATGAAGCACCAACCAGAAACAAGAGGGTCACAGAAGAGCTGGGCAGGTCCTACAGAGCAGAGAGCTCCACAGGGAAAAGCCTGGGGAAGGATGCAAAAGTTTGATTTCCTGCAGGATCCAAGTGCAGTTCACACTGCTCATAACCCCTCTGGGGTCAGACTAGGCTCCAGAAACAAAAAAATGGCAAAAGATGGCAAAAGACCATCATGCCAAGGGCATGTCACACCCAACAGCTCTGAAGTCTTGCATAAGACTGCTGCTCTACCTAAATTTTCAATGGGGGCCACACTCGGTTCTCATCCCTTGCATTCCTGGCCAGCCAGTGATCCCATCATAGAACAATATTATGGTGACAGATATTCATGAAAATCAAGAAGAACCCCAAAACCCAAACAGTTTTTCTATCTCATTCATTGGGCTGTACATCCAGGCACAGCTCCAAATCTCACCTGAGGAATAAATATCAGAAAAAGTATTTGAATTCAGAGAGTCAGAATATTAGCATGTCATAACCTTAATAATTCCTTTGAACATCTGACATTAAAATACTATTCATTAAATGTACAGCATCTAAACAGGTTTGAAAAAAAATACTGTTCTGCCTTACAAAAAATAACTGTTACATGGATTTTAGATTCCTTGAAATAAAAGGTGAAAGCAGCAGGTAATTCTATTTGGCTACTGAACATTAAATGTGATCTTTTCAGTTAGGAATGCTTCAAGACAATTGCTCCTTCAGAACTCACATTTGGGATACATCCAACAGCTCACTACCACAACTACAGTAAGGGTACTTAGAATTTAGAACCAAAACAAAATCCCCATGACATCAATGTAAGAACTGGTAAATAAAATAAAATAGTAAGAAATACTCTTTTATTTTCTCAATCCTTATTTAAATCTATTTATATTAATGTAATATATTATTATTAGAGTATTTAACAACCATTTTAACAATTTAACAATGGTTTAAGTTTCCAAAATAGAGTATCTAATTTTCCTAATCGTATAATAACTGAAAACAATGACAGTGAAATTGATTTGTTGAATTGTCAAACATGACAGAAAAATTTTAACTTCAGAAAACTGGGTAAAACTACCTGTGAAACTTAGATGACATTATGGAAAGAACTCGTCTAAACTTAAGCCATTTAATTTACTCTATTATCAGACAGAATTCAGCAATTAGTATCAGGTAACTTTAGGAAAATAATCCTATTAATTACACATTTACTGGAATTTAGGTCAGAATTACATACTACATGAGCCACTATTAGCAAAAAGACTAAGCTCATACCATTCATATTAAGAACAAAAGCACAGCTCTGCTTGAGAGTTTTATAAACTAGAACACAGAGCTTTTAGTTTTAATGGTTTTATACTTTCTTATTTAAAACATACAGCTAGTTCTCTTAAATAAGGCCTTTGCAATTGTAACACTTGCTCAAGAAGTGTTAAACTTACTTTTAATAAACCTTTGGGAATCACAGGAAACTCAATTTGTCTCTCCTACATCTTATGGTCTTCCTGAGCAAGGATTCTAGTAAACCAATGAAAACTGGCTTTTAAAGCCATTACCATTCTAAAGTAAGGGTTATTATTGAAAAAAATCCCATGCTTTAGGACACATCCCACATAAAAGAGATAACCCTGAGCACCAAACTTTTCAGACAGCACAGCAGCATTTAGCTTGCTTTTCCCAAGCAGTTGTAGGCATAAACTCAAAATCACACTCTGCAATTACAAGTCCCCACAATAATAAAAAAGTAGACAACTGATAAAAACATGGGCTACCAGCAACTTGACAAAGCTTTTTTAGAAATATTTATATGAGTTAAGAACAAAAACTCTGGTGAAATTTTGTAGATTCAGCTCTCAGATATCACCATTACAATTTAAGTAATTGTTTTAAAACATTTGCATTACTTTCCCTTTTGGTAAATACAAGCATGATAATAATTAAAGCTGCACATTACTTTCAGCTACAGCACATAGTTTGCCAGGATTTTTCCTATGAAGCTAAGACACATCTTCAAGCTTTGCTATTATTTCACAGCATCTTGTGGGCAGCAGCAAAACTGTCCCTAATTAAACCAATGCCACACCACTGCTGAGTCAAATGCCTGAAAATAAATCCAAACATTAAGAAAGTCAGGAAATCCCATTATTTGTGGAGAAATATGACCTCAAATCTGGTGTTATTCTGGGCAACCATGACCAAAAACTTGAAACTGGGGGAAAGAAGTCATGCACTGGGAGATGAATAGCGGAGACAGAACTTTGTCTTCCTTTTCTAGTTCTCAGAAGGCTTTGCCATGGGAAAGCATTTGAAATCTCCTTCTCATCTCACCCTCAGTGTCCTAAGACAAATACTGGCTAAACCCAAATCCATGATGGACTGAAGAAGGAGCTGATCAGTGCTAGATGCCAAACCTAATAACTGGTAGCACATGGGCTTTGCCTGAGGTTACAGCCTCCAGACTTTTGTCAACCATCTTTTGAAGATCTTGACACAAAAATACACTTTTTAGTCAGACCAAGCAGACAGTAATCCAAACAGATGATCACTTTTTTTTTTTTTCCTAGAATAATTCATTAAAGTAACAGTCTCTGTAATGAACTGATACAGAGTGAAGTTTAACAAACTAATGAAGAACTAAAGTCAAGGCTAAAAAGTGTGACAGGTGCCAACTTTATCAGATTTTTGCTTGTGTTCATACAAAATTTGCTAACTCTAAATAGGTTCTAAAAGCAAGTGAATGGGATAAGCCAATCTGTCACAGACCTTATAACCATACTCCAATTAGGAGCATGAATAACAGAAGAATAAAAAGTGTCAATCAAATGGTAGGAGAAAGTAGAATTATAGTCAGAACAACTTCTTCATTAAGAAATCCTAATTTACTTTTTCCCTTTTCTGAAAAGCCTAAAATATTGAAATATTCCAAGTGTCCCAGCCTCATTTCCAGGCAGCACAAAATCCATCTGAAATACCACACATTTTAAAAAGCCATCTGTAAAAGAAAGCTATAAAAAGAACTAAATGCATGAGAATCCTACTGGTTAACATCTGTAACTAATTTTTTTCCCCCCAAGTATGTTCTTCCCAAAAAACCTGTAACATTAAACAGGTCTATTTCTTTCATAACTAAGAATTTCTTATAAATGCTACAACTAACTCACAAATGTTCTGCATTATATATAACATGATCTTAAAGCCTATTGCTATGGTTGAAATGGCCTTTCTGCAAATCAGTAATGGATTTTCATCTGGTGCAAGGAGCTGGCAACGACACTTCTGGTAGGCAGTCCAACCTTTTAATGCTTTCTACCAACTTGCAGCCACCCTTGAAGACATTTCAGGTTCTTATTTAGAACTATGCCATACATATATTTAAGGTAAGTGGTTTAGTATGTTTTATGGAAGGTTGAAAATATAATTTATCAAGACACTCTTTTCCTCTCAAAATATATTTGTCTGATTAACTCACTTCCAGTTAAATCACACTGATTACCACCTTGAATGTTCCTTTTTTTTTGGCTGTTACATTCATTTTTATTGTGTGAAGAATATTTTTGAAGTATCATGAAGACTGTAAATTATAGAGTAAATATTTTTAGCACACTAACAACAGAACAACTTATATATGTTTCCAAGTAAAAACAAGTTCTGAGAGAAGAATATATCTACAAGTAATCCAAAAGTCACCAAAATGAATACTTTGAGCATTACTATGGCTCAGGTCCCTGACTTCAACCCTGCAAAATACAAATATTTAGAGTCTTACAAATAATTGTATTTGCCCTCCTTTCAACAATTCTCTGACAATGACTGCAGCTATTTGATGAAAGCCTGGAAATGGAATTTTCTATTTACTCATTTACATCCAAAAGTTTATCATCGTCTGAATAAATAAACCGTGTGCTCTCACTAGAGATAATAAAACTATCATTAATTTCAATCAGCAATGAATTTTAATCATGCAGACCTGCAGTTGTTTCATAACTTGTCTGCAATTTCAAAAGCATTTATCACTGTCATCATTTGTATATATTTTTAGACTTCAGGCCTGTAAAGATTTATGAATGAGAAACTTGTTCCAGTGCTGCTTTTTAATTCCCTTAGAAAAAAAAAAAAGTCATGATCTGTACTTTTTAAGTTTGCAGCATGTACTTAAAACTCCAAAATATAATTAAATTATAATGGAGTTGTTCTAGTTTTTTAAAGAAAACGAATGCAAAATCAGTGAACTATTGTAGTGTTTCCTTGGTTTAAAACATTTAGAAGGTCTATTATGCCTTTTTGTGGCTTCAAATGGCAGGAATGTAGGTATGGAGACCATGCCAGCTTTTTTTGGCTATGTACAGGAGTGATGACCAATGGTTTAATGCAGGCTCTAAAATTTACAGGATGAAGGGCATCTGTTAAGTATAAACAAGAAACCCAGTTAAAGAATCAGATATGCCATTGCCATTTCTCAGCCTGAAAAGATGAGCTGCTGGACAGAGTAGTGCCAGAGGATTGTGGAGCCATCTCTTCCTTTCTGGGAAGAAATCAGCTCACAGCCAGCTCTTACAAAGTTCACCTTTTTGTTATTTACAGGCAGGCTTTTTCCATCCAGGTACTCTCTAGTGGTAGTCAGGGACTCCTGATGTCATGGAGTTTTCCATGGAGTTTTTCATGGAGTTTTCACTTAGCAAGTTTTCACCTGCTAAGTGAAAACATCGCCCTTATCAAGGGCAAACATGGCAATTCATTGTGCACCAACTGATATAAAGTTATATATATATATATCATAGGTTTTATAAACTAATTTAAATTAGGATTTATTACAACATTCATAAGACATCAGTGATACTGTGTTATTAAAATAAACATTCTGTTTAAATCAACAGATAATCAGCGTTTGTACAGAACCATCATAGATATTTACAAATATAAAAGTTAAAACGCAACCAAACTCCTTTGAAGTTTTGACTATTGTTTTGCTATCAAGGAAAAAGAAAAAGCAGAAACAGAAGAGAATTTGGACATGCTGTTTCTTCTGAACTATTTCATACCTCAGCTGAAATTCAGCTCTGTGAAGAAGCACTGTGTGCAGACAGGTGAACATAACCATACTGGAATAACCACTTGAAGCAAACACTGAAAGTCAGGGGAAACATTACATGACTCATAAAACTAGTCTGACCATCTCTCATAATTACCTGTACAACTCAACCAGATAAGAAGACAGAAACTGAATTGTTTAGCAAAGGTATTATATGCTTTGCTTCATACTTCTAAAATAAACCAGCACAGAAATTTAAATTTCATTAAAAACTATGTGTAGCATTAGCCTAAGGCTCTTAAGGGCTTCTATATATTTAAGATTATTTTTGTAAAGCATTTAGACAAAAAAAAATGTAGTTTAAATTACACATAGTTTATAAATAATAATATAATTTATAAATAATCATATAGCAGGAGTTCTGTTCAAAAGAAGGAGAAATCCAAGTCCTTATTGTGAGCACATCATGAGCAGTGGGTTGTTTTTTTTTTGTTTTTTTAAATAAAGTGGTTGTAGACTGTGGGTTAAAGATTTCAAGGGTAAAAATGGAGAGGAAGACTTGGCAAAAAGGAGAGGGGTTCATTGAAACACAAGGAACTGAGAAAGAAAGTAAACCTTGCCATGGAAATGGGATTGCCACTAACAAGATGCAGAGAAAATGTAGCATGTGTTTAGAAATGAGGCAACAGACTTGGAAAGACACCATGAGACTACAACATCACCTGTTTCCTCCCAAGAGAAAGGGGTAGAAGAGTGCAGAAGTGCTATCTGCTCTTGATAAAAGACTGAATACTAATTATTTCTTTGGCTGTGAGACAATCACGAAAAAATTACAAGTAATGTCTCTTCCCTCCTAAAAAGCACACTCATGTGATTAATCTGTGAAATTGTAAAACCAATCCAAATCAAACCAAACATAGTCGAAAATAACTCAGATATTTGAGCACTCTTCTACATGAGAGTAATAAATTTTCATTTTTTGGACTTTGTAGCTTGAAGTAAGAGCAATTGAGCTGTAAGGCTTATATTTTTTCATGTGCAGAAGAGCAAGTGCTTGTACTGATTTGAGGAGGCCGCTAAGTGAAAGTTGTAGCACTTGCATTAAAGTGTGTCATGGCTATCATCCAAAAGGACTTGAGCACTGCTCTTATCTCTAATTAAAACGTAACAATTTATTCTCTGTATCTGTCAGTTGAGGAAGGATAGGACTGGTGAAGCATCAAAGGACTAGAAAATGCATCAGAGTTCAGAACAAGCAGCAACTGCCAAAGAGCCGCCCTGCAGTTCATCATCTCTGAGTTAATACTCTGTCATTGCAGCAGCAGCAGAGTAAGGGCTTGCAAAAAATAAACTGGGCAAAAAATACTTCAGGAAACAAATGACAGCTGACAACATACTTTTCTTCCATATCTATATAGGAGGCAGAGCAGGAGAGATGGGAGACATCCTAAGAGGAATGGGAGTGTGAATATTTTGCTTAACACTCACGATAATGTTTCCTAGAAGGTTGCCTCAGTCCTACAACTCATTTGTTGAATTTTGCATGGGGCTAATGAGGCAAAACTTTCACCCACTGGGATACCATTCTCTTTGGGTTGAAAATGAATACACTGAAAAGTGGTCAAAACTCTCTGATCCTCCAGCCACTCTTCCGCAACGTCTCCACTGCAGGACGCATCAGGGTGATTGCCATAGTATGTAATAATTGTGTGTGCAAAGCACGACATGCCTACAAAGGGTTAGGCTGCATCTTTAATTACTGCTAATTACTTTCTGCAAAAACATATTTCTTAATATTTTAATGTTGCACAAGAATATTTTCTAATGATGAAAATACCTGAACCTGAAGGTACCTTTATATTGCACGAAAGTACAATGGAATTGCTACAAAAGTACCCTGGTCTACCAGCAGGAAGTGGGCCTCTCTCTTCAGGCAAGACCTACAAAGCTTTAAGGTTCAAAATGTGTAAACACCACTTATCCTAATACTGAAAGGTTCAATTAATTCACAGATCAGCAATTTCACACAAAATATCCAGAAGTCAAATCACACACCATCATGGATGTGGCACAGCTATTGGAAGACTTACTCCATGATTGCCTGGGGGACGACTCCTTCATCCAGGAACTGGTTAAAAAGAAATGCTGCAATATTTACATTTGCTGAGATGATGAAAGAGCAGTGAGGCATGATGGACTGTATGACTTTGGAATTCAGCCTGTGATTTAGTGGATTTTGCATGAACAAAGCATTCTGAAATCAGCGCCTGCCACATGGATCACTGATGATTCAGAAAATATTTCAGTGGAAATGATACACATAGGCCCTTGTTAACATTTTGGCAACAGACCATTGCACTTTTTCTGCCAGACATGCAGAAGCTGAACTGGCATAACATCATGCTGCACCCTGTACATCCTGCACGTATCCTTCAGCTGTGATTGCTCTGCTGTAACAAATGGCATCTGAGAGCCCATAAATATCAGCAAACAGTTCCAGCCTATTAATAGCTTGTCTCCCTCTTAAATTTGGCATTTCATACAAATAACATCAGGCCATTTCTGTTGTTCTGAATGGAGGGTATCTGCTCTTGGGAAAGACACAAAGACACAAAGAATAAAATCCACAAATAAAAGAAAGAAATATGCACAGCTTGATTTTTCTTATACTACTGAATATAAGCAGGGCTTAACTCCTGGGTCATAGCTTTACATATGTAACTGAGTGATTGAGTGCAGCTAGGATAAAACAAACACTTAAATTTTTGCCACTACTTCCAGACAGGAAACGCTAAAGCCATACACACTCCATAGGCTGCAAGGAAATCTGGTCAAGACTCTACTTCTTTATCACATACTTTCAATTTTGCCTGCATTGCTGTTGTGAACCCAGTAGCAAGTGTATTGGAAGTCTAAATCTCCTTCCATCCACTGCTCAAGCTCATTAAATGTCATAAAATGTTTCCAAATGGAGAAAGCAGAAAGGGCAAGGTTCATAATAGGATTTGCAGAACAAGATATCCCTTTCATTCACTGTAACTTGGGAGAACACTTGTACCAAAAAAAGAAACAAACTCACCACCAAACAAGCCCCTAAATGATCAGTGGAAGAAGTTCAGTCATCTGACTGCCCTAAACATTGTAAAACAAACCCCATAAAGCCAACCTATTAATCCTCCAGCAGGGCTACTGTAGAAATAATAATTTATGCAAGCCCCCTGGTTACTCTGATGTCTTTATCTGTGGAAGTGCAGTGACCCCTAAACGTCTTTGACCTGTTAAGTGCTAACAAATCAAAAACTCAACGGCTTTTAATATATTTTCAGGCTGGAGTCCTTCTAATCAGATGCTGAGCTCTCCAGCAATGAATATTTCATAGTATTCAGCCAAATAGTGTTAGAGTCAGAAAGTATCAGCTCCTGTGGATTATATGCAATATATTCTCTGCATACAATTATAATAATTTTGTTTCCTAAGTTCTTATCATTTGGCAATATCAAGTGAATGAAAGGAATGAGACCAGGCACGGCAATAATATTTAATCACTATGAAAAATATATGGAAATTTTGGGTTTGTAGAATTATGTACAGTTATTTCATAAGCAATTTTTCTTTATACCTGAAAGGTATGTTTGATATATTACATTCAGAAGTTTATACTGACAGGAAGTATGAAGTGAGAACACTAAACTTCTTTCCACTGAAATTCCATGTCCGTGCATTTATCATATTGGCAAGAAAATACATTATTTTTAAGACAGTTCCAAATGTGATATCATTTTCCAAAAATAAAGGCATTTGATTATAAATTTACCAACTCTACTTTATCAAAGTGTAAAAAAAAAAAATATAGAAATGCAATAAAAAAAAAATCTTAGTGGAAATGAATGATAAAAGATTATCCCTCAAAAAAAAACAAACCTAATGACTGTAAACGAGACTATTTTCTCAGGTTGTTGTCTTCAATTGCCAAAGCTGAAATAATCAATTTAACTGGTCCTTATCATCACAAGCTTTGTTAGTACTCACTCAGTTTGGCTGGTTTCCTTTCTCTTATGACTCAGGGCATAAAAAGGGCTCCATAAGGAAGAATATAGAAAAGATCAGGACAAAAGTTCATTGGAATCTACTTAAATGTGTACTGAAGAGTAAGACTGCCATTCACCATACTAAACACAACCCAGCAGATCATCCTTCCTTCGGTTCACTTTTACTGCCATGGGAACTACCATGTTATTTCAAGCTTGTCTCTACCTAGCAGAAATTAAATGCTAATAATATTTAATGACTCATTTTCCAGTTAATCTTCTACTTGAATGCAAAAAATACTATGCTAAGTAAAATCCTTCCAAATGTGTATATTAAATAAATCCACAGCATTCAAAATCAGGATTGAGAAGGCAAACAGAATTTGCAATGTGTGCCAGTAAGTAGCTTACCTTCCCATGAACTCAGATTTGATGATTGTTTCATTGCTTTCTCAAGCCAAAAATGGCTTGTACTTTAGCAGTTGCCAGAGGGAAAACAAACTGCAGTATCTTGTGAAGTAAAAAAACAGAGCAAGCAAGTGCTAATTTGAACAGTCACTAAGCTGAGTTATCAATAAATAATCGATCCTCTCTACAAGATGCATTATTGGTCTCTCATTTTAATATGGAAAGTGTATTTCCTTTTGAACAACCTTTTACTGAATTAGTTTTGTCCATTTGAATTTTAATAGTGCATCTTAAAGTGGAAAAAAGTTAGTTTGAACTTTGGGCTTTGTTTCCCTTCCACACACACTGAGAGGATTATAAAAAATTCACAGCCTGATTTATCGTCTCATCCTACTGAAACCTGATTGCCCACATTCATTCACATCTGTCCAAAAGCAAAGCTGCTACAGGAGACAACCTTCCACACATGATTTGCCACTCACACCTCACACTGTGACTTGCACTGACCAGGCTCCGCTGAACCTCCTTCCCTCCAAATGCAGAAATATGGTCCCATGAAAAGGACAGGCAGCATATTCTCTTTTTCTAATGCACAGAATAAGCATTTCTTAGAAGCCAGATGGGGAACTCAAGTTTTGATCTCTAGCTGAAGAAGCCCCTCTTTGAAACATGGATTTGTAGTTATTTTCAGATCATTGAAACTGACCCAACTTGCTGTATATGAAGTAGTACTATCTACTTTCTATGATGGTAGCATCTCCTGCATTTCTGGAATTTATACAGAGTGAAAAATTAGCAGGAGGCAGAAAAAAGAAAGTTCTTTGCAATCTATACGTGAACAACAGTCACACCTTCAAAACAATTAAATAATATTTGCAATTATTGTAATAAAACTAACAATGTGGAAAGCAGCCCATAAAAACAACTGGGTTTTCCACAGCTAACTCAACACTTCATATTGTCTATGTTCAAAATCTAAACTTACTTTTCATTGCTAGTATTCAATTAAAAGAAAGATTTCCCAACTAAACATGGCCAGTTGTATGGGAAAATTTTCTAAGGCATAAGGAGAACTTTTATGGAAACCAGGGGGCAGGTAAGTACAGCCTCCATTTATATGCATATGAAAGTATCCCTCCTGTAAATCTTTGATAAAAACAAACATGAGATACTTCTGAACACTGATGTTCACTGATGAGAAGAAGGGAAATAATGTATTTTACTAATGCTGCAAATGCAATGATTCTCATCCTGACCTAAAGGAGGGCTGATGGACTAGACTTGTCTCAGGGAAAGTATAATAACTACTAGGTCCAGGCACTCTGATTTTTCTCCTATGAGTACCACCCTCCACTAAGGCCAGATTTGTAAATTTCTGGCTAAAAGGAAGCTGTTTCTCTGGCCCATTCGAGATGAGCCTGCAGGGCTCTCTTGCAGCTGGCAGGAGACTAAACTGAAGCCTCTCCAAATATTTTAATTCAGAAAATATTCGTTTGGACTTGAAAGTATGTACTTTCCAAATCCTGGGGAAAAAATGGCTTTTCCTCTAGATGAAAGAAGCAAAGCTTAGAATAGAGTAGTAGGCTTGAAATATTTGGCTTTTCTGTCTAGCTAGTAAATGTTTTCTGAAGTGCTGCCAGAGTGTAAAAGACAGTCTGGTGAGAACCAGCATCACAAGCAAGTGGTTGAACCTGTGACCTTGGCTAAACATCTTATAGTAAGTCCTAGAAGGCAGTATGACAGAATTCCAGAGCACAATTCATGGTGTTCCATGTATTGAAACATAATCCCATATCTAAACTGGTTTTATCTCCCATTTAAAAACTGTCAGAAAAAAAGAATAACTACCATTTGTAACACCTCTACTCAGCAAAGACTTTTGATTAACTTTTTGGTACCTTAGCATGAAGACTAATACTGAAATATGCTTTTTGGCACTGTATGTGAAGCAGTGCCTTTTGCTCAAAAGCACAAAATGTCTAATCCCATTACTACAGAGTAACCACATTTCTTTTGTGCTGTTTTTGATTACCCCCATGATGTGGAAATAAAAACATGCTTATGTGCTAATACTGGTTTATTCCAGAACTACATTCAGATGTACCTTGTTAACCTTTAGGTAACAGACTTGGAGCTTTATTTGTAGTAGAAGGTATTAATTCTCTGCTATACAAATTAGCATGACCTGTCTGAAATAAGAAAACCAGAATTGTACCAATACTACTTGTATTAGTCTCCATGAAGAAACACTTTTGAAATAGGCTTTGAATAATGTAAATACCACAGTAACCTATTAGGAAAAATAAATAAATAAAAAAGTAACCCATAGCACTAAACAAGATTTGTCTTTAATAAAGCCAAATTATTTAACTGTATTAAATGAAATTGCAAACAACCAATTCAACATTTTAGAGATACCTTTCAGAAAATGCTCATGGCAGAGATTTGGATAGGTTCAGTGTTCTCTTAGTTACTTCAATTTTTCAGCAAACACCGTAGAATTATTCTTTACAGGTTAGTAAGAAATAAAAACCACATATATTTCAGAATAAGAGTCTGGAAAAGTGATCCAAACTATTAGGTGCTTTGTCTTCCTTATGGTTTTCAATTTTCAAAGAAGCATAGAACAGAACACCATGTTGGAAGGGAACTCAAGGATCATCTTTTACAACCTTCTTGAAAAAATAAAAAATAACATACTAAAATTTAAAAAATCATACTATCATTTTCCATTCCCACTGCAAAATAAACACGAAATGCCTTCATGTGGCATTCAGCATAAGTGAAACCCTTCAGATATGAATCGATACTGTTGAGATTTTCCTCTTCACTGCAGCAGGTGATGACAAGTCAGGCAGAAGAGAAATTGCAGTTGCAATTCCACACGTGTTGGAATTGCAACTAATATACTTCAAGGCCTGCAGGGTTTACACCAAACCATCAACTTTATTATTATAATATCATTATCAAAATTCAAAACACAACCCTGAGGTTCTTCAGACACAGATTCTTAACATAAATAGTAACACTCTGTGGTAAGCTGTATATTTTTATAACAAACCTAGGCACTAAAAACAGTAAAATCTTGAGGTAACTTCTTTATTCTTGTCAAAGCTAAAGATACCTCCCTCTTGGATGAGGCCAACAAACCCAGAAAGAAGAATCTTAAAGGCCATAAATTTAGCAAAGGTGAAGAGTGGTTATTCTCAATTTGAAAGTATATGCACAGGTGCACAGGCACACACAAAAGATCTTTATCAGGCTCATCCTTGATTCTCCAGCCTCATAGAAGGTGCCTCGCTAACCAAGAGAGTGACAAGCCAGCACATCAAAATACAATGTCTCCAGCCTGCCCCACCAAGTACTGCACACATGCAGACTTGCCAGAAAATGGTTTCTGCAAGATGAAAGTCTGCCTCAAATTGCTCTCATGCAATTTGAGAAAATTCCATCTCACGCTCAGTGAGCAGACAGAAAGTACTGAACATGCTGGGAAATGAGCACATTCAGCTGCATCTTCCCTCCGTTATTTTACATAAATATTGGATTTGGGGGTTTTTGTAGGGGGCTAGGCAAAAAAAAAAAATAAGCAAATAAACACGACAGAAAAAAGTCATTAAATTGAGAGGAGGATGGGAGATGGAGAAGGACGAAACCATACATGTGTTCTTTTAAGTTGGAATCCACTACCAGAATGCAAAGCATTAGCCAGAAAAGGGAGACATCCTCGGGTTCTCATTGGATTGTTTCATGTCACAGCGTCTTCCAAGCTTTACCCAACTCCTTGCTAGGCAAGATTTTATGTTCCAATAATAAGATCTAGTTGGTCCAAGTTGAGTGCCAGTCATGTGCTGGCTGAGAGGCTTAGGAAGAGAGGGACAAAAACCTGAATATTTCCATGGGCTTGAATGCTGATTAGCTGGCAACACACTTCTAGAAGTATTTTTGGCCAAAAATCCACTCATCTAAATGCCCACTAGGACGTTTTTGAAGTCATAAATGACACCTACCCATGTATAGCAGAAGGCCACTAAGTGTCTTGAAATACTCCAGCATTCCTCATTAAAGTTCACTTTTGTGGAAAGCATTTGTGGAAAGCCATGATTACTCCTTCAGAAATTTAATTACCAAAAATGCTTCAATTACAAGGATAAATACAATCCAACCAACCAATCTAAGTAGTAGAGCTACAAAATCAAACCAGAATCTGACATGCAAGCTCTAGATTCTTTACCTTACATACACTAATAAAAGTTTTGTAATTTATTGTATGTTAATGTATATGCTATGTAATTTTCTCCTCAGTTATAACTGTATAACTCCACTGATACCAAGGATGTTGTTCCCAGCATTACAAGGGCAAGCCTTGGTGGACAGTAAAGTTACTCATCTAAAACTAATGTTAAACTTGCAGGCCAAAACCAACACACGTGAGACAAATCATCTCCAAATCTACAAAGCAGATTTCAAAAGACAAGTTCTCTTCTGAGAGAACAGATCTACACGTGTACTGAGATGTACTCAGACTCAAAATTCTCAGAAGTTCATAAAAGCAGCATATGGAAAAAAATTTAGTTAAAAAAACCACAGAGGCTATAACATTTAAATTTAGTAAGACTTCAAAACACAAATAGGTCTAACAGAACAATGGAACCTTTCAATGTATGAAAGTACTATGCACACTGAAATTGTAATCAGCTTAAAATTAGTTATAGATTGAAAGATGCAAGAGCAAGGTTGTAAATGTAACCTGCATGCATCAAATTATACAAGTAATTACTGTGATGTTAAGTTCTATCTGTAATTTTAATTATCTTATTGTGCAAATTCTTACTTCTCTTAATAACCATCATGTATTCTGAAAAGAACATAGGAAACTTTTACAAACCACTTTGTACAAAAGGTGTGAAATGCAGTAGTAAAAAGAAGATATTTTATGTATAGATATATGCATGTATATTTCTATGTACACACATATATGAAATCTTCTTTAAAGGTTTTCTAACTTAAAAGTTTTACCTTCCTTGGGGTGAACACCTATATTACTCCCATCCTCCAAGGAGAGAACAGAAAGTGGGAGGGAAGATGAGAAAGTAGGGGGAAGTAAGGAAAGACTGAGGGAGGGAACCAAGTACAAAATTCCTGTGTTTGTAGCCTTTTCACCTCAATGGGAAGGAGAAAGAGAGTTTTGGCTTTGTTTTTCTCCTTCCATAGTGACTGACTGAGCTACAAAGAACATAACCACACATGCCTGTATGTATTCCATGTTTTATGTTACACCTCGATGCTTAGGAGTGCATTCAACATTCCCAGATGTCTTCTATTATAATCGCTGCACACAAACATATCCCACTGATTTTAGCATCCATATTAGTAGCCGTAACGAAAGGCCTGGATCTCATGACGATTGCTCCTCTTTTCTAAGCTCTCATGGCATAATCCTCCTGGCAACGAGCTATTCAAAAATCCAATTCTCCCTCCTTCTAAAAAGATAGCAGTCAGGAAATCAGATACTGCACCAGGCATCTCCTAAACCAGACCACCCTCCTAGCCACAGCATTAGATACCGGTCCTTTGGAAGCCACTACTAAAATGCTAGAAGCCCAATCTGCCAAAAATTGGTTCCAGGAGACAGGAATGGAAACATCTGACTGAGTCTTGCTGGGGTGCACAGAACTGAGATTTTCCCTGTCATCTCAGCCGAGTCCACGCTGCGCTGGCAGACAATGGGACTATTCTGAGAATGCCTCTGTAAAGCTGTGCAATTATAGCAAACTGCCAACTGAAAAACAGATTTGTTTATGTGCAAGCCTAAACATTATTTATCAATCAGATGGGAAGTATCCTGCAGTTAAATTTCCTCTCTAACTAGGTTTCCTCTTTGCAGAAGAGTTTCCAAATGCTCCAGTTAACACGATCAAAATACAGCGTTTCTTTTTTTTCTGTCCTTGAATCCTGTTCTGCTTTGTAAGGCAGCTGACAAAGTCAGCTTTCAGCACTACCTTCAGCTCTGGCTCTGCTTTCCTCACAAGTGCAAGACAAAACCCAAGTAAGCTGCACTTCCAGCTGTAATAAACACATCACTGTGCTATGACCAAAGGCTCTGGCTTTGAGATGATGCTTTATCATGTTCTTTTATACAATTTCAGTTACAGTTCAATTCTTGCTGGGATCATCCACAAGCTGTCCTCCCCACCTCCGCCTGTTTTCTATGTTGCTCTCAAGAAATGAGCTCACAAGACTTCAGCTCATCAAACCAACTTTCTTTGTTCATTTAATGCCTTATTAAACAATTTTTTTCATGGCATTCAGCAAGGTGAATTCCTAGGCACAGGCTACCATTTTTAGTAGAGAAAAAACCAGGTTTTTGAAAACTTACTTAAATTCAGCTTAATTCCTTCCTGTATCGCCCTGTAAGGTTAGTCTTACTTAGATTTTAATTTCTACAGGTCAAAGATATTCTAGGAGCTGAGTTTCAGCCAGGCAGACCAGCAAATACTGTGAACAATCATTAAATAATCAACAATATAATCTGTTCCTCTTCAGAAATGACCAGTTATTGACACTGCCTGGCTGGTTTAATACAAGACAGTGTACAGCCTGAAGAGATAAAGCATTAGGGCTATAAGCACTAGAAACTCAGGTAATCCCACAGAAAGCATTGCATCTCTAGGCCCAGCCAAAGGAGCCATAGAATCAGAGATAGGAAAAGGGATTTAAGAGTTTCATTTTAGTTAAACAACTGCATTTAAAAATTCCTATTACACCTTGAAAAATACTCAATGGAACAGGATTAGTAATAAAAGGACAGACTTCTGAGGACAGTTTTCAGCTCAGGTGTGTTCCCTGACACTTATTCCTGCTTCTGAAGTTTCAGTTTTGTCATATAATTAATCAAGCAAAGGTCCACAGTAAATATAAAATATAAGTGAATGGCACTTTTGAGGTGAAAAGTGTAAATACAAACACAAAGGGACAGTCTCAGCACTAAGTGAAACTATTTATCATTAACACTGTCATACTAGACTACCCTGATATGCAGAGAGAGTAACAGCTTTCCTACATTTAACACAAAACTTCAGGTGAATTTGTGAGCTCTTAAAAAAACCCCAAAAAAGGGAAAAAAAAAACGCAAAAAAAAAAAAATCAACAAAACAAAACCTATCCAAACCACCAAAAACTTGATACATATGGGTTTTTCATCAAAAACTGCTAAACAAAACAAAACCTTAGAACCAAACCTATCCCTAACATTTCCTCATTTTTATCACATTATAAAAAAAGGTTACCTTCTCCTCCTAAAAAAAGTAAGGAAATCATCACAACTGAACTACATTTGCTGACATGAACAGCTGAGTGCAATTTTGAATTTAGCAGTGTGCTTCCCCCTGCTTTGGATTAAATAGCATAGGAATACTTGCAGACTTTTTCCATTTCAGTTCTTGTGCATGAACTGAAAGCTGCAGAAGATTTGGAATTACTTCTTCTAGAGTAAGACCCTCTCAGCTAGAAAATGATGCATGTAGGAAAGCAATCAGGATACAATCCTTACAACTCTCAATATAGAGTTTTAAACTAAACTTTAAAAAATGGAGACTAAAAAGAAACTAGCAAACATACTGAACTAATTATAATCTTCAGAGATAAACAGGGATAATTAGCTCTAACTTTACCTGCAGATGACATTTTTCTTTGAGGTTTTAACATCCAGAATATGTGTTTTTTGGATTGTATCCATTTCAGTAAACTCTCTCCTGCCACAGAACCTTTTAACTCACATTAATAACTTAGTTAATCTATTAACTAAGACTCATGTGCATCTGCAAGAGTCAGATATAACCATCCATGGTAAACGTACAGTTGGGTAAGACAGAATAAATAAATACTTCGATTAATGGATAATTCTCTTTTCACTAACACAGAAAATTAAAAGCACCTGGGATCTGCAGGATGGCTCTGTACATAAGGCAATCTTACTGCAAGTTCCATCAATGCAGGAAGAATTTATCTTGCACTTTATTTGACAGAGGTGACTAAACTTTCTGACTGAGGTGACCAGGTTACTCAAACAATTATCCAGACTTCCATTAGCATGAAACAAAAGAAATACTGGGCCCCTGAAATCTCTGGGTTTTTTTTTAAAGGATGGACACCAAAGTTTGACAAGACAAACTTTGACTAGAGTAGATAAATACATGAAAAGCAGAAACAAATGTTTTACCTTTTATCTTGAATTTTTTTTTTTATTTATTTACTTGACAATATGCATTATAAACATCTGAGAGCTACTCAATAAATCAGGCATATATGGAACATGACAGTGCCAAAGAGAGTGCCATCTTCTTTCAAGATAAAATGTCTCCATTAACAAAAAATAACTATAAATGATCTCTGCATGTGGGGTCTCACAGAACACTACTCCAAAATTTTGAAGTATGACAAAGGAAAGAACAGTAAACTTGTTAAAGGCAGCAGAAGAAAAATAAGAAAATATTAAGCTTACAATGGAGTTTTAGTTGTAACTTTACAGTTTTTACATTCAGACAGAAGATAAAAGGGATCCTTGGTACATCACTGCTGTCTTCCATTACCTGTAATTATCCATGTTCAGACCACACAGGGAAAAAGAAATATACATGGGACAATCATTAGTCTTTCCAATACATGATGCTCACTTACCCATGAAAATCATTAAGTATCTTGAAGGATACAAGGCTTTGCTTACACTGTGGATGTTGTAACTAAATGCAAGGTAAATAAGGCAAGCTTTAAAAAGTCAATTATTTTGAGATGTGTCCCTTGTTAAATTTTATTCAAGGATGTATCCTTACAATTATGTACTTCATAACAACTGCCAATTAGTACAGATGTTCTGAATTAATGAGGCTAGACCTCAGTTTCAAAGCAGTGTGCCAACTTCTTAATATAATCATTGAGATCTGTCTCAGAAAGCAACACTTTTATCCTCAATACTATAGTCAAAAATCTGCTTCAAAATATTTACATCTATTATAATTAAACCTCCTTTCCAGAAGTTGCAGTCAGGTTTTACTTAGGATCGTTTTCTATTCATTTGTTTTTAGGTAAAATCCGGGCTTTTTTAACTGTAAGGAAATACCTTCCTCTTCTACATCAGTCATACAATACAGATTTTTTTTTTTTTAGCTCTCAATTTCACTAGGACAAGCAAAGCTGCTCTTACAGTATCTTCTTACAACCCTAATTCATTATTCTTCCAGAAATTCTTGTAGCTCTCCTTAATATTACTTCTATTCATGTGTCTGGAACATGCGAGATAAAAGTTTTGCACAGTATTTCAGATGAGGTCTCACCCAGTCTTTCTAAAATGGCAGAAACACATCCTTATCTACTTAACAATAACATTTTAAGCTGATTTTCAACAGATGATGTCATCTTCTGATACCCTCAAAGACCTAATTTTCACTCACTTCTGTTTCATTGATTGTATTTGACAATTCTGCTATTCCCCTTAAATGCACAAATTTCTGTTCATCATTCTAGCACAGGCCACAAGCTCCAGCCAATACTGAATTTAATCTGGTTTTGCCCTATCTGCTGAATGAAGTCCTAATCTGTAGATTCATGTTCTCATGTAAAGCCAAAGCTGAAAATGTTTTGAAGCTAAATTCAGGGAGAAAACTGCATTTAATGACAGAATATTGTATCTTTTCCCTAAAACATACTGTTATTAAGAGGTAACAAAGTATGATCAAATATTCACCTGTTATTTTATTTTTTTAAATCCCTTACAATTTTTAAAACTGGAAGTGCATGACCTTATCCATCCACTTTCCCTCCCATCTCTGTACTATTTGATAGTGCCATACCTTCATACCCAGTACTGAAACAAAACCCCAAAGATAAGAGTTATGGCAACTCTGACATCTTCAGCTCTGGGTTAATCTCTTTCCCATAAACCAAAATGCAGCAGTTTCCACCAGACATTAATATATATATATATATATATATATATATATATATATATATATATATAAAGTTTACATGTTCAGCAGAGAAATTTCCATGTCACTAAGTAACAGAAATGCTGAGGAAAAAAATCTTAAGCCCCACAACTAAAGCAGGCACTTGGATTCTCCTTTTGTAAGGAAGATCCTGGCCAGCAGCTTACAAAGACTAAAATTCATAATAATAGCTCATTACTATAAACCAAAGACTAATTTATAGACAGACTGTTTTTTGGGGGTTTGCTTCACTCTTGAGAATATAAACCTCACATTTCTCATGCTATCACTGCTGTAGAGCAGAGGAGGATTTTTATGTAACTTCATCTCTTTTCAAGACACAATAGCAAGACGTCCTTTCCATAAAATTCCAACCTACTTAGTGGTTTCAAACTTGGCCTTTCCACTTGTAGAACTATGTTCCAGCTTCTGCTGTGGCAAATCAAACATATTCAGTGTCTATAATACTGAGAGAACTTGAGAAATTGTGTGCAGCAAAACTATTCCTTCTCATATTTAAAGTAGACTTTAAAGTTTTTCTACCAGGAACTACTTCTGTAGATGCTGTACACTTTTCAAACTTAGCTTTTTAAATCCATTTTCTTTGTAGCTTTCCTTCCTGTTGCGTAAGGCTGAAAATACTTTTCTCCTCTTTCTAACTTACACAGCAACAGTGAATAAAGTCTTTTTCTGTAGATGATTCTATAAGCTAGCCATCTAATTTTACTTCAGACTTTCAAGGAGAAAGGACACAGAGCTAAAATATTTAGCCATAGTCCCCTTCTCACTTCATCTTTCTTCACAATTTCTTTAAACGTTAAATTACTCATAAAATCATTGCATTAAATCATGAGATTCAATTAAAAATATCTTCCCTCTTCTCATTTTCTTCCATCTGCATGTTCTCCTTCCTTTACAAAAGATAAGCCACTTGACAAAGAGTGTTACTCTTACATGTCTCATTTATTTTATTCACCTTTCGAGAGAACTGAGGTAACTGTGACTTTCAGAAGGATTTATTGTCTCGTTTGCACTATTATCTCCCTCTGGAGATATCAGATTTTGCTGTCTCTCTTCTGCCAAAACAGAAATAGATGGGCTAGCTGAAGTGTTAGATCTGATTTCTGGCTTGTCCCTATTCCTTTGTCCATCGACTGAAGCTCTGTCTGCAGTAGCAAGCCTGCACCAGGTCTCCTTTTCCCAGGCTACTGTATAAACATTTCAATACCACCAGGATCACTGAACAATTGCCTGAAAAGTTCATCAGTTTCAAGGTTCCTTCATTGCTTATATCTAGCCCTGATAGTCCTTTACTTAGATTAAAAATTAGACACCTAAATAGCAAAGGCCTTGTCAACAATCTTCTAAATCAGCAGCACGTGATCTCTAACACAATGCAGAGATCTTCCTCTCGCCCAGTGTGACTACATTCAAATGTTTTAAATCACCTTCATTCAGTGTGTTCATTACATAAAGCAAGCATTTTACCCCTCAGTGAATAATTCAACAATTGTGGCATGGTCCCATGCTTGTTCCTGTGCCACAAGTTTTGCTACTTTATCACTTCCACTATTACCAAAATCTTTTCCAAATTCTTAAAGTGAGCTAAGAAAATCTTTGCAGTTCCACTCACCAGCCGACTATATTGAGGTCTTTTGAACAAAACAGATTCCACTGGAATAACTTTAGTACTGGTATGTTACACAGGCAGAACATTCTGGAGGGATAATGGCAATAATACGGAAGAGAGCACTAGATTCCTCTTTTTCCTCCCCAGAAGTCCATTGTTACTCACATCTTCCCAGATGATCACAATCACAAACCAGAGCTCTGCTTTCAAAAGTTCACCCAGCTACGCAAAAAATGTGTTCCTGCTTTTGCTTCTGCGATCACTGCACAAGACATGTGAGATCAGATTTATACAAATTATATTAATCTTTCAAAATGTCTCAGCAGCTGGGAGAAAGGTGACGTAGGGCCATGACAGCAGTTTTCAAATACAAAGCAAAGGTTGCTGCAATAGAGAATGATGACAATTCTCAACACCAGTGGATTGGACATAGAGTAAAGCATTTAAATTAGAGCAAGGATAATTCAGATGAGATGTTAGGGAATGAAATAATGAAAGAATAGAATGTATTGCACTTGGGAAACAGTGGAGTCTCCAACACTGCCAGTTTTTCAGAACAGACAGTAAGTCCTCTTTGCACTTGCTCCCAGGGTTACCCTTCAGCTAGGCAAAGAACATGGCATTTCTGGAGGTACTTAAAAGCCAAGTAGATGTGGCACTTAGGGACATGGTTTAGCAGTGGACTTGGCAGGGCTGGGTTAATGACTGAACTCTTAAAGGGTCTTTCCCAGCCTAAATGAGTCTATGATTCTAAAATATATTCCTATGATTGTAAAGGATTTAATGGTAACCACACTCTATTTGTGAATCTGATCCTTTAAAGAGCAGTTTACTTATTTTTTTTATACATTCTAATTGCAGGTCTACAGAGAGCTTAAGAAGTTTATAACAGCATTCTATTACAAATTCTCATGTGATCCCTTTATAGCCTTCAACTTTTTGCTATTTTTTTTTTTTTAAAACTTTACAGGGGAAAGGAAAGAAAATTTAGACTCGTGTCCATATTCCCTTTTTCCTGACCCCTACACTATGACTGTTCTCTCTGCCTCACTGTTAAGTACAAAAATACTCATCTTTCTTACCTGGAGCAAGAAATCTGTTAATGTTACTCTTTTTCTCCACATGCATCATTACTTCGCTGTTGATCCTCAAACTCCACCCTAGACTATTAAAAAATATCAGAACTCAATAATTCTCTCAAATTCTGCTAGCACTGGATTCAGGACATTTTGTTATAAATGTTATTTTTTGGGTTTTCTTTACCTCTCCCTTATCTTCTGTTTCTGCCCTCTGAATGTTTCCTGCATGCCTTTTTTTTCCCCTTTCATTTGTTCCTTTGAAGTTCTTATGTGAATGTCTCTGATGCTTCAAGTATGTTCAGTAACAGCAACAAAACATAGTAAATCAGTATTTTATCAAAACAATGTGGAAAAATCCAATTTCATTCACTGAAAGTCCATCTTGGACAATTTAAAGGCTGCAATTTGATTCCAATTGCACCTTATAAATGCCAGGCAGAACAAGGAACTGTCACTATAATTGGCAAGTTTGATAGGAGATACAAACACAGCAAGTCTCCGCTTTTATAATGGTTCACTTCTTTGTTATCTCTTGGTTCTGTGGGTGATGCAAAAGAAAATGAAAAACACTGCCACCAGTGGAGTAATTTTTAAGGCAAGTATGCAATTTTTCTTATTTTATATATAAGAATATAAGAAATATTGAGGCCATTTTTAAGATTACCAAAAAATTCTTTGCCAATGACTCATTGACTTCCCAATTCAAGTGCCTCACAATAATGCATCTACCTCTGGCATCTATGTTACATATTCCCCTTGTCCAAAATGCTTGAATCAGTCTATAGGAAATCAACCTACTATATACTATAAAGCTGGAAACTCAGTATGGCTTTATCAGCATTAATTATTCAAAATAAAAAACATAGCTTCTTTAGATACATACTCTTGGACAAACTACTGGGATGAGTGAAACAATGCAAGCTTTCCTGAATTTTCCTCCTTGGGGGTCAATGACTGAGAAAATGCAAGAACTTGTTGCATTTTCACAAATACCACTACTGTGGTGCTATGCATTTACTGATTTATTGCATGCTGCAAAATGATTTGGTAAGAACTCCACTGTGTACTTAGGTTCAATTTCACATTTGTTTCCATCCAGTGGTCTGGCCCAAACACAAGGTTAAGAAATATGCAAGCAAAACCTACATAGCATGTTTGATCTTATAAAAAATTCATGAATATTGTTACCACATGCTTTCTTCAGGCAGAAAAAGGAATCTAAATACCATCTGTGCAAGATAGTCTAATTAGGGGATTAGGACCACAGAAGTTCTGCTTGCTCACGTGTTCCAGTGCCTGCTCCCTTGGCCACTGAGGCAAAAATGTAAGAGAAGAGGAGGAAAGGGACAGCAGTGTCCTCCTGCCTCCAGTGCAGACAGGAGTTAACCACCCTCCCAGAATTAAGTTGTGCAGCACTGCCCACGGGAGTTCGCATTTTTTCCCCTTGATGTATAATGCCTGGCCCAGCACAAGGCCTGTGAATAAACTTGGCACTAGATGAATCACATTTTAATAAGTTCAAATGATATTCTGCAACCAACTGGTATTTAATGGCTGCAGCATACCACTGGGACCAATTTTTCAGGATTTGGCAGCAACAATAGAAACCTAAATGATAAAAGTACATAAGTAGTTCTTAAACAAAATAAATGAGGTATAAACATAAGTAAAGGCTGTACTGAATATATAAAAAGTCTGACTACACACAAAACCAAAGATCCATTTGGAACCATACAATTTCAGAAACAGAAGTGATAAATGTACAAAACAATGTTCTATTACAATAGTCCCTAACATGCTTCCCCATCCGTTTAAATCTGTTTGTTTCCCATGTCATTTTTTTTAATCACAGGACAATTTATGAATGCTAGTAACAACACGCAACCGAAACCCTTAAAGGAAAATCAGATCCTTTTATTATGAACATGAATTCTGACAAGTTTCAACAGCTTATATCATATTCAACAATTTGACAGAAATTTGTAGACCTAAGCAATGAACTCCCTCAGAAATACGTATTCAAAACTTTTTTTTTTTTCCCTTTGGCTCACCAGGCGCTCACAAACAGATGGATTCTATTTGTTTAACACATTTAATGCTTTTATTTTCTTGTTTATTTTTTTTACCATTTCTGTAGTGGCTGCTGATAGTTCACTTTGACTAAAGAAAAATCAAAATGTGACACTGGTCATGAATCACAATTATGCAACTACTCTGCTCTTTGACTGAATGCACATGTGAATCTCACGTATCACCGACTCAAATGTGTGTTCTGAAAACATTTCCCAATTTGAAGCTAAATCAGAACATCTTTGTGAAGCAGTGTATTTTTCCAGACTCTGGAAATAGTAGATGTGATGCCCACTGCTGGGCTGATCTTAAGAGTTAGAAGAACGCTAATGAAAAAATCAAAGTGATACAAAAATGTTGTGCAGGATTACCAAAGAGGGAGGGAACACCAGGTCTCCAGGACCTTGCAGTAGCATTGCCAAGACTGGATCAGGTCTTATAAAGCACCAATACCTTTTAAAAGCACAGCCTAACAGTAAAATGATAACTGTTGTGCAATAATTAAGCTGGAGAAGGAAATTACTCAAGTCAGTAAGTGCTGAGTTTTAACACAGTTATGTCATCGACCCCAATTTTGATTTTCAATGTTCTCCCTTGTTTAGTCTAGCACTGCTGTGGAAAAGCAAAGACTGATTACAAGGAATAACGTCTTAAAGTGATTTGCCAAGATCCAGCTGGCCATCCAGAAGAAAAGCAAATCCTCAAACATAATTTATATAATTACTTAAGCTAGATTTTAAACCAGTTCTGAAATATCAGGGCTCTACTAACTTTCCTGGAAAGATTTACTTTCATTGGGATTTCATGAAATTCACAAAAACAAAAAAAACCCCAATTTTTTAATCAAGTATATATTCAGTAATCGGCCAAGCCAGAAGGGACCAGCTTCTCCCAGCATAATGACCTTTGGTTTTCCCGCTGAGTTCCACAAGAGCAGGAGAAAGAGAAGACAACAAATGCCACATCCACGCTGTGCCACGTGAGCAGTTGACTCAAAGTGCTCCCATCCAGAGCCCTCACTGACGGGATATTCCCGCTCCCATTCCGGACAGTCTGGTGTCTCCTCCGACACCGGATTCCGCACTGAACTCACGCTGCCAGCAGATGTGAGTCAGGGTGCTGCTTACTCAGCTTATGAACGCTTGCCAGAGTTGCTTTGCTGCTTCAGGCTGCACTAAATTAATCCCAGCAAAGGCAAGGTTTATTTGCTTCTCCAGTAGTTTCAACAAAATACTGATGGCACAGTTCTGAGCAAGGCTCAGGGTAAAGTGAGCGCCAGAGACAGCCTTGGAAAAGCCAGAGCTCGGCTGGAATGCTCTTTCAAGTCCACATTACCTACAGGGTATTCACCTCAGAAAATCCACTTACCCTTTACAAGATACTGCTGTTTGCTCTTCAAATGTTTACGCAGAGAAATCTGTTAGTAACAGTGCATATATACATTTAAGTCAAGGACACAGAGGTAGCCAGCGAGGGTAATAAAATTAAACAAAGGGCAAGCTACGGAACCTCCTTCCCAAAGCTCTAAACCAGGAGGAAGGCAACATTTTTTTCAGCAGAAATTCTTTTCAAGATGCCTGCCATTCTCCCAAATTCAACTTTTGCATGGTTCATCTTGTTCTAGATTGTTATGATCATAAAATAAAACCTAAATTAACAAAGGCAGACCAACTTTGTTTCCATTTTCAATACCTCACCTAGAAAAAAATGTCTTGCTCTACACTGGGAGAGTGAAGCTTTCCTATCTGTTCTGAAAGCCAGATGCATGGTGTTACTAAGCTCATTCTTTTTTCTCCTTTCACCTGCCTGGTGAGTCAAAAAAACTGCTCCAAATTGTGCTTTATATACTGCTTTCCTGTCTTTTGCCTACCAGATTGCATTTGCTGAAATGCTTACATATCTACACCAAAGAAAAATTCCAACAGGTACCCAAGAAAGCCAAAATAGCAGTAAGTGGAATATTTTTTAATCTAATATAATTTAAATAATTAAAACACGATTTTAGTTGGACAGTCAGAATCAGCAACAATAGAAATATGAAGAAATTAAAACAAACTATACATAACTGCAAATGCTCAGAAATAACTCAAGTATTAAGAAAGCTGAAAAATGATATTTCAAACTGCAGGTATCTCATGTGACAAGGAATTTGTCTCTAGCAATATTTATTCCACATATTCTGAGATAAAGGCATTACTGCCAATGGGAGCACTCAAATGCTAAACTGTAGGCTAGGCAATATTAAAAAAAACACTTGTCTGCTTGTAGTGCAGAAGAGAAAGAAAGAAAGATGGAAATATCTATACTCAACTTTATTTTATTTATGTACACATGGATTTTCTACACCCAAGCTACGCAAAATATGTATTTGAACAATATCCAACACTGCAATATAGAACTTACACAGTAGAATATTTTTGGTCTCAGGAAGTTTTCAGCTTTTTGAGTAGTACTTATTGTTTTTTTGATTCAACCTTGACCTACATTTGCAGCTCTTCCAGGGCCATTTATAAAAATTATTCCCATGGAGCAAAAATTTCTGAGGGCAGTCAGAGAGCTGACATGTGGGAGGAAATGAAACTGCAAGATAACTGAAGGACAAGTCTCTTCAATCTTTCAAATAATCTTCAGTAATGAAGATACAAAATAATGTCATGCTTATTCATAAATAAAAAATTTTTCAGTGAGTAGTTTTTGGGCTTTATATTTTAAAAAAAACCCATCTTAACTGGCTTTGACATACCCACTAACTCAAACCAGCAGATTACTCAGGAACCTGTTGGAAGTCATTACTTTCATATTCTTTAAGTTTCAACAGAAAGAAATATTCTACAGGTGAGCTGGAACCTAATTATTTCTTTCTTTTTTTCTCTTATTCTGCCAAGCATGCTTTTCAACTAACACACTCAGCTTTACACTCATCCTCAAGGAACTGCTCATTATGGCCTTTGCCAGCCTGAGCTTCCTGATATTTACGACTTTGTGTAATTATTTTGTTAGAAATACAGCAGTAAAAAAGTTTTTAAGCTTGATAAATGAGCTATTTACAGCTGGAACAAATCTGACAGATTCTACTTCCTCCACCAAGGCTGTTTGTTAGAGTCCCACAGTCATGACTTTGTCACAGAGGGCCCCAGCAGGGTTTAATGGGAATGTCAAGCGTTGGTGGCAGAAGCAGTGAGAGTGAATGGAGGACAGAGCAACAAGGCAGTGTTGCCTTATTTTCCCTTCTCCCAAAGGCAAATGGGTATAAGGAGGAAGAGTCAGGCTTAAATTATCAAGCCACAGGAAATGATATTCACGAATGGCAACAGAAACACTGGAGAATTTCATCACTTCTCCCTGTATATCGTCTCTAGAATTCACCAACTCCAGAGCTTTAATAATTCAACCCCACCTCTTCAACCATGTTTCTGAAATACTAGCTCTGAACTTTTTTTAAAAAATGCTGCTGTGTCCATTCTCAGTATCTGAGAGTGCTGCATGGAGGCTCCTGAGACTGCACCCTTGGGAAGGCTGGCACAGGAGTGGGTCCAGCAGGAGAGCTCAGCAATGAAACAGAGCCCAAGGCAGCAGCGGAGGGTCAGAAACCTCAGAGACCTTCTGAAGCCACTTCCCTTTGACTCCAGGCTCTTCATGCCCCTTTTTGAACTCTCCTGAATATTTAAAAATGCCACATACTATAATTTCCTTTTTCGTTTCTCTGTTAACCTCTACAGAAAAATACCTTTAACAACAAAACATCGGAACATAAAATACTTCTTTCCTTGCAGGACTAAGCTCAAATTCTGCTTTTCCCCAGTACTGCATCCCCATCATTGGTGAGATGCAGATGTTTCAGTAACAGTTTTAAGAGAATTACTGTTTTCCTAGAACACAGAGTTAGGCTTCTGGCAGCCAGAAACTGTGGTTTGAAAGAGTTTGCATCTGGACTTATGTATTTAGTAGCCATTGACAGACTTATACTTCACTTATTTACTTCCTTTAGGAAATAGTTTGTACCAGTATATTGCACCATCTCATCATGCCAGAAAGAAAAAGAAAGACAAACCAGGCTGAGATTCTGCAATTCTGGCAATTTTCTCTAGAGTTACTCCAGAACAATGCCTCAATTAAGCAAAATGATAAATCATTCTCCATTTAATGGGAGTGAGAGAATAGACACAAAAATCATTTTCTGACAGTCATCTGAGAAAACATGTAATCTTTAAACATTACATTCTAATTAGAAATGATAACTAAAAAGGGGCAATGGAATTTTTCTTGATTTTCACATGCTGGTTGTCAAAACACAAGAAAAGCTTAGAAAATGTGCTTTTGCTTTCTATGCCCATATTGAAGTAAGCCTTTTACTCCTTAAACTGCTTAATCTGGCCAAATGAAAAAAATCTTCCCTTCCAAAGCATTTCCAAGAAGGAAATTTCACAAGCTCCTCCTTCGACAGGGCTTTTTGAAAAATGTTACCATGGTTGTTATTCCAGTGAAAAAGAATCTTAACAATTTACCAGGATGTACCCAGTTAATAAATTATTCATCACATTGCTTTGCAACAGCCATTTCATATATTAAAATTTTAGGGTTTATGAGGCAATCTCCATTACAGCAGAGGATGAACAGATAATGAAGGAAAGGTCTTCATTGTAGTTCTACAGCTGTTCTCCCACTTTCTTTAAAAGCAAATTTACAGAAAAACACACAAAAACCAAACAAAACAAAAACCTAAAAAGCACTAGCTCAGCTATGAGGTGAAACGGTTTAATGAATGCATAACCATCCAAAATATTCCTGGTGGTCTTCCAGAAGAGAGAGAGGAAACAATGTAAAGGAAACCAAATTTTATCAAAAGTTTAAGAAAAATTGATGACACCTTCCATAAAAAAAAAATAAATCTCATTTCTCTCAACTGAATAACTGATAGGAATGTGATTTTTTACTGAAGATATGTCATTTAGGTATACATACTTATTTCTGGCTGGTTTAACTGCCAGTATGTCCGGCAAGGGGTCAGGGCTACAAAAAATCTTTCATCTCATAGTAGTCTAGAATTCTGACTACTAGACTTGATGGAATTACTACAACTAAAACACCTCTGTGAAATCCCCTCAGCTCCAGAGCTTATTTGGAATAATGATTGTCGCTATTCTTTCATGTCAGGACCTTTTGCCCTATTCCCTTCTAGTACATCCTATTCTTTTCTAACTGCTTTCCCATCAACAATGCAACTCTTCCTATCCTCAGCTTCTTTGTGATGTAGAAGAGTAGAAGTCTCAAAACCAATGTGCTTCACAGATACTCCCTTAGAACAGGTGTAATTAATTTTCATACACTCTGGACAGATCCTGAAGTGAGTTCCTTAGAAGACACTAGCTAATTTAAAAGAAAGAAAACCCTTCCCACACCTCCTCAGGGTATAACCTTCCTTTAAAAGCCTTGTTTCTTTCTTTTCAAATCTAGTGCAAGCAAAGAAGAAAGGAGGACAGTTCATCAGCTGCCTTCCTGGATGCATAAAGAGTTATTTGAAAGCTTTATCAACATTTTGCAAGAGACTTCTCTTTAAAAACCGAGTTCCCACCACTTCCTTTGTGGTTCCACTCAAACTGTGGGCAATAGCATTAATTAAAACCAGTCAGCCAGATTTAGAGTATGCGCTCTGTTTGTTGTTTTAAATTGTTGAATATCAATTACCTTATTATTTTGTGATTAGCATGAAACATATGCATCTATGTCTTGTGGCTTTTGGCAGTGATTTAAAAAAAAATTCAGCAACTTTGCATAAGGCTGTAAACCAGCATGTTTCCAGGCTTTTTAGCGCTGACTAGAGCCATTCTCAATCTGCTCACCAGCATGAAGTTAATTAGGAGAGGCATGAAGCTTATGGCCGGGTGCAGAAATCAGCAATGGAGCAAAATTATCCTTTTTTTGGCATCAGCCACTAACTGCCACTGTGTCTACATGATTTTTTTTTTTTTAATGCTTTTACTGTTAAGTATCAGTTTAAGCTTTAACTTTGTATCTTATCCAATTCTCTAAATCCTTCAATGAATGTAAATTGATGAACATATGAAAACACTGGGAGCTAATTATGTGGAGCTCAGGGAGGTACAATAACGTACTAATTTCCAGAAAATCCAGTTTCAGACATGGCCTTGGGATTCCTTTATCAGCAGTTGATTTTTGACCAGAGTGCAACTGGCCATTTTATTCACAGAATGCCAATCCAATCCTGCACTGCAACACAAACCCCTTAGCAGAATATCCATGTAAAAGAGAAACTCCCTGAGTGCATCATTACAGTCCACACAGGGAAAAAATATCACTGCAGCATTGGATAAGTGGATTTCATCAAGGTCCTATCTATTTTTATTGTTACAATATCGCAGGGAAGGCAGAGGGAAATGATGAAAGAGATGTAGTTAGGAAAACCTTTCTACAAGTGTCCCTAGTATTATATTTTGCTCTTTATATCATATTTGATAAGGGATTTATTAGGAAAGAGGGTGCATTAAACAAACAAACAATAATCTAGGACTAGATGCAATTCAAACTCCTTTGTTTTAATTCATTTTGCAAACTAAGGATGGATTTCCATGGCTAGGTCACCCTTTACAGTAAAAGGACCTCTCAGATACATAATAAAGCATTTATTACCCCTGCTATGCCTCAAAATGTGTGCATACATTAGTTTTTCAATTTAGACAGTCTGCTTTTGGAATTACTCCTGAACATTCCCCTCTGTACTGTATTTTAGTTTGTAGTGTGTGGAGGTCCTGCAGTGTGTGAAATGGATTCCCTTCAGATGAAGCCAAGACAGAAATCAAGGTCCTGGAGAGCAGCAAAGGTCATTCAGGCCAGACATGTGCACCAGACCTCGTTTAAAGCAGAAGCCCCAAAAGAACACACACAGCTGGTGCTGGGGCTTTACCCCAGCCCCTTCACTACTATTGCAATGAGTGTTTGTCAACATCAATATACACTGAGCCTTGTTACGTGCCCTGTGCTAGCAGCTTCACCAGAGAAAGCTGAATCTCATATCCAGTACATCTCTCATACACCAACAGAGACAACATCAGCTGGGTGAACGAGAGGGCACGTGGGAAGATGTAGTAACAGGAGATCAGATGCTTTCAACAGGAGGAAGATTGGGATATTCCAAGTCATCCCCTCTGTTCTCTTCTTCAGAAAGAAGTATTATTATCATGGCTCTTTTTTGGAAACTGCTATTGTCTTTTCCAACACTGACATATGTTTCTGTTCAAAGTACTTCTTTAGGAAGTGCCATGAGCTAATCACATTCAAAAAAAGACCATTTTGTTAAGTGAACTTTTCTCTGGTTGTTTAACCATCAAAACAGTTCTCTGAAAGATGAACCATACTCTTTGGAACATTGCTTCCAAATGACACAGAGTAAAATACCAAAAGCCAGGAGATTTAAGATGGAATCCCAGCCTCCCAAAGCAAAATATATTCAGCACATTGACATCTCTTGCATCAACCACTACCTGTGCACTGCAAAGCACAAAGCAGGACTTGGACTTTGAAACTGGATACAAGTTCAGGCAGAACCACCAGGTTATTTCAAAACTTCGTAATTACCACATTCCATCATGTCAAATTCACATTAAAATATAATTAGAACATTAACATTTTGCTAGATAAATACAAAAGATGAATTTTATAATGGGCACATCAATCAAATTATTGGTATGTCTGACCTTAACTTTTTCTCTGCTTTGAAGAAGATTTAAAGACACAGTCAGGATATCAAAAGCAAAAAACCCCAAAATGTTACCCACAAGCGGGAACTAAGACAGTCCTACAAAAGCTGGAGGTTTCCAAAAGGAAAGAAATGTTACCAATAGAGTAGATGAATACTGAAGAGTAGAGAAGGCAAAAGGAAACAGAATTTAGACTTAAAAATTATATTAAAGCCCATTATTTTTACTATGTCTTGCTTGTGGCAAAAACACACTTATCTCTGATAAACTTTTGCAAAGAAATACAAATAATTTTCCCTCCTTAACTCATTATTCAAACAAGAGATCATTGAAGGATTCTGGGTTTGGGGACAAGATGAACACAGAGAGGAAGCTGCTGCATTTTTCTAAATTCAGAATTAACATTAGAAGGACTTTGAAGGAAAACAAATCAATTAAATAGTGAAAGCACATCCCTGAAACAATGAGAACTCTGGAATCCAGTGAAACTTTGGGTTCTAATGAAACCATCTTGATGCTGCTAATTCTTCTGAAGATAGATATAAAAAAAAGTCATGTCTACTCAAGACAATAATATAAATACATGACTCATGATGGACTATATAGGAAGAAAACACACCCACCGTATTTACCACCATAGTTACCAACTCCATGCTTATAAACATGATGGAAATGCAAAAATGGACATGATTTGTGTACTGCACAAATACTGAATCAAGTACATTATAAGTACACCCAAAGCACATTACTGATCATAGAAGAATCACATTAGACTGTAGCCATTTCTGTGCATATGAGGGGTTTTTAAAGGTATTTCCCCCTTAGTTATTCTTTCGTTTTGAAAATTTTCTCACAGTGGTCAAAAAAAAAGAAAGGATTCACATTGCTTTCTGGTAAGGTAAAAGGTTTTTATACTACATTCTTAGAATTTTGAAGAACAGGCTGACCCTAGCATAAGAAAACTTGAGATTATCTGATTTTACTAGGCAGTCACTAGTTCGTAGCACTCATTTTATATTCAGGAAGGAGCTGTCATTCTATAGCTATTTTTACATAAGCTTAAATTCTATATGAAGACAATTACAAATAAAGTAGTGGAAAGCATGGACAAGTTTTAAAAAGAGTAACAATACTCTTCTGTTCTGTGTTGGCTTTGCTCCACTAATTGGCTGAATTGTGCAGAATTGCTAGGAAGATTAATTGAGGCTAATGAACTGAGGTGGCTGGAAAGGGCAGGAAAGGCCCAACTCTCCAAGGCTGGTCACAGGGGCTGCTTTCAAAGCACACAAATAACCCCAAGTTAGGAACAGGAACTTGACACAAGGCACGAGAGCAACAAAATTCACATAACACAGAGATAATTAACATTGTTATCTCTACATGCTTTTCCAAACCCAAACCAAAAGTTGGCAAAATTAAAAGAACTAAAATGTAAGCAAAACCAACTGATGCACTCTAATTTTAGTTTTAGTTGTTTCATAACCTGCCAGATAAAGCTGTTCATCCATTTAAACCTATGAGATGTCCTCAGGTGATGATGTATCATGGGAGTCCTGGCTGCAGGTGGCCTGGTGGTTTTGAGGTCCCTGGCTGGAACATGTGCCACCACCTCTCCAGAGCAGAGAGCCAACCTTCCCAAAGGCTGCGCCTGAACAGCCTGCCTGAAATCCTGCTCATCAGCTAGCCCAGCTCCAGGCCAGCCCAGAAAGGGAATGGTACAAAGGGAAGGGTGGGGAGCAGCAGGACAAAGCTATCTCTTGCACTAGAAGGGCTTTTCTTGCGCCTCTGTGCCTTGAGCATTGTTGTGCCACTGAAGAGCCGCGTTAATCAGTGTCCAGGGCTGCTTTAAATACAGAAGTACAGAGCTGGCTATTCACTGGTGATTTACCACCGGGCCCAACATGCAGCCAACATGAAGCAAGTTGGTCCTTTGGAAAATGCCACCAAGAGACAAGAGAAGGGGACGCGGCACCTCCAAGTGACAGCCACGCAAGGGGAGCGCGGCGTCGGCCACCGCCCCACAGAGCCTCCCCAGGGAACGAGGGCCTCCCCTGGATTAGCAGAATTGTATAATTGCTGAGAATCCGGAAAATTAAAGCTCACACAGTCATGAATGCTGCCATTATATACACATAATGTCCTAAGTGTCATTTAGAAGTGCCTGCAACCGAGGCTATAAATTAAGATATCCACACTTTCCTCTGAAGGCTGCGGATATTTTAGAGCAGTGGGTCCTTACACAAAGGAAAATAAAACCAGTTTTCCATGTTTCTGTGGCCATAGATGTATCCTATAAGCTCTTTTAATTTAACCCTGAGAGAGAAGTTTCAAAAGCATCTTTCACTGATGTGGAAATTTCTATGTAAAACTTTAACCAAAATTACTTGAATTGTCTCTGAAACCCTTTCTCTGGTCATATGTTTATATCCCAGAGCACATATGACAATGTAGTATCTTCTCAACAAACAGTCCTCTTAAAGGTTACTCAAGAAGAGGGACAAAAAGCACTCTGACCTCAATGACTCTGAAATTCTAATTTCTTATTTTTCCTCCTGTATGCTAGAAATAACAATTGCACATTTCTATTATTACAGGGCAGTTAGTATTTAAATTTTATGCTGAGATCTATAGATATTTTTAAAGCAAAACTACTACTACAGCACAACCCACGTTTAGGGTGTTCCTCCATAAGATATAAATTATTATTGTGCAAACAATAAGAACATAAATGACATACCAGAATTCTTAACACGCATTCATTGCTCAAAGAAGAAACAATGAGAAGCTGCTTCAGGAAGAAGGAGGAAATCACTGCAACTCAAAACACAAAGACCACGACAGTAGCCAAAGGTCACAAGTTTAAAAGTGTGCCAAAAAAGCTCTGACACCAGCCCAAAACAGGCATGCTGCAAAGTGCCATCTGTGCAATGTATGTAAATGTAAATGTTTTTGTGATCTGTCTGAAAACTCAAAGGAAATATAACCACAGCCTGTGGACAATTACACTTTGCTATTTCTAAGAAATTCAGGGATGTGGGATCTCTATTCAAGCAGTGAGTCCTCACACTGGCTTGTATTTTACTTTAAAGGATACAACCCCTCTGATAATTCTGCTTTGAATACAAAACACACAGAATCTTCAGTGCCTATGCAGCACAGGAAAACCAGATGTAGCATTTGGCTGTACAGCATTAAACCTCCTAATATTACACTAACTGGATCTGCCTCAGTGTCTACCGAGTGTCCTTAAAATAAATTCACAATTTTTTAAAAGTGCTCTTCTTCCCAAATTCCACATCATTTGATCCAGCATTTTCATCCAATAAAGTATTCTGAGCTTTTTCATTTAGTTCCCACAATACATTTGTTTTCACAAAGCTTTAGGGGAATACTTTATCATATATTCTAAATAAATATGGCTTTAAAAAAAAAAATCTGAAAACTTTTCTTAAAGCAATAGCAACAAATTTCAGAGCCTAAAGAATTGATTCTTGTATTTTCATCCAAAATTCTCTTTAAAGAAACCCTGAAAACTCCTCTATGCTTTTTATTTCTATTTGAAAGTATTTTTATTTTTATTTTTATTTGAAAAAATATTTTAAGTACACACAAGTGTACATAAGGCATAATACACAGATTTTTTAAATTGCACTACAACTCTATTGACTGAGAGTCCTACAATTACAACATTAACCTAAGCACTAAGTTTCAGTGCAGTGGTTGGTTAATGTAATATTGTACTTCAACTGACCTGAAGGTTTAAAATATTCCCCAAAGAAGGGACGTAGCTCAGAATTAAAGACCAAAGCAATTTAAATTTTATGGCATTTTTCTAAAATTACCCAAATTAAATATGAGAAAGTGAAAAAGTACGTCAAGGATTTGGCTACAAAAGTTACATCACAATTTATCAGTAAATCTTAATATATACACCCACATATACATATGCTTTTAAATACCTTAACCTACTTGTCAGGGGAAGCATAAAACAAAGTATAGCAATTAAAAAAATAATAATAAACATGAATTTCAGAAACTAGAAAAATTGTCTCCCTGGGGAACAGCAAATTTAGGTCTTACAAAGCCCTGGAAGAAAGGAAGACTGTAATCATTATATTTGCAAATTATGTGGAATCATGGAAAGCAAAAGCATTGAAGAACAGAAGCAGAGAAGCATCAACTCTGAAGAAATGTATGAACAAAATCAGGCATGTGGGTGGAATATATTCTGCATTGAGGTTAAAAAAACATATTCACTTTAACTGTGAACTATAGGGGGAAAATAAGAATGAGCCTGGAAAATGTTCAACATATTCACAAGAAAAACTTGCAAGGAGGAAAGGAGATTGGTGATTCCAGGAGGATTCCAGGCTTCAGGCAGGCATTAGTAAAACTGTGAAGTATTCTAGATGAGGATTCATTAGCTACCATAGTATTTACTTAGTTCAGAGAGAGACTGGAAAGGACACAAGTGTAAGATTCTCTTCTACAACTGAATGTACAAATTAGAATCATAATGAGACAAAATGCAGAGAGTATTATTTGGGTCAATTTGCAGTTGATGCAAATCTGGTTGGAGTTACTCACTATGGTGTTTATTTAAATAATCTAGTTTTTGAATAATGGAAACAGAAAGAAGAAGGGAAGAAAACCAGAGCAAGTCTCAGGCCTATCATGTATAAAGTACACAGACTTTGAAATCAGCCATGAAGAATGTGTATTAGTTACTCCAGTGACAGCACTCTGAAGGGGAAAAAAAAAAAGGCAAGAAGGAAAAGGATTATAATGAGCCAAGAATCCACTGTTTAGCTGACTATGGAGCAATTTAAAAACAAGTGTCCTTTTCAAAAGCAGATTACAGGATGAAGTATGAAAACAGAGGATAAAATTTACTAAATCTGTTTTAATACTTAGAAATCAGAGCTCCAGCCATAGGAAATCATGATAATTCAATCTAAGTTCTTCAAATAAAAAGATGTTTCCCTCACTTAAGTAGATAAGTTAGTCTATAGCCTTAGCTGGTTCTATAGCTCCTACTGGAATTAAGGGTGCAGGATGGGAAACTTAAGGCTGAAGCTTTGCATGCACTATTTACTGATTTACTAGAAAAAGAGTCCTACAGCTAAAAGCACATCAGTGCTGCTGAGATACTCCAACTGGAGTCAGCTGGTGCAGTTTCAGACCAAGTAAGCCAGGACCCTGCATGGACCCCATGGCAGTTCCCAGCTCACAGTCTCTTTAACAACAGTTTAATTAAAAAGTTAAAATTATCAGTGGGACCGCTGGTCCTTGAGAAATCTGGATGGCTCATTATTGGCCATCGCCCTTACTGGGAGTCCCTTTACTGCTCCGAAACTTTAAAGAACTGTGATTGCAGCCTCCCAGTTTCAGAACCATTATTAGTTCTTGAATCAATGTCAGTAATTCCTAAAAGCTGTAACTCATTCTTTATTACCTGGGCTGTCATGGGAGAAGCATTACAAAAGCTCTCACCGCAGGCACATGCTTCAGTCACAAAACAATTCAGATGATTTTACTGATACTACTCAGAGGAGTAAGAGCTACAGGAAGACTGCTAACCCTGCCTGTAAATCAAGACTACCATAACATTTCTATCTGTAAGAAACACAGAAATAAATTAAGTAATAAAAAATAATCTTTCAAAAACAGAACAAGAGCAGCTACTGGCCCTGCCTCATATCCTGCCAGCGTAAAGAATTCCTGCTCACAAGAAAAACAGTCCATGTTGGAAGCAAGCAGAGAGGCCTGTGGGAATCTGAAAAGTGTAAGGCTATTATTTCTAGGCTTTCATTGCCAGAAATGTGATCAGAGCTCCAGGAAAACGCAGAAACCAGAAGACAAGGCCATTTCAATGTTAACCACAAGAACGCCAAAAGTCCAGTTATGCACAGCTGTGGCTCTTGAAATCATATCAGTATTACCACATAGATAGACACTTAATTTTAGTCCAAGTAGGTTCCTTTTGGCAAGGTAGCCAGTTCTCTAAAGTGCATAGAATGAACTCAGGTATGTATCCAGAAAAAGAAACACAACTAATTTATTTGCTGGTTAATAAATGGATGACTTTTTTTTATTTTCCTATCTGAACACGAACACAAAAATACCTTGAAAAGTACATATTTGAATTCATTATTGCATTCTCAGTTCTGGTACTACCAGCAAAGGTTTGGAGGTTGGGGAGGCAGACAGGTGGTACAGGGGGGTTGTCCAAAGAATATCTTTAAATTAACAGTAGTCTGGTCCCCATACAGAGTTGGACTGTTTTAATAAATCAGTTCAGCTTCACATGTTGACACGTTTTAATGGCTCTGCCACTGACTTGTATATTTTAACACGTGTCTGTAAATACACAGAAATAAGCCAAGCTGACATAGGCAGTTTGAAACCAGTACAAATATTCAGCTGGGATACTAAACTTATTCAGTTAAGTCAGCTTCAAAACCTACTCTGAAAAGTAAACAAAGCTTAGCGAGTGCGTATGCGTGACTGTAAAACACTTATAAACTCCCCATGAGTCCAAATCCTAAATGTGCCAGAAGTCCAGCTAGAGTGCAGCTTCTACAAAAAAAAAAAAAAAAAAGAAAGAAAAAGGGTTTTGAGTGTGTTTCAAATGTATTTGAATAGAAAAACATCAGTATGTAACATCCTCGATACTCGTTTCTTTAATTTGCTGTTAACAGGCTACCAAAAGTTTTTCAAAATTTTCAAAAATTCACTTTATATTCAAAGTAACTGTGCTCCCAAGCCTTTGACAATGTATCATTCCTAAATAAGCACAGAATAAATATGCAAAGTGACATTAACAGTAGGCCCCTGCACCTCCTGAACACTGCTCCACTTTACTGAATTCCCCTCGAACATCCATGGTACTGGTTTATATTTCTCTTCATGTCTCCTGACTTCACATACAAGCACATTGGTTTTTTTTAATCTCAGAAGACAGACAATGTTTCCCCCCCTTACCAGCTGGCTTTTAAAACAAAATAAAAAATAATTAAAAACACACACACAAAAAAATCAAACAAAACCTAACGAAAAAACTTTATACAGATGGTTCCTGAGTTTGAAAATGTGACTTGCAAGACCAGCCAAACCAAAAACCTAGGACTGGCTAACCAAAGGAGAATTGCATTCACCTAATGTAATAAAGAGAAAATTATTTCCTTATCATTTTTCCAATTACAAAGGATATTTTTAAACTACAAAAGTCTAGGAAAAAATATTTTCTGTTATTAAATTGAAACAACATCGTAAATCTATTACCTGAAACCTCAGAACAAATGTTTGTATTTTTTATGTAATCTAACCAAAAAGAAGACAGAAATAAATAAAAATAGGGACATACATAAATATTTGCTTTAATGTCTTACATTTTCTGCTTCATTCACAATATTCTCCCCTCCAATTATTGTTATATCATTGGAGAGGAAATTTCTTCCTATATAAATCTAATTAGGATTATATATATATATAATCTAAATGTATATGTATATATAATTCTAAATATATTTTATATACATAATTCTAAAAATATTCTATATATAAATCAGTATTTAAGGTAATGTCATAGATGTATCTTTTGGGTTAATTGCTGCTATGAAAACCTACTGTTGTAGATATTGCAGCAGGATCCCCACGACCCAGAGGCATCAAGTCAGCATGGAATCTCAGAAGTTCCCTCTGACAGGAGCTCGCAGCCAGAGCTGTGTCAGGCCTTGATGGCCATGAGAAGTGACAGTCATTTCTGCACGTCATGGAGAGCTGATCAACCAGCTCCACCTCATTACACTACAACCTTGCAGTGGCATTCATTATCAGAACAGAAGGGAAACCCTGCCTCGTGCTAAACACAACACTTTGAAAAAGAAGAAATCTTAAGACCGCAGTAAAGACAAAAAAAAAAATAAATCTTTTGTTAAAGGACTCAAATTTGGAAAGTTGTTTTCAAAATGATGCAACAGCAGCATCTAGAAACCAGTTAAAATTCAGCACCAAACAAAATTTTTGTTGAGGTGGAGGAAAACATTCTTGCACAGAAATTCTTAAAACCTGTAAAATGTTAGCCTGACAGGCATGAACCCGCTTCTGCCTTCTTATATGTAGGAGACACACGAGCCATCATTTCCTCACCCTTACCTTTGGTACCTTAGACCACATCAAGTGTCTCCAGTGGTAACTTTTGTGATAGCCCAATTTCCCCTCTGTGACAGCCATTTTCATCCTTGTTTTTCTCTCTATCACTATGTCAGTTTTTCCCTCATCTGCATTGTCCTCCCCCAGTACTGGTTTAATGATAATGAAATAAATAAACTCAGTTGGCCATGTCCAAGGGAGAATGAATATGCTATCTGATTTGCTTATGAACATTTGAAAAACAGAAAATATTTACTTCTTTTTTCTAGTCACTAGGCCAACCTTTATAGACTAAACATTTTTCCTTTAATTCATCTTTCACTTAAAGATCTACCAAGCTCAGGAAGAAAAAGTAAATCAAGTTTTCAGAAAACACTCAAAACATCAAAAAAGAATCATTAAAAATTAAACACACCAACTAACTCTACCATGCTATAAATATTAAATTGGTCTAAATATAACATATTTATTGACTAGAAATTTTAAAGCTAGATTTTTTTTTTTTTAAATCTAGTGAGAGTGCACATACTAGAACAGGATGTACTTAGTATTAAGCAACCCTGTATCAGATCAAAGGATTTCAGAGCCATTTCTAGCCAGAGAATGACATTATTTATACTACTGTCTCCACAGAGGATAAATCCATTTCTTGTTTGAAAAGGTTAGGCAATAAAGGGAGATTTATAAAACTAGTACAAATAATTGGTTTCCTTTTCCTTATCCCCTGTTGGCTGCAGTACTCGTTGGATAACCTTAAACCTCCACCCAGTCTAAAGCAAAATATTTTTACTGAGATTTTCCTGCACTGTTTTCCTAAAAGATGTACATAATTATCATTATGTTTCTAGTGAATTAAACCCTGACTATAAAGGGAGGTACATCTCCACATATTTTTTCACAGTGTCCCAAAGTTCTCATTATAAAAAACTCTGAATGAAATCTTAGGTGTTTTATGTTCTATTTATCCATAATGGAGGCAGAACAATGCCAGCAAAGAACAACAATTCTTTTTCTGTGTAATTAAAATGAAACCCAAATAAAACTGTAATAATTGTACAGGAGGAATTGCTCAGTAAAATGGTTCAGTGCTGGTATTCATGATCTCAATTAGCAATTTGATCCTTCTCAGCAGAAGACTTGGATACCTACTTATTAGGATGTTTCACATTCTTAAAACTTCTTGATTTCCAAGTGACAGGAGAATGAACTTCAACATTTTGCCAAATTACTGCTTAAATATTTGGTGTTTCACTGATGACAGGTTGCAAATTAATGTGAATTACTGTAGGACTTAATGCACAACTTTAACACCTGGGCACCAGAAATTAGGGAATATTCACTTGAATTCATTTCACACGGGCCTTGAAGCAATAAATCAGGCACAATGGCTAGAGTGCAACTTCTTACCTAAAATGGACAAACTGAATAGGACAAAAGAATAACTTGCCTATAAATAAATGCAGCTTTTGCAGACTTATTACTCTCTATTGGAAATACCCAATGAATATCCAGCCAAAGGAATTATGTAAAAACCACAGATGTTAGTTAGGAGGGAGACTGTCCCCTTAGTTTTCTCCACTAAATGTGTGAATAGACAACTGCCCTTATATAATACATATAACAAATTGCAACAAGCTAACAATTGGTTAAATAAAATCTAGTCAAGCACAGTTGGTATTAGGCTCAGAATCCTGAAAGAAAGTGGTATTCTTCTAAAAAATGTTAAGAAGCAACTGCTGAGTTGGACACAAGCACTTGAGAAACTTTGAAGAACTATTTACTACATTGACAAACATAACAAAATATATTTAACATGCAAAGGGGAAAACAATGAACAAGAATAAAGAGATATACTACAGAAATCAGAAAGTGCATTTTTGCAAAAAGGACATCAGGAGATAACTTAGAAAGGTAAAATGTTTATACCTGACACAGAACTATTAAAAGATCTCATAACAGAGTCCTCATCTTTTGGACCAAATTAAATTATAATAATAAATATAATAATAGTAATAATGAAATTATTATGATATAATTTATTATTATAATAATAAAATTATATTTTAATCAAATAACTGGATATGCCAACAAAAATACCAGAGGGGACACTCGCTCTTTTCTCTTTCAAAGTAAGTTTTGTGGGTTTGCTTTGTTTCTAACCCCATTACACTGTGTATAAACAGCTTCACAATGCTAATACTCACTGAGAGTGGAAGGGACCTCTCAAATCTTTAGTCCAAGCTTCCTGCTCAAGCATGGTCAGCCAGCACAGGGTGCTCAGGTCAACCATGTCCAGTCAGGCTTGGAGTATCGCCACAGACAGACTTCACAACCTCTCCAGGCATCCCTCTCAGCAGAGGAGTGGGTTCTTCTTTCAGATGGAATTTTGTGTGGTTTTATTTGTCTCTTCTGCTGTCACTGAGCACTACTGAGAAGAGTTTGGCTTCCTCTTACTCATTGCTCTCCATCAGGTATATTCAGACATGGACAGAGATCCTCCTGAGCCTCCAGACCTAACCTCTTCTGAAAGAGAGCAGCTCTCCCACATTTTTGGTGGTAACATTCCAACCTGATCTCCACTTCCCAGTTGTCTCTCTGTAGTAACTTCTACTGACCCCAGCATTTGTCTGAATTAATGAAGCCTGTTCATTAATTCAGACCTCATTAAGCTCTTCCATACAGGAAAATAGCCACAGTGCCTTTCCTGTGCTATGCAGTTCTATTCCAATCCACTTTCTTCAAAGTAATATTAAGTCATCAAAACTGAACAAAACCTCCCAAACTGTAACCAGGGACAACACAGTATCTCCAGTATAATACACATGGGACCTGTTTCTCATATTACCTCTCCTTTGAAGTACTCCACCATTCAGACAGAAGCATGCAGCACAGTTTATAGCTGTCTGTTTGGTTATGGTCAAATATAAATTGATAAAATGGACCATTTTTAAAGTCAGAATCAAAACCATCAAACTTGATAGTAAAGCATTTTTTCAGACCGAGATTACTAAGCAAAAAGAAAAACCACCAAAAAGAATTCCTTTTTCTTCTTTAATCCCATTTTAATTATCTTCCAGCTAATGGAAGTCTACTCCAAATGCTATTTTCTTCCATTGTGTTTCCTTTCAGTTATACTGCAGTGCCCATCTTGGCTAATAGATGTCTGCAAATCAACCAGGCTGTCTGTCTCTCCCAGTGTCTACTGACCAGAAGGTATAGCCCAAAAGCTAATGAGCTGCTAAACATTGCTGCCATTGAGGAGAGATAGATGGTGAATTTGCAATTTTGCCAAACACCACACACATAACTGATGATTCCTGTCAGTAGCTGCAGTGTGAGATCACGATTGACTCCAAGATAACAATTAAAATGGAATACATTAAGGAACTCGTTATGGATAGGAGCAGCATAAAGCTTGTCACCGACTATGGCTTCATTTCTCTGATGCAGAGACCTCACAAAAGCCTTAATGATTGGCCAGGTATTACACATGATCAGTCCATGTATAAAACTTATTTGGAATAGTCTGCAGCTTTGCTTACTGCAGGGAAATCCACAAATTTTATTTATTTTGGAATATAAATCTCTTACATGCCCAGGCAGAATAATGGCTAAATCATTCAGAAGAGAAGTATTACCATACAGTCATTTCACTCATACAATTAAAGATCTGATTTACACAAGAGCCTGAATTCCACACTGAACTCTACTCCCATCTGCCTTAGTTCCCATTTTACTGCAGAAGGGGAAAAGGCAGATCAGAATTATATACACAGAGGGTTTTGATAAATGCACTCCTGTACTCAGTACACAAATCCTTGGTATCATTTTCTTTAAACACCAAAGCCCTTTCACAAATCTCAAATTTCACAAATCACATGTTCACTAAAACTTCCATGGCAGAAGCAGCTGTGCAGTGAGAACATGACATTTCATCATTTTAGAGACATGCTCTATATCACTGTATTCATAAACTGTAACTGTCTAGTTTTAGATGCTAAAGATGCATCTTTTACAAGGGAGCGATTCTTTCCAAAATTAGCAATATTTGAAAGTCCTTTATTTACATTCAATAACTCTGTGGTCAAAGCTCTTGCCATATGTCATCAAATCCTCAAGGACCATCTCCCTAATCATCTGGACTGCTACAAGAAAGGGTCAAAGATGTTTATTTTTGTTTACTCATTTAAAATAAGTAAATAATTACAATTTAAAAAATATCAGTTCACTCATGACCACTTCAAAGTAATATTCACATTTACTTTGCTCTCTTTCAGTGAACCTGTCCAGAATGTCAGACTGCAGATTTCAGTATGTTCTTCCAATTATAACTTTTCGTGCCACTTGAGTTCTGAAGAGCAGTGAATTTTACATAATGAAAAGAAAGCTACAGCAGCACAAAGCTCAGGCTTATTTGGAAGGCTGCTAGTTTAAATGAGAAATGAAAACAAGACAGCAACAAAACCAGACACATTTTAAATCAGAGGTAAAAAATAAACTTCCAAAATTTTCTATTTATGAAACTCCTCACTCCAGAGCTGATTGATCTGGAGGTCTTAAGATTACATTTTTTTTTTATTATTGTTGTTATTATTTTTACAAGTTTGCTGTGCTTCATTAGATAAATTCCAAGCTTGACTTTTCGCACCTAACAAAGCATAAAAAACTAAATCTATGAACCACTGCTTTCATTATACACTCCCTTTTAAGGCTAAAACCCAGCTTTCAAGCAGCATTGAACATTATCTAAGTGCAGTGGCTCATGAAATACTGGACATTAAAATCAATCAGAGTTTATCCTGGGAGTCAGAGATAAAATGAGATGTTTCTCATGTAACTTTCAGAAAAGAAATAGGAGAATTTTTATCACTGTAGCTGATCATCAGTGAATGGGTGGCAAAACACATGGACAGAAGAGTACAGACATTTTTCTGCTTAGGGTATACCTGTTTAATGTGGAACTGTGAGCAGTAATCAGACAGGGAAAAAAAAAAAAAGGCATTCTCCAAGGACACATATGATTAACAAGCTGGAACCAATTAAAGTCAAGTGAAATCCATTAGAACAGAAGTTCCTCTAAGTTCTGTTCATACCTCTCTGGGTGGCCATGTGCTGCCTAGGCATGTACATGCAAAAAAAAAACCCTAATGATTCAAACAACTAGTAACTTAAAAGCAATACTATAAAGCCACCCTAGATAATACTCTGCTGGAGCTCTAATTTGGGCATGTTTGAAAAGCAAAAATCACTCTTTGGTGACATGAATTTAAAAAGAAAAAGCCATCCAAAACCCCCAGAATTTCTAGTTATTAAATTAAATAAGATTTTTTGTTTATATCTATTCTTTTTATTCCATGATTTGTAATAAAGATATATAAAAATAAAAATCTATCTTTGGTAGTATCTTTAAAAGGTTAACTTGAAATTCAGAAATCCATACCTAAACTTAAAAGTAATGGTGACATTTTCTAACAAATTGTTTATGAGAAAATCATATCTACAGTGGTCTTTTACATCAAGGTTAGTTGCAACAGTTCCTTTCTCTGATGTTTCTTCTATCTTTAGTTTAAAAACAACAAAAAAAAAAGTTTCCCAAAATGACAATTAACCAGCCAAACCAAATGCTGCCAAATTTTAACTTTGCAAAGCAATTTCATCTCCTCTATCGCAATGTCTCTCGGTTATCATTTCACTCTAGCAAAGCCATCAAAACACCTTTTCCAACTCTTCTGCAAGGTACTACATGTGGCAGCTCAGGAAGACTTCAAAGTTGAGGCCACTTCCTTGAGTGATATGAAGGTTTTCAGTTCTAAAGTTAATACACTGTAATTTCTGCAGATTTTCTGGTTTTGTCTGTCTCATCTGTATTGTAAATTCAAGCCTCAACAGCACTCTAGTAGAGTACAACAGCACAAAACTCACACTCCTCTTCTGGACAGAAGCTTTCTGCTGTTGCTTCAAATCTGGGGTGGGCTTTTTCCTCCAAGGTTATTACATTTATTTTCATTAGCAGTCCAAAAAAAACAAACAAACAAAAAAATTAAAATACATGTCCAAGCATAAACATGGCTCTAAAACAACAGGCACCACCACTAGTGGTCCATTCAGATAAAGACATGAAATTATTTTTAGCTGGGGATAAAAAAGTGTCTGAACACCGGTCTCCCTCAGACTCTGCAGCTGCTGCATTCCCCTCACATCACTCTGCCTCACCCATCCTTTAGTAGGTGTTCCTTCTTCCCTGCCTTCCACCAGGACTGCTGCCAGCAGACCTCACACACATGGCTTTAAACACCACTTCTGTGATGGTAATTCCTGGAGCTTCCTGCTAATCCTTACCATCCACACGTGTCCCTTACAGCAGCTCAGCGTTACCTGAGCTCTCTGGGGCTCCAACCACAGCCCTGGGTGTGATGAAACAATCTGAGGCTGCTGCATTTTATCAATTCACTGATATTTCTTTCCAAAAAAAGCAGTATTTGAAAGTGTCCTTTATCTACATTCAGTAACTCCGTGGTCAAAGCTCTTGCCATATGTCATCAAATCCTCAAGGACCATCTCCCTAATCATCCAGACCGCTACAAGAAAGGGTCAGAGATGTTTATTTTTGTTTACTCATTTAAAACAAGTAGATAATTACAATTTTAAAAAGATCAGTTCACTCACAACCACTTCAAAATAATATTCACATTTACTTTGCCACATGTAGAGACAAGCAAATGAAGCAGAGTCCCAAGGAAGCTGTGCCCATTGCCTTTCATGGAGCATCAATACCTGGTTACCCCAGAGCCTAGACAGTTGCTAAATATTTAAGAGGAAAAACAGCTGTGAGTAATAAAGCTGTCATTAGAAACAGGAAAAAAAAAGAAAAAAAAAAAGCAAGCATCATACTCATGCTGGGAAGCAAATTAGTGTGTTCAGAAAGGAGAAGTTGCACATAGCTGAATGTTAAGCAATGTGGCTGGAATTAAATACAACTGAAGTTACAAAACAATTTTATCTCTTTTCCATATGACCTTTCAGAATCTCCTGAACTGAATGAAAGAGGGTTAATTCTCAAACTTTCCTTCAGTATGGAACTTTATCAGACATTTTCAACAAAAAACCTATATAAACTTATATAACTTACACACTTTTATCTACCATCTGCTGATAAATACCACAGCAATGCACATAAAGAGGTCAGAGAGCCAAGATGAACACAGTTCTACTACTCGAAATACAAAACCACCGAGCTTATGCACAGGTAGTCTGACACTGCCCGTTTGGAAATCAAACAGAAGTAGATCAGAGGGTTAATACACACTTGGTATTGTTGTAACAAGCAGGATATCAGCTGGTAGGTGAGAGGTACAGAAAGGCAGCACTGATGCCCAAGGAAAATACCAGCTGTCTCTGCTCAGAGAAGACAGATTACCACCTGTCCCCGTTATCTTCCACACACAATACAAGGCACGCTGGCCATTTTCACAGGGATAACCGTACCCATATGCTGTTTAATTTTGAACTGCACTCTCCCTCCTGGTAAATATTCGTGATGGATCAGTCTAAATGGTAGATTAGCTCAGTGGTGATGTTTAGCTAGAGGCTGAACTTCACACTTTATCTCCCCGAAGCTTTAATGTACAATGTGCTGCGTGAGCATCACCACTTCAGGCAAACAGCAGAAAGCAAACACATATGCACAGGTTTGTGCACACACATACACACACTAAGAGAGGAAAAGAACTTTTAAAAAATATCAAGATTTTAAAAGTACTTTGTAGAAGAACTGCTTTAAGCCACATCCTGGCAAAAGAGCTTTGTTTTTTATACTGTGAAAAGCCCGGCTTTACCTTTTAAGCAATACATGAAATAATGCTGTTACAAAATCATAAATACTGTAGCTTTCAAAACAAGAAAAAAAAACCAAAAAGAAAAAAAGAAACAATCTTCCCACAATCTATACAATTAGGAAAAAAATTACATCTGTTGCAGTAAGTTTTACAATGGCATTTTTGACAGAAACACATAAAGGACACTTGGAATTTTTTTAAGAGCAAGTAACTAGAATCTCAGCAAAAAACTTTCTGTGGGTTCAGACACTCGATTCTTGCAAGTTAACTGGGTGTTTTTATGTTTGAAATGTGGCTCTGAACAATACCTTTATGACACAATCCCAGTTTATAAAGAAATAAGAACAAAAATAATCTTCTACAGTGTAATGCTGCCACCTTCACAATCACAGCTCTGCCAAACATAAAAAGCAGACTCAACCCAAATCCTCAGATCCCATAGGAGTAGCAAACTTCAGTATTCTGGCTCTTCTTTTTATTGTCTTTCAGCCATTCTGTGTGTTGAAACCACACCAAAAAAAACCTCAAACAAACAAAAACCACACCAAAAACCCACCAAACAAACAAATGCAAAAAAAAAAAAAAAATCCAAGAAAAAATGCAGTTCAGAATTGCTGGCATGGAATCCAGCTGGCTGCTGTCCATCAGCCAGGTGTCAGTGGCTAAAAGCTGCATCACTTGCAGGGAATAGCAAGGGTGTCAGACTAGGAGGCAGGAATACATCAGCGAGCAAGGGATGAAGGACCTTGAATTCTGACTGCCTCTGAAGCTGATTTGCAGAGCTCTCCAGTCTTGCTCAATCCAATACTTTGCCCTAGCAGCTGTTCAGATGTTTGTTTGAATAATTTTTTGTGAAAAATGTTGAAATAATTATTTTGTATGAAGCTCTTGCATCATGGTCTAGGCTGCTAGTTATTGCAGGGCTCTGAGACAATGCACTGTGGTTTTGACCCAGAACCAAGTATTCACTTATGCTGCTTTTAGTTTTAGAAAAAATTAAAAACTCAAGGACATGAAAGATTCACACTGAAAGCAAAGGCTTATAGATTTCCTCTGGTCACTCACTCCTTCAGCTCACTCTGTTCCATCAGGCGTGAAATTCGTGATAGTTCAGAAGAAACTTAACACCATATCCATCTCCATGGGTTTTGCTAAAAAAACCAACACACATCAAAAGTCCACCACTAGTCTTTTCAGCATTTCAAAGTTCTCAATTTTTCAAATTAAAATTTCAGCACATATGTTAATTCATAATAAATATTTTAACTCCTTCCATGTCAGCACTTTATTTGGTGTTAAGTTGCTGAGCAAACACACACACAAAAAAAACCCTAAAGAACAACAACAACAAAAAAATCCCAGACAAAAATCCAAAAACTTACAGAACAACATGATTTTCAACAGTGATATATGATTTCTTATTAGAAATTCACAGGCTAGAAAACATACAGCTTTCATAAAATTAAAACAAGGGAACTTTTAATTTTTAAACATGATGCAAGAGATGCACAATTTATTGACAAATTGTCTGAAGATATTTACTCATTTAATTAGGTCCCACTTCATTGAAGCTGGTAAAAATTTATTTTACTCTCAGCTGAAGCAAGGCAAGGCTTTTCTTGTGCTGATCTACAAAGCAACTATGTTGAAGACTCAAATTCTCTGAAGATGTGTGTCTTTAAATAAAAACAAATTTATGTTCTTAAATTTGTTTCCTTGTCTCATAAGTATATAGCCCTTCAATTTTAAAAGAAAACCTGTGTATCTACCAAAAGAGTATTCATATCTGAACTTGAGACACATCATTCATTTATATTCCATGTCCAGAAAAACTAAATTGACCATTAAAAAATTTGTATCATTTCACAGGTTTCATGCATAAGTATTTATTTCCCATAGAATAGTCCTATTAACTTGACCTAAACCCCTGCAGTGGGATGCAACAACATTATACTAAACAGTAAATATTATAAACACAAATTTATTTAGATAGGTACTGCACTGAGTATATTTTTCTACAGTTGGTCTAAACAAACTTTTTCCACAGGGTTTTATGAATTGACAAATTATTTTTACCTTAGGAACTCTAAAAGAATCAATATTTTATGCAGTGAAAATTTGATTGCTTCAGCTTGATTAGAATTTGTTTTAAGTAACCAAACACAGTTGTGTAATCCAGCCAAGAAACATTGGTCCCTATGAAATGTTATTACTTAAGATTAATAAAACAGGCGAAAATAAGGAACTGGAATTCTAAAACTTCAGTTGAGCATTAGGCTAAAGTCAAACAAGAAAATGCACCCATAGGCATAAATACTGTATAGAGAGGGGTCACCAGAAGATGACAGAATCTGAAGACATATTATTTTTTCATACCTTCATCAAATACATACTTATAGTCTGGCAGCAATAGGCCACAATCCATCCTGCTCATATCAGTATTTCTCTGTGAGAAATGCCTGGAATCCAATCCCTATATTACACTGGCAGTTAAGGAAGAATAGTGCATGCCAATCTAGTATCCTTATTTATGAAAGAATGCTGAAGATGTGCAAAATGTGAAGAAGTACTGTAAAATAAATCCTCAAAATTCAATCAAGTTCCCTGCCAAAAAACTTACCCTGCCAGAAATCAGAATTTCATCCAGTCTCCTGAGAAAGACAACTGAGAGGCCAATGACCTACTTCCAGCCATGGAGAAATTCTGGATTATCACATGGCTCCTCTGACTTGGAGAAAGCATAACAGCAAAATGTTTACTAGCCTGGAATTGAAATCCAAGAAAGATACACAGAAGGCCAATTTATAAATTTTACATGGAAAGAGATTAATCTAAAAGAAGTGGCTGAATATAGATCCGCTCTGGTTGTCTAAGGCACATGGGGATTTTTTCTTTCTAAAACTGAGTACAACACAAGTTACAAAATTCAACAGAGTACATGATGTGATTCTTGGGATGTCCTGTGCAGGGCCAGGAGCCTGATTCATGATCCTTGTGGGTCCCTTTCAGCTCAGGATATCCTATGAGTCTATGCAACTCCTGACAGCAAGATGAGATTCCCACTTTCATGGAATTATTCATATATTTATTCACACTCCTCTACCGGGAGCTCTCCTCCCTGTAAAATACCTGCTAGAAACGATAGCCTAAATATAGGCTAAGTATCATCTAGCACATAGCCTTTTCCCAACTACATTGTGTCAAAACAATTCTGCACAGTTTACACAGCATAAATCAACTCAGATTTTCTCAAAACTGGGTGCCTTGACAGTGGCTGCACATGCAGTCAGACTGCCTCCAAGCAGGGATGTAATAATGGTAGGGAGAAGAGCTAGGACCAGAACCTCTTAACTTGGCTAAGCTGGGGCCATAAGAGCACATCTGACCTAATTTGACCAAACAGCAGTTCATGTCTCACCAGCCAGCTCCCCACCTCTGTGGGGCTGCACATACAGAGCAAAGGGATGGGGTTATCCTCATAAGGAATAAGGGATGGGGTTATCCTCCACTCCCCCCTTTCTGAGCCACACAGCAACAAGAGCAATTGCAGGACAGGGATAATGCAGCCTAATACTTCAGCAGCTGCAATCCAGAGAAGCAAACTCCACAGTACTGGAATTGCTCGTGCACTCAAAATAGCCTGTGCTGGCTGTGCATTTCTGCATGTAAGAAATCCCTTCTTGCTTTTTTTATTGTTTGAGAAGACTTACAAAGAAAGAGTAAGCATCTGAAAATGAATAGTCTGCTGCTGCTGCTGTTCTTTTTGAGCCTATATAAACTCTCAAATATTTAATTACCTATTATATTTTGCAGCTATTAGATAGATTACACCAGGTTTGAGTTTATGTGCTGTGATTGAGATAGAGCAAGCCAGAGCAGCTACACCCAGTCCCTTTACTGGTAGGTTTTCTCTGAAGGCTTAACAAAATACACAGACATCCAGGCTGAGCTCTCTCACATAAAACTGATAATAAAATAAACCTTTCCAAACTACAGTCAGGTTATTTATTTTAGGTGGAGACAAAAATCATTCCCATTAACATCTCCTTTGTCTTATTCATGACAATGTCCATGTGCACAAAGAATTAATTGCTGATCTTGCCACACACAAAGCGAGCTGTGGCACAGCCCCACAAGACCAGCAACAGAAGGGTGGTTTAGTCTGCATATGAGCTGAAGAATCCTGGAGAGCAGTAAGCCAGCTCTGGAACATGTCTGGGACACACTTCAGGCTGCCAGCTCAGGTGGGAAGCACAACTGGCTGCAGACTGGTGAGAAGAAGTCATAAGGCAAAGCCCAAGGTCAACACCCAAAGCTGGAACTTGCTACCTCTGCCTGGGAAGTGTCTACAACAGCGCTTTGAAAGTACAAACCCGTCACTCCCTGCAGCTTGTTCAGCTCTCCCTACCCTCCCTTTCAATATGTTCACTCCTGGGCTAGGCTGTAAGCTCTATTTGATCCTGGGAATGCTGGATTTCCTTCTATGGTCACTACAGAAAGGTGAAAAACGCACAAATTTTCTTAATGCCTTCTTGACTTCCTCAGTATCTATACCTAAAAACTGAAGAGGGGGAAAGGAGGTGGTGGTGAGTGTTTGACATATTTTCTAGGAGAAAAAAAAACCAAAAACAAACCTAAACTAAAAATGCATTAGAAGAAAGTAATTCAATTTATATTTTCGTACTGAAGAAGTTTCTTACCAATAAGAAGAGAATTAACACTTCTGTCACATATCATATTATGAACACAACCAAGAAAATAAGCCAACCAAAGACATTATAACCAGAATAGAGGTGGTGATTTTTTTCCTTGAAATATGTGAGTTCTGAAGCTCTGGGAAAGGTTATATACCATATTTTTGCAAAACTTCATATAGAAAATTAAGTATTTTCTCCTGTTGCTCAGCATAGCATGGGCTGAACAAAAATACATTTGTAAGAGGCTTATACTTTTGTCTACTTCATTTCTTTAAAATAATCATTATACATTTTTAAACAAAAAATAATATACTTTTAAAGAATCTCATTTAATTAGCAGAAAAAGTAAGGCAATCTCACACTGCATTTACTAAAATTTTCATTTTCTCACACACAACTGTACGCACAAGAAAAAAAAAAAAATCCACTAAGAAAAGTCTGAAGAGTACAACGCTAAAAAACTTTCTGGATCAATAGTGACTTTCACTGGTGCATCTCTTGATTTCTCCCCTAAGAAAGAAAGTGGTGATGTTATGAGGAACAGCTAAGAGAGCTGATTTACTGCATCAGATTTATGACAACCTGAAATCTATTACTTTCTCTTATAAACTCAGGCATAGTTTGGCACTGACATTATTTTGAACCCTTTCCACATGATTAAAAGTGAACAGGCTTTGAGAAGGGGGGCCTGGACGATGCATTCTGCAGAGAAACCTTCCAAGCATGGTGATTCTGAGGCCACTAAAGATACATCTTTAAACATATTATTAAAACTACTTCTAGGTTTATTTTCAACTACTACTCTTAATAAATGAAAGTTGCTGCAAAAGACCTTCAGGCACAATAGAAAACAGATTATTCAACGATGTTCAAAGGCTATAAACATGCAAGGCCACATCACACCAACCCAAATCAATCATGTTCTCTAGTAGTCTGTTGAAAGAGACAATGTACAACCAACCTCAGTAAACACCTCGGTGAGAGCATTTGATTGTTTCAAATATGAAGCAAACTAAACTGAAATTTGTACTAATGGTGCACAAATGAATGAGCAGACCGGTGCTGACCACTCTGAAAACACAAAGTATCTAAGATGTCTGTGCTAACCATCCAAAATGGAAAACACCTCCCTTACTTAGCTTGCTAAATGCTGACTGATGTGGTCAAAAATTACACTGAGCTTGCCAAAGTAAGCAAGGTAAGTGAGTGAGCATTGTCCTTCCAGCAGGTGTTATCTGCTGCTTCAGGAAACTGTCAAGGTGCCACCTAACAGAGATGGCTACAGCCCACCTGGAGTAACAAACAGAGACCTGATACAACACTGCCTCTGTAATTAGTATTATCCTAATGATACAGGCTGTGAATGTGCAGAAGTCTGATTGAACTTTGCCGTAAACACAGCCTTCCTCCTCAAGTAATTTATTTTTCTTTTGCAAATATTCCATATCAAACCAAGATATACTTTGTAGACTTAGTATCGGTCTATTTATACGGACTAATTTAATGTAGATCACTTCATGGAGAGATAAACCCCAGCTGGGGGAACAAAAATATGTAAAGAAAGAAAAATAGCAAATAAAAGTGAACCTTAAGGACAGACAAGTTTCTCAAGATAACTAGGTCTTCAAAAGACAAATGAAAAAAAGTAGTAATAATAGAGATTAACAGCGCCTTTACTGGAAGTATGCCCAAGGCTGAGGTAAAAGCTAAGTAAAGGATTCCATGAATAAAAGCCAAATATTCTCCCCATCATTAAAATAAATTAAAATCTGTTCACATTAGAGTTTCCCATTTTTAACTAAAGAGGAAAAAACCCCAGGCCATTTCTGTATCCTGCTTACCAGAAAACGACCAAATAAATGAAAAGTTATTGGATTTAAATTTAACTTGCTCTCCACTCACTAACAGAAAAGCATGTTTCTATCACCTAATGACTAAACACAAATCAGTTTTGTCCTCATGTACAGCCTTTTGTACTCCATCTTGAACTAGAATCCAGGTAAGAGGTTCCTTGCCTCCTTAAATTTATCATAACATCTACGAGTGAAATAGCAGCCAGAGGAGAATTCACATTACACTCCCTCCAAAATCTTCCTGTGCCTTACAAGCACTCGAAGCAGAACTGCAGGGATTTGGCCTGTGCTGCACTAATGAACAAGTTCAGGTGCCCACAGCCACACCATAAAGCCAGCTTTCCCCAGGACATACACAGTATGTCCCACAGAGACTTTTATTGGCTAACAAGTCTTATTTCACACCACCACTAATCCTTTCCCCAGAACAAAGCTGCAAGAGAAACAGTAATTCTCTACCCAGGAGCCTTTTACTATGAATTAGCTCCAAATTATCCTGACTACTATTTTTCTAAACAAAATGGCAAAGCATGCTCCAAAAAGCATTTGTGTTACTTGACCGTCCTAGCACCCACCACTGAAATTGGATGCTAAACAATATTTAGAAAAAACTTTACTACATTACCAAGAGAAACCATCCTACCTTGTATTCCATGGCTGTCACAAAGAAACAATTACCTTCCCATCACCATAAAGCTGTTTCTCCCCACTATAACAAAGCACAGCTTCTGCCAGCATTAACTTTACTCCAATCCATAAAAAGGGGGAGGGCTTTCAGACAGTACTTTCCAAAATATTTTGAATAAAATCCTCTTTCATAAAGTGTGCTTCTCTCTCTCTAATGAGCCCAAGTGTACCACTATTCCTTCCCAAAGTCTTGTTGTACAGGCTCTCTTATTTCCACACATACCTTGAAGTTCCTTGAGAAGGTGAAATCTGCACAATTTCCCAATCAGTGTCTTAAAAATAAAGCTGCAAAGCCCGCCATAACTTTTTATAGTGGCCATATTACTTCTTTTATAGATGACACAGTAAATCTAAGATACAAATATAAAATGCACAGGCTCATAAAAGATCTTTATTGCGTGCAGTAATTGAAAATGTATTTTGTATTTTTTTTTTTTAAGGTAGAATTTCTCTGTGTATTAAATTAACAGAGTTTTGAACAAGATGCCTGAATAAATTTCTGCAGAATTTTTATTTTGAGTAAGATATGCACAAAACTTACATAATGCACACATGTATGCTTAATTAAACAATTTAAATCATAATTCTAGTATAAATTTAATTTAGAAGATCAAAGGTATGTTATATAAAAAGTTAAAATGGTTATTACCTTCAGCAATTGAATCTACATGAACACTGACACATCTTAATGTTCCATTCAGTTGTTTCCCTTGTAATTAAAAAAATCAATGCCATGTCTTCCAAAGTTTGATACTCTGCTAGGCCTATAGAAGAGCCTAGCTGTCATTTTTCATTCCCACTATGCAAATATATTTCAGATTCAATTTCAACTCCTCAACCAGAAGAATCTCCAATACTATCTATAGTGGGAACAATTAGATGCAAATAATCATCAGGCATTAGGCACAGTAAGCCATATATCTCAACAAATCATCTTAGCCAAACTAATACCCTCCAAGGGAAGTAATTATTATCTCTCCAAATCATTTAAATAGAAAGACAGAAGCTCAAATAATTAAAAGTCAAGAATAAAGAGATCATTACTGTTAACATGCCTTTCTGTGCTTTAGGTCTCAGCCACATCCCAGTGCTGAATGTAGAGCAAACACCACACATCATCAGGAACAATAACCTGTTCACTTGTTCATAGGGCCAGAAGTTACCAAATTCTGGAGGGGCTGTCAACACAGCTTCAAAAAAATATAAAACCTTGGAAATAACAGATGCACAAAATTTTACCTAGCTTGGACAGATCCATTAAAGAGAGTTTCCCTGGTTTCTTGTAAGTAATGATTCTGATTCCAAGCCTGACCTGATAGCGCCCTTCCTTTGTTCCCAAGTCCCTGCAGCTGCCCCAACTCTTAAGAACACCAGAAACTCTGAGATCCAGAAGAGGAGACATAAGGTGGCCCATTAAGGACTAAAACTGCAGGTATTATCAGAAAACAGCTACGATTTTAAGAGCCCCCAGAAAAAGGGGAAGAGGAGAAAAGTGGGGAGGCATGCAGCCCTTAGGGACTGGCACCTTCTGCCACTGGGCAAGACTCTTCATTTTCTTACACAACCCCAGCGGGCAGATCTGATCAAGCTGAGTGCCCACAGGCTGAGGAATAAAAAAACCTTCACCTGCTTTGTGCTGTGCACACATCAAAATACTTTAAACAAAATCTGCTGAGCAAGACTAGTGCGTAACCAGCTCCTTTCAACTGTTTCCTGCTCTTTAGGTGGTCTATGGCTTTTACAAGATGCCATCAAGATGAATTACAGACAGAGACAGTAACTAAAGTCTGGTGAATAGTTAATGCCTTTGGATGTAGACCACAGGCCAATTCAGACTTTCTGCTAAGCTCTTTAAAGATACCACACAGAGCTTCTTGCAGTCTTGTGTGTCAGTTCGTTTCAATATAGGAATACTCCAACCAAATGTTTAAAAACAAAACAAACACAAACCCAAAAACTTTAAAATACACATTTCCTCATTCAAGTATGATATGACCAAGGGAAATAAGATTTCCCATGAAAGAAAAGCTTATTAAAAACCACCACTTTTCCAACAATGCTTCCCTTCTGCTTTGCTTGGATTCACTAAAGAATAACAGTATTTCTTCAAGACACTAATTCAGGCTAATTATTCCTAACTTCTTAAGGAGCCTGAATAGTCTGAACTGTACACTTACTTTCTCATCCTGTGACTTCCCTTACTGTATTCTTAACTGAAGAATAAAGAGCAGTAGTGAAATAAACTCCGATGCTGATTTAAATTCCCAGAGCAGTATGAAAGCTTAAGAACAGCAAAACAAGCAGTGTTTTACTACTGATTTATTTTGTAGGCACAGAATTGTTTATGCCTCCTTCAAGCTGTAGCTGTGTTCAGGGTAGCACACATAGATACAGTTTGATAGAGACAGAATCCCTGCATCTGTGGTCATGGAATTACAGTCCTCATTGGCATTTCTGTACTAAATGAGTTAACTTGTAGCCTCAGGCTAACTCTGAACATTTGCTTTAACAAAACTACACTAGGCTGAGCAGAAGTCTCATGCATCCCAAGCTTTTGAAACTTGGAATAACCTGTGCAACTTTTCTGAGCCCATTTCAGCTTTCCAATGTCCTTTTTTGTGCATGTGAGTGGATTCAGCATTCCAGTAATTGTCTCACTGATAAGTCACCTGTACCTTATCTCTTTACTTGCATTTCACAGCTCAATTAAAAATCTTCTTAGACTACCTAATGTGATTCCAGGTCCTGTTAAGCATCACTCTCTTAACAGACTATGGTCCCATAATGCAAAACTTCTGAACTTATTTATACCTTTCATGTTCAGACATATGATGTGGCATTTCAGCGCAAGCATATACTTGCCAGGCCATTCAGTTCAAATATGGAGAGTGGACTTAGCTTTACCACTACTGGTTTATCTGGGTTTTTTATCTTGTTTATCTTACTTGTCCTATGTGCAAATCCTTCAAATTGTGACTGATGATTATTGGGTAAATGCATTTTGAACTATGCACATCTACTCTTTCCACCTCTATCTACTAAACCAGTATGTGTGTTTAGAGGAAAGGGTCACTGCTTGACTCTTTTCTCAAAGTAGTCAGATAATTTGAAGTAAAGTAAATCAGTTTTTTACCATTAGTTTACACTGCTCTTCTACGGATGAGCTCTACTCACACTCGTCTAATCCTCTAGGAAGACTGGTTTAAATCAGGTTTCTTTTTTGTCATAACTGAAGTCAGGAAAAAATTAAGCTTACTTTCTGCTTTCCAGTTACAAAATATTTAAATGATGACAGCACAGTGAAGGAGCAAAACCAGGGACTGTAACTGCTAATTACTGCTCCCATTTTCTACCCTCCTAACTTTGAAGCTCTGCATCTATTCCATGACATAGAGTAGAAATATGCATGAGTTGCAATTCTCCCTCTACAACTGGGATAACTAATTGACAGCCTGAAGGCTGAATCCAGCTCTGCAAGATGGTTTTACTTGGATCCCACGATGGCCTAGAGCAAAGAGCACATCGTGTACTGTGCTAAACAATTTGCTTAGCCCACAGGAGAGCGGGGAAGAGAGCAAGGGAGTGAGGAGAAGTAGGGAGTGGGAGGAACAAAAGAACATGGGTGATGGCTGAGGGGCTAGAATGGAAGTGTGACACTTCCAGCACTTCCCCACCTTCCCAAATTGCCTGTCCAGAGGGCAGCTTGTGTGGGGCAGAGCTGGAGCAAGCTGGGTCCTTCAGAGCATCTGCCCCGAACCAGGCTAAGCCAGAGGAGAGACCACCACCACACCAGGCTCTCAAGCTCCCACACCTCTTGTGATGAGACTTGCAGAGATAGTTTTGCCAGATCTCTGTGTAATCAGGGAGGACCGTGAGCAAGCTGGTGCCCCAAGATCCCCTACAACAAACAGAGAGAGGAAGGCAGCACCAGTCCATGGGAACTGCAATCTCTCCAACGGGAGGTCACGCTGCCGGAGCAAATCGCCTGCAAGTGCCTGGCCTAGACACAAAATCTTCACATCCTCTATCACAGAACCACTGAATAAACTAGGCTGGAGAAGATCTCTGAGATCATTAAGTCCAACCTGTCACCTAACATTACCTTAGCAGTTAAACCATGGCACGGAGTGCCTCATCGAGTCCATGTAATAAAAGGTCTGAATTTTAATTTAGACACTGTCCCTGAGCATGAGTGAAATTAAAATCAATGATTCTCATCTGCTTCTGCAGGAGCAGTCCTAAGCCCAGCAGGACCACAGTAAGCTGAAGGGAGAAAAACAAGTATCCCTGTTTCTATCATCTTCTTCAAGACCTACACATTTCATTTTTTTGGCCTAACTCACTGGGCAGCAGAGGGTTAAAGACTCAATCATCTTGATATATTCATCTGAGCCATGAGCAGCTGGCAGGGAAAAAACAAAAAAATAATGAGGCCCATAACCATAGGGAATCAGCAATACAGGCTCTAGAGGAATAAATCCAGGAAAATGGAAAATTACAAGTTAGAGAACTCATTTTTTATCCCAGCACCACCCAAAAGGGGTAATTTTTGGAACACTTCAAAGGGTTTCCAAAGTTATTTGTAATTAGTGCTAAAAATTGCTATGAAACATTTCAATTAGTCCTTTAAACAGAGCAATGAAGAGCAGTCTTGTGAGGAAGAAACACAACTGCCAGAGAGCTCCCAATCTCTCCAGAGCTGACAGATTTTCTGTGACTGAGATCAAGATTTAATTTCTTACTGCCTCAGTTCTTCTGCCTAGAAAACAGCAACAGTAAGATCACCTTCATTCCCAAATATGGGCAAATTTAAGTATTATAAAATGCTTTCAAAAGCTTCTTTTGAAACACCCACTTATAAATAGGAGAGAGGAGAGAGGAGTTTCAATGGTATTCCTGCAAAAGGAAAACAATGCTAAGGTGCTGGAATAGAAGTATCCCTTGATTCTTTTTCTTCTGTATATATTTTTTTTGTATTTTACTAGCTAATTCCACAATGGCAGCTTTGAATATTTCAGTGTCCACTTCTTCAGTAATTATTACTACATGTCTAATACATTTTATGTGACAAAGAAATTTCGCTACCATACAAAGTATCTTGCCAAAACTGCTGCTTGATGCCTACTTATGAAAGGCCAGACCTTTACACTGGATTTTATATTCATTCAGAAAGTGAAACACAGGCAAATTTTCATATATTTTGAGGAAAACTTGATCTATTAAGAAAACAAAATCATAGGTATTACGAAAAGCAGTCTAGAAGGCACCACTTTAAAAAAATCTCAGTGAAGTTACTTTATCAGTGGAGCTTTTCCTGTTTTAAAACCATACCACACACTACACCAAAGAACTAATTCCACTAATAAAACTGGAGCCATACAAATTCTCTTAAGATAAAGATGTCTACAAGAGAGACTTGCTAGTGTCTGACGAAAAATTTAAGAACACCACGGTATTCAAGGAATCTGCTTAATTATTGCCATCTTACTCTTGCAGAGTTCTTAGTCTAGGTTTCAGGTGAAAAAAAAATAATTCATTTCTTTTATCATCAGAGAAAAGCCTACAGTTTTTTTACAAAACAGTCTATCAGAAATATTATTGTTAAGTAAGGATAAAGCATTGAGCTGAAAACCAGACTTTTAACACTAACACTTTCTGCCAGGAAAGCATTTACTAACAGGAATTGGGGAACAAAAGCAACCAAAAATGCCTTTGCATCTGGAAATGGTTACCAAAATGGCAACTATGTATAAAGTAGCCCAATCACATTACCCTAAGACTCTTTTTTTTATTTTAAAAGCAAGTGTTACAAAAACTATTTGACACTTCACCCTTTTTTCCCTTAAACTCCAATACTTTAACGTTATAAATTAATTCAAAACTAACAAACAAGGGGTTTTTTTGTGTGGTTTTTTTCCCCTCCACCTTATTGTGACCTTTTGGAACTGAGTTATATAGCACATATATAGGTAAAAAATTAAATTTCAGTCTAGCCAGCTCTAACACAGCTCCTCTCCCCAATCAATTTTGATAGCATAGAAGCACAAAGAAGCCCAGTTTAGAGAGTCCACATGTGTTTAATCTTTGATTAATTGAACAAAAACTAAGCGCCTCCAGACATATTTCTTTTAATCACAGGAAAGATATCTTTTCAGTTGCTTTGCTAGTAGGAGAGAGTCAGCAGATGTCTGCCTGGTCTAAAGGGAATTTCTGTTTCTCTGGAGAAAACAGTTTAAATAGGAGAGGAACAGACATATGCTGACTATGCACTGCTTAACAGATGACGTAGAGAAGCATCCACTACCTCAGGGAGTGAACGGGGCAGTTTTCAAATTAAATTTCTTTCAAATTCAAAGCGATCAGCTGAAATCAATTTACATACAGGATGCAAGTCAAGTCAGACAGCTCTCATCAAAACAGCTCACAGACACAAAGATGCAAATCTATCTTTGTCAGCAGTATGATCTCAAAGAAAGGTTTTAAACTGGTGACAGTAAATAGGGAAAATAAAAATTAATTTATTCAAAATTTTAAACACAGCTGATACTTTTGGTTTCTGGGGAATGATAATTCAAAATAATATTTCTTAAATATTGAGTATTTTCCAAATACTCTAAATTCATATACAAAATGTATTGACTAAACACAAATTTATTTCCAAATATTAACTCAGAAGCAAGACTTTAAAAAAAGTTTTTCTGAAGTTCTGAAAGTGTCATACTGGGGGAAAAAAGCATCAGAACAACCAATGCATGAGGATTGCTAGTCAACATTTTACTTGTCTGACTTTATACTTCTGCCTACAGGCATATGTCCTGTATCTTCAGCTAGGAAATGGAAAGACTTATAAAAATAGGAATGATCTTCACTTCATCTAGTTGTACCAAGATGTCTTGGGGGAGGGAGGAGGGGTGGAGGTGGGGGAAGAAAGATCAACAATCTGAAGCAGAAACTGGGGGAAAATGTACTAGACACCTCTTAAGGTGAAAACACCATACAAAGACTCCCTTGGACCAGAGGAAGCTCACAACCAGGAAAAGAGAAGAGACAGCAAATGGTCCCAGTTAATTTGATAACTTGCACTAAAGAGTGCAAGTTCGGTCCCTCTGAACTCTGCTTCAGGCTCAATCCTTCCCAGCCCTCAGGCACACACACAGGCTGGAAAACTACTGAACAGCACATCACTTAATGCCATGGGAAGGGAGGAAAAACAAGCATCAGACACTGAAAACAAAATTTGTATCAAATTTCAAGGTATCAAAATCTCCTTTTCCTCCTTCATGCAATTAGGAGATCTGTTTTTATTTGCATTTACACTTCATGTTAAGAGTCCAAATTGTCTTCCACAGGCAATGAATAGCAAAACTAATGAGATCTTTTTATTAATTCACTATATTGGCTGGATTCAGGAACAATACTTAAATACTCATCTCAGAGTCATGCTGGAAATAGTAGGGCCCATCAACCTGAACAATTTTGATTCCATTTTTTTCTTTGAAACTAACAACTTGATGATTAAATGTGAAAAGGAAAGCTTTCACCTCAATTGAAGAGCCAGATTCCCCAGTTTTGGTTCATGGTTTCAGATAATCTTTTACCCATCAGAGCTCCCATTTCATAGAATGACTGCCACCAAATTGTTTGATTTATGAATTCACTGAGCTGCACAGGAATTTCTGCCAAGACTATAAAACATCTAATTTTGCTTAATCATCCATCCCAGCATGGGCACCATAACATCCTAAATTACTCATCAGCTTAAGAAAAAATTGTTTATTCACAGTATCACAACCCATCAGGAACTGAACTCCTAAATTCCTCTGTTCTGCATAGTTTCTGGGAAAACACAGACATGTAAGAACAATTTTCAGGCAAAGCGTGCATTATTTTGCCCTGATCTTGGCAGGAGTAGATAATTTCACTGAATAGGAATCTTTTATTTATGTGCTCTGTTTTCACAGTGGTTGAAAGCCTCATGTAAGAGCATCCATGAAAAATTTGAATTTTATAAGTATCACTGTTATCCATTGACGATAACATTCACCTGTGAGCTGTTTTGATACAGAATTAGCTATAAAGTTCAAATATGTTGGCACACATCCACAATGAAAGTCCTCTTAGTCTGCTTCCAAAATCTAGTGAATCTTAGCACTTCAGATATAGTATGGAAGACACTTCCAAACATTCTCACAGAACAATTGAAAATACAAATCTCATGATTTTTAAGACTTTCAAGAACTAATCTTACAAATTTCCAAGTACATACAAGTTCCATTTTAGTTAATAAACATGGAAATTTCCTTTAATAATAGGCTTAGACATAAGTGTAGAATGAACTTCTGCCATACCAAACTTACAGGTAGAAGCATATTTAAGTTACAGCATTTCCAGTCAAGCCTCACTGCTTTAGTTTTCTCTAGGTTGGGTTTTAATGTTGTTGCTGGTTTTGTTTTTTTTTTAATCTCTAGCGTTTCGTTTTTCTTAAGTCTGTACATGAGTTTATTCCTTAATGCATGCATTAACCTTTTAACCCCCTCTACAGCAAGCACAGCCAGTAACTCTATTATTTTATCCATTTATTTCAGGAGTACAAGCAAGACTCAAAAAAGACAGACCTTTTGTGATACCTTAAAACCAACCATTTAGTTGAAATGAAGCCCTGATTTTTGTGAGACTTTGCCAAATAAAACTGTAAGCAACATAAACAGCACATGCTTGCCATGCACATGGGATGCCTCAAATGATGGAAGTTCTGATATGCATCCAAAATGTTTTATTTGTTCTCATACAGCTGAAGAAAGGAGTTATTTTTCCCATCTCAACATGTCAGTGATCACACATAAGGTCTATTTAAACAAATTTAACTGTCTGAATTTTGACAATATTGCTTAACTTGTAGGCAATAATACATTCAATAACTGAGGAAGGCTGTATATTAATTAAAATTAATGAAAAATGAGAAAGAATTTTGCAGCTAATTGAGCAGCTTATATTCTGCATAATAGGAAAACGAACTACAGGAAAGTCATAACTGATCTTCAGATTCTATAATCTTAAAACTAACAAAGCATTTTTAGAACTAGAGCCGTCATTTAGTATGCACTGGAAATTACGTTATGATGATGACAAAGCTACACATGAAAGAATCATGCCAAATACCTTGGTCATAAATATACCCCTTCTCCAAAAACTCATTCTGACAAGGCAAGGAGTGAGGGGAAAGAACTTTTGTGGCAAAAGAGAAACAAGCTTTGAGAAATATGATTTGAAAAACAGATTTGCAGAGTCCCTGACTAGGCAAACATAACCAACTTCATTTGCATTTGATTTTTTCTTAACAGCCTGAAAAATCCTTAGAGTAGAGAAAGGAAGATGAGTACACCCTTGCAGCTATTGCTGTCACTCTCCAGATGAGCAGGCTTCTACAAATCTGTTACTTAATAGATATCCACAAGATCCAGAGATACATTTTCCTCAAAAAGGAATAACAGAAAAAAAAAAATAAAAAAATTAAACACTTGAATCAAACTATCACTCACCAATAAATGAATTTAATCAGGTGGATCCATTCACCAGATAACCCTGAGAGATTCAAACAGCTTGCAGACACTTTCCAGTCTGCTAATGCACTTTTTCAAAACTGCTTCTACTTCTCTACTCTGAAAAACAACTGTTTTTTCTGTTTATGTGATAGCCAAAACAGTTTTCAGCCTTTACTCGGAGGATGAAGTATGATTCCACTTTCTTCTCCCACCTGTAAAAGCTGACATTTATAGAGAGAATTACCCAGCTTCATTTTGACAGGGACATGCCCTTTCTACGTTCTTTAGGACCTTTCACCAGCGGAGAACATGTCACTGGTAGGCAGTAATCCAAAACCAGTTACATTCCTCCAAAACAAAACATGGAGCTAATTTAAGAAGGTCTCTGGTGATCAAAAGGCTGAGTTCAGGAAGTCAGGAAGAGGGAGGGAAACGGACCTGGAGCAGCCTCAGTCTGCAGGATGCCTCCAGCCCCGTTACCTGCTTATCCCATCACTCACCCCTTCTGGGCCACTCTGCAGAAGCTGCATCCTTCTGCAAATGAACTCCAAACACATACAGCCAGTCTCCATTGCAGAAAGTTGTGGAAATGGGATTTCAAACACAGGTGAAACAAGTCAACTTAAAAAAAATAAATGCCCTAGTTAAACAGGAGTTACATCGCTTATTTGACTGACTTGTGATTCACATTTGAGTTCTTGTTTATGCAAATTTATCTCTTTCCCATTTATGAAGATACAACAGATCTAAATTACAAAGCAAATGTGAAGTAATAGTGAATTACAAAGCTGCAACAGAGAGCAGTTTTACTGGTCTCCAAAGGTCTGAAAGATTTTAATTCCTGAAATACCAAGTGGCTGGCTAAAAAAGATTTTTGGTAGATGTAGGATACCACTCTTCACCAGCCAGAGGACCACCTTGTTTTTAAGGATTTTTAGGGGATGGGGCATGGTTTCAAAGTAATAACCACAGAAAATTAAGCAAATACAACTGTACAAATACTTTTATATAAAATAAAATAGGACTGTGGAGAAGACGTAACAAGTCCTTAATGCTGTATATAGACACATGGCATCTTCAAACATTCTGGAAGGGTCAAAAGAGCCATAGATTGAATAAGAGACTTATTTAATTCAATTTTCTGATAATAAATGCTATTTAGGTCATGTTCAACGGTATTAATTGAGGACTAACAATATCATTACTTAGATATATATATAAGTGAAATAAAATGCAGCATCCTCTGGATTAAATTAAATGTCATGCAAATGTCAGTCATGTCACCAAGGAGAAAGGGACAAAGCAGAGGAAAAATCATCTTCAACTCTGATTTAAGTCACTGCTCCCCTGTGGTAACTAAATCTAAAGCTGTTTTGAAAGCTCTTAAAACACACAGGTATTTTAAAAAGATGAAATAGCTTTTAATACAGTGCAATCTTCTGAAATCTTTGTAGCTCTGAAATCCCACTACATTTCCTTCTTTGCAACTGCGGAATCTAAGCACAATGTGCTTAAGGAAGATGTCCACCTGATTACATATGCAACGAATTCTCTTTGTGAATTAATCTCAAAAGATGAGCATGGGAACTGCTTAAAAAGTTGAAAAATAACTGCATAAAGGCATAAAAGATATGAAAATTTACTTTAGTATTAACCTCAGCCTAAAGTCAAGTGTACAACACTCATTGAAAAGCAAAGGAACTTAATATAACTGAACGTGTTACTATAGGAGATGATGGAAGAGAAGTGATAAACTTCCTATCACACTATGAAACAAACTGGTGCAGACATGAGCTGCCTCTTCCAGTCAGAGTTAGCAGGTGAACTCCAAAACATGATGCTGCTTCCTGTTTCACAAAAGGTTCTTAGTTAAAATTGTAGCATCAAAGCATATAATGAGCACTCTTAATCATACTCTGTACTTTGTGAAAAGCAGAAATCAAACAAAGGCAATTCGACTCCGTAAACATACAAAAATTAAACTGTAACATATGGATTTCTAAACCAGCAAGTGTGTGTGACTACAGGCATACAAATGTAAATGCTCTGTGCTCAGCACAACGTACTGAGAACAAATCAGCAAACTGCTGTGAACGTAGCTCCAGTTTATAATGACGACAGCATCACACCTATAATGCAGAGCTTTTTAATTTAATGCAAATTTATTCCACCAGCCTTCAACTCTTTCCTTCTTCCTCACTTCTTCTGCATTATTTGAAGTGTTTTGGTGCTATTGCATTATCACATCAGTACCTTTCTACTATAAAAATAACCTTTGCTGTTAAAATTCTTTGTCTATGATGTCCTGGTATGCAACTAAAACTGTATCATTATACCTACAAATCTGGTTTTCAAATAGATATTGTGATTTTTTTTTTTTTTTTTTCATTTACAGCATTGTTGGTGGTTATTTTTTGATAAAAGCCCTTGATAAAAGGGCTAGTGACATCCACTTTGAGGAATATTAACAATTTAATGCTAGATTTTTGTTAAATGGTGTACATTTATACACTTCCAAGATTGTTATTTTTGTCTCAAGTGTTGGCAGAAGCTCTTCAAAAATTTGTGGCAATATCAATATTTTGCATTTAGACCCTGTTGGTAAGACTCTCTACTATAATCACCTGAAAATTAGTTGAGCCAGGGGTGACAAACACATTTAATAACTATGCACCAGTTGAATTGATGCATGCCACAGTGCATCAATCATTGAAGTCCACCTCAGGTTTCTGGGTTCTGATGAGAAACACAGAAACACTGTGCTTCAAGGTACATCAGAAACTTAAAGAAAATGCAATAAGCATTGAACATTAAAACCCCTTCTAAGAATCAAAGTGAAGTGCTATAAATGAAACAGTAATGAGATAAAAATCAAGATCTCAACCATTAATGCCCACTCAAAATTACACTTACACAATAGCAGATAACAGCATTTGGGAGTAACGAGTCAGAGTATGATTCAAACAAGTTTACACATTTACTGGATAAGCCTACTTCCAGCTACCCAGAAACTGATTACTTTTATCACTAGAAGTGGTTAGGAAGGAAGCAGCACGATCTTAATCATGTATATCTACGCTGTTATATGTGAAGCTTGAGATCTTTCTGGTGCAGTTATCAAAGTCCTTGGGATTGTCTTGAATATGAGGGACTAGACACAGGGCTCAAGTAAATGCTCAGATTTATAGTCTATTTCCTTGGCCTTGTGTGAGACTTATGAAAATCTAACCCTTCTAAAATTATACACCAACAGTGGCACTTAGCTTATCTAAGAGATAGGAGCCTCTTCAGAGCTCCTTAACAACATGAATCATTCAGTCAACAGAGATTAGTGTTTTCAGAGTGACTCACCCAGTTCTGTGCTGCTCTTCAACAGGACACCAGGTGGATTGCTACACATTACAAAGGAAGCCTGTAAAAGCCACTTCAAAATAGATACCTAACTTTGAATTGCAAGGCTTCCTCTCATACTTTAGTACCCCTAAAACTGATTTGATTTTTTTTTTTTTACCTACACTTGGCCTTCCATATGAATGCTTAAACCACTTTAATGTACGCTCTCTTCCTCTACAACAAGTAGAGTTTAAAGGATATACAGGAAGAGATAAGCATTACAAAGTGATGTGAACATACTTGACTGCTCCTTCCGTTGGCCAAATACTTAAAACCAGAGAGATAATTTTCTGGGCGAGTTCTTTTAAAGAAAAAAAAAAAATGAAAAAAAATTGTGTTTCTAAATCTGCCATTCTTCTTTCTAGTGTTTATTTGTGCAGCAATGATTATCCTGTTAGATCAAATCCTGTCTGGTTATCTTGCCTCCTATTACCCACAAATTGCATGATTATCTGGAGAGGAAAAAACACATATAAATTGAAATTAAGTATACAAAATCTTACAAACATAAAGCAATCATAATTTCACGGAAGCACAGAAGTAGCAAGAACACACAAAATCATCTGAATTTCTCCAGTGACACATCTTCTGACTCTCCTTCTATTTTTCTATCTCTGTATAAATAATAATTAACCGTGTAATTCCTTCACTGCTTTTAAGTCACTGCCTCAGAGGCAGCTCACACTTATTTTTATCTTCAAATAACATCAAAGCAAGCGGCTGTTACCGAAGTGGGGGAGGAGGGAAATGTACTTACTTGCCACCTCCAGCGATGCATTATGACTTACAGCTTCCCCGAGGTAATTCCTTGCCACACACACGTAGACCCCTTCGTCCGGCCGGCTCTTGCGCCCGTGCACGATGCGCAGGAAAAATAAAGATCCGCTGGGCAGCAGCATCCGGTGGGAGCGCGGGTCATCCTTGTCCGTTTCCACCCTTTCCCCCCCCTTGTACCACTCGATGGTGGGGGTCGGCCTTCCCTCTGCCTTGCAGTTCAGAGTGGCTGGTTCTCCTTTGGAAACAATCAGATCCGAGGGGTGTTCCACGATTCGAGGCGGGAAATCCTCCTGTCGAAGACGGGAACCTGCGAGGTAAAAAGGCAAAGTTTTCTTAGGAAATCACTGCCAGCTACAGTCACGGTGTTCTGCAAAACAACTGCTTAGCCATCACCTCGTAGCTCAGCATTTAATAAGAACAGCTGTTAACATCCTAAAGTACACAAAAGAGAACCCTAGTGCACTTCAACGTGTGCAAGGTTCTCCCAAGTGAGCATGTTCAAAAGCATTTTTTCAACAGGGGACCTAATTTTAGTGAATGGCCATGTTCCAAAATCACATCCATCTTTATATGGATCAATTCTTGTACATAAATTTATACATATGTGCATATGCATATCTTGAACTACAAAAACTAGTCCTACAGATGCTCCACAGAGATCAGACCACCTCAACCAGCAGAACTGGTACTTCTAATCTACAACCCAAAGTCATAGCCAACCTCATGCAACCTTCTGGAAAGGCCATTAATTCATGCAACATCTACAGAGTAACTCTGACATTTCCAGGGCCCACAGAGCTGGTTTATTTCACTTCTATTGTCGCTTCTTAAGTTCCTTGGTAAGTAGTGCCATAGAAGTATAAGTGCCTGGAGGGCCTGGGCGCTTCTTATGCCTCCTGCATCAGGGAAAATTTTTACTTCATTAAATTCTAGATGTCTCCAATTTAGAAAAAACTGTGAGGAAAGATTATCCAGCATAAAAGTTACAAGCAACTAAGATGCTCTTCTAGACAAGGTAATTCTAAACAAGATGTTCTTCTAGAAAAGCATTCGATTTCAGACTGTGTCGAAATTTGAGCTGATAACTTGCATTAAGAAAAAAAACAACAAAAAACCCCAAACTAATAAAAGAAAAACAACCCCAGAAAACCCAACCAAACAAAAAGAAAACACAAAATAAAGCAAAAATAAAAGGAACAAAAAACCCCTAAAACCCCAAACAAACATACAACCCCAGCACTAATCTGTATAGATACACACCTTAGAAAAATATGACAACCTGCTGGGTACTCAAGAATTCCAAACTGGGAATAAACAGCTATCAAAATTTTCAGCATTTTAAAATGTTGACTCAAATTCAAATTGCTCTTTTCCTTATTTCTCTCTGTCTTGAAGCACAACTTTGTCATGGATAAAAATTAGTCTCTTGGGTCACTAATTCCTGATTATTAAAATCTCAGATGCCAAGATTCTTTATTAACATTATTAACATGGGGTTTGAACAGCTGCGAAGCAACAGAAAGAAACACAAGATCTATTCACTGCAGGTTAATAGACCATAAACTGATATGGAAACAGGAAAAGGAGACAAGAAGAGAAGAGCTCCAGGGACTAGTGTTTTAAATATATGATAAATATGTCCTATATAATATATATTTAGGTATATGAAAGTATTTTAAAATGTACAATTTTATTTCACATTTTCTTCACCTCAAGATAATTAAATATTTAACTATTCAGCTAGCACTTCAACATTCTCAAAAATCTCTGTCAGTGTGGCCAGACTATGGGTAGTTTTACATGAACATTACTGATCACTAAATACAAAACATTTCAAACAGCAATAAACCTACTCTTCAGATTAGGGTTTGGGTAGACAGAAGCCAAGAAGCTTCCATACCCTTCTGCTGCCTGCACACCCCAAGCCTGCACATCACACTAAAGCCAAATTTTAAGCAGCACCTCCAAGAGGTTTGGCACAGGCCAATCCCAGTGAAAGCAGAGCTAAGAGCACAAGTAAAGAAAATTGTGCCAACCAGCACTGCTCTTTTGCAGCACCAAAAAAAAAAACTCTAATAGACTTCTGTGTTCCCTGAGAACACATCTCAGTTACTGCAAAGCTGTATTTGTGTCTACTCATCCTGAACTTTTACACAGCTTTTGTGTAAAATACTCATTCAATACTTCTGCCTTCACAAGTGGGCTGACCAATTTAAAATCCCTCTTTCCAAGGTAAAAATGCCTAGAGAGGGATTAAAAACCTTATTTTGTTTATATTTTTACTCACTTCCCATATAATTCCCAAGGAAAGGCACTGAAACAAAGGATTACAGAGCTAAAATCAATTGCTCTAAGACACTCCGGAAAAAATAAAAAGCCAATTTTGATGTAAGATGTTTAAAAGGCAGTTAAGATGTCTTTTAAAAACCAAAGTTTTGACATATGCTGGTACGTACCGTGCTTGAATTTTTGCAGGCAATGCTAGCTAGCCAGCACACAATACAGTACAAGCCTCCTATTGTTTCTGTAAGCCTGGCCCAGACCACAAATAAATGAAATACCATTTTCAGATATATTGTATGCAAGCTTTCCACACTGACATTTAACTGGCTCTGCATGTACTTCAAGCACTGTACAGAATGAAAGCATAAAGACTGACCTCTAAACTTTCTTGAAAACTGAGACTCAAAACCCTAAGCGGGGAAAAAAATCCTTCAGGATCATCCAGGAATGCTCGTATATATTTTTATCTTTGCTAGACAATATTGCAGAAGATAAATAACATAAATGCCTATTAACTTTTTTTTTTTTTTTTTAATCTTAGCATTTTATCAAGTAACATTTCTCTAGCAAATTTCATAACACAATTACATAAATCAGAAAGGTACAAAAATTGCATGATTAACTGACTGGCACATAGTGAGCATTAACCACAGATTTAGTGACAACTGCCTGAGGGGTATAATGGCCTTGACAACCAAGTTATCATCTTTCTACATATCTACAATTTTTTTTTAAAATCTTTCTTTTCTTTTAGCTAGTTATTTAAACTGCATTTATGTTTTATTGAGAGGAAGCAGCTTCAATTATCAACATAAATCTTAGAGTGGGCACCAATCCTATAATTTTAGTGTCAAAAATCCTTCCCAGAAGATATTTGATTAAAAAAAAAAAAAAACTAAAAAAACCCACCAAACTCCAAAAGCTGAGCACCTAATACATACTGGATCTGCCATTTAATATTCAAGAGGTGCTGTTTCTTTTCCCCAAAGATGACAGCACTGGGGTATAGGAACTAACCAACTTGTGTTCCCTGCTTTTATTATAATTCAAGTCTTTCATAAAAAGTCAATTGGATGCCACCAATTAAAGTACACCATACTCATTATTTCATGCTGCTGCTTAAAAGAACAATTATATTAAATAATGTTTCCAGTTTCTTGGACTATGCCACAACAATTTTTGCAAGAATCCAAACAACGACAAAGAGCTGTGAAGGTTCAAAGAAAACTTGCATTAGGTAAATGACAAACTCATAGAAGCCAAGATTTGCCTTTATTCCCACCTTAAAACACCCTGTTTGTAGCATATTAAAACAAAATTTATTGATGAACAGCAGGGAGTGTATTTAAATATGAAAGCTGCTGATATCAGGGGTTCACACACTGTGTACCCCTTGTGTACAAACACATTCTCCTTTGCAGGAAAACAACAAAGTTCTGTGCTATTGAAATAAACTGCATCAGTCAATCTAAACCTGAGCTCAGATGGACATGGAAAACCTCATTTCCCAAGAACTATATATCTAAATAGCAATTTATCATAAGTATTACAAAGTACTGCGTGACAGACTGCATCCTTAGCCAAATTCCTAAGGGCCAGTATACTCCATTTAGGTCCTGTTTCTTTTCCATTCCACAAATACTGCATTTAACATTGATCTTCAGAGCACAAGAACCTCACTCATTTTTTCTCATTATTGAAACCCTAGGTAAGATCTGTGTAACTGGCCTATCAAAGTAATGGGTAAAATGCTAACAAACAAAACCACAGGTTAAAAAGCAGTGTTAGCCGATCCTTGCAAACAATTATCAGAACATAAAAACCTCCCCAATTCCCCAGTGTTTCTAGTACTGACTTAAGCTCCTTCAGAAACTTTTCAAAAAGCGGAGGGGAGTATCTCTGTGGTTTTATGTAAGTTGAATGTAAAGATGATCCATAAGTCTCTTGCTCTAGTGGTTAGAAATGAAATTATTAACATATTTTTGTTTCAATTATTTTTCCTACTAAAGGATATTTTGGGGTAAAGCAAAATAATTTGCTTTAAAAACAAAATCTGATTACAAAATGTAGGCCATGGCTTTTAAAATAAAACTGCAGACATCCACAAAACATTTTTGCCACTCAAAAGACAGCAACAAGAAAACACTTCAAGGTTAAGACACCATGAATTACAATTGCATTTCTGTCATAGCTACTACACTATCAGGAGATGTCAGAAACCAGTAATTTACAGTACACTTATGGAAAAAAATAAAACAACTAGGGTAATGACAGAGTGCTTGGAGTTTTAAGCCACGTCTGTCTGTCTCTTTGAAGTAAGAGATTAAATGAGAGCTGTACTAAAAATGCCTCAAATCCAGACTGATCTCGTGCCTGGCTCTTACACTGAGAGATGTAACCCAAACATTGGAAGCTACAGACATTCAATTTACACAATATTCATGACCTGGCCAACTGAACAGGAGTTAGTTGAAGTGTTGTAGCAATAAGCTAAATAAATAAAGGAGAAAAATAATTTTTAAAAAGTTTATATATCATTGGTGTAAATGGTTTGTTTCTGTTCTTTATTCAGCAGTAATTCTGCACATACATGATTAGGTCAGAAAAAGCCATCAGGTCTAAGCAAAAAAAAAATCTTCTGGAAATCTGTACATTATCTTAGAGTTATTTAAATACTCTGCCTGCTGGGAATGGGGGGCAAAAAAAATGGCAAATACTGCATTGATCAGATATTAACATTGAGTCTCCATGGATGTTCCTAAAGACTTATTTCCCAGGAGATGCTAAGAGAGACTTGCTCTCTGAAATAATCACTTTTAACCAAGAAGCCCAGAGTGGCAACAGTAAGAATCATGCTTTAGTTTCTTAATCCAAAATTAAATTCAACTCTTCCAAATTGCTCTTGCACAAACCACTTATTTTCAAGAGACTCAGCTTTACACTTAATCTTTGTTACCTGAACTCATGCTACTGGTTTGTGCAGCAGTTAGCATAAATAAGTCCTGACCTGGTTATTCATTAAATTAGCTAGAATATAAATTTAAAATAATAATATTTATATTGCACCACGTAAGAGGTTGACATTTACATACAACCTCAGGCAATAGCTAATGTTCCCAGGGTAAGAAACTGGTCAGTTTTATGCTTTTTTTCCCTCAGTCGTACTGCCTGGTAAGATATTTATCTCATCTGACTTTGGTGGATACTGGAATAGTCTGAGATGTCAGTATCTAGAGCACTGACTTTTGAAACTAAAACTCCTTCAATACAAACAACATCCCACACCAAACCGGTAGCTAGGAATAGTATTTTCCCTTAAGGGAAACATTAATGAAATTACAGAAATACTTTCATTAATCATGCAAAATCAACTATGACCCAGTATATTCAAAAACAAGCACAATGGTAATAAAGTCTATTTCATTACTCCTCTTTCTTTGAAAAGGCTGGAGTAACATTGGGAGATATTTTCCACACTGGGATGACGCTGAGAAGTACCCTATGACAGGACTGAGAATGGCTGAGCTGTATCTGAAGGCAAGCTCGTCTTTGGAGATTTGGCTGTGACAAGCTGGCAGTGACCACACCAAACTGCAGGATGAGTGAAGCAGGGGTCAGGCAGCTGCACAAAGAGCGTGCCACGGTGGGAGCTGCACAGCCCCCGGAACGGCTGTCAAGAGCACGGGGGGAAAGGAGTGGCAAAGGATTATGGAAAGGATGTAAATGTTAAGGAGAGCTGAAGTAAAGAGCAGCTGGAAGACCACTGGAAATAGATACTTGAACTATATTAAGGTACAAGGAATTGATGAAAATTGGGTAATACTGTGGACAACAGAGCTGGAAAGATACTGAAAATGACCACTGGTTAAACACAGGAGTGGGGACCCAGTGAGATCTGATACAGATCAGAGCAATCACTTTCTGCCCTGTCCTCCTCCTTCCCTGGCAGATGGCATTCCCTACAAAGGCAGGCCTGACAGCTCTGATCTGCTGTCAGCAGCTTGAGAAGAAAAGACAAGAGTAAATGGGAAAGTGTCAGGACTGAGGCTGCTGTGAGTCACGTCAGAATTTCCAGTTCCAGGGCTTGGTCTTCTATTGAGCAGGGAGGAAGGATGGATTAGGAAACAAAGAGGCAGCCAGGCTCTTCCTTGTCCTCGATAACGTTTCATCCCAGACTGGAAGAGAATCTTGTTGGCTGTGAACCACTGCTTTGCCATTTGGGACAGGAAAACAGAACTTGGAGAAAAACAATGAGTGCACCAGAACCAAAGGAGGACTCTTAGCTGCACTGAAGGGACCAAATGAACTTCCAATGGAGCGACAATGCCTAGGCCTCAAAATTATGCAGATACGTTATATAAACTATAATAACAATAATACAGTTACATATTTTATGTATTTTCATCATATATGTGTGTTGATTAATCAGATGTCAGACATACTGATGTAGAAAATTTTTACCTCACCTGTAGGTTTGTCTGTAATCAATGCCAAAAATTTCACCTATTCGTGGCATAATTACAGCATATTAAGCTATTTTATTCCAAGGCTTAATCTATATAGACAAACAAAACATAAAATATCTCTTTGGATGATCATACTCATTCACAAAAATAGATCTAAACATATTTGTTGTTTGGGGGTTATTCTTTTTTAAAATCACAAAAACAAACACAATGCTTTCTCTTTATAATATTTCAGATGGGTTGCCCCCATACTCTTCGTTACTTTTCAAAGTCACCTGCTACCATGCTTCTAAAGTAACTTCCAGATTTCAGTGTGAGACTCCATCTGATATTGATCAACTGCATGTTCTGAGATGCTGAGTGAAGGGAAAAAGGATCCTCATTTCCACAGGGCTATTGGGAAGCCAGAGAAACAGCAACTTTCAATAGGAGCAGGGGGTTTCTCAGCTGTGCCAGGGAACATTCCTTAACCCTGAGACAACACAAGTATTTCAACACCACGGTCAACAGCACTCCTAGGCTGTGCCTGGGCCCATTTGGGTACATCTCATACAACTAATATTGCCATTCTTCTTGTTCCCAAACTGGATTTAAAGAGAAATATGATGGTTTGAAACACCTGTCCAAGATCACACTTTTTAAGATGCAAATCTGTTTCAGATGCAAGGGGGAACGAAACATCCAAACTGCCCTCATAAATACAAATATTAGGGGTTTACAGGAGATGTATGCCAGCTCAGAAATAAGGCTGAATTTAAATATTTAGTGGTTAATTAATTTATAAATTATTAACGAGGAAACAAAAAGAATTATTATTAATCAGTTTAGTTTCCCAACTCTTATTATTATTTTAATGGTCTAAACATTTGAATTAAAACAGCTCTCTTTCATTCATTTCATTATTTCATCTAATACATTTGACTTCTTGTATGACATTAAGTTTGGACAATTACAAAAAGTCCAGATATTTTGAATTACAAGTTGCTACTGACGTAACAACACAGGCAAGTTTTTGTTGCATATGGAAGGCTGGAAGCTTAAATCCAAATTAAAAAAAAAAATAATTCAATGAGTTGTGTACATTTACATAAAATGTACAGATCAATATAAATTTAACTATTCTATCTTTGTTTAAAAAATTTAAATAAAAAAAACCCTTACTGAAAACTTGTCTATCCCTACCCTTTTTTCAATACATACTTTTACACAAAAAGCATGAAACATAGCATGCTTTCAGGGAAAAGCAATAAATATCTCCTCCCAACGTACTCTGCATAGCAATCAACATGATGTTCACTGCAGGATGACTGAAGGTATTTTTTTTATTCCTAATTTTCCCCAATATAAAGATCTGTCAAAACAGCAAAATTTCACCTAAACTTCTATCCATCGATGCCAATAAAATAATCTTCTGTTGAGAAAGACTGTAAAGTTTTCCCTTTGACTGTGGTGGAATTTCTCGTCCTTTAATAGGCCAGAAAATCACAGAATCTCTTGGGTTGGAAAAGACCTCTGAGATCATCAGGTGCTACTGACCTCCACCTTGTCAACCAGACCATGGCACAGAGTGCCACCTCTGCTCTTCTCTTAAACACCTCTGGGAACAGTCACCCCACTGCCTCCCTGGGCAGCCCTTCCAATATTTAACAGACCTTTAAGCAAAAAAAATTCCCCTAATGTCCAGCCTGATCCTATGTGGGTGCAGCTTGAGACTGTGTCCTCTTGTGCTGTCACTTGTAACCTGGGAGAAGAGACCAGTCCCCACCCAGCTCCAACCCCCTGTCAGCCGGTTCTACAGAACCATAAGGTCTCCCCTGTGCTCCTTTCCTCTCCTTGGTTGCTCCTCCTCAGACCTGTGCTTCAGACCCTTCCCCAGCTCTGTACTCATCCCACCACATCAATTTCTTTCTTGTTTTGAGGGGCCCAAAACTGAACACAGCATTCAAGGTGTGACCTCACCGATGCCAAGCACCAGGGGAGTCCACTGGGTTTGGTTTTTGTTCCTTCAAAGGATTCTTTGGTTCCAAAAACTGAGAAATTGAGAAATGTGCAATCTTCCACATGGCCAATTCTTTTACCATTGTTCCTACTTACACCTTTGCACAAAGCATAATTTTGCAAGGCTCAGTTGAATCCAACTGCAGGTGAATGGCATCACACATGGAAAGCCACATTCCAGGACTCCCTTAAACATCCTAAAGAAGACTCATGCACTGAGTTTTCTTCTCATTAAGAAGCATCATCATCTTGAGGTCTGAATTCTTACCCCATAGCATGACTGCTGAAAACCTAGCGAAAAATGGTCAAAAATGTCAACCAACATCTCTGCCACCCCTATACCTTTCCAGCTGGATTGTGTGAAAATGGTAAAACACCCGAATACAGCACAGAGATGACTTCATTCAGTGGCTAAGAACAGGGCCTCTATATCAAATTGATAGGAAAAAAATGCCTATTTATCAAGTTGTTTCTCAGGAAAGAATTGGTAAGAAGAAATATTAACAGATTCTTCTCCTGAATATTCATAGTGAATTCTTCAGAAAACTTGCGGCTAATAGCCTGGGTGTTCAGCAGCCTGAAGTGTATTTAAACATGTAAAGCAAAGCTTTTGAGATGTTTTATATGATAGGCACACTCAAGAAAGATATTTAAATAATACCAGTTTTCAGCAAGTTATTGACTTTTTCAAGACAAAGTACTGAACCACAATTTCAGGGATAGTTATCTGAAGTCATTCATACTTTAAAGAAAACAAAATATTTGAAACGGCCTTTTAAAGGATTAGTAACAAATCCCTAGAGGAATGCAGCCCACCTCAGTCAATTTTCAACCTTAAAAGCAAATTCTGACATATCCAGAACCTTAATGAAGACAATGTTTACGCCTTACATAGCATGCTAAGTGTGAGAACTCTACAACTCTATCTACAGACACATAAAAATGCTGTTAAATGTCTACTGAAGCTCATAATGGAATGTAAAAAAAGCTGAAAAATAGCAGTAGCTTATCGTTGTTTATCATAAGATTTAAAGAAATGAAGAACATTATTAAAAGTAAGAGAAAAAGTTAAAAATGTAATTTTTTTATTAAAACAAAAAGTCAGGGTTCTATTTCCCATCATTTTAATTATTTTATATTAATTTTTTAATAGCTAGCTTAACAACTAGCTTTTGAATAGCTGTTATAAGGGGTTCTGGTGAAAGGATCAGTACTGAGAAACACAGATCAATATTCAGTGGTCATAAATGGAAAAAAGGAAGGAGAAGGGAGTGGTAAAAGAAAACTAGTGCTACACAACCATGAGGCTGAGTCAAAAGCAGAGAGAAATATTCAACAGACCTCAAGAGTTCTGCAGAGATGTGCAAGATAAAAAAATAGTAAGTAAAAATGAGAAGAAGGGAGCTGTATGGTTTTGAAAGATTTTAATGAGTAATACAACATCAACATGAGCAAGAAGGCAGGGGTTTATGTGGTTTACACATACAAATGCAAATGCTGACAAAGCCTTCATGATTTTAAAGGAGAATAGCTGTTTGAAAACATGGGGAAAGAATCATTATTTTTATTATTACTTCAAGCAGCAATCAGAGTGACGGGGCAAGGGCTCAACCAGCAAAGAAAAATAGTTATTGCTAGAAACTAATAAACCTTAGGGGAAACTGAGTGCCCAGAAATACTGTATTTCTTTTTTTCAACTTTATCAATAGTTCTTGTAGAAGAGATTACTTCTCTGTGTCAGGTCTGTTTCACTAGTTAAGATATCCCCACCCAGAGAGGCAAGTGGAAAAACAATAGCTATAAAAACAGGCAGCTAGATTAAAAGAATTCAACTAAATATGCTCCATCAGCTGAGGAAAGCCATTATTCTCCAGTCTGCAAGACTCTAAGGTATGATTATATATTGGAGTTTACTTTCCAGCAAATTAAACTGTATTTTACAAGGATGTGGAAACATAGATTAAAAAATGATACTTATATTAATATAAAGAAACAAATTTTATCTTATGTACAAGTATCTCTGTTTAGGATTAAGGTAATACTTGTATTATGCAGGGAAGCTGCCTGTTCAATAAATTTGTAATAAACTGGAGACGAGAATGCAAAGTGGACTACTTTTAATTACCACCTCCATGCCCTGCTTCTGTCTCTGCTTTCTCCTGTGATGAGTCCATGCAGGATTTGGTCAGTGCCTTCTGAGAGGTGGAAGTTGGCTGGGACCTTTCCTGCTAAATAAATAAATATCACTGCAAACTCACACTGCTCAAGCCACTACACCCATCTCTGCTCCAGCAGTGTCCAACAGGGATGAGCAGGTGGGTACAAGGAACTAGAGGATTTATTTGGTTTTATTCTTGCAAAGCACGATCCAAGGTTTTAAGTGTCCTTTTTTTTTTTTTTTCAATAAGGTTTTCAAGGCTAAACTACTTTTTTTTTTGTTGTATCATGATTATAATTACAACTTAGTTTCCAAATGCTAAAAGGCAACCAGTATACAGGCTTTTCCACTTTGTGTAAAGAGCTATTTGAAACAAAAACCTTAAATTAAAGCCTTCTGAAAAGCTGAAAGCCTTCAGTGGGACTAATTAGACAGAACCACTAGGCCTTGAGGCTCACAGCTGCTCACCACTACCCTCTGCAAAGACTGAGAATTAAACACATGGTTAGGGGTTTAAATTGATTAACGGGCATCAGTTGTTCCTCCTCTACAGGTAAAGCCCTAATATCAATCTTTTTATTTTCTAATATACCATTATATGACTAATTAGTAGGCATTATGGCACATCTATCAGTTTAAATGAATTTTTAATGACAATTAATCTGCTCATTTTAAAAATTCTTACTTTAAATAAATGGGAGATTCTCCCTAGTGTTTTGATTAAAAACAAAAGCTAAGCAGTGCTAACAAAAAGTCAATTAAAAATAAATGGATATTTTCGTGAGAGACTGTACTGCAAATTGTCAGTCCTCTACACATTACACAGGAATTCTGCTCTTAATTTGTTCTGTAATTTTGTGGCTGTTGCAAGCATTTATAAATTGGTATATCTGCATTAGGTGCACCACACTGGAATAGCTACAGGACTTTACAAAGAGAAGTGAATTGCAAGTAGTCAAGATACACAGGACAGGTTAGACAGTATTTGATTCTTCACATGGTCTGTGGCAAACCACTCACTATCAAGACTATCAGGCAGGAAACACCAGGGAAGGACTTGGAAATCTTTATATCCACCAACTGCATCAATCTGCCAACAGAGCACACCATCATCACTGAGAAACATTTTCATCAAGGGAGTTGATTTTCATCATTAACTGAGTTAATTCATCAACTTTGAAAATAATGATCTAGCAAAACATAAATTAAGAAGAAACCAGTGCATAAGACTTAGAAGAAGGGAAAAAAAAGGTCTCTCAAATACATCAGCCCAAATCTCATATTTTATCATTGGGCTTCAAGGATAGCTCAAAGCCCTCACAAAAGACTGTGTGCCACTCAACCCCACATTCTTCTTTCAGCTCAAGAGTGATGTGGTGAAAAGCCACTCCATGTCCTCTCATGATAATACCCCTAAGAGAAACCACTTCATGCAAACATGAGGTGCATGGCCTTGACAATCTTTTTAAAAAAGTATCTATATATGAATAAATAAAAATTGAGATTTTCTATTAGGTACATGTAACGCCTACAGAGTCCAGAGGAAAGACAAAATGACTCATTATAAAATATTTTTTTAACATTCTAGGCAGAAAATTACACAGAATTAGTCTGTATGGTGTGAAACTGCCTAACCAAGCCAAAATCAAATCTCTCGTTTCTTCATGCCTTGCCACTTTAGTAATGGTAAATTAGTCACTTCCTTCCATCTGGAATGAGCAGGCCAGAGACTTCAGGTGTGGTTGGGGCGTTTAAGCCCTTTCTTTCAAATCCAGACAAGAATACTTATTCCCAAGAAGGATCTGAGAAAGGTGATGAGGGGGCTGTTTGTATCAGCAATTACAGAAGTCCAGAAAACGGAAAACTTTCTGCTCCAAGGGTATTGATCAATTTTACATAAGGCAATTAAAACACCAGTTCTAGAAGAAAGCAATTATGACTTGTTTACAGAACCCAGTCTGGTAGGTCTGAGACAGTTACAGAATGTGTGAGTGGATGGAATGTCCTCAAGACCATTAGAAACGTCGTAGGCGTGTGGGGAATGTGAAGCTCAAGGACAGCCTGTGCTGCAGTGACCATGAAATTGTGGAGCTTGAGATACTTGGGGCAGCAAGGAGGGTGAGAAGTGCACTCATTACCCTGGACTTCAGGACAACAGAGTGTGTCCCCAGGAATATCCCTGGTAGAGTGCCAGTGGATAGAGCCTTAGTGGGAAGAGAGAGGGGGAAGACACCCAAGGACTGTCTCCTCCAGGCAATGAACAAATGAACAATGAACTCCCACAAATAGGAAGTCAGGAAAGATTGTCAGGAAGTCTCCATGGATGAACAAGGAATTCCTAGATAAGCACAAAAAGGCAGCTCAGTGAGGGTGGAAGCAGGGAAAGTCGACTGGGAGGAACACAGAGTGTTCTGAACAGGCAGGGAGATCATTAGGAAAGTTAAAGCACTGACAGAAGCAAATCTGACCCAGGAGACCAACAGTAACAAAAAAACTCTTTAGGTACATCAGCAATAAAAGAAAGCCTAGGGAAAACGTTGAGCCCCCTCAGGAGGAATACGGGACACCTTGTTACCCAGGAAATGGAGAAGGCTCAAGAACTCAGCAGCGATGTTTTTCCCCAATCTTCACCAGCAAGATTTCCAGCCACACTGCCCAAGCTGAAGAAGGTGAAAGCATGGATTGGGAGAATGAAGTCACACCCACTGTAGGAGAAGACCAGGTTTGAGATTGTCAAAGAAACCTGAAGGTGCACACATCCACAGGACCTGACAAGATACATCCATGGGTCCTGAGGGAACTGGTGGATGAAGAAGCTGGGCCACTATCCATCATATTTGAAAATATAGCAGTCTACTGAAGTTCCCACTGGCTGGAAAAGGGGAAACATAATCCTCATTTTTAAAAAGGGAAATAGGGGAGACCCAGGGAAATTCAGGCCAGCCAGTCTCATACAAGTGTCTGGCAAACCGTGGAGCAGATCCTTCTGGAAACTATGCTAAGGCACAGGGCGAGTAAGAGAAGGTGCTTGACAGCAACCAACATGGTTTCACTAAAAACAAGTCACTCCTGACAAATCTGGTGACTTTTTACAGTGGGGTTACAGCAGTGAAGGGCAAGGAAAGGGCAAGAGATGTCATCTTCCTGGCTTGAGCAAAGCATTTGACACTGTGCCACATGAGATCCTTGTCTCTGACCTAGAGAGCCATGGGTTTGACAGACAGACCACTTGGATAAGGAATCGTCTGGATGCTCGCACTCAAGAGTTATAGTTGATATTTTAATGTCTAGATTGAAAGTAATGACAGTAATGTTCCTCAGGGGTTGGTACCGGGACCTGGGCTGTTTAAAATTTTTCTTGGTGACACAGTCAGTAGGATTAATAGGCACCCATAAATCCAACTTTATAACAAAACACAAACTTAATCGCTATTCTAAAGCAAAGCAGCAGATCCCAAAAACATCCTCCATCCTTGTTAAAATAAATGTCTTCAATGCTTAAAAGCAAAAGGAACACTCATATAAACATGTAGCACCAAGCCATAGTAGAGATCATCCCTGACCTTGAAAAAAGTCTTTCTTGGTATACTTCAGTAGGAAAAAAAGGACCATTTTCCTGTTAATGCTGTCATAAAGCCCACAGTGAATTACTAAAAATCATTACTTTTATGTTAAAAGCTCTCACAATGACAAGAATGAATTAGCAGGGGATGGAAAGTAAAAAGACAAGTAATGCTTAAGAAGCCCATCTCCACAAAACACTGCTGGGAATGCAAATGTCTAAAGCTTTGCGTGCTTATTAATAATGCTCGTTACAGTCCCATCGCTTTACAACAATTTACCTGCTCTCCTTGCTAATGTACAATCTCTTTCTCCCCCACACCCTTTAAGAAGATTCCCTTCCTTATAAATACCTGTCACTCACCCCACAGCATGCTGGCTCTCCACTGACACAGAACTCTGCTAATAATGCTATTAATAATCACTGGTGAAAAAAAAACTGTAGAGGTAGATGAAATTGTAGTGGCAAATAATGCATTGTTTCCAACATAGATGAGACAGTATCCTACTAGGGACAATAAACCCAAGGAACTGAAATTTTACTCCTGGAAAAAGGAATCTACTGCTAAGAATTACCTCACGTGAATAGGAGAAGGAAAAGGCAAATTCCAGCAAGTGTAAGAATTGTTCAAAATTTGAATTGATTAGTGTTCCTCCTTCACTGAACATTATAAAACCAAACTGCCTTAAGAAATGCTGCCAACAGTCCATACATGCTCACCAGAAATTACTATTGAATAGTAATCCATAAAACTTAAGATATTTCCACCAATCATAGAAGGTAAACATTACTAAAATAAAACATACCTAGTAATAGTAAAGCTGGCTAGCCCATTTCCTCCAAGTGAGTATGTTTTTAAGTTGGTCTTTCAATCAAAATATGATGGATGGCATTATAACTAGATACTGTTCTCAGGAGGAAAGATTTCTTCACACAGCTAAAAAAGAACATTGACAAAAGGGAATCCTTTAAAAAAACCCAAACATGTTCTTTATACTTGATCCATTTTATTTTTAAGGTCTACAAATCGTTGCATTCAGATGACAGATTAGCAAGGTATCTGCGAAAAGTTTTTTGTTCATTATACCAATTCATTATACCTTAGTTATATACTTATAGTTCATTATACTTATAGTTCATTATACCTTAAAAGCACACTATTTTTCTTGTCATCTTCAAAAGCACTCCCAAAATAATTGCTATAGGACCTTCTCAGGCCTGCAGAACCAAATGCAGACAAAGATCTGACCAATACACTTTTTCCATAAAAATGTCCAAAATAAAATGTCTGCTTAAACAAACAAGGGGGAAAGATCTAAGATGGAGTTACAAAGACATCTATTATGCCTTCATATTGCTCCCATCCTCATGCCCAATAGCTAATTTTAGTGCCATAAATGCATAAATTTAGCTGAGCACAGTTGCTTTCCAAGTCTAGCAGGATGAAAAAATCCCACAAACTCCTACAGAAGCAGCAGGTTAACTCATTCTGTGGGACAGGAGAACAAGAATCTAGGGATATTTTAACATGGACGTGAGGGAGATCAGTACAGGAATCCTGCAAAAAACTTATACTTTGGTTGTTTCTCTGTGATCCTTGAAGAAACTCGATAGAAAAAAACAGCAGCTATTTTCAAGTAATTTATTGCAAATAATATTCATAGGGTTAGAACATATTTGTGAAATAGAGTTGTGCACAGTATTAATAAATTCCTGTTATCCTTGTATTTTTGTTAATGAAAAAGTACAGTCTTGCAGAACCTGTCAGCAGATGAACTTAGATTTCTCATTATCGTTAAATTACATGGGTCAGGTGGCTCATTTCAATCAAAAAAGCACCTACAACATCAGTATTACAGACTTCCTAACTTAAAGACTCAGATTGTCTAATATTTACCCAAGTTAAACATTATAAAGGAATCACACAACAGCCAAACACAAGAAACTTGCTCATAATGAACAACTAAACCCCAACTTATTACTGGAGAGTTGGACCTGTATTTAACTTACATTTTCCTGCCTTACTCCCTCCCCCTTCCTTTTATTTTAAAATACAACTCCGTAGATAAATTCACAGTGGAACTATTGTGTCTTTATTCTCCTGTCTTGACTGGGTCTTCATTTACAAAGCGCAATTTTTGCTTGGACTCACCACAAGTTTCAGCAAACAGGAGTGATCATTATTGCTCTGGAGACTGACCTTATATTACTTTCATTTCACAGATATTGGTAAACGCCTCAGTGAGCCACAAACAAAAGCACCACCATGTTTCAGCACATCCTCTTCACACAAGTATATGTTTTAATAAAAATGTATACAAATGTCCCTCTCAATTATCACCATTAACAACATCATTTGCTTAGAGCATCGAGCTGTTTCTGCCAGCCATAAATGGCAAGACTGAGAAGTGTTGATTACTACTGCAACACATCGTCTCAACTTAAGTGTGCTCTCTTCTCTCCCACATATTCAACCAGAATAATTTTTTATATTATATTATATTATATTATATTATATTATATTATATTATATTATATTATATTATTTATAATTTTTTATTATATTAAAATGGATATTCCAACTCCCATTGGCAGAAGTAAGTCTTCCTGACACTGAAGTATTTCAGAAGACGCACTATTAAATCTGGTTAATGTACCATCAGTCCAGTTGTAAAAACTTTATCTACATACATCAAATAGTTTCCAAAAGAATAAAACAATTTAAAATAAAGATCTGAAAAATTAGCTGTTCATGTTTTATTTCTGTCCAGATTGCCCTACAGCTTCTATACTGTGATGTAACTTGCCAACATATCATGCAATACTGGAGAATCAACAGAGAAATTCACTGAATGTACAAAAGGAAAGGGAGGTTGAGGGAAATTCCAGTGTGAATCACCACTGAGGATCCCTGGGAGGAGAAGGGGAACAGAAGGGAAAAGAGGAACAGAAATAGTTCCTCCTAAAAAGAATGCTTTTCTATTAGGGTTGGAAAGAGAGGCCATGGATTCCTCAGACAGATGGTGTCAATAGATGTGTCTGTTAGTCACTTTGGCTGCAGCAGTATGGTGATGGGGCTCACAAAAAGCCACTTAAACACTCCATATAAACAAAAGAGAAGTACATTAAGAAGTTGATTCAACTTTCCAGTACAAGACACCGTTTCTCACATACCACATAAAACCTGCTACCACTCATTCCTGTTTGCAGTTTGTGCTGCAGTTTCACAGACTGTGGTAGATAAATCCCCCTGTGGGACAGCTCAGCTTCCCACGTGAAAAATCCAGACCCGAGGGCTTTCCCAATTCCTTCTGCACCTTTGCTTTTGTGTAGGAACTGACAGCACACAGAGCTCTTTTCTCAGCAATGTGACACTTAAAATTGGAAATCATGGTGGCCAATGCTTCTCCCTCTGGTACTGGAGGATGTTTAGTTCCTACTAACATGATCACAGAATCATTTAATTTGAAAAAGACCTTTAAGAACATCGAGTCAAACTAACACTGCCAAGTCCCCCACTAAACTATGTCCCTAAGTGCCACATCTACACATTTTTTTAAAATACCTCCAGGGATGGTGACTCCACTGCCTCCCCAGACAGCCTGTTCCACCCTTCCTGCAAAGAAATTTTTCCTAATAACCAATCTAAACCTTCCCTGGTCCAGTTTGAGACCATTTCATAATGTCCTGTCATTTTTACCTGGGAGAAGAGACCCACCCCCACCTGGCTGCACCCTCCTTTCAGAGGGTTGTAGAGAGCCACAAGGTCCCCCTGAGGCTCCTTTTCTGCAGAGGTAAAAACCACCCCCAGCTCTCCCTCATCAGAACCATCCCCACTCCACTGCCTTTCTCAGGACATGCTCCAGCCCCTCAATGTCCTTCTGCAGTGAGGAGCCCAAAACTGAAGCCATCATTTGAGGTGTGACCTCAGCAGTGCCCAGGGGGACAGTCACTGTCCTGGTCCTGCTGTCACACCACTGCTGATACAGACCAGGTGCCATTGGCTTCTTGGCCACCTGGGCACTGCTGGCTCATGGTCATACCTCCTTACCTTTTAACAATCAATTCTTAATTCTTAAATGCTTTAAATCTACGTGGTTTAATTCTCTGAACTGACATTTCAGAAGTGTGTAATGCCAACAGATATAAATAAGACGTAAAAATACTTGAATATAAAATTCTTCACAAACCCTAGCAGCTTGGTTAGTTTCTACTTAGAGGAAATCTAGCAGGGGAAAAAAAAAAACATTAAAAAAAATAAAGTAATTAGAATTATAATATTACTATTGAAAAAACAATTTCTTTTCATAGAACATGGTAGGTTAAAAATAGCTAAATTTGACAAAGTAGCTAAATGCAATAGAAACAAAGTCAACTTTATATTATGCATCAGTTATTAATTGGCATCCATCTGTTTAAGTTCTACAAGGATATTTCACTCCATCAGAAATTAAATATACTTTAAAGATACATATTCTTAGGATTACTCCCTCTCTGTTGGTTCACTGATTAAAATAAGCTGTAGCAATAATGTTAAACAGTCCTTTTGGTGGCAAGGAACTCAAAAAAGCATTTTTAATTCTTGGAAATATTTAGAACATTCATGAAGTCAGAGTCCATCCCACTGTCCTACTTTATTCCTCCAGTAAGAAATTTAACTGAGAAAAGTAGTAGTTGGATCCTGAGGTTGTTGTTTTTTTTAAACAAAGGCAGATGTTTAACACAGATCACCCATCCTCAGAGAGGACAGACATCTAGTTCAAACAATCCCGCATGTCAGGCGCGTCAAAAGAAATGCCTAAGTCAAAGACAAGGTTGGTCTTATCACAGGTGATGCATATGGTCAGAAAACTCCTTGGAAAATGATCAAGAACCAAGAGCCGAATAATTATAATTTAATTACCCACAACAAAGCATTCCACCTGCCTAGCACAAAATCTGAGTCACGCAGCTGCTGCTTTAATTACAGAAGATTCATTGGTTATAACTCTGCCTGCACTAGCATGGCAAATGTACCGAGAACATCTTCCCTCTCTTTGTTTCTGTGCTAGAAGGGGAAGCTCCCCTAGAAGAATCCACAGGACTCACCTGAAGGCCACAGGTCCTGGAGGTGAGTACAGTCACACCCAGGCCAAGGAAGGCAGCAGGACCTTAGTCTGCTTACAAGATCTAAGTCTGACCAAACCACACATACACATGGACAAACCACAATGTGCAAAATACCAATGGCACAAGTCTCCAAAAGTCCTTTTTCCACTCTCTGTCATTAAAGTCCATCTTTGGTTGTTCCTTGAAGTTGGATCCTGAACTGCAGGCCCCGCATGAGGCTATACTTAGAGGATAGTCTGATAATGGGGAACCATCATTACTTTTACAGTGTCTTCCATTAAAGGTAATTAAAATGGCTATATATAGCCATGTACATGGATTTGTTCGCATTTACAAAGGATCTTAATCCAAGAAAGGTAAAAAACACTTTCTGTACTTGAAGACTATTACTACAAACAATTTGTAAAATACTACACTGCTACTTCCATCAATCATAAAACTTAAATCCAGGTTTTGTGTGTATGTTTTGAAGCCAACTATGCTTACCTGGAAAATAATTTGGTTTCTACTGAACCACAACCTGACAGAGAGAGAGACACACACACACACAAAAGGCAGCTCCTGGCATTTCCTGCTGTTTATACAAAAGGCAAGAGCAACCCTGCTCTGTAACCAGTGTTATGCTACATTTTAATTCACTCAGTTTTATGCTGTTGGACATGCACGTCCTTCAGGGAAAAGGAAGGAACAGGAGCAGTGTGGCCTTATGTTCACACAGCAGAATCAAGCCAGGTACAGCAATAAGAGGATGTGGATGCAGGGGGAAGAGTGGCATTTCCTAAGGAAACTGCAGCATTACCATAGCAATGCTCCAATTAGTGTCTCAAACAGATGTAGAAGGAATCAAACAAAAAAAACGCTTAGCAATGTGGATGGGAGGGACAATGGAGCACTTGTCATTCTATATTTTTTAAATGGCACTTTCCATTCTAAAGGAATAGAAAATTCACTTCATAAACAATATTCTCCTGTCTGAAATTTCCCAAATTATAGCAAGCTGTTTAAATATACATATTCAAGCTACACCTTTTTCTTTTTTTTTTTTTTCTAAATAAACATCAGCTTCATTATTTTAATAAAACTCTTCATTTTCGCTTTAAGGCTGAATATTTTCACAGAGAAAACATTCGCCCTGCTTTCCAGCATGCCTTAACCTGTGTTTGTAATGAAGGAGACAGGCAGTAGTAGAGGATTAAAGGCTTGTCTAAAAGGAGTTGCTGAAAATTGTCAAAACCACTGGCTATTCATGAGAAGGATGAATGTAGGCTAGGGTAAAAAAAAGGAATCACAACAGATTTTTATTTGTCTGCTATGCAAGAATGAATCTATTTCACACTAAATAACTGGGTATCATGAACATAAAATCTGGAACTTTGTGATCTGGAAGAACAAATACAACCTCACACCCATCTCAAGGAAAGAATTTGAAGCAAGACAAAGATTTTTGGAAGGAGAATAAAGCAACTTTTACCTCAGGACATTGGATTTGCATTAGGGATTAAAGGATGCAATAAATAATCTAGCTCCATAGCTAGAATAGTGAACCAAAGAAATAAGAAACATAATTGCCTATTATCTTTAAGAACATTCCTTACAGTATAATAAACTCTGCTATTTAAGTGTATTATGAACAATGTATTTGTATGTGTAGAATGTACCAAAATAAACTAGCAAAATTTATTTCCTTTCTATAAAAGTATTTGGAGAAAAGAAAAGTGAAGAAAGCTGACCATGACAGAGTCATGAACATCTGCACTCACCAATCAAAAAAATCCACAGAATAGAGAGAAAACCAAAACTTATGAAGGAAGTGAAACAGGCAATAGACCACTAACTGCCTATTTATGTACCTGTTCAAAAATACTATAAAGCTTCAGCTATTTACCCTGAAATATGTTGGACCTGAAAACTCATACTAGATTAGTTTGCATTAGTTAGCAATTCCCCAAACCATTCCTCTATTCTGACAAACACTGAAACGTGAGTGCATCAAAACAAATTGCCATATGGAGCCTCTGACTTGATTGTTCTAACAAGTACTTAATGATTTCTGCATGATTTTATTTATCAGAATTACTAACTGAACTTAGAAGTCTATTCCCATGACAAACTGCTTTCGTTTCATAGAAGGTGAGGAAGGAGAGAAAGAACTTATCTTTAGAAACTGATATAATTTTTGCTCACAAGGTTTACTCCTTAAGACTGTTCAAAGTAAAAAAGTAAGATGAAAAAATATAATCAAAATAGTTAAGATTTTATCACTCTGGTGAAGATATCTTAATATAGTGAGAGGAAATATATTACCAAATGTAACCTAGATAATTCTTGCCTTGATGCTCTTGAAATTGAAAAATGCTCTTTTTTAATTATGTTGAGAAAATGTGTAATTTTGTAGATTCCAATCTTAAAATATTATACTGAAAGTTATATGATTAATACCAACACATTCCAAGCAGATGTGACACTTCCTACATAGTTTCAAAATAATAAGGTAGTAACAAATATTATTACATGAAAGCTAGAATTTTTCTTGTTGGGAGCAGTTCTAACTATTGTAAACCTAACATCATGTCAGCACTCCTATAATGGACAAATAAATCCAATCCATATTTCCAGCTGTATCTCAAAGCATCCAAACCTTATCACAGGAAGAGCACTTGTAACATTTAACAACCCAATGTCATGTTTCCTGCAATACACATCAGCAGGGAAGATTAAGCGAATATCCAATACTTCTCAATGATCCCTAATAGAAGATAAATACAGTGAGAATAGATAAAGAATTCTGTGGAGTTTTTTATTTTGGGGTGGGATTTTTTTTTGTTTTCCTTTTTAAATATTTTAAAGCACACACATGCACAGAAAAACAAACTGAACTAGTGCATCATTGTTAAAGGATATATGAAATATTTATCCCTAACACAACATTCCTTCAACTGTGAGACTGAAACCACTTCCTTATGATGGCAAGATAATACTGGCTACACTCTGATTTTCCATTCATGTTGTTGAAGGGAATCTTGTTCCAGGGCTACACTCAAAAAGGTAAAATTATTTCAAAAGTCAATACGTAGTTATTTTAATAAATCTTGTTCTTTAGACTCTCTATCAAGTTCCTTCATGCTAGAAATATTTCCTTAAAAACCAAATGCAGCTAGAGAAGCACCTACATTTTAGTGAATGCACAGAATTAAAGGTGGCTAATGTATCAAAGAGGCCTAAAACAGAGGAATTAATTAGCTCAAGTGCTGAATACTTCCGAGATTGTTATTGCTTCTGATGGCTGGGTGCTGTGATCTTCTTCCCTGGCTTTCATGGCATTCTAATTGGTGATTTCTTAAGCCCATTAAAACAAACAAACACACACAAGAGGCGCAAAGAAAACCCCCCCAAAAACAACAATCACCAGACCACAACACAACCACAAAAAACAACACAAAACCAACCTGAACCTTAGGTTAAATGGGTGGCTATTTACACCAGGTCAAACCAAAAGAGCCCATAAAAGCATCGTTATTCAGTCAATGAAAATCAAAAGTGAAGAAAAATCCTGAATGATGTATCTTTCTAGATCCCAGCTAATTAAAACACACACTCCTTAAATTACAGCTCTGGAGATATCCCACACATAGCACACCAGCAAGAAGAGGTGAACACGTGACATAAACAGTTATTTAAATGCACAGTTTGCAAAAGAATCTATTTGAAAATTCAGATGTCTTATATCAGGTTCCAATTCAAAAAAAAACTTCAGTTCAGTCTTCATCTTTTTCCCCCAAATTTATTTTCATTTATGAGCAGAATACTTATAAGTTTCACGGGTATTAAGTCTCCATGTTTACACGCCAGACATACTCTCTTAAACCAAACCATACCTATGAAAACTAAGAAAATTTATATGCAATCTTTCAGGTGTATGGGAATACTAGCACACACCTTTTGACATTTTTCACAACCAAACTGTGGAAACATTTATAGAATGGCCTGGGGCGGAAGGGACCTTCAAGATGATCCTGTTCCAACCCTCTGCCATGGACAGGGACACCTGGTTGCTCAGAGCCCCATCCATCCTGGTCTTGAACGTTGCTTCCTTTAGTTTAATTCACCCCAGAAACAAAGAGGCCTCTGATTCACTTACTTGGTGTGCAGTGACATAGAAAAAAAGTTTAGGAGGAAGAGTTTGGTTTGACACCTGCCCTGAAACTGACTATTAGCCCTGAAGACTGACAAGTCATTTCACTGGCTACAATTAGCAAAATTGCAGTATTAACACTGACAATATTTAACCCAACTTCTTAAATAGAAATGGCTTTTGATCCCACTTTCTCCCCAAGGGTATTACTTCATATTAAAAAAAAAAAAAAAAAAAACAAAAAAAAAACCCAACTTGGTATGTAACTTAAGACTAAAATAATAATTTCTTACACTACAATATACATAAAGGCATAATTTTGCTTAACAGTTGCCAGGGAACTATGCACGTTCCAAAACATACCAGATACATTATATAATATCTGACTTTCAAAACAAAATACATATGTATTTCAGAGACATACCTTAACATGTTCAAAGAAAAGCTAACTCAAGCTGTAATTAAAATAAGTAGGGCAGGGCAAGCAAGACATCTGAAATAGACTGCTTAAAAAATAAATTAAAAAATCTAAGTGAAGCACTAAATGACAGAGCAATCACATAACCAAGAAATTTTCTGTTGTTATGCCCCACAACACTATCCATGCTATGGAACCTCAGATCAGGAAGTAACTGCTGAGGAAGTCCTGTATACAAGACTCATTTCTGATTAATTAGTGGAGATGACACGTTGCTGAGGTCCTCTCTGTCTCTAACCCTCCATCACCCTTCTGTCACACTTGCTGTTAAACACTGCTTCACAATCTGCTGACATCCAAGTGCCTTCAGATCCCCACTGATGTGGAGCTAGAAAATGACTTCCTAATCCGCAGGCACAGAGCTCAGGGCAGACCTTTGGACCACCACTGCTGCTGCCCAGCTGATTACAGAAGGCAAGAGAATTCCCACACCAAACAAAACAGGTACCTGTGCTGGAGGATGTGCCCTCATTACAGACAAACGTCACAGAGACCTGACTTAGCCCTGACTGCAGCCCTTGAGAATTTAGGGCCATGCTAAGGCTACCCTAAACACAAAACCACAGAGAATCCTGCCTCCTTGTATATACAAAGCACATTACAGAGCTGGGAAAAAAAGAAATATTGGGGAGGCTCTCTTTGCATTTGGATGTCTTTCTTTACAACCCTGAATTCATACAGCCAGAAGATTAAATGTCTGATGATTCAAAGATTTTCTTAGGAGTCAAAGATACAAATAGCAGCTAGTCTTACACAGTCAACCAGGGTGCAACCTGGGACAATCATTCACAAAAAAACCCCAAATAAATCACAAAAACAAAACTCCAACAACTTACAATGTGATGATACTTGATGCCATTTGGAATTATAAAAAAAAAAAATCAGGCTAAAAATTTAAATTGAAGTGCCTGTGGACAGGGAAAGTAGCAAAGCTGCTGATCATGTGTTTATGAATGCTTAAAAAGTAAAATGCAGCCATATTCCTGGAGCTATTTGATCACCAAAATAGGAAATACATATTAAAGAGTAAACATTTTGCACAGTTGCACCTAGTGTAAACACAGAGCAATTGGTATGCAAAGCACCTCATATAAGAAACTTCAATATATCTGCATACAGGAGGAACCAAAGTACTGGGCAGTGAAGAGCTGCAATTCAAACTGAGCAAAATAAAATTTTCCAGGCCTGGAGACACCTAGAACATTAAAAACAGATAACCAAATGATCTCATCAGCTAGAAGAGATTAGTCTTAGAGTCCCTGGCTAGAACTGAATTGTTAAAGACAACAAAACTGAGTCTGTTGGCATTTTCTTTCCTCATTTAATGCACACTCTTCCAATAGATGTGTATGCAGTATTGGAATTAAGCTTTTTTACTTTTTATTTGTACATTTTTAAGGAGTGCAGTCCAGTCACTAAAAACATCTGACCCCTGTTCAAGATTTGCAAACAGAATTACTTGATGACATTAGATTAGGAAACTTTAATGGCTTTTGAAAAGCTCTGGCATGGCTTTTGCAGTCACCAGATTCGCCATCTAGCTTGCTAAAACGGCCACAGTTTCTATTTGATCTGTAAGGTTGCTATTTTTTGAACAATAGAAAATTGTAGGTGTTACCAATCTGGCAATTTCCTGTGACATACTTTTGCATCTATAAGGACCAGGCTGACCCAAGCCTGCCTTTGATGAAGTAGTTTTGCATGCATAGAACATAGTCTCATGAGCCTCATCCAAGGTGTAACCAGTCTATAACCTGTTCTTTTACTATTTCAGAGCATCAGGTAAACACCAACTACAACACAGCCAAGTAACCTTTTGGAGTTACACATAAACACAGTGTTTGTTTATTTTTCACTAGACATATTAAAACCCCTGGGATTCACGATGCCTCTGTTCTGTGAGCATGGCAAGGCAAGTGTTAGCAATCTCCACAAAAAGCAATCTTCAGCCTCCTCCAGCTGGAAGCTGCTAATTATGTCAGTCATGCCGAATGCTGACTGACAGTTTTGTGCTGTGAAGTGATACCCACTCATTTTATTAGCAAAGAGGATCTGGAGTGAGAAGCTGAAACACCTATTATCCCTTTATTTCCAAAACAGCCAGAGTTTACAAGCTTTCTCTGGGTGAATAAAATTCTACTTTCACTAAACACTACCGGGATGTAGGAATGTTAACTTCTTCCTCAGAAGAGAGGGAGAAAACAAATACAAAACACCTCACTGGTTTTGAAGTTCTCTTGCTGGATAAGCACTTCCCCTTGAGTTTTCTAGTTGCTCATCTACTCAGGCAGATTCTCAAGTGAAGTAAATTAACAGCGGCTCATTGACTTCACTAGAACTACACTCATTTACAACAGTTCAAGCTGACCTACATTAAAGCAGCATTTCACACCATGGAAGAGCTGCCTAGAGCCAGTTGGATCCAGGAACTGCAGGGTGTTTCTTCCTCATACTTAATCATTATACTGAGCACCCATCTTCCTCTTCTGCAAGAGCCTGCAGCCCTCTTTAGTGACAGCTCATACAACCAGACATTTCAAACTGGGCAGCCCCAGCCAGCTCACAGCTGGGAGATGGCTGCACAAAGCCTCTGAAAGCCTGAGCAACTGCCCTGGAAACTTCTGGGAGGGAGTGGTGTCTGTGCTTGCCAGACTAAGTTCCAGAACTCCATCTCCAATTTAAGTCTTATGGGTTTTGCCAGCCCTCCTTATTTAACCGGTCAGAGACATGTTCTGTCTGGAGCTGCTGGTTTACTCTTACTGGTGATGTGCTGTAATGAAAGGAGGCTCAACACAAGGAGTCAGAGATGAGGCAGGGGGAAAAGAAACAAAATTCCTGCCATTCAGAAGGGAGAACTCTCAGGATAACCCCACGCCCCTGAATTTCTTCTCTACCATGCATAAATGTTAAGTCTGAATACATAATCCAAACCACTAATGAAGAAAACAATCAAACCCCACAGCGACTGAAACTAAATAAAGATTTATTACAGCTGGGGAGATATACAGCAACATTGAAGTTCAGGATAGACAGAGCTCTGAGCAACCTGATCAAGTTGAGGATGTCCCTGCTCACTGCAGGGGGAGCAGGATGAGTGATCTTCAGGAGGTCACTTCCAACTCAAACTGTTCCAGGGTTCTACAAGTCCCAAGAGCAAGCAACACAAGCACTTGCACTCCCCAGCAAAAGAAAATAGCATACAATGGACATAACTAGAAATACAAAATTCTATGAAGTCTCAAATTGAACCAGAGGCAAAACCAAGCAACTGCCCATCTGCAGATTTTAAGGAATAAGCTTAGGGAAAACTAGAGAGATGTTACTGCACAAAGCCAAACACCACAGAAGCACTCAGCAGCAACAGGCACCCCCAATAGAAGCATATCCTTCACACTTTTTACCTTTTCCCATCAACTGGTTAGAAGAAGATACGGAGGCTGCGCTCAAGTTTTGATATCCAATGAATTCACCTTTGACTTGCATTTGTTTTCTCCTAGGTTTTTTATTTTTTCTCTTTTTTTTGATTGTTTGAGGGTTTCTGTTGCTTTGTTTGGGTTTTTTTTTCCTTAAATTATCTTAACCTAGTTAAATCAATTCTAATACTTACCAAGGCATGACACTGTTTACATAAGACTAAGTGCAAAACTCTGACCTCTGTATTTCCACCATGACCTCAGAGAATAGAGCCCACTCACCCTACCCCAGCTCTTACGACTTTAATTATGTTCGACAAGGCTGCTGTGCTTTAAAGGTATCATTTACCGAGACTAAAAGATGTTTATTTTTATTCCCGCTAATCACTTCCCTTTTGTTTCATTCCATTTATACACCCTGGCTTTTGCACTCAGATTGCCTATCAGATTAGATCACTACAGATGCAGCTGAACTGAACAGCTTCTTATGCTACTATACAGTCCTATAAAAATCCTCACTATTTAACTTTCAGCCAGTGTAAATGGAATTGATCACAGAAGTTCAAAAGAGCTTCCCAATTGCTAGGCTATTTAAGGAATCTTTAAGGGTGAGGGAGGGCAATACAAGGACAGAGGACACAGACAGACCCTACCTGCCTCATTCCTCACAATTTTGACATCATACATCAGGCCCATACCTTTTAAAACAAAATCCAGCCTTTGTACATAACTTCCCTGTCATCTAAAAATTGGTCATTCTTTTCCCACATGTGGCTGAACTTACAGTTTCAGGAATATGGCTAAGTCAGAGAATTGAGTGAAAATCCAAGTTATCAATGCTCCTTTAGAACTATCTAGAAGTAAAGCTTAAACACAGTATGAGCGTTTTATGTGTTACTTCAACAGGTTCTTCGAATTATTTAATGACATTATGAGGAAATGCACAAAAATACATTAATGCTAAAAGTTAAGCTATAATAGTTTAAAGCCATTATCATTTAGTTTATCATTATCACTTAGTTTGAAGCCATTATCCTTTCACTTTACATTTAGATGATGAAGAACCTAAAAAAAAGTTATTAGATTCAGTCTATTTAATGGAACTTCTAAATTGAAGTAAAAAGTACGTAGTTTTAACTTTATGGCAAACTGCACAATATTCCCATTTTCTTTTCTGTACCACAAGCTACTTGCTCATTAGACACAAATGGGTAGAAAACAAGAGTTTCTTTGTTTGCATACATTAAAGCTGTAAAACTCATTCAGCCAAACTTTCACCTTTAAACCCTAACCTGATTTGTAACAACATTTGTAGCCTCTAAAATTACACTGCATGCACCCAGACAGAGTTAATCACCCTTCACATTTGATGCATAGAATAATGATCTACCACTTAAACTTGAGCCTTTAAAAGCCTGAAGAAAACTATGTACATATCTGTGTCTTAAATCAGTAGTGAAATAACAAAACTCTACCTAGCAGTGACCAGTTGAAAAGCAAAACAAAAAGAAACATACAAGTTCTAGCTCATGGAAGTTGTAAATAAGTGCATTTCAAGTCTCCTCAGATGAATTTCTTATTTCCCAGCACGTGCTATTGATCAGACACCTGGTACTTCTAGGAAAAAGAACAAGTCACAGGGAAAGGTCTGGTTTTATTTTTTGTGTAATTTAAAACTTCATAGGGAAATTTTTTTAAAAAAAGGAATTTTGTAGATAATTGAAAATAACACACCCTAAAACTTGAGGAGCTTATTGTCATTTTAAATTTAGAATATATTATGGCTCACTTCAAATACTGTCTAGAGGAATCAGATTGTATTAGTTTTTAAAACTGAGAGTTGAGTATTTTTGCTATCTAAAAATCACAACAATGGAGAACAAATTCTCGGATTTATGTGTTATACTTCCCTAAACACAACCAAAAAAAAAATCCCCAACAAACAAAAAACCAACAAAAAACCAAAAAGAAATCAAAGAAAGAAGACAAAAATGAGAAACTAAAATAAAACCAGTTTGCCTGTTCTGGGAGCAGGGAAAAGATTGGCTGTGACATAAAAGATACCAACAGCACCAACAACAAACAAGAAATTCAATCATACAATCAATGAAAAAAAGGGAACCTAAATCACAGAATTTTACAAGCCTTTAAATGTTTCTCATTTTTTAAGTTGAGAAGAACAATTAGCAATGAACTGTTTTTTCCCCACTATTAAGGTTTCTATGTAACATCATGCAGAATAAGTGACACACAACTTGAGTTTTTGCAAAGTAAGATAAAAACTAACATCAATAGTTAAATCTCCTTTGACTTTAAGGGGCTAAGAACTCATCCAGATTTAGTTTTATTTCCTCAGGTCACAAAAGGAATGAGTTGCTGATACTCTTTCATTTACACTAATAAAGAAGAGGGAGCTATTTTTATATTCTTTTTATTACTGCTTAAAAAAAAAAAAAAGAAGGAATCCTCAATTTGAAACAAGTTTTAACGAGTACGATAAAGTCTGCACACATAATGCACTGGGTGGAGTAAAAGCCCACAGCAACACAGCACAGAGCCAATAATGGACTTGTCACCAGCACCCTGTGATTTCATGACTGCCAGAACAAAAACAAATGCCACGTTCAGTTCATTGCAAAGAAAGGGACTCATTAACTTGATGTGGCTTTTTACTTGACCTTAGTAAGGTGAGTAAAATAAAATTTCATTTTATGAGATTCAAAATGATCAGCTTCATGCCTACAGGAATTGTGATGAAATGACCAAGTGAAATTACTAACTCTGTTTAATTCTAATTATTACTAGACTGTAGGTCGCTGTGGATTTCTAGATGAGAGACTGCTGCTTTCCTGCCTGTATTAACGTAACAGAGAAACAAACTCTAAGTGTCTTTCTGGAAACTGATGAAAAATAAAATATAAATTTCTGTCAAAGACATAACTATCAATTCTGAAGACAGTCTACATAATCTCAATGTAGACTTTAGTCAAATCTTTTTGGAATAATAATAGACTTCACAGAGATTTAAGCAGTCATTTCCTGCAAAAAATATCAGTTATTATTCAAAAATCAAACAAACATTCACACTCTATCAATAAACTTTATAGTCAGAGAATTAGAAACAAACAAAAAAAAAATAAAAAAACAAGAAAATCCCCACAAAACAAACAAAACCTCCAAACAAAAACCCAAAACAAACAAGCAAACAAATCAACCACAAAAGTTGCTTGTGAAAACAACATTCACTCCTTCTGGTCACAACATTAAAGCACCAGGTCAACTGCCCTATCTTTGCTGTCCCAGCAAATGCAGAGGGAAAACAAAAAAATCCCCATCCAATATGAAGCACTGAAGGGTGGATGAGGATTAAAAAGTCTCCTTCCACACTATGGTCATGGGAACCACATTAGTATATAAATGAGAAAGATGCAAAACTTTTGATTAGGAAAAAAAATAAAAATCTTTCTTCCTTATTTTCTGTTGAATACACCACCATCCCCTCCCCAAAGAAAAGCAAGATAGCCACTAAAGAAGTAAAAACAAAATAAACAGCAATCCAGAAGTCAAAACTGTTGTGAGCAGAGATTTTTCAGCAGTGCATTTTAGGGAATTTCATCCCCTAGCAGGTAGAAATTAAAGTGGAATCCTATTTTAGCTCCAGAGGGATAATACCTTACTCTAGCTCCCTTCTATTTCCTACCTATATGAACTTGCTGTGGAAAGGTCAATTGTTTTAAGCTATAGCTCTGTTAATGATGCCACTATTTGGTTTTTTTTCACAATTCTGAAGGAAAGAATCTAACACTTGAATACACACTTCACTGGTTTCAGTACTGGCTCCAGTAAAAACTCAAAAGTAAACACAATTGTGTTCATATCAGCACTGTAATCCTCCTACAGAGTAACAGCCTTTGAATATTTTGAACATTTACTCCTGATATGACACCAAGCTACATCACCATTCAGCTCAGCAGCTGCCACGCTCAAGTTAAAGTGCTCACTAAGCTTGTTTCACTTTATGTGTTTCAATATTTGCTTTCCCTACAGGTAACACAGATTGACATTCATGAGTAGGAGAGAAAACAGAAATCACTATTTTCTGAAGTTTTCTAAAAAGCAAAGTATTCACCAGCAGCAAAATCCCATCCTGCACACTCCTTCCCATTTCAAGGTCTGCATTGCTACATATGCATTTGAAAAGTCACAAAATGCCCCTCAAAACAATTACTCAGAAGTTCACCTCTTAGTTTCTAAGCTTAACAGCAGCACTTAACAGATCTCTCCTTGTATCAAAAAGAAGGGAAGACTCCATTCTGCCCTCTGTATTAAAGAGGTGAATAAAGCAATGGTTCCTTCTTTCTGCTTTGCATCTACTTTTAAATTTCTTCTCTTAATTTTTAAAGGCTGTATAACCTGAGCAATGAGCCTCATTAATCACTACAGAATGATTTAACCCAGCCATTCCGTTCCAGATGCCACTCGGTGCTAGAGATATGCTAATTCCTCCCAAGCTTCACCTCCTTTCGCAGTTGAAACCATAATTTTCCACAGTGGTGAAGACAGGATTTTACTCCATGCATGGGGCCTCCTGCCAATCACTTTTATGACTAGCACAGTGCAAGTTTCATTCCACAGTTAAATCAGACCTTTTTGTTCAACCTGTTCATTATAAACACCCTCTCTCCTGCATTCTGTTGCTACAGCACCATAGTCCCAAACTCAACCCTCTCCTGTGCCAACTCCTGCTTTGGGAAGAAAAAAGGAAAACAATTTGATACTATCCCTACTCTTGTTTCCTCACACTATTTTCTTTTTTTTCCCTTTATCACCTCCTACCATCAAACACTTTGATAATGAAGTATCTGTCAGCTGCAGTACCTAGGGCCTTAGATATATTCCAAAACCAGAAAGTTGGACTGACAAGAGCTGTTTTGTGAGTGGGAGGTGAGGGGAGAAGCATTCAGAATTTGAAAATCCCAATTCTGAACCTGCCTGGAATCCATGAGAAATCCTAGCACAAAGCTACACCAGGTGCCAAGTTTCATATCAGGTGCCGAGAGGTTTTGATAAAAGAAAAAAGCCTGGTGACATTGCTGAACACCTGATCCAAAAATAGTATTTTTGGACCTTGTATTATGCCTTCAACACATAAATAGAGACCCAACTGTGGATTTAGGGGCTTCTCTCCTCATTTTGGGCTTACATGATTTGGCCAACAAGAGATGTCTGGGTTGAAAAGTCTGCTTTTGACCAATGTTAGTAAAGTGCACTATAAAAGTGGCAAGCTGAGAAGTTTCTAAAAGGATACATACTCAAACACATTTTTGACTGGCATTTTCTCTCCCTTTGCAGAGCTAATGAGGCCCATGCAAATTTGAAGTTCTACAGCTTTTTCCAGTTAATTGGCTCTTAAATCGATGTTCACTACAATCTCAATTTTCAGACCGGCTAAGAACCCACAATGATCCACAAACATTTGCAACTGAAGATAAAGTCAAACACTTTAGGCAATTTAATTTAAACACTAGAATCAAGATTTTCAACAGGCACTACTGATTTTAAGTGGCTTCAAATTTAGATTGTAGGTTCCCAAGTTCAACAACTCCCAAGGCCCCGGATTCCAAAAATCTGAGGTCTAGTGTCTACTACAAAACCCAGCCACTCTTTCAAGCATGACCATTTGGTCACCATCAAACCCCATTTCTTTCTCCCTTCACCTGCTTACAGAATGGAGTCAATGCACATCTTTAGGCCTACACTAAATCCTTGGCCATGTATTAAAACCTGATTTCTAAGATAAAAACTGTTAATGTCTATTATGCTAGTATAGAAGCAAACAGTAAAACTTGAGTTTTCTGTACTTGAATTTATAACCATGAACTGCTCTATGTGTCTAATCTTCACCATAAAGGCATTTAAGCAATTAGATAAGAGGCAATAGAACTAACCAACAATCTAAAATAAACACCTTGCCTGAGGGCACGCAAATTTCAGAAGGCACAAAAATGCCAGCCAAGCAAGTTTTAATGCAATGCTAGCATGAAGCAGTTTAGCAGTACTAAAGAAATCACAATTCTGATTTATGTGCAAGACAGCCAAGGGAGCAGAAGACAAAGACTACAACATGAAGAGCACACAGACTATACAGCTCTCTCAGAAGGCTTTCATGGATGACTCCAGCCTGCACAGGTTAGACCCTGATCCCTGCCTTACCCTGCACTGTATGTCTGAAGACATAGGCTGCTCCAAAACTGAGCTTATTCCACTGCTAATTCACTATGCAAGAAGAAGAAAATAAAATATCAAGTTTAAGATTTTAAATCCAGAGCTCAGCACAGGCTTGTCAGATGTACAGATCTTTAATCTACAGTCAGGGGTGTTCATATTATTTTAATCATTCACAATATTAGCATTAGACTTATGGTAATGCAATACCATATTGAGCAAATACTTCCCAAGAAAAGGGCAGCTTGAATAATTTTGCATATCTGACTATTCATTTCTTCAAAGAAAGTAGATGTATTTCAAGACTGCAGCAGTCCAGAAAACATGCTTGTTGTCTGGTTAAGAATATTCATACCACTTCAATAAAAATAATGTATTCAACTACCCATTTTGGTCTAAACCGAATTTATAGTAAGTTGTACTAAAATTAAATGCTCCAATTATTTAATTTACAGTTATTTACTTAAATGAAAATAAATTTAAACTTAACATAGTACAAAAAGTTCTATGCCTCTCTAGAGGTGTAAAGTCTACTGGCAGAAAACAAGACTTAAATAGGAGTACCTTGTGGAATTTACCTCTACCACCGCTAAGGAAACCCACAGAGGTTCTCTCCTGTTGTTTAGATACAAAGTCCAGTAATTTTTAAATGGAATTTCTTTGAATGCTAAGGAAGAAATCTTCAACAACACATTTACTATTATGTGAAATCACAGATGCTAATACCAGCATCCTATACATGTCAGCCCTCTGAATGAGAAGATAAATACCTAAGGTGCCTTTATAAAAATAATGGTTTTATGCATTAGCCAAATAGAGTTTATATATATATATATTAAAAAATCCCTTAAGATATAACAGAAATATGTTAAAAATGAGGTAGGAGATGACATTATGCAAACTCCACATATTGAACAGTTACATCTGAAGGTGAAGCACATGCCCAAATTGCACCATGAGGACCTGCACTCCTCTGACAGCACATCTTTTCACTAAAACCTAGATGGAAAAGTGCTCAAGTTCTTTGTAGGTCTTTGGGTAGTGGTGCTGAAAGAAACTACGAGTAAACTTGAGGACCTGAAATGCTGTTTTCACAAAGACACAAAATTGCTTTATAAACTCATAAAACAAAGGATCTTTTATTTAAATCCACAAGTGCAATTTCTGCCTATTGATAGTAGATTCTCTTTTCTAATTTTACAAGTTTCTGCTTCCAGAAAACACAATTAACATTACTTCCCACTAAAATACAAGGCAAAAGGTTTTTTATTCCCCTTTTCAGCATAGCTTGCCTCCTTTTGGTAAGGCCACCTTAAGGTTACACCATTCAATAAACCATTCTGTCCTCAGCAAAGGTGAAATGACTTGGCTGCTCACGGGTGTGAGCAGAGCACTCTGCACCTTCCCCTTGGCTGCACTTGCTCAGATGGCAAGCAGGCTCTAATTAAAAAGACTGGCCTGACGCCACTCACAAATCTCATTACTGTCAATTTATCAATTTTGTTTTAATCACTCATACACAGACACACATACACACATGGGTCTTAGTCAGAAATTTTCCTAAGCTTCAGAGCTAGAGAGGCAGGGAAAATACCTACAAGTCTGAGAATAGATCTCAGTATTTAACTTTGTTGGTTGCTCATATACCCCTCTGCTTTCTCACACACACAAAAAAAAAATAAGTTTCCTCACTTCATTTTCAAAAGACAGGAAAAGAAATAGAATATATTTTCCCTAAGTCCCTATTCATTGTTTTATTTAAGTGTAGGACATTAAGTATGACTACTTACACCTAAAATGGACAATCCCACAAGCATCTCTCCATGTATGCTGTTGTTTTAATACCAATTATATCATACACACTTCTGGTCTAAAAAGGCCCCAAGATGTTCCAGAACTATATTTTATCATTTTTCATATAAATCTGGTTAAATGCACCATTTTTTTCCTAATGAGCAGTGAACCAACAAAGAAATTCTGACATCCAGAATTAAATTAACTCCCTTCTTATTTCAATAATGCTTACTATCACCTTCAGGGTAAGGTAACTCACAGAAATGGCTTCCATTAATAATCAGGATACTAAAAGATTTAGCTCTTTTAAAGCCAGAACTCAAGACCAATGACAGAATATCACAACTCTGCACACCTGACTGAAAACTTAAGTCATTATTAGATTCCCAGGCGTTTCACTTTTTCCCCTGTTGAGATTATCCTTAGCAGCAAGTCTAAGCTGTGATAGTCCAACATAGCTGGCTGTATCTATGTCAGCACTATTAAATATTTGTGCTCATAAGACATTTTCTTTCTTCACATAAAATGTCCTTCTACCCACAACAATTTAGTGCTGATGCTAAGCGCTGACACAGCAATCCAAGAGACAACAGTGTATGATTGAAATATACATGTACGTGTATTAATGTATGCGCATCTTTCTCCTGAAAGAAGATATAAAATAGCAAATTATCTGCCCTTAAAAGCATCTTTAGCTTTCATGACACTTAAGAATATTTCTTTGTTGCTCTTCTCTCACCTTTTGGTCAAGCTTCTCATCACTAACTGAAAAATACCCTTATTTCCCCTGTTCACACAATTTATTGGACTTAAAATATACCTTGGTTGCTACTTCAGTTACCTCACTATTTGCCTTACAATTTTATGAAGGGGCACTCAGGTGAAAAGCTAGGGAAGGTTATCACCACCAAATGAGATTATATAACAGAGCACACAAATAAAATGTGTCAGGACCTCAGCATATGAAATTTTTAAGTGACATTTTGTTTGCTTGGAAAGAGCAAGGTCATAAAATAATCTCAAAATATGAACAAGTAACAGCAACAAAATGACCATTCCTAACTATTCAAATACACAAAACCCACAACAAACTCACAGCAATAACTTAAAACATTGACAATGGGAATCTTGACTATGAAAGGCAAATTTTTTGAAGAAGAACCCAAGGCAGCTACCGGGACACCGAGCCAAGTGACCGTTATCCACACAGAGCATTTAACAGCAACAGAAATACTACACTGGGAATTGCAGCAAGTGACCCGACTTGCTAGACCCAGCAAATTACTATTACATTCATTAGGGAAAGCTATCCCATAATGAGACATAATATTGCACTTGTTTGGGATTGTGAAATAGAACTCTTCCAGTTATTTAGGAAAATTAAGTGGCAACCAAAACCAATGTTATTTGAAAGTGAGGAAACAGGTTCCCAGATATTTTACGTACAACCGTAGATTTTTCTGTCTCGAATTTTTACATATTTTCTCTTTCCACCTTCTAATGAAAACTAAATTGGTTTTGATTCCTTACAAAATCTTTTTGATGATCACTTCCAAACCATTTTATGTTAAAGCATTGTTTGGTAAAGGTATTTGATGTCTAATATTAACATGGTAAGACTGCTACCCAAGCGTCACTAGCTCCTGATAATATTTGTAATGGCTTGTCTATCTTTGTAAATACAATCAAAACCTTTAACATGTAGTTCCAGGAGTATCCTTCACATAAATTCATGTTTCCCAATAAACTCTTACAGGCAGTTCACATGATTCCCCCAAAATTCAGTATCCTGAACAGATGATCCCTGCTAATGAAGTTACTCTTTAACTTCAACATAAAAACATCTGACAAGCAACACTGAGTCCAATGAGCAAAAATCAGCTCGAGTGTTCTCCTGGTTTAAACTAAGTTAATTGCCAGGAAATAGGGGGGAAAAAGAAGTCTCTTTCTAGCTGAAAGATAACAAAATTCACACATAAATTGAAAAAAAACGACGTTTGCTCTCCACAGATACTATCAGTACTCATAAGGATAAGTGGCTTTGAATCAAACACTTGGATACTTGGAGAATATTTCATCACAAGTAAGGAATTATCAATTTTACAGCATGTGGTTATTTCTTTGATAGCTTGCAGTCTTCAAACACAATACAAGTGGGGCCAGCTTCTCCAGCTCTAAGCAGCTGGCTCAATCTTTCTTAGTCTCCCAGCAAAATTACTTAGAACAGCACACAGTGCATTAGGGATAGGTGAAAAATATAATTTTTTTAAGTTTTCTTGGGTGACTTATTTGCTTTTACAGATTAGGCACTATAATCCTTTTAATTACTGTATAATTTTTTAAAAAAAAAATCTTTCCTAATTTATTACTATTAGACAGAGAATACATAAAAGGAGTAGAACCAACCACTTTCAGAAATGCTCTAGCACTTCAAGAGGGAGCTTTTAAATACCAACTTCTGAGGCAAACAAACAAAATGTATCAAGGAAGTAGCTGATTTATTTACTCCAATAGGTAGGTTAGCCAGCTGGAAATGACTCTGGGGACACTCCATGGACACCCTTAAACTATTAACCAACAGAAGATAACTCTCCCATGAAGGAATACAAGAGACAATTTTGCCCTCCACTGGCTAGAACTATCACTGAAAAACACGCCTGCCTCACTGCGTCAGCACTGCCTGCTCCACACAGCCTGGATAAACCTCTGGAGCAAATGTACCAATCCCATCTGAAGTGCAATAATTAGTAAGGGATAACACGGACAGGAAAGGGTGAAAAGGTGGGTGTTGAGCAGATGGGAATCAGCAGTGCAATAACTCGTCAAAATATAAAGGTTTCCAGGGAGTGAAACAGAAAAATCACACAGTAACATATTTAGCCTTGAGAATAGCTAGAGAAGTGAACACCCATGTGGAAAACCAGAACCTTGACACCAGTTCCCAGCAAAAATGTTCTGCATGTTGCCCTTCAGATAAGTGAAAGCTTTTCTTTTCCAAGCATACTCATTTGATGCTGCTGCTTCCTGGGGAGTGGAGAGATGAAAAATCCATGGATTCTGAAGCAACGTATGCCTCAGAATGAAGGAAAAAGGGCAGAAAGTAGGTAAATACTCAAGAAAACATGGATACCAGAGAAGTATCCCTTAAAGCAATTCTTATTTTGTATGCAAAGGAGCACTGAAATTACACTGAGAGAATAGGGGAGGAAAGCTGCTATATTCCAATTTTCAACACTATTCAAATTTAAATTTATTCAACATTTATTAACCAGAGGCTTACATGAAAGAAGGTACTTCACAGGATTCCACAGAGACAAAACCAAGGTAAAAATTAGGGGTTTTAAATTCTAAGTGGTTTACCAATTACTGCTCTAACAAACACTAACCCACTTACTTTCTTATTATTAAATTTTTTTCTCTTTCCCATCCCCCAATTATTTCCCACCTCTCAGCAGAAGTTTCTAACATCCCATTTCGAGTGTGGCCACACAAACCATTGATTCAGCAGAGGGTGTAAGTGAGGGAAGTGAGAACCTTCAGTGGAAGAGGGAGGAAAGGATCAATCAAGTTGCAAGATCAGCTGTCAGTAGAACTCAAAGGATTTCAGTGTGGAAACTGCTGTAGATGACTCCTGTCCTTCCTTCTGCACTGCAGCCATCTGCCCTCAAATTTCATCCTGCCAAAGGTTTCTGGCATCTCCATTGTTCCAGACACAAGACTAACTATTTGACCACACTCTAGTTGAGAGGAAAGAAATTCCTCCTGGTGAAGGAATCGAAACAGCATTATTATCTGGTGCCTGTCTCTTATCTTTGTTACTGAGTTTGCTTACATGACAAAATTAAAAGCCTTCATAAAAATTCATGGCTTTTTTCCTTTTTTTTTTTTTTTTCTCTCTCCAACTCAGCTGGAATCAACATTATTAGAGAGTGCATCCCCATCCTGGGGGGGAAAGAAAATAAATTGAAAAAAACCTTGCATACAACTTTATTGAGCATTTACATGATAAACAGATGAGAGGATTCAAAAATAAAATAATTTTTTTTTTTTTTTCTTGAGTTTAAAACATCCCAATACATAATCAAGTTACAGAGTACGCTATGAAGTCAACTTTTCGAAGGTGGGGACGATTGCCATGAAAGATTCAGAAAGAGCAAATGGGTGAAAAGGCTCTTCCCCATTCCATGTTTCTTCCATCACATGAAGGAGGCAATACAGAGGAAAATCAAATTAAAGATGGCATGACTGACAGAGTCAAAAGTGAACAGGGTGAGAGCTACTCAGGGATGCAAAGTTTGCCATAACCCAATGCCACAAGGAGCAAACTAGTACCTAAGAGCAAAACTTTAGTTAAATTTATGATATAATCTAGAAACAGACATAAATTACTACATTTAGTGACATAATTAAGACTTCAAGCTTTAGGCAGTGTACTTAAGTCCTTCAAAAACTTCATTCATTCACTGACCAGGTGTCTCATGCTACCATAACTTTAATGACTCACAGGGGTCCTCTGCAAACACGTAAGAATCAGTCGAGGTAGAAAAGTTAGCGCCCAAACCAACCTTCACTACGGCACGAGCATTTACTGCGTTCACTCAGCGTGTGACAAAAGGCGTTCCTAAGAACGAGAAGCAACGCTGCAGGGAGACAACCCCGGGGTCCTTGTGCGGGGGCAAACCCCAGCACCCGCACATCCTCTCCGGGAGAGCCAGACCTGCCCTCCACAAGGCTCCCTCAGCGCAGCCCTGTCTGTAACCTGCAGCCACCGTAAGATGCCCCAACACGCGTAAACTGTGCCTAATGACCACTAATCCCCCCTTATCTCCCCGGCCATCGCCCCCGCTCCCACTTAGCACGCCGGAGCTTCACTTCACGCACGTGGGTGAACTTTAATCGCCAAGGTGAAGCAAAACCCATCCCTAGGACCTCCGTTCCCCCCTCACCGCCGTGTCCCCCCGCGGTGGCGGGGTTAAGCCGGTGCGGGGGCTGGCAGGGGGACGCGCCAGGGACGGCCCGGCGGAGGGTGCAGCGAGCGGCGGGCGCTGCCGCCTCCCGCGGGACCGAGGGGTCCCAGCCCGCCGCCCCTCCCCGCCGGAGCCCAACACCAGCCGTGGTTACATCAATCGAACCCCGCGGAGCTGCCGGCGGTGGGAGCCCTGGGACCAGGACAGGACCCGGCGCCGCGCATCCCCCCGCGGCCGGCCCCGGACAGCCCCCGCGGCCGGCGGCAGCTCCCGGGGCAAAGGCGCCCCGGGCGCCCGCGGGGTGGAAGCCGAGCTTCGCTTCCGAGCAAAGGAGGGGGCCGGGAGGCGCGGAGGGGCCAAACTGGGGCAGCGAGGGGGGGAAGGAGGTGAGGGCTGCGGGAGCGCTGCCACGGCCCGCCCGCCTGAGGCGGTTACCTGAGGTGACACAGATGAATCCAAAGAGGTAAAAGTGAGCAAACTCCGCGATCATTGTCCTCGGGTGGCGCCTGCAAGCAGTCTCATGCCAGAAGAGCGGGGGGAGAAAGGAAGAGCCCCCAGTTGTAATTCCACAGAAGCTTAAGGCAAGCGAGGTTCTCTAATCCCGCCGGAGTGCCGGGACGAGCCCGCTCCGGGCACGGCGCTGTCAGCTCCGCGGGGCTCCAGCCGCACGCCAGCTCCGGCCGGCCTCCCCTCTCCTGGCCCGGGCTTTCCTCGGAGCCGCCTTGACACTTCCCAGGACTATCCAGAGCGATAGGAGAAAACAAAAGATCCTCGAGTTCCCGCAGCCGAGGTCCGCCGCCTCCCGAGCACAAGTTGCTGCCCCGGCCCCAGACTCCGCTCGGGGCGCCCGGGACGAGCCGGTAACGGAGCGCAGCCGGGACGGGCACGGACCGGCCACCGCCGCCCTCCGCGAAGGCGAGGGGCGGGCAGGGAGCTCCGTGAAGTGTCCCCGCCGAGTCAGTGCGCTCCCGGCGAGCGGCGGGCAGAGCGCGGCGGCGGAGCGGCGGCAGCGCCCGCTCCCATGGCGGGGGAAGGAGGCGGGCGCGTCGGGGGCCGCGGCGGAGCCCGGCCGCGGTCAGGCGGGGCGGCGGGCAGGGGAGCCCCGGCGGCAGCCCCGAGCCCAGCCCAGCATCGCCGCCGCCCCCGCCCCTGCACGCGGGAATCCCACACTCGCCCCCGCCCCAGCGCCGGAGGAGGGCACGAGAGGGGCGATGGAAGGAAAGAAGAAAGAAACGGGAGAGAGGGCGAGCAAAACTTCCCCGGGCCAACGCCCCCGAGCCACCCACCCCAACCGCCCGCCCTCGGTGCGGCGGCTGCGGGAGGAGGAGAGGGAGGAGGAGGAGGAGGAGGAGGAGCGGCTCCTCGCCTTGCCCCGCCGCCGGGGCAGGGGTGCACGAGTCAGGCGGGGCCGAGCCCGCCGCTCCTGAACTTTCTGGTGTCACGTCGAGCCGCTCGCCTCCGCCGCGGGTTTCCCCTTCCCCCTCCCGGCCGCCCCCGCCTCCTGGCCGCGCTGCCGCCGCCGCGGCAGGTCTGGTGCCGCCTCGGGACACCTTAAAGGAGCCGCACCTACACGGCCCCCGCACGCCCCGAGCGGCGCTGCCCGGCCCGGCGCGCCCCGCCCCGCCCCGCGCGGAGCCGGCGCCGCCTCCCGCCCCTTCCCCCGCCGAAGGTAAGGCGCGGGGCGGCCCCCGGAGCCGGCCCTGCCCCGGGCACGGCCCAGCCGGCAGCGGGGGAGGGGATGGGGGTAGCCTCGGGCGCTGAAGAAGTTCGGATTCCCCGCGCCCACCCCCGCCGGAAAGAAGCGGACGCGCAAAAGCCCCGCGCGGGGCTCCGCAGGCTTTCCCGGGCAGCGTGGAGACCGCGCTCCGCAGGGCGAGTCCTCTGGCCTGGCCGTGCTCCGAATCTCTAGGAGAAGCATCCTCAAATCGTCGCTCCTGCGGTTGGGTGCACGGACAACTACTACAGGAGCATGGCCATGTCACACGATAAGAGCTGGTGGTGGGGGAAGAAGGGGAAGAACACTGCAGGGGAAAAGGGAAGGTGGACTTAGAAGAAGTAGCACTACCACCTCGCAGGAAAGCTCCATCTATCCCTAGATTTGATTCATTAAGTTATGAGGACTGAATGAGGCAGAAGAAGCAGTTTCATTTCCAAGCAGAGTATTGAATATATTAACCCCATTGCAAGCAAGTCTGCAGTGGGATAATAAAACTATACAGAAAGACTCCTGATGTACTTCCCGTCAGAGGATTTATACGGACCCCACGCTGTTATCAGCCAAACAGGTTTGGGTGCTCACGGCCACCATCAGTCAAACCACAAGGAATGTCACTGGGTTTGCCCCATATTTCGTCCCTCAGGGCAAACTGACCAAAAGTCCAACAACAGAAAGATCCTATGCACTGCACTGAATCTGTTCCAGTCCACTTTTATGTGTCTTAAGTTCCATAAAGACAAATTTCAATACCATAAAGCAAAACTGGTTTACATTGGGAAAGGAAGCTCCTGGTTATATGTGTACAGTGTGTCTGTTTCAGCAGCACCAAAGTGGCAAGATTTTCTCCTAAAACTGAAGAGAATTCACGAACATCTAAAAGTTAGAAAAGCAATCCAGTGTTTTAACACCAATCAGACATTAATTTTCACCGAGAAAAACGAATTAGTGTCCTACTTCAAACACATTTAGAAAGCAATCATAGCTGTGCAATCAGTTACAGTGAATACTTTTGAATATGAGCAGATTTCTTCAAGCTGTACTTAGCCAACCATTTCTCTTTCTTTTGTGACCTCATGCAGCATTCTGCACTTCATGAAAGAAAAATGTATTAGCACCTCCGGAGTTACAACCACGCTGCAAAAACAGTGAAGAGGCCTGAGATTATCCTTGAACCCTAGAGAGATATTAGAGATTTCAATAAATTAGATTTGGGCTTGCTCTTTTATAATTGATTAAATAAACAGGAGTCCCGTGCAAGGCTGTAAATGGGCCTGAAGAGTACATTTATTTCACCTGTGTTCTCAGAGAGGGTCAAATATAAGTAAGACCCTAACTCTTCTGTTTCTCATGACTAGAATTTCATACTGTATTTAGCTAATCCGTCCCAGTTACTATATGGTCAGATTTAATTTTTTCAAGCCTAGACTAAATAGTCTTCTGGAAGAAAACACACTACCATCACCACCAATAACATTTTGAAGACCATTTTTCTTATATTCCTTCTGTAGTATCAATACTTGGCAGACTGATATTGTACGAAATTTTGAACATATTTGAAGTGATTGCAACTCTTTAAAAGGCAGATCTACGCATCTACCAGTAGGCCACTCTAAAGGGAATAAATGGGTTCACTTATTCTGTGAATGTACATTCACACATATATTTTTTGTACATTTACATATACATGTACATTCACTTGTAGAGTGTCATTCTTATGTATCCCTCTGTTTGTATGGGATATATAATATTTCCTCTAATGTTTAATTATAAAACATATTTTAATGCATTTTTATGGCATATGTATTATCTAGAAACAAAAATTAATCCATTTACTTTGTAACTGACAACAAATATATACAATGCATACAGAAGGCAAATAAAACATTTTCCTAATTCCCAGAGAGTTTTCTCAACTCAAGATTAATCTGTTTCCTGTTCATTAGTGCAATAGTAGGTTTCTAGAATCACTCATACTTTTGCTTAGCATATTTTTTTTGAAAGGGTCAGTAAAATTTTAAGTCTTCTGTATGCTGGTTGCTAACGTGAAATTCACATGCAGAGAAATTCTCCATACAGCAGTGGATTAAAGCTCTTGAAGCTTGAATGACCTTACCACATGATCATGAGATGAGCCTATGTATAAGAGTTTAAAGCTTTTGTGCCACAGTTACCCCATCTTTAATAAGCCTCTAAGACTATTTCAATCACTATAAAGAATTTTTTATCCTTTGAGAAGAACAGAGTCATTCTACTTTGGGTACCTATAGTGAAAGTACAGTAGAGCTTCAAAGGCTTGTTCAATTTGTACTGTCTCAGATACTTCATGGCATAATGTTTAGCTGTCAGTGCTTTCTTACTTCAGAAAAATTGCTAGGAGTGGATGTATACTGCTCTAATTATCTTTCTTAAAATTCATTTAGATTGTAATAATATATAACAGCTGCACGGCTGAGTGAATCTCTTGAAATTGTAAGCCTACAGAATTTCATCAGAATGTCTTGTAAGTAATTGACATCATCTCTAATTCTGCAGATGTTCTGACAAAATGTGTGCTATTAAAACACCCTTATTGTCCTTGATACTGAGACATACAGACATCCATGTGCGACACACACGTATATGTGTGTCTGTCAGAAAATGTTTCTAGGAAAGGAAATACTGCTTTAACCTCTTCAGATGTGGGGAACAGTGCATCTATGAAATGATAAAGCAGATGTACTTGCCGTGTTCATTCTGTAATATGTAACACCATTTTTAAGAAGTACACAAAGGTAATTTCTGGGAGAACAGAACTACTCTGAAGAACAGAGTTACACATGCTGCCTGAGTTTGAGGCACAGGGCTTAGTCATGAAACCTCCAGCAAAAAAGAAAAGGTTCTCCAGAACTGATAGTTGTGATTCAGCAGATGGCACTCTTCCCTCAAAGTGACTAAAATCAGTTCTGCCTCTGATACAAGGGAAGATGTGCTTTGAGAGACTATTCAGAAGAACTTGAACTTCTGTAAGTACTGAAGATCCCAGGCATTTCTCTACAAGGGCAGAGGCACGCACATGACGTCTTGGATGTGTTGTGGGGGCAAACACACTCTCTCCACAAGCCTTTTTGAACTTCAAATGACTCTCCCCTTGCCTGATCTCCAAACTACCGCGTAGCCTTCCGTTTATCTGTGGAGCTGGCTGCCAGGAATACCTCTGTGTGTACATTACACGGTCACACGCGCTCGTGTCTGCGAAAGCTCACGGAGTTTATCGCTCCCAGGCTGGCAGCCAGGATTACTGCATCTGTACCTTTGTTCTATAGGCTACAACTAAGCTCCCATTGACATCACAGAGATTATGTAGATACAACTAAGTTTCAAAAACTTTCTTCCAGAGTTTTTAGGACACTGTGGAAGTGATGGGTTGCATTATTTAGTGAACTGCCTTAAAAAGCTATTATAAATATTTTTCTAAGTGTAGGCTGAAATTAAGTGGGAAAATATGAGGAATTATATATACATCTTTCTTTGTGTATTTGTATCTAAGTATATTATGGGCCCTAACCATGGTAGGAATTCTAGCTAAAGTAAATAAACATACCTGATAGCAGAACAGTACATTATTTCAGTGGTATTTTCATTATGGAAAAAAATTGGATTTTTCTACTTTAGATCTAAACAAGCACTGTAATGTTAGAAGAAGGAGCACTGTAAAGGACAGCTGAATATAAAAAGTGCATGAGTAGCAAAAGCTTGAAAACTACAGTTGCCATGTAATTAATTGGGATAATTATTATGAGCAAACAAGAAATGTTATGATTTCCATGCCCATATAAGTAAATTACTGTCTCTTTCTTGACCTGTCTGGTTACTGTTTAAACATGCTGTTCAAAGACATTGTTTTCTTGTGTTTGATTGCTTGGGCCTCACCATGATTTTGCTTTTATTTACATTAATTTTGTGATGTAATTCTTATTTTCTTTGATGTTACTCTTAATTGCACTACTAGTAAATTCAGACTTCCAGTGCCTTTCACTACGTACAACATTTAGAATAGTACTCAAATCATTGCAGAGCAAAGAATAATAGCAATAAAATATAGTATTTTATTTGCTATGATGAATTCACAGATAGAGACCCTAAAGAAGCTCAAACCTCGTTATGCTAGGTGTATAGAAACATCACCATAAAAGATGCTTTCTTCAAAGGATTTATAAAGCATCATTATCAACATAAAGAACTTAAAGAAAAAATCACCACTGGCATAAACATGCAAAATTCCATTGAATTTTATCCTTTAATATTCCTTTATATTAGGGGTGAATGTGTCTTTTCATTTCTGTTCAAAGATGCTGTAGCACATCCTCACTGGGGAAAAAAAAAAAAAAATCATTGAAGCTATATTCCTTCTGTTGCCCCAGCAGAAAATGCTCAAGGCATATTTGCTATTCAGTCTACTCAGCAGACTAGCTCAAACGCTTAAAAAAAATTATTATAATTATAGGAAATATTGCATAGAACTGCTTTGTGGCTTTGTTCTTGTTAGTGACAAAATGCTAATCTGCTTAATATGTAATTTATATACAAACAACACAGTATTTATTACAAAACCGGTGTTATCTCTGATATTGCCAAACAAAGAGAGACCTGTCCCTGAAATCTCAGTATTTGCTTTAAATGTTTAACAAATGAGCCATTCAGTACTCACTATCTCCTTGCCTCAATATGAGGAGTATGAGGGTGTCACCTAGTGGATTGTTCTGGCTGCCTGGAAGAGAGCTCACAAGCCAAATCACCCAAATGGCATTGAATGAACTAACAAAATGAAAGAGAAAGGCTTCTTTTTTCTTTATTTAATTACTCCAGGAATTGTGGGAGCTTCAACACAGCGTTATTGTTCTGTAATATCTGCCTTTGGGTTCCCATTCATGCCACAGAATCTGTTGGCACTGAAAAGGGCTTTAAGAATGATGCATCCAAAATGTTGAAGAGAAAATTACCTATGCTCCTGGATCAGAGGATAGGTTTAATATTACCAGAGACAACCTTTTTAAATGAGTTGCACAAAACTTTTGTTTAAGATTACAAAAAATAAGTGGAAGAAATGATATATTGTGCCTGTAAATTTCATCAGTTATATTTTAAAAGAAGGAACTATTCCATGGTTTTCAGCAGGCCATCAAAAAAAGGAGGGGGGTTGCATGTATTAATTTGAGATTGCTGTATGCATTTATAATTCATGAATAGTTAAGGTTAACCTTAGTAATCTGGAGATGAAAAGGATTACATAAACTATCCATCTTATTTCTTTGATTGAATTACTGCACATATTTAAAGCAGACTCCACTTAAGAACTGAATACCTGCAGTGAATTAACTCAGTCAAATGCAAAGCAGATACCCAGCCAGCTCACCCAGTACCATTGCAATTGCATGTTGAAATTTAAAATAACCAGCATACAATTTATAATTGCATGATGAAAGCCTATCTGATCCCATATATTTAACCTCTTTTAATTAAAAAAATGCTTACTATAGTTTTAATATTGCATTCTGCCCTTGAGTGGAGGAAGGGAAGAAAGCAAGGATGGAACTACAGATGATAAAGACATCCTATTTTTGTGCCTAGAGCGTGCATTTGAATTACACCCCTTGAAATTCTTGAGTGTGTGCTGTGTGACCGTCATGGGAAGAGGAGAAAGTCTTTGCTCCATGAAGGTATGCTTATTTTTTTGTGTCAGAAGTACACCCTACCCATCAGCAAACACAGTACGCTACTGGAAGCAGCAGCAAAAATCTTGTTAGCACTACACTTTGCTGGCCTTGCTGTTGGTGCCCTGCCATAATATGTCTGTTTTAATGAACAAGTGGATCTGCCTTCCTCCGTGTATGATGGCTAACACATCCTTAGCCTTTCCTGCATATACAAAACCCACATGGTCAATCTAAAATTCCTTGCAAAATACCCCTGGTGAAAAGGTATGAAGACCCCGAGAGTCCTTATCCATATTAAAAGCTCTCAAAACCACACTTCAAGAGAACTGTGAAAATGTATATTACTTAATTTAATAAGAAAAAGAAAATGCATAAAGGTATTTAAATTGTTTGACTACAGACTACCTCTACTTTTTGAGGTAGGAAATGAAGAAAAAAAAGGAAAAAAAAGATTAGTTAAATCCCTTACCCTCAAAACAGAAGAGAGTTCTGTTGATCAGAAGCATGTTATTTTGTTAGCTATTAAATGTTTTCTGGCCCTTATAAGTGTTTCTCCACTCTTTGGACATAGAATCATTTGGATATTTTCTTTTTAATGTATTTTGTCTTGTCAACACTGTTGGTGTAGGTCCTAGTGGATTCTGCTGTGAAGTGCCCAGGTGATGCACATCGTGGAGTTCAGTAGGAGACACTGACAGAGCACTCAGCCTGCAGGGCAAGTAAGGATTACTGCTGAGGGAGAGAATACTGTCAATGAGCCTTGTATGCCCATCCATACAGCAGGCTATTTTATTTTAAAACAGTTCTTTCCAGCAGCAGTACCAGGCTCCCATACCACATACATCTCCTTGTGCACAGAAGGTCAGACTGCCTTCAGAACGGGGGGAAAAAAAGGAAAACAAACTAGAGGGAAGGCCTTGGGCCCCAGCTAAATATTTCATTAAAATGAGAACTGGTCTTGCATGTGTTCTCTTTAAAACCTCCCAAAGGACAAATCTGTCAGGGTATGTCTACATAGTTAGGAGCATCCAGTAACACAACTATTCCTCCCACTCTCCGAGACAGCCTGACACGAGCCAGCTCCAGTGCAGAAGCTGAGTAAATATTCTCTGCTGGTGCCAAGGCTGAGCTAACACAGGTTGTGTCTCAACAGGCCTTATTAGCTCAGGCTCATTACTGTAATAACAGGGCTCCGTGGCTGCTGTGCCGCAGCTGGCTCCGTGTGCCGGGCCCGCGCGAGGAGCAGCGCTCCAGGACGCGCTCCTGGCAGTGCAGACATGCCGTCAGCGTGTTCCTCCTCTTCTTCCCGGAGCTCTTCTCATTCCATTTCAAGCCGGCAGCTGCTCCTCTCAAAAAGCTGTCCTGGCACACAAGGCCATTTGAAAAGCAGTGGGTTAGTGGAAGGTTGTGAAGTGCTGGCTGGCGAGCACAAAGCGCGACCTTAGGCAAGGATCGCGCAGGTACACGGCTTCCACTTCCCTCTTCCATCGCCTCTTAGCAGAGAAAGTGTGACAGTAAATGACACACCGAGCACTGGAGGAGGACTTTAAAAAAAACAGCAATCTGCTTTCTAATCAAAAGTTGAGAACTCTCCCTTTTCTTTTATATGAATGGGTAAGTCTTGTACTATCCTAGTTGTGACTCAGTAAACACAATTTATCTGCTTTTACCCTCAGCTGCACTCCTGGACAAACAACCTCCTGTTTAGCTGGAGTGCGCAGTCAGAGCTCCATGGGCTCACAAAACCCACTTCAAAGAACACAACAAGAACAGAAAAATGGCTTTTTAAATCCTACTGCTGTACAGGCACAGGACCAGCATGGCAGCTCAGATAGCAGTATCAGACTAAATAAATACTAAGACTAAAGAAAGTCTCAGGCAAAGCTCCTACAGACCACAACTGGAGAGGAGATCTGGGATCTGCACCTTCCACATAAGCTCCCTGCAGTTGTAGTTCTCAGGTGAGTAAGAGAGCAGCAGAGAGGCACAAACATTATGTGTCAAAACCATAATTTGCAATTTACACCTACACACAAAGATGAAGAAAATTATTCTAAATTATTTTGCATTCTTTATTTATTAAATTATTTCAGGTTTTATTTCAACTGACATTTTTAGGTGTTGCTTCATAATGATGGAGCCAAGAAACCGTCTGCTTTTGTGTGTTCAAAATAGATAGTCACACATGGAGGTAATAACCTTAGGCCAGGGGAGATTTCCTTGGCACTCAGAGGGTTTTTAATATTGAAATTTTGCATATTGCCATGGAAAGTTTCTACTAACCATGAGGGAACTCTTTTTAAGTGGTAGGGTAAACTATTTGCCTGAGTAGAAGTTGGAGAGATTTCATTCAAGCATATTCAGTTGGTTCTCATTATGAACAACTTAATGTTTAATTGAATTTTTTTTTTATATTTGCTTCCCAACTTTTAAGAAAATATACATACTTGCTTTTTGAGACACATTTTGGTATGCAATATTACTTGCACTGCAAGATTTGCATTTTGATTTATTGAAGCAAACGAGGTTTAAAAACCCTGACTTTTCTTATTATAATGGGAACATCCTCTCAATCAATTCAATGTGATGATAAATACACGTCTTTCAGTAAAGTACTTACCTAACCTTCAATGTACTTTGTTCTTACCTGGATTGATTCCAAAATACACATTTTAAGTGAACTATGCTGTAATGCCCTCTGCTGGTACTGATCTGGTAAAAACACTCTAAATTTCCTTTGTAGTTCATTTAAAAAGGTACAAAAATGGTATGAAGACCTTGGGCTCTAACCACCATAAACTTCTATCAGTACCCTAGGCTGAGTATAGACTCCTAGAAGATATTTTTAAAATAAAACTAAACAAGTTGACCTTAAAAAATTCCAAATTTGACATAAACTTTTCACAAAGTTGCCAAGAGCTTCAAGATTTCTCAAGAAAGGATATTTCTAAATTTTCAAAATTTAGTGAAAAATTCCATAGTTAAAGGAATTAACTGTTAAAGAGCATCAACTGACATTCATTTAACTTCAAAAACTTGATACTGCATTAAGAAATCAAGCCTGAAAATTTTACCATAGTGGTAATGTTAGATTTCAGAAAGTTTTTGGCTTATATTGTACCAATCCAACACATGGTAATATCCACAGGCTGAAGCCACCCTAAGTAAGGAAATGAATATATGCACTAGGATTTACATTGTAACTTTGGTTGATATTTTAAATGTCTTTAAAAATAAAAAAAAAAAAAATGGGAATGACAACTCAGTTAAGTACAGACAATCCTGCTTCAATACTTTTATGGCATGAATACATGGAAAAAAGGAAATACTGAAAAATCAACTTAAGTTTTTCCCTGCTCAACTTATTGCTGCCTGACAGAAGGCTTAGTGAGAAGCTACCCATTCCCAAGGAGTTAATTAGTACCTTCTGTGAATAAATACCAAACACACCAACATCTTATATGCAGCAAGATTAAACAAGTAATGTTTTTTAAAGTTCCGCAGCCTTTGAAGTATGCTGGGTTAAAATTGCCTTAATTAGATAGCATAATGCTAAAAATAAGGTTAGGGCATTCTTGTTTTTGTCTTCCTTTTCTCTCTGAACACAGAGTAAAAATTATAAGCCTGGCTCAAATTTGGCATCACAGAAACATGAATGAGATTTTCAGAAGTGCATTGAGGAGGGAGATATTCAACTGCCACTGACAGAACTCCCCTTGGTATTTTTGATAATTCTACCCTTAACCCTTTATAAAGAATCCCTTGAAAGAGATTTTTGCTTGAAGCCATGAATCTGCCCATCAGATAAGCATGGCGAATCACCAATTAACAGGAGACATGAAGGATTCTCTTGATTACAGTTTGGACAAGCATTGCTCTGGAGAGCTGCTGCTTTTGCTCAAAATCAGCCTGTCTCCTCCATGTTTGAGCATGCTTCACAATCAGAACCCAGAGAATTTTAGTGCAACAGAAACATGGGCTTGATTGGCCCAAAATTATAATTTTATTGTTAAGGTAAAATCTTATTGTCGTGTCACATCATTTCATATGGCAAAAGCTGGCATCTGAAATGATGCTCTGCTTTTGTGGGACACAATAACGTTGGAAACAAATGATGAATACATGCAACGTGGTAATAAACACGTTAAAGGCAAACATTTGCACTCAAGACTATTGTGTAGATTCAGCCCAATCCTTAGAGGATTTCAGGTTCTTGGATCTGCCATGTCCTAAGCTGGCAGTAGCTTGAGGTGACAACCCCACTGTCTGAGAGCAGGTGTGGGAGGCATTCCTGCCACTTTCCAGATACGTAGGAAAAGCTGGAATCCATCTGTTTTCTTCCCCAACATTTTTAATGATTTGCTGTACTGATTAACTATATTATTTAAGTCACAGCGAAGACAAGAGTAGAGACAAGTTTGAAATAGCATGACAAAGTTCTTTTTGAAATCTACTTTGTTATGATAAATATTGTAGTGACTTTTATTTCATCTTTTTGGGTTTATGTTTGAAACTTAACTTATTAACTCCAGGAAGCAGTTACATCAGTGATCAGATTTCCTATCAATGAAATAATGTGATGCCTAGGTAGCCTGTGAAAAATTTGCTTTATTGCTACTCTGGAAGATACTGCAAAATGTAGTCTAGAAAAGTAAGATTTATGAATTTTCTCTTATCTCTACTCTCCTCTGTAAAAGACTGTATTACAGGTAACCCTAGTTCCATTTATATGTAAACATTTCCTACTTAAGAGGTTTGTATTGTGTGCAGTGGTTGAAACAAGACATGCTGAAGAAACAGCCTATTCTTTTACTACCCACTGGAATCAGAAAAAAACTATTTATTTGACGCTGAATTCTCACTTAAATGGCAGAGAGACTGAGGACCACTGTGAAAAATCCTTGTTACAGACATGAGAGGACTACACAAAAACAGATCGGTGCAAAATTTTAACAACATAAATAAACATCCTCCTCAAATGCTCCCATGCCTGTCATGATGCTACACAAAGCACAGGTCTAGTTCTGAATAACAGTAAAAGAAACCTGTCTTGGTGTGAACTTTACTGTTCCAATGATGGCAGCCATTCCCATGGCACAACAATATTCCCTGTTTCTCACAATCACACGCTAACAGCAACAGGCAGAGGGGAGCACAGAAAAGCCTCAGTGCTCTATTGCCAAGCACATGACAACCCCCTAAGTCTGACTGAGATTCCATGGCCTTAAAGTGGGTCCAGAAAATCCAGCAAATCCAAAATCCTTATGTTCTGTCTGCTCATCCTTGCCATCTGAAACACTGCCATGTCCAAATAAGAACACAACAGCTCTACCTCCCGAGGCCTGAGGTCATGAGTTGTGGGGTAACGTCAGTCTTGTTTCTGTCATATCCTGGAAAACCAGGAGCAATGTATTTGCACCCACAGGAAAAAAAGAAATAGCAACAGATAAATAGCTTTTTGGGCACATTTATGCCTATCTGTTAGCAAGGTTAGTAAGACTTTAAATAGATTTTCTACTTTTGAAATCAGGCAGCAGCTTCTGGAAGTGATATTTACAAACAAATTATTAGTACAAACAATGTCTAATAAAACAGTACTGAAGAGTCAAGGGAAGAAATGGAATTTTCATTTCTTGATCCCTGCAAATTACGATAAGGTGCTTTACTGGAAGCCTTAGGCAAATACCAGTGTGTCTTATGGAGCCCAGCAGAGGGGTTAAATTGGCGAAATTTAAATGCCTTTTATCACAATTAATCAAGTGGTCCTTTTTTTTTTATCATAGATGTCACAAATTGAATTATAGTAGACAATATATTATTTATGAGATGAACAGCAGTGTTTTTAAAATGTTATATATTATAATGGATTTAAAAGGTTTTATCTATCTCTGTAAGTATAACCATGCCACAGCTTGCAAGTGATTCTTTTCTATTCTGTTGACAAAAATGAACATAGATCCAAAACATGATAGCCCATACCCACAAAATGGGAATGAATTACTCCTTTGTCACCCCTTCAGTTTGTGGTTTACAGACTACAGCACGGGCTGATTATATTGATGTGCCTAATTATGAAAGTTAGGGGAATTTTCATTTCTTTCACTGATGTCTTCAGTTGATTACAAGTGAGATTGGAAAACATCTTTTAATGAAATATGCAGCATAGAGTTGTACTAAATCCAATCATACATTGCTCAGCAAAGCTGCAAACAAAATGAAACAAATACAAATCCTCAAATATTTCAATGAAATGAGTAATTAACAGTTTTCTAGTATGGAGCTTCATGAAGTAAAAAGAATAAATCTCATAAAATAAAGGCAAGACACTAACAACCCAATTTCATGCAGAATTCCAACTCCTGAAAGGTCTGAAGCCTCAGGCACTTAGAATTTACTGTTCTCATTCACAGGAATGATTTGCAGAGCTAAATGAATATTTTAGGGTTTTTTCTTTGAGTCAAATGATCCATCTGTTTACTAAAACAATTCACTGCAGAGTCAAAGAGGTCATTTCAGGGTAAAACCTCCATCTTAGCAAAGGGTAAACCAAACAGGGTGTCAAGCTGAACTATTTGAAGTATAAAGTAACATAAGATAACATTTTGGTGTCAATCTGATGGTCAGGTTGTATGATCTATCTGCTCCGGCATTTTTAAGATGGAGATATAAAAAATAATTTTTTTGGAAGGCATTAAATTTATATTTCTATGGCATTATCCCAGTTTTACACTGCTCAGTAGTGTTGATAATGAACATTATTTGTAAAAATGCACATACTCTCCAACTTACAGCCACACCACCACACAAGGGAGTGTTTCCAGTAGGTTATAAATTCGTAAGTTGAATCAAGGCAAGAGCCACACAATATTTTCATCTTATTCAGTGAGAGAAGATGAATGGCAGAAGATGAATGGAAGAATGAGAATGAGAGATACTATTTATTTCAAATTCTCAATTTGCAGTAAAATTGCCATGTTTTATGTGGGACTTATGTGGTAAGGGAAAAAGAATATAATAAATTCAGTAGGAATACATTTGTCTGAACTGAAACTATACCATATCTCCTAATTTTAGCATTACCAAAAATTTCAGTGGTGTTAGATTTTACAACACAGCTTCTACTATAAAAGGGCAAACTCCCTATAAATGTCTGTATTCTCAAAATTAGAATAAATTTTTTCTTCCTAAAATAGAAAAGATAATAGACTACTTGCCATGATTCTTCAAATACCATCATCATTACCAAAAGTTATCAGAATTTATAGAAAATAAAATCTCTTTTCAGTGAGGTGATTCCCTCCAGTTGTGGTGCTTCTTTCTGCTAATCCTTGCATTGCAAACAGGCAGGTGTAAACACTGTATTAGATCACAATATTCTGAGTTGGAGGAGTCCCACAAGGATCAAGTCCAGCTCTTAATGGCCCATATGGAGATCAAACCCACAACAGTACAGAGTCTAGTGGAGGAAAACAAATTAAGCACTGCATTGACAGTATTGTGTATAATCTTCCAACTTAAAACCTTATCTGATGGGTAGAAATGGGTACAAGTACAGCTCTGGGTCCCAGTCAGAGTTTATTGATGCATTTGCATCATCACACACAGTACAGCTCTGTGGACCCCAGGGCCTATTCTGGTTAACCCAAATTTCCTTCCCATGAACATAAATATCGGTCATCACCTCCATCACAAAATTCCAGGATCATTTGTTTTACTTGTATGTTTTTCAAAAGGTTTTTTCTAAAGCCACAGTGGAAACTTGTAGAGGTTTGTTTTTTTGGTTGCTGCAAACTCTGTGAAGAAGCAATGAAACTTTTAACTAAGAGTTCTGAACTTGAGTGGTTTGGCTGAATCATGGATCATCTGATTGGATCACCTGAAACAAGCAGCTCACCTTCCAGAAAATTCTGCAACAGTTGTTTGTACACAATTAATTAGAAACTGAAGTGGCTATAAGAAAGGGATGGGCTAATTACTCTGCAGTTTCCTGTAACACCGTAACAATTCTACTATTATGCGAAGGACAAACAATTTCTTTTCCTAGCCAGAAGTTTTGCAGTACAAGAGGAAATTGCTCAAGCCATAGCAAAGGACTTCTATTGACTCTTACACGTACAAAATGTGTGCACTCCTCTTTGACTCTTTTGTCTTTTACTCATTTATTTGTTTCAGAAGGAAATCATGAGCTCTCTGTGCAATTGTCCTAATTGGAACAATGAGGGAGGGGAGGGGAGGGAGGAAGGGAGGAAGGGAGGAAGGGAGAGAGGGAGGAAGGGAGGGAGGGAGGCAGGCAGGCAGGCAGGAAGGAAGGAAGGCAGGCAGGAAGGAAGGAAGGCAGGAAGGAAGGCAGGCAGGAAGGAAGGCAGGAAGGAGGGCAGGAAGGAGGGCAGGCAGACAGGAAGGAAGGAAGGCAGGAAGGAAGGCAGGAAGGCAGGAAGGCAGGAAGGAAGGAAGGCAGGAAGGAAGGAAGGAAGGCAGGAAGGAAGGAAGGAAGGAAGGCAGGCAGGAAGGCAGGCAGGAAGGCAGGCAGGAAGGCAGGAAGGCAGGAAGGAAGGAAGGCAGGAAGGAAGGCAGGAAGGCAGGCAGGCAGGCAGGCAGGCAGGCAGGAAGGCAGGCAGGAAGGCAGGAAGGCAGGCAGGAAGGCAGGCAGGAAGGCAGGCAGGCAGGCAGGCAGGCAGGAAGGAAGGCAGGCAGGCAGGCAGGCAGGAAGGAAGGCAGGCAGGAAGGCAGGCAGGAAGGAAGGCAGGCAGGAAGGCAGGAAGGCAGGAAGGCAGGAAGGCAGGAAGGAAGGCAGGAAGGAAGGCAGGAAGGAAGGCAGGAAGGAAGGCAGGAAGGAAGGCAGGAAGGCAGGAAGGAAGGCAGGAAGGCAGGAAGGCAGGAAGGCAGGAAGGAAGGCAGGAAGGCAGGAAGGCAGGAAGGCAGGAAGGCAGGAAGGCAGGAAGGCAGGAAGGCAGGAAGGAAGGAAGGAAGGAAGGAAGGAAGGAAGGAAGGAAGGAAGGAAGGAAGGAAGGAAGGAAGGAAGGAAGGAAGGAAGGAAGGAAGGAAGGAAGGAAGGAAGGAAGGAAGGAAGGAAGGAAGGAAGGAAGGAAGGAAGGAGTCTCTGTGTCTCTTCTGGCTATGAAAACCACAAGAGTTCCCTGTGTTCTGCCATGTTCTGTACCTACATATGAAGTGTGAAGACAATGATGATGGTAAGGACTTGATTCTTGCTTTTATCTGTTTGCAAATCTCTCTTGAGTTTTAACACCCAGACAAGTGTTTATCCTTATGTCTTGCTTTCAAAGCCACAGATAGATTCCCAGAAAGGTCTTTAGATAAACAGTAAAAGTGCTGAATGTTGTGAAAACATATGTGTTTCTTCTTTCAGATCCATTCCTTTGTATACTTTTTATTAGTTTTGAGGTTATTACACACACTGGCTAGAGATAAGCTAGATTTAATCTCATAAGAAAACAGATGCCATCTCTAAAATGATTTAAACCATACAGGTGCTTTATATTAATCAAATTCTATTTTGCTTTGAGTATAACTATGTCAATTGAGGTACTTATCTGTTCACATTCTGTTCAAATAAATTACTGCTAATCATGTTTGAGGGCATGTTTAAGAGTTTTTAGACTGGTAATAGATATTACATCTTTTTGAAACTATCATAAATATTATACTCTAACAGCTATAGTACATCTGGATAACGTTCACTGAATTGAATTGATTCATAATCCTTGCTACCAACTGTGCTGCAGTAACCAGACCTAAAAGAATGTTATTATTAGACTGTGCAGAGTACACTTGGACTATACAGTAAATATTTTTGAGGTGGGTACCACAGCCTCACCCATTTGACAATCACTGTATATTCTCATATCTCAGTTGTTAAGTATTTATTGCAAAATTGTGACCTGTGCTATACATTCAGACTTGCTGTGGGAGTAGGCTGTTAGCAGGAGAAGCAAAAGAACCAAAGATATGATTTTCATTTCTCACTGGGAAACACAGTTTTAAACTGTGGGAGCACAGAAGCGTTCAAATTTATTTAAGTGAAAAAATCAATTTTTCTTTTGACTGAAAACACAAAGGTTTTCATGTGAGGTACTTCCACTGAGCTGTAACCCTGCTGTTTTAATATCACCAACTAAATTATTTTCAGAATGGAAAGATAATCAAGTTGAGACTAACAAAAGTCTCAAGTCTCAAGTCTTTGCAAGTGGCAAAGAACACAATGGAAAAGATCCAGTGTGATTTGGTTGATGTCCTAAGGTAGGTCCATACAAAGTGCTCACTGAGAGAAGGGAGTAGGTGATGGAAAAAGGATTCGGAATACTTGGCCATGAATTTCAGAATTACCATTAGGAGATAAGGGGAAAAGTGAGAGAGGGGAAATGAGAGAACTAATACTGAAGACAGTTCAGTGAGAATATATTGAAGGAAACCAGGGAACAGGCAGATGCAGAAGTTGAGAAAAAGTGACAGCCATGCTCTAATGAGAAGTGGAAAGGATTAGAATGGCTTCAGTAAGTCTAGCAGCACAGCATTAACCCTGAGAAACCTAATGACATTTGGGAACTTAAACAAGGCCTCATATCTAGTCTGGATGCTATCAAGGCAAATGAAAATCTTTAGCAGCAGCAGCACCACTTGAGTTCTTATTCCAATGTTATGACAGTTACTGTTCATCAAAAGGCTGCACTGTTGAGAGGAGGACTGGCTTATGCATTAAATATCTGAATAGAAAAAACCCCCTCATCCTCTGAGCATACAGGAATTCCTATCCCTTTCTAAATAATACTCTCCTCCTTATTTTCTTTGACAGGAGTGAAAATGTCCAGTGTTTGACAGCGACTGAGCCTTAAGAATTGTCTCCAATCATCACTGTCTTTCTGCTTTCCTCTTGGCTGCCTATCTCGTGAAATGTGATTTCCCAAGCCCAGTGCCAGCCACCAGTGTTCTTCAATCAAATTTTTCATAGAGACTCACAAATGTCACATCAACCAGTCCAGCACCTCATTATAAAACAGAGGGTGAAACATTGGGAAAAGAAAGCAAACAGAAAAGAAAAATGTAAATAGCATCACTTCTTGGTTACCAGGTGCATTTTATCTTATCTCTCTCTGTCTCCCAGGCTGTAAATTCCTTAGGGATAAAGGCTGCTTTAACAAGTGCCTTTTCCAATGTTTATCACAGCATCATGCATGTGTTCTAGCACAGTGACAAATCTGTCACAGAGCTACTTTTCAGCTATTGTGTGTTATCTTTTGCAATACTACTTTGAGATTATTAATTATTATATCACATGATTTCTGTTTTGCCATGGCAAAACAAAAATCAATAAATTTTTATTTCATTGTCCTCTTTCTAAGAGATTTGTGTCAAGCCTAGCTTCTCATTAGCCTGAAACATGAGGCAATGAATGAATAAAATAAGTATTCAATTTGTTCACTCTCACCTTATTTATGCTGAGATTTGCTGCAGCTTTGTTAAATTTCACCGTACTGGTCAGATTACATGAGGTTTAGCAAACTGAACTCCCTTTATACAAAACTGTGTTTCTAAATTTTAACATTTAAACATTTAAACATTAATTTCTAAATTTAAACATATCTAAAAGCTGTCTTAAAGTCAGGACTTGCCATAGAGCCCTGCATTCTGAGCAATACTGTTCACCTATTAGTCAACAGCAGACATTTGAAGCATCTGTACTTTTATGTCTCCATCCAATTTCTTCTTGGTTGTATTCCTGCATAACCTTTTCACTTTAAGTGTGCTGATTTCAGGTGATTTGAATGTAATTTAATTCCAAATTCATGGCATATTGGCCGTTTTTATCCAAGCCCTGTCTAACACTTGTCCTTGGGGCAAAGGTGTGTGGGTGAGCACTTTCTTTGCACTGTTTATAGCCCAAATTTGCATTTTTTTCCTCCACCTAACAGGAACTGAAACTAAAGGAGGAATTTGCCATTTTTACTTCTTTTGGTACAGTGATCTTTTACACTTTCTATTCATATTCTAAGATTTCAGTTGTAATATTTCTCAATTAATTTATTTTCTGTGGTTTCATAAACTGTTTTTTTTTACTATCTCAGTGGAGTGGGTAGGTTGTATAAGTAAAAATAATTTTTCCTTATGGCTTAATACAAATGGTGAAAAAGGATGGTTTATGGTGTGGGATTAACCCTGAGAGATCCCAGCTGAAGAAGGTAAACTCCAATCTAATTTTACACGAGCATCTACATATATAAAGTGGAATTGAAATTTGCATACAAGCCTAACAGTGCACTCACAAAACTACATGTTAATGCATGTTTTATTCCTTCAGGTAAACCACTGCATGTTCACATTAGGACTGTGTGACAACAGGCTTATATTCATATGGCTTATATTCAGGGAATGAGAGCAATATTTCACATTTGAGCTAACAAGACACAGGAGAGCTGTTCAACAGCACTCAGCCTCTTATTTCTCATGTACAGACTTCATAGTTGCTGGTATTAAGAGCAGAGCTGACCCCAAAGCCTGAGTGAGCTGACAAGCAATGCCACTTGTGTCACTCCATTTCCTTGGAGAGGAAATGGGTGTGCTATTGCATAACTTCCCTCTTCATCCATGTGGAACAGAGTTATGTATCTGTGCCACCGTTTTGTGGCCAGGCCTAGAAAGAAAGTACACACCTTCTTATGTGTGCCAGAACATGGCCATACACTCTCAAGTGATAAATTTAGCAGGGAATTTGAGGCTATGCATTTTTTTTTTCCTTCCCAAACCTCAGGTTTTAGAATCCTAGCTCTTCTAAAGCTACTTTAAATGAAAAGTGCCGCTGTTAAGCGGGACTTCTACTGCTTGCCAAAACCAGGAGGACTGTGGTTATTGATTACTTCAAAGAACTGATTTGGCACCAGCTGCAGGCTACTGAGAAATAGCACAAATGCTACCAATGGCTTATTTTGTTAGAGTTTGGTGGGTTATTTTCTTAGATGCTGCGTGTGAAAGATTTATGCAGCTTAAAGGAGAGAGCTGAGATTTCCTCTCCTCTGGTGTGGGGAATTTCAGCCAGGGAGTTAGTGTGGGATAAAACAGGCTCTCCAGTCAGGTTTTTCCCAGTAATTGCCATGAGGAAGCAAGGACTCTCTAGAATCTACATTTTGCTGTACATCCCCAGTGCGGAAGGGGTAAAGCAAAGGTAACGCTCATTTAACAAGGATCCATGCCTATGAATAACATTTTCTCCCTCTGACTGAATTCCAGGTCATAACATACGTGACAGAAATATATCCATTTATCACAGGATGAAATGCTACACCTAACCTATAATCACTGGTAGGCTTACTTTTTAAAACTCTCCATTTTGTATTGATATAAAGACATTTTCCCTCTAAAATGAAAGAAGACTAAAGAGATCATGCTGAGGAAATGATGCAAATTTAACAAAGTCCATACAAACCAATTAGTTTCAAGGTCAGAGGTGACATATTTTCTAATTAATACCAGTTTAAGCTTCTATTTATGAACCTATGAATAAATACACCCTCACAGGAACAAGTATGAAAGGCAGAATATCTACAGAGGAGGATCAGGTTAATTTTTGTACTTCTATATTATACTAATAAATAGTAACCCCCAAAGAACAGCTTATTGATGATTCACAGAATTTCTATCATTGCCCTGTATTTATGAGTTTACAGAGGAGTTACAGACTCAAAATTTGTAAAGACTACGGACATAATGGCTAGATCCCTGGGGAGCCTTAACACAGAGCCTTTGATTCAGGATATACTACAGCAAGCCTTCATTTGGGGGCATTCCTTGTGTCCACAGTAGCACCACCTGCCTTAGAATGGCTGCTTTGAGCCAGCTCTCCCCCAGAGCAGGCAGTCAACTACTGCTTTCCAGGGCATTACTGCCTCTAATAGCCATGCACTACTTTTTCCCAAATTCCACAGCATCCATTCATTTGGGAATCTGTGGCAAGCTGGACTGAGGCCAGAGAGTAGTCCCCCTGCTTCTGGCAGAATGGCCATCCACAAACCTGCTGCTTTGAGCAGGATTAGTAGAGGTGTGTGGAAATTGCCCTCATGGCTTCAAAAGGAACTTGCAACTCTCTCTTTTTTACTGTTCAGGAAAAAAATAAAAAGAATGAACAAAGCCTGAAGTATTTGGTGGCTGAATATGATGTTCTTGAATTTTTCTCTTTGCTGCTAAATAATGTAATCAGTTCCATGAGAAGAATTTTAAAAAGGAAAACTTCAATATCTCAACCCTGCTCCTATTAAATCACTGTATTTTTATTTTCTCTTTTTACCCTCTTCAGAATTTTTTTCACTCATCTAGTATGTTTTGATTTTGATAATCACCATTTCAAAGGAAAAGTTGTTTTACTAAACAATGATTCCCATTTCACACATTAACTTTCCTGCCAAAGAATTTGATTTTGCACCAGCTACCATCCCTGTAGGAAGGCTATGCCAGAATTTTACTCCTCTGATGCACAAACGCATTTTTCTAATTTATAAGTCAATTTTTGGTCATTTTATGCTTTCTTAGCACTGAGCCAACATCATCTTTATGTTTGATCATTACCTTCTTTTTCTCTGATGTATGCTTTTGGGAACAAACCTTCTCCTTCAACTTTGTTTCTGCATCACTGTTTACCAGTTGTCATCTTGTGATTGATATGTACACTCAGGTGTTTTTCCTTTATCATTTCACAATCATCAATTCTCAAATTTGTGGTAAATAATCTAAGCCCTTTACATTATGACCTTATTCTTCACATACTCAGTCTCACTTCAGTTTTAGTAGTCCTTATGGTCAACACAAATTTCCCTAAATGTCTTTCTGATATCCTTCTCTATTTATGACATCTCCAAATCTTGCCATACATATGTCATATTCTTATACAATGATGGTTAGGAAAAAAAGCAATCTAGGACAGAGGAAAGACAAGTTTTTGAAAGATAACTACACTGTTACTTCACTTCAGCTTCAATATTTCTATAGTTCACCCTTCAGCATCACCTTTTGATTTCCTTACTCAACTTACTGACATTTATACTAATTTCAGTCTTCTGCAGTGCACTTTAATTTTTTGTTTATGCTGAATTAAAAAAAAAAAATTGTACCCAAGATCAGGTATAGAGTTTCTGCTTTTCTTTCATCTCAAGGAATCCGTTATCAAAGAAAAATATGGCATCTCATAATTTGTCTTCACAGTCATCAAGTATATAAAATCTTATTGCACTTTCCTTTTCCCCCCACCCTCCCTTTGTCAGTCATAGATATGAATCTCATTTAGCAAGACAGTGATCACAGTGCTTTTCACAGTAAAAATCCAGTGATCACAGTTTTTTTCACAGTAAAAATCTACGTCTCTGTCAACTCACATGGTAGTCTTTTTTCTTGGACCATAGTCTAAACACAAGCCATGCAAACCCAGTTTCTCTTCAGTTTAGACCCAGTCCTACCAGTGCACAGATTGGAATGTATCAGGCAAGTGTGGGGAACCAAAAGACACCTCCCACCTTGAGTTCCAGTTTCCTGCCAAACCTTCCACACATTCCCCGGTCTTCTACCACCATGTTCTTTCTACTTTAGTTTTTTACCTCCCTCAGAGAACCTCAAGCCCATGTCCACTCCCTCTGCCTCCATCAGAATTCCTAGTGTCCACCTCTCCTCCCAGGAACCTGCTCTGCATCTTCTGCATTTCACCACCTTGCCTCATGTTTCTGTACCCTCAGCTGCTGCAGCAAAGCACCTGTGGGAAGGGGAAAACTCGTGCCCCTCACCAAAACTTGGCTTCTAAACAGACTTTTACTCAGAATGAGCCTCTTTCATTTTCCAGGCATCCATTATAACATTTGTGGAGTCTGACAAAAAAAAAATAAAATAAAAAATTAAAAAAAAAAATCTGTTAAGTCTGTTTTTAATGTAAAAGAAGCTGAAAATGAAATATAAGATTCAGCTGAAGTATTCTTTCCAAATTTGGTCTTTCCAGGAAGTTTGCTTTTCTTGTACCAGGTCCTTTTCAAGTCTTCAATCAAAGCCAGCATATCCAAAGGAATGAGCTGTAGCACGAGATGAGATCTCTTATTCATATTAATTAAAAATAAATCTGAAAAGTTTCAGAACAAAAAAAAAAATAGAAACAGAAAGGGTTGATAAAGAATCCTTCTCATGACTGCTATAGCTAAACAGCAAGATTTTTTCCCTCAACCCAAAAGCTTGTTTTTAGCACCCCCCAAAATTCTACAAGTATTCCAAGGCACCTTGTGGTCTTTGATAGATTCCGTAGGACAGTGGAACAGCTAAAGCTTCTGAAAAGGCCTGATCCTTTGGGAAACAAATAATCCATGTTTGCTTTGCCTGCCTGATTTTGTATTCTTGTGAAAGATGAGACTCCAAGAAAACTGCAGAGTAACACCCCCTCCCTACACACACATGCACTAAAACACTGCCACTGGCTTAGGGACCAATAGTCAGGAATAGAATAGGCCAATGGTTTTGGGGGCATCCCTTCCCTCGGAGCAGTTCCCACACTCAGATTCCTGTCAATGGAGGTGCCAGTGAAGCGTTACCAAAGTCCCCCAAACACTTTGTGAAGTGGGATCCGGCGGGACAATGGCAAAGTTCAGTGCTGGAAAGAGATAGGGTGCTGAATGCACAATGCCAAGCTTTGTCTGCGGGGGCTTCTGTCGAGGGAGAGGGCTACTTAATCTCCCCACTTGCCCTGGGGATTCTGGCTGTTTTCATGTGTCCTTTTTGAGAGCCTGTGAACTGTAGAATATAGGCTGGTAACAACTTTCTTTAGGACTGCCTCTGCAGAACCAAAAGCTGCCAACACAGAATACCAGCACAGTGGTGTTAATGAGCACAAAGAAGACCTTTAACTGTTTTTACAGCTACCATGGCTAGAGTTTCATGTCATTCCTTGGTGAAGGAACTAATTCTTTGGCTTGTTTTATATGAGCCTAGCTTCTATCATGCTGCGGAGGATAGCCTCTTCACCCATTTTTTCTTTTGCTTTCCCTCTTTTTTGAATGATAATAAAGCCTGATGCATCTTTAATGAACTGTGGGACTTTCAGAGCTTTTCCCCCCTTCTTACTATAAGGTGTAGCAGTGCATATTTACTGAATGATAGAAAAAAGAAAAAAAAAAAAAATAAAATTATCAATTTGTTGAAGGATGAGTAGAAAATGCAAATTAAAATCACTGACATATTTAAACATTCAAGGATAAACTCCTGAAGTCACTGAAATTCCTGATGTCAAAATAGAATAAACAAATAATCTTTACTTCAGACATTTTCTAGTATTTCTATTGTTAGAAAAATAGTAACGGTTCATTTTATGTAATTTGGGCCCTTGGCTGTTTATTATCTATTACAAATGAAACTGCTATGACTGAGAAAGATATTGTAAAAGTGATACTATATATTAAAATGGATTCACAGTGCAAGCACAAAGACCCTAAAACCATAGAACAATATCAGAGACACCTTTTAGAGGAATGAATGACCTGAGGCAATTGAAGGAGTCCTATGTATAAACATAGCAACCCAAGGGCTTTCCACTGTCCAACCAAAAATGCTTTCTTTATTAGCTGCATACCACATTATGTGGACATAAAAAGTAGAAATCATTTTCACTTTAGGCTCTGTGACTGGTTCTCTCTGCATCAATCTATTGGCTGCACTTGTCAATTCACCCACAATAGTCTACATGAACATTTGTGTTTGACTGCTCTCTCCTTCCCTCCAGGTATCCAGACATCATGTGAAACCTTCATGTGCATATATCCACATTGGTCTCTGAATATCCTTTTGTTTCCTTTTTATCCTCCTTCACTTTTCCTTTCCCTTTCTACTTCACTCTGAAATTGTTCATTAAAAATTAAATAGATACAGCACAACTAAGGTTGAAGTGTTAATGAGCTACCCAGGGCAAAGGACGTGTTCAAAAGCTGCAGTGAGAAGCTTTTTGCAGCAGTTGCATAGGACAAAGAAGTACAGTTGTTCTTTGTACCTATATTAGCATATAAGTAAGTTTCATATCAAATAATAAATGGACCATAAGCAAGGGATTCCTATATATGCAAGCCCAAAATGCAGCTGTGTATTTCGAAGCTCACTAGCTTGCTGCTGTGTCTTTGTGAATGAATATACTTTATGGTCTCATGAGAAATCACAGATACTTGCTCATATAACCAAATCAAAACCAGGCTGATCAGACTGACTCCATGAGAAATGCATGTGGCAGTTAATCTGGAAGCATTAAATTAACTTTACTTTGAGTACTTTGGGGCTTTCTCTATCTAGAATCATTTACACTCCACTAACTTTTTATGTGGAAAGCTCAGCTGTGAAGCAAACCTGCTTTAACATATCCTGATGCCTCCTGAGACTCACCAGCAAGGTGAGAACTCATGCTGAGACACTGGCTTTACACCTGTATGTCACGAGCCAAATTCACAACCTATTTTAGTATATCATTGCACACTTCGCACATAACGGTGCGAGATGGTCAGTGAGGTCAATTAAATAATGTGGTTTAAGAAGAAAAAATGTCATTAATATAAAGCTGTAAAATTTTCCTTCTAGCATCATGGGATACAGATTTAGGTATTTAGCAAAAAGATAAACTGTGCATGGGATTTTACAGGTGACGGACTTTTGATTGGCATCAAACATTTACTGAGAACCAGAAGGTCATGCAAAACCAGCAGCTCAGTCCTGTTGTAGCAACTCAGATAAACTGTTCTGCTGAAGGATTTCTAAACCAAGTTCTACAGGGTCAATTTGCAAAGATGTGTTTATGCAGCCAGCCTGACAGATTAGTTTTTCCCTAGTAATTGTTGTCTCAAGTCAGGCACAAGCCAGTTGCTCTCATTTACTTTTTCCTAATGGTATTTTGAGCCAAACAAGTTCCTACGGAATGTTACGGACTGTTTCGAGGATGACTCCAGAATTCATAGCTAAGATAGCAATAATGTGAAGGATGCCAGCATTTAATTAGTCACAACCTCAAACAAAACAAAACAGAACAAAGCAAACCAGAATTTGTTGGGTTTTGAAGACAAGAGGAAACATGCAAACATGATTTAATGTAATAAACTTCTAATGAAAAACATGACATTTATTGTTCAACTTTCCAGGTAAGTGTAGGTTATCTAATCCATGCAAAAGCTGTTGGTTGAACCAGAAGAACAGGAGGGAAACATCTATTGTTTGGCTTCCACATGGGATAAAAAGTCACTAAAAACTATAAATGCAGTTTAGTGTCTTTGAAGTGCCATTATGCCACTGGGTTAGCTTATATCTGTCTGAGGAAAACGAACACAAAAAGATGTGATAGGTGCAGAACTCCTTGATGGCATGACATTTCCACAGGCAGGTTTTCTACCACTTGTACTCCCAGGACCTGGGGTAGTGGGACAGAAGTAAATATTTGGTGAAAGGAGGATGAATGTGGCTGGAGCGAGGTCATGTCCATCGGCTGCCAGGACACAAAGTGAGTGGATTGATATATGTCATCATGTTTGATTACCTTGTGGAGGAGAGACTGCTTTGGATAGCAAAGGCTGAAGGAAAAATCTATTTTCCAGGCTTCGACAGTGAAAATTAATCTTTATATTAACAGTTTAATTTCTGACCTAAAAAGAAAAGTTAGTTGGCCACAAGAGATTGAGTGTGGATTCTCATGAAACAAGCTAAAATGTGAAGAGGCAGAGAAAGGGAAATTAATTATATGAAAGCTATATCCACATTTCCCTCTCTGAAGCTGAAGTCCAAACAGAAAAGCTTCTGTGGCTTTGCTTTCCATGGAGCCAGCGCCTGTGACTCTGTGGATACAGGGAGCCCCTAGGTGACTATAAATTGCAGATACCTGCATGAACGCAAATAGAGTTACATTCACACATCTGTGCTTTATTAGAGCAATGTTGGTTGCCAAAATAAGTATTATTATTTCCAGTAATAAATAAATAGAATTCTTAGGACCAGTCAAATTCAAACCCAATTTTAAGACAAACCTGCTTCCACACAGAAAAGCTATGGCCTTGTACCCATTATTTTTATGCACAGAAAGTTTTTTGATAGTGAAGTAATATGGTCTCCAGAAATTATCTGCAGCAGAATCTTACTTATTCATCCTAATAAACAGCATTGTGATTTGTGATTTGTATCTTGTCTATATGAGGACATATATGGCACTGTGGGCTAGCATGTGAATTAAAAGTGTACTTGCTACTCAACACCAAGTCCTTGTATGGATATGCTAAGATCTAGATTAATCCACCTAATTTTGGGCATGTAAATGAAGAATCCAATTTAGGAGTGTCATCGTCTTGTAGGGTTTTTTTTTTCAATTGTCAGTGAAGAATCCATTTGAAATTTCACTTATGCTCTAGAAAATCTCTCTTTAGCTATTACCTGCCGAGAAAAAGCAAATGGGTTGCCTCAATTGCCTCAATTTTCCTCAATTAAATACCAAAAGTTAGGTGAGATGTGTCCTGGTGGGAGGGTGCTGTAAAATAGTGAGCCTAATGTGCAAAGAGGCACCTTGTGTAGGTGTTGGGCTGGCTCTGGAATTGTTCCTTTTGTCTCCAGCTCAGCAGTGAACAGGGGGTTTGTTACTGTGACTGCTTATGTTGTGCTGGCTCTCCACATGAAAAGAAGAGTTCTGTCTTTGGGGCTGTCGAATCAATACTTCTTTTACAAGCTTCAAAAGTTTGTGGATTTCTATGCAAAGAGTATAAATAAAGAAAATAAAATCCTCAGGCCCTTCCCCTCTTTCACTCCCACTCCCAAGGACATTAGTATGTTCTGTCTGGTCTCTTTCAGCTTTAACATTTCCTGCTACACTCAGTGAAATTTAAACAAAATCACTTTTACAAACATTTAAATGGAAAAGTATGGAGTTTTGTCATTTCCCTCCTTGTGTAGCACTAATTAACAAAGCCTTTTTGTGAGAGCAAAATGCTTTCCTTTTTTAGAACTGGCATGCTCCTCCTTACTGATTCCCAACTGTGGTGGCACAATCCAGTATTTCTGAACAATGATGAGAACAGAAATAGATGGAATTCAATAGAAGCATGAATAATGGCAACCAGAAACTGAGTGGTGACATAATCTGTCTTCCAAACTGCCTTGAGATATAGTCAAGAAAACACCACATTGTATCTTGTATGTTGTGATCATCTCTGATAGGTATCACCAAATAGTTTTTAGGACAGATTTATCCACTGCAGTTAGCCATTTAAACATTTTTTAATGAAAGCTAGCTTACACACTTATGTCATGTATGCCTTCAGTTCCCACTTCCTAATGATTATCAGCTGTTTATTTTCCCTCTCGTGCTTGAAAAAAGTGGAGGTTCTACAGTGTTTTCCATGTAGTGGTTTCTGAAAACACACTCAGAAGGGATAAGCCACATAAAATCCATATTGAACAAATATGCTCAAGGGGGGAAAAAAGACATAATGCTCAGGAAGTAAAAAGATGCATGAATATACAGCAGGATACAAGAGAACAGCCAGAATGTGGTAGGAGGCTGTTAAGGTTTCAAAACTGAAGGAGGTAGATGAATTAATTTTCAAGAGAACAAGCCCTGTTTCCAGCTGATGCTGTTTTTGTTCCAGCACCAAACTTTAAGTGTGTTTTCTCACTACTATTTTAGGGTATGAGAAAAATGAGAATATTTTTAAAAGTGGTATCTTTTTTCAGGTCTTTTTTTTCATAATAGAAAGCCACTCTAATTCAATACTAGTAAAATAATCTAACACAGTGAAGATGCGAAGTATTTAAATACTGATTGAATTTACAGTCCTCAGAGGGATATGAACCCTTACAATTTGCCTACTATTATAGCTTTTAGGGGAACAAGAGATGCATGGCTGTTAAAGCTGTGCTACAATTTATCACAGTCTCCTGTTTTCATTTGTTTGGGACTTTCTGAAAGAGTCTTTTTTTGGGCTGAGACCTCTATAATTGGTCTCAGCACAATGGAACTCCTCCTCGCTCAACCCTCTTCCTTTCCCATCCCCCTGCCTTCAATCTGTTCAGCATTTTTGTGTTAGTGGTGAGTGGAAAAAAAATAGTGCTTATTAGAGACTTTTCTTTGGGTTTCCCCATGATTCAAAAGCTGTCTAAAAAGAAACCAAGAGAATTTTTATTTGGCACAGAGAACAGTTCAAGCTGCCCAGCTTAAAGGTGCAGTTGAAATACACTGGCAAAGCGCCCTAGGAGATGTTTCAATTATCTTTGCCACAGACAGGTAAAATCCTTCCAGTTTCTTCCTGCTCACTGACATAACATCATGCCCACAACTCCAGGACCTTCCTGATTGCAATTGCCAAAATTGCCCCAAACTACTGGGAGATCGCAGAAGTCAATAAAGCAGCAAGATCAAATAGAGCACAGTGAAAGGAAAGGTGTATTTGGAGCAACTGCAAAGGTTTATCAGCTCTTTAAGTAAAGACCTGTCCCCCTTCTTTCAGATGGATCTGAAAATGATTTTCATTTCCATTTCCTTTATGTGCAGCCAGTGCTGCAGTTGACCCGTCCTCCATCTTTTTTCCTTCTTCTCATCACTTCTTTCTGATCTTTCTTCTCCCTTTTCTTCTATCCCCTTGAGAGATTTGCTCCTTGGACTTTGGTCTTTCTCACTTGCAAAGGCATTCTGTTTGGTTTTGTTCCACTGCCAGTGTCAGTCCATCAAGGGTTACATACAACCCACAGTAGCACACCCTGCAAAAACTGTAGGGCTCCATTACATTGACAAAAAAGGCAACTCTGAAAGAGAGTTCAAACCCCTGCCAAAGGCTGAGCTCTAGTTCAAGCATAAAGATCTCATGCAGGACTTCCCAGAGGATTATCTATCAAAATCCTATAATTGTTCAGGTTAGAAAAGGCCTCTAAGATCCTCAAGTCCAACAATTAGCCCAGAGTCATCATGTTCAGCACTAAATCATGACCTCAGGTGCCACATCCAGATGTTTTTTTTTTTGAACACTTCCTGGGATGGAAATTCTACCACTTCCCTGGGCATCTTGTTCTAATGCCTGGCCATCTTTCAGAGAAAAAAGTTTTCCTAATAACCAGTGTAAACTTACCCTGGTGCAACTTGAGGTCGTTTCCTCTTCTCCTGTCTCTACTTGGGAGAAGAGCCCAATCCCCACCTGGCTACACCCTCTTGTCAGGGAGTTATAGAAAGTAATCAGGTCCTTCCCTGAGCCTCCTTTTCTCCAGTTAAACACCCCCAGCTCCCTCAGCTGCTCCTCACCAGACTTGTGCTCCAGACCCTTCCCCAGCTCTGCTTCCCTGGATGCTCCAGTGCCTCAATGTTTTTCTTGCAGTGAGGAGCCCTAAACTGAACACAGGTTTTGAGGTGCAGCCTCACCAATGCTGAGTACAGTGGGGAATTACATGTCCAGATTGGTTGGTAGCTTGTTTTGCACCCTAAAGCACATCCTAACCTTTGTCTGTAATAACTGACAACTATTTGGAATAGTTTCTCAGTACATGGAAATGCAAAGTTTAGAACAAGAAGACACTGCTTTTATTTGGGATCCAGTGGTGCGATTCCTTGTCTATAATTAATCACTGCAATGTTTGATCTGGGTTCAAACTTAAGACTTGCTCCTCTTTTCCCTCTGTCTTGAGTTTTGAGAAGTCATTTGGGCAAAGATGGGCCCTGGAGTCTCCTTTCATGCCAAGTCTGCATGGCCCAGAAATGGCCCAGATTTCACTCACATTCCCCCTCAGCTGGACGAGGTCAAGGGGAGAAATACTCACAGTGCTCTGTTCCTTGCACTTGATTAAGTACACTGACACTATCATTAATCAATGTTATGTTTTAATGGTAACTTCACTGTGAAATATATGATTAATGCTGTTGATATCAGAAGAATAACCTTCTGTTATCTTGCAGCCACTTTGTCTTCTTTAGAATGATTGGCAATTCACATTTGAGGGTATACACAAGTGAACGAATGCACATGTGTATTTATTAACAGCTTTAATGTATTTTTATCTACAGTATCTGTAGTACAGATTTGCTTCCCTGTGTCTCAGGCTGCCACATGTGATATGTGCAGAAGCAATTTTGTTATTTACATGTGTGAATCACCAGTGGATGCTTTCAGAGCAGCTCACCACATCACTCCCTGGCACCCAAGGAAGGCCTGGGGCAGCCGAGTCCCAGCACCCTGCAGCCGGAGCTGGGGGACTTTCTACTGCAGGAAGCTGCACTTCTCTGAAGGCACAAATCAGGGGTGTAAAGGAAAGAGAGTGTTTGGCATGACATTGATTTATGGGGTGCAATGTACTCCTTCTGCATACCAAACACGGAGTGCAGGCTGGTCTGGAGATTAGGGGAGGTGAGGCCATACTGTACTTCCTGTCCCCCTGAGAGTCTGCTGGCCCAGTTGGGAGGAGGGATAAAGAACCCTCTGTAAACACCTGTTTCTCTGTATTTCCCTTTGCCTTCTGCATCATTGTCATAACCACAAAAACATTAGGCCATAAATAAATACAATCCTTTAAAAAAATGAAATTGCAATCCATAAGGAACAGGTTTAGCAAGCAAACAAATTACATTCCTAGCTGTTGTCTAATGGTTCTGCTTCAAGGCTTTGTAATTCCAGTCCCTATGTTTACTACATACACTGCTTTTCCCTAAAGGAGCTGACAGAATTTGTCTTGATTACTGAAAACAGATGTTTGTAGCACATGCATTGTGTGTTACAGCTCTGTTGCATGAAAAACTGGAGATAAAATTCAAGTTTCATCTCATGCAGAGTCACAGGATTCCACTAGAGGGAGATCAGCAGATGGCAGAAAAATACATTCTCTACCCAGAAAGAATGATAACAGCATGATCCTATTTTTCCCTAAACTGGCAGTGTTAGGTATGTTGCTCTTTCTGCATTCTTGAGTAACTGGAATCTACCTATATGTACTTTTCAAGGTGTTTTCATGTTTATGCTAGAATTTATGGATTTCAGTTATTTCAAAATTGTCATCTCTGTGAAACTAAACTCTGAAATTAAAATATCCTCCATGGAGGTCTCATGTTTAGCTTCTTGTGTTGAAATTTTGGTGTATATGTGTCTTGTAATTGAAAAATAGTAACAATAGTCAAGAAATACAGCTACTGGATCACACTGATGTTTTGCTTTTGTCTGACCTCCCTAACTTTTATTGCATATACTTGTAATTTGAGATTTCAGGAAATAAGCATGTAAAATACTCTATGTATTTTAGATTATCTTCCTTATGAAAAGAAGAAGATAATTCTCTGGAGGAGAAGAAATCACTTCAATCCCTTTAGCATGCAGAATACATAAACAGCAATAAGATTTTGAAATTTTGCTTAATAACTACATATTGTACAGTTGATACCAGGAAACCAGTACAACACAGACATGGTGTAGGAAACTAAAGAATGCTGTATAACCATGCCCTGGAATTTGCAATTTTTCTTCCTTGTTACCATTCAGTTATAACCATATTGTTGGTGTACTGTCATTTAGGAGCAGAACATTCCCTGGACTCTGTGTGCATTCACATGTTTTTCTAACATCCATGCAAGAGTAAATGCCACTCTTAAAAGTGGTGGCACAGACGTCACTATAATGAAGAGCTGGCTGTGACTTCTGATTGTTTTAGGCAATATTCTGAATCTGGCCTGGCTTGCACCCAAAACAGCTATAATTTTTAAGATAAAGGAACTGGAAAAAGGAAGAATCCTTTGTGGGCATTTTCAAGCTAGATCCTTTTCCCACAAACAGGAAGTAATTTCTGATGCTGTAGAAATGGGAAAGCCTCTTTTATTCTTATTAAATATAGCCTATTTAGTCCAGAAGCTGGGACTAATGAGTAACAGGGAACAAAAACTAATTTTACTTCATAGTACACAATTAAGTTAATTAAATGCTGCAGAAGAAAATATGGGCAGTTAGTCCATCTTGGGAAACATGGTCTAATATTTTCAAGAAACTGCTTCTTCTTTATCTGTTATCTAAAGTTGTGTATTTTTATGTTTCATCCTAGAATAAGCAATTTTTTATGTAGGCATGCTCATTTAATTTTTATTTCATCCAACTTCAAGTGTTCCACCAGAACTGAAATGACATCAAGCTTTTTATTTTTAAATTCTAATGTCTTAATGCCAATGTCTGTTTCCTTTTAAATAGATGTATTATCACACAAATAGAAGCAATACAGCAATCCAGTAGATCTATCTACAGTTTTGTGACTTCCTGTAGGAATAAAACAGAATATTTCATTTGGAATGGACCTCTGGCAATCCTCTAGGCCAGCTGCCTGACCCAGCCAAGGCAGAGCAAAAGTTAGACCATGTTGTTAAGGACACTGCCCAAATGCCACTTTAACAGTGACAGGCTGGGAGCATTGGCCCCCCTCCAGTGTCCAACCTCTTGGTCGAGAAATGCTTCCTAATGTCCAGTCTGAACCTTCTACAGCTTCAAATCATTCCTACACATCTTATCTCTGGGTCACAGGGAGAAGAGATCAGCACCTCCCTCCCCACTCTCGCTCCTCAGAAACCTGTAGAGAGCAACAAGGTCACCCCTGAGGCTCCTTTTATCCCAACTTGACAAACCCAAAGTCCTCAGCAGCTCTATAGGACATACAGGACATTCCTGCCAGCCCTTTCACAGCTTTGTTGCTGTACTCTGGACTCATTCCAGGACTTTCACATCCTGCTTAAACTGCGGGCTCAGAACTGCATACAACACTCAGGTGAGGCCACAGCAACAGTGGGATGATCACCTGTCGTGACTGGCTGGTTTTATTGTGTTTGATGCACTCCAGGATGTGCTTTTTTTGACCAGCACTGCCTGATCTCTATCTGCAGAGCTGCTTTCCAGCCACCCCTTACCCATTTTATATTTTTTATCTACTGTTACCCCACCATGGGTGAAGAATCCAGCATTTGGGCTTGTTAAGTTTCATCCCATTAAGCATTGCCCCTTGCTCCAATCTATCTGAACCCTCTGCAAGGCTTTTTGTCCCTCAAGAGAGTCCACAGCACCTCTCAGCATAATCAGTAAATTGTTTTGTTCCTCACATTTCTGTGAGTTCCAGTCAAGATGAGGGACTCATTTCCCTGCGCTTTGGACCACACATTTCTGAGGATCTCCAAGTAATTTTTTCCCCTCCTTTCAATATGCTTAGTAGAAACACTTTCTTTTTAAATAAACAATATAATCATGAGGGAAATGAAAAAGAGGGTGTAAAATGTGAGGCTGTACAATTCCTCTTTTGGCAGGCACTTTGCCTCAAAGTAGAGTCAGTTGGGTAATTAATGGCAAGCTGTCTGTGGAGATATTGGTGTCCCACTCAAAATTCCTTGGGAACCCAGTGTCTGCCCTTGTAATATCACAGGTACAAGATTCCAACTTGCTCCTGCAGCAGGCAGCGACTCCAGGCTGTCCTAGCAGCCAACACCAGTGCCACAAAGCAGCAGGGTGTTGTCATGCAGTTAGGAAAAATGGTATGACCCAAAGAATGTACCCCTGAAAATGCAGAATTGTATGTTTCTTTCCCTTATCTTTTTCTCCCCAGTTCTCCTTATTGGTTCTGCAAGTGTAACCCACCCTTTCCCCTGCCTTCAAAAAGAGGGGCTTATCTGTACCTCTTCCTCTTTCCCTCCTGCTCCCCGACTTTGTAGGATCCCCAGAAATAAAGCTACAACCGCCATCTCAGCTAAGGGAAAAAGCTCGTTTTTAGGTTCTTCTTTGCTGATCTAAAACCATCTCCTCTGTCTCCCTGGCTGCTGTGGGGCAGACAGTGGTGTCAGAGAGACAGGGGACATAGGAATTATATCACCAGGGCACTAAGGATGACAGAAGATGTCAGAAGTGTCCCCACTCCTACTGTGCCTCCCAGCAGCTACAGCTGCGTGCCAGGCGATGGATGCGCTCCACCGTGAGCTCCTCAGAGGAGCACAGCCACTGAGTCAGCAAGAGAAAATTCACAGTTTGCACTGAAGCACACCAGGGACAATGCATTCTGGAAGGCAGATGGCTAAAGTTTTGTTAAACAAAGCTATGTGAGATCAATTGGGTTCACTCACTGGTAAACAGATGTATTTTTCAAAAGCTGAGATCTCTGCCTGGCTGTCTTTTCTTTTCTTGCTCAAGCAATAACACACACGTGGCTAGCAGTATGTTTTGCTGATATTTATGCTACTTAGATCTGGGACAGTTCATGCTCAAGAGGTATCCTAAATCTTGATTTCTGGGAGTATAAACTTGTGTTTCCCAAAAGCTCTGTTTTGAAACCTGTTTTTAATTTTTAGTTGCAAATTTTATTTTATGAGTTCAGAATAAGAAACTTCTTAGAATTTCCTTAAAATTCAGAAATCTTTATCTGGCTGTAAGTTTAAGAGAAAAAGTATCTTAAAGACAATTTCTTCTATCACATGAAATTCTCTTTTCCAGGATACAAAAAGGCAAGCTTTGAAAAGAATGCCAGAGGGGAATCCACTAATTTACCAATCTAAAAGGTAACAGAGGTAGACTGGAAAAATTAGCATGCAAATGACAATGTTACATATTTATACACACACACACATCTATATATATGCATTACTTTATATACAGTGCAAATTAATTTTTGCTTCTGTTTACATTCACATTCAGATAGATGATTTATCAGTTTCATGTATGTTGAGAAAGTAGATATTAAAATAACCAAAGTACAGCTGAAGAAAGGTGCAGTGCAATTTTTGTGCTGCCTGACTGTGATGACAGATTTGTTTTTTCTATCCCTTGATAACTACTGTTTTCAGAAGCATGCATGTTCTCCACTTGGCTGATTCCTGAACATATTTATTCATAAATATGGGTGTAGGCATTAGTATACATTCACACAGAAGTGTTTCATTATTTACAGCCCTGTATGTATATTATTTGTGGTACTGTAGCTTACAAACTTCATGGTGCACAAAACATCTACAAGAGGTCACTGCAAGATACAGGAAGAAGAGTAAAAGTAGCACTAATTTAGGAGAGGTAGTATTAAGACAGTCTGATTTACACAGTGATTTCCATCCAGCTTACAACACAAATCTTCTTTCAGCTGAAGCTGGGTCAGCTGAGGAAGATTTTTCCATGAGTCACTGCCTACCACTTCCCAGCTAGAAGTCAGGTTCCTATCCAGTTGCCCCCTAACCTGATGGGTGAAAATGAATGATGTGAGCTAAGCAGTGACTTGCACATCTCCTTTGTCATTGTTTTGGGAGTGTTTTCAGGAGCAGCTGAGCCAGCAGCTTGCTGGGGGCTGCACCCTCTGTACTATCCAGCAAGGTGAACCATGGAAAAGACAGGGAAGTCCAAAGGTGTATGAACAAGGCCAAGCAAGTCAGGTAGGTTCAGTTGTCACCACCAGCTGACTGTGAGACTGATGTAAAGGTCTAGGATCAGGTGCTCAGTGAGTATCCCTGTCTCTTCTGCAGTACTTCTGCATGGCATCCCGCAGGAAAACTCCAGCCATGGAACATCCTGGCGTGGTCTGTCACTAAAGCTTAACAAGAGCATGGGAACACTGGCTGCTATTTAATCCCAAAGGCTGTGAAACCCTCTAAATTAAGTAAAATAGAATCACAGAATCATTTCTGTTGGAAAAGACCTACAATACTGTCCAACCTCTGAGCCATCACCACCTTGTGGCACTAAGTGCCATGTCCAGTCATTTCTGGGATGGGAATGGTGACTCCAGCACCTCCCTGGGCAGCTGTTTTAATGCTTAACAATCCTTTCCATGAAGAATTTTCTCCTGATGTCCAACTGAGCCTCAGCAGCTTGAGGCTGTTGTTCACCTTGTACTGTCATACACATAAATAAACCCCCACATAAACGAAACAGCCATTTAAATTTTTTTTCTTCTGAAACCTGCTCTTAATAACTTGCATCACAGAATGAACTGCACTTCACATTTTAAGCATTTGAAATGTGGCACAGTGAGGAATTCAGTGCTTATTTGGTTATTATGTTAAAATGTGTTGCCTCTTTCTCAATCAAAGGTTGTTTTTAAACGCCATTCAGTGTTCTGCTCTGTGCTGCCACCTTCCACATCAAGAGCAGTTTAATAACACACTAAGGGGATGGTAACACACACTGACCAAATTTCTCCTTGATCTTACTTTAACAATTAAGCTAAAAAGACTTGGCTGATTGTTTGTTTTACAGTAAGAAACACAGAACAGAATGACATGCTCCAGCATTCATTTTAGCAATATCTTCTGATAAAAAATATTGAAACAACCCAAAATATAGGACTTCCTTCATCATGTGGATTTGCATCTAAAATTCCAAACTACATAAATTGTATCACAAACAGAGTGAATGGACACAAAGCAGCAGTTTAGCAGACTTTCTATCTGTTTCAGATTCTGAAATACTCTTTTCAGGCTGGAGACATTTGTTTCACTCGTCTACCTTCTAAAGCTGCGAGTGGGAGAGTGTGTCGTGTATCAGCAATAGGCATTTTGTGGATGTATAATTTTATTGTTTGATATAAAATTATAATAATCAAGCATAGGGCATGAATTATTCTCTAGTTAGAATACACAAGCACTGTTTAGAATGTAGAGTGAGATCCTAGACTCACTAAAACAAATGGAAAAGTCCTGTTGACTTTGGTGGGATAAATAGTAAGCATTTCTATTTCCAGAGAAGGATTAACAGCAAAATAATGATCTCTTTCAGTTTTTGTGGTTTGTTTTTTTTTTTTTTTGTGTGTTCTTACTGTACTACATAAGAACATTCCCAGATTTGTCAGAAAAGGTAGATATTGAATACTGATGAAGTAAACTCACCATGCACACACAAGCCCCTATCATTTTACCTGCAGACCTTGCAAAGAAAATTTGGAATGTTAGGTGCTGCTAATAGAGAAAGCTGTTCTAACCACAGCTATGAAGGCTGAAGCACTGGGAACTTTATGTATTTTATCCTCTTATGAACTCTGCTTTTATTTAGGACAAAATTAATTCAGCATATCATTTCTCTTCTTAGCTCTTTAAAGACTGGTCATTCCTATGAGATTTGCCCATATACATTGATTTGATAATATATAAATTGCTAACAGGACTTGGCTGAGCCACAAAGGCTTTTTATAATTCTTCCCTTTCAATTCTGAACCAAGCTGTAGAAGCACATCAATTTTTTTTTCCAGTAAGTCAATTTTTATCCTATAAGCCAATTGACCCAAATATTTTATTTTCCTTTAATAATGGTATAGACCTGTTTTAATCTGTTAACTACACACAACATTTCATATAAAGCTGTGAAAATTCAAGCCCACTAATAATATGATGGGTCTCCTTTTCCCACAACAACAAGAAAAAAAGAACACCTGTATGGTTTTTAAGCCACAACACTGAATAATTTGGCAAGAGATCAAACAGAGCAGCATTGTTTCCAGTTGCTATTCATTTATATGCTGCCAAAACACATTATACTGCTTTAAAAGTGTCATGCTGATTACCACTTCCAAAGGAGATTGCATTTCTACAGGTGATGAGCTCTGCTTCACTGACTGTCAAAAATGAACACTTGCATTGTTAATGCTCTCTCTCACAGGTTCTAAAGCACATAAAAGGGCTTACAAAGTTTGTCAGAAACATGACTAAGATTATTTAAGTGGTAGTTTTTGTTGGTATGAGATCTAGGAAGCTTAACCTAAATAGTACCTAGGCAGGTGTTGATGATGTAATTTTGTAGTTTTCTAAAAGATTGTGGGTTTGAGACAACCATGACTGACATCAACAGATAATTTAGCAGTGCATTTTCAGTCAATCCCAGAAAACTCTTTCCAAATGATCAATATACTAAAGTGTATGAATGGATTGATTTCATTTGTATGGTTCAAATTGTACACAGGAATTGGTGTTATGGTGAACTACTGCTTCACCTTTTAAATTTTCTGACATCTTCAGAACTTCAGCACACCTCTAAGTAAATTAAGATTATTCAGACACTCATAGCTATGCACCTACATGACTTGCAATTACAGTGTGCCTAAAGGGTTAATGCTAAAATGTGTCAATTGAATAAAATTAAAATACAGCATTTCAACACTAATTTACACATTGTATCTAAATAATTTTCTTGAGTACCATTAAGTGCATCATACAAAGCAGATGGAGCTTTCATGGCTAGATTATGTCTTCTGGGTCAAATTGAAGGAAGAACATGTCAGTGAGCAAACTGCTATGACATACAGAGTACCAAGAAGGATTTGTGGTGAAGCATAAAATAGATGAGTTGCAGAATTTAACAAGGTCCATCTTTTCAAAGTAGACCTTCTGTTTCTTACTTTTCAATAAGATAAAATTTTTTAAAAAAGCCAACATAACAAATCAAAACAAAACTGCCACAAAACAACCTTCTTCCCTGGATTTATAACATACCTTTAAAGTATGAGAAAGAGAAACAAACAATACTTAATTTCTCAGGAGTCCACAGCCAACCAAAATTGTTAACAAGACTTCCAAAGTGTAAAGAAGACATTATAAAATGACACATTATAAAAAGCTGTCTTATGTGTTCTACAAGATGAACAGTTATGATTCTTCCTCTATAGAGTTCCTAATCTTTGAGACAGCTAAGAATGAAGAGCAGTGAAGGAAAACTCTTTCTGAAAACTCAATCTTGTTTAAAATAGGGTTGCAAGAAAATTTCATTCTGACATAATAAGACCCTAACTGTACTCATCAAAAATAGATATGCATAAATGAGGAACATATCTTTTCAGAAAATAATCTAGTTCTGGATAAATCAAAGTTGAAAAAAATTCCAACTACTGTATTTCCAAAATTTAGGATTATCTACTACATTCTACAGCAAACTCACATTCATATCATATCATATTCATATCAGCCAGTACTATTTATCCCACACAATTAATGAATGATTGTGAAGAAACTACTTTTTGTTAACTGCTCTAAGCCAAAAATTGTATCACATCACACTATGGGGGGCAGATTTCAGACCTAATTTCCCTAGAACATAGCATGTGTCTAGATGTACTCGTGGGAAATGTTAAATGCCAGAATCTGCCCTAAGGATTTTTGTTTTGGGACACACCCAAATGGGGACACAGACTCTTCTCCTGATCTGTTTTGGCCAGCTGTTTTCAGACTAAGATAAAAGAAAACTCAGAGGAATAAATGACCTCATGAGATTTCCACTCCTTAGGGTAGAACCCTACTAAGAGCAGTTTATGATATTTCCCAGCTGTCAAAGTCATAAGAAAAGCCTTGCATTAACTAATGTAATATAAACAAGACCCTCCAGACTCCATTGACTTGGTTAACATCAAGTTTGCATGTAGATGTTCCAAAAACTAAAAATCTGAGTTCATTTTCCACAGATATATGTGCAGTTATTCCACAAAACATAATCCTTAGAGAAACCATTTGATATTTTTAAATACCGTGTCCGTTTTAATTAGCTGAATGTGACAATGGACCTGTGTCAGTTTTCAGGTTTCTAGCATTTATACCAAATATTTTAGTTCACAAGGATGGGAGCTGCTCTGTGGGAGATTTCTGTGGCAGGTGGCAGCCTGCTTTCTTTCACCACACACCACACATGCATTCATTAAAAATAAAAAAAGAAAAAATAAAAAGAAAGCACTGAATAAATTCCAATTTGGCATGATTATGTGATGTGTGGCCTCGTGCTCATGGAAATTCTCACCTATTGGCACTTGCAATTTTAGTATCGTGTAATTAAATTGATTTTTTTGTCAAGTCAGTTTTAAACTATGTCTTCAAGGTAAAAGGCCAGTGCATTAATCCACTGTGGTATTTATTATTTAAATACTAATCAAGAGGTCAATTAATGTTTTCATTGCTTTTGCAAATGAGTAATGGAGTACTGTTCAGAGCTCTTGGGAGACTCTACTGTTAAATAGGAATCCAATTTCTGTCCTTCTTTTCAAATGGCCCTAAATGTATTTATTATGCAGCTCTTACATTTTTTGCAAGTGACTGGAGTGTTTCACTTGAGCTCTAATCCCTACACAGCACATCCAAAATCTTCTCAAATATTCTAGGATTCTAGTTCCATTTTGCAAGTCCATATCTCTTTTCCTGTAAAAGGGTGTGATGAATATACAGCTGATTTAAATGAAAGTGCTTCCCTGTGCCAGACATGAACGAGGTAGTTTCTATTTGATTCATATTATCTACAATATTGAGCAGAAGGGAAGTTAAGTCAGCAAGGAATAATTAGCTCCTTTGCTAGAATTGATTTATTTGTATGGAAAAAGAGGTTTTGATATATACACTCCCATGTTTACTAAACTTCTATATAAGCTCTATTTCCCCCATGCATTAGGGATAACATTATTTAATGCATTTTGTGTTAAAGCCAGGATTTCCATTCCTTTCTCCTACAGTAGTCAAGCTTGCACAGCTACTTCATCACACAATGGAACTGCACACTGCTATAAAGTGATTTCGGTGTAACATCCTCCTCCTCCTCATGGTTGTCTGTTTCATGATAAATCGTAAAAATCTTTTGTCCCCAAAGCATGCTGGTTGTCCCAGCTTGGAGCAGAGATGCCAGATGTCAGCACAGGAGAGGAACAGGTTCAAGATCTTCATCCTGGCACAGTCTTCCTCACAGTCTCTATAGCATCTGTTACTTTTTGCTCTATTTCCTTTGTTCTCTTGTGCAAAGTAGAAAAATCAGATAGACAGATACTAATACCACTTTCTGTGAAAAACATATAGAACTTTTTAGGAAGTGACACCTAATTTCTTCCTGCTGCTGCATTTGGGAGCAAGGTTGATTGACCAGCTAAAATCTCATTTAACTACTGCCTCTAATGTTATACAAGCAAGGAAAAGCTGTAGAAATGGCCTAGAATCTTTGAAATTGTTCAAATGAATTCTTCAAGTTAGGTCTTTTATATGATTTTGATAAATTAGGCAGTTAGACTAGATCTTTTTAATCTAAATGAGTAACAATGAGTAATGACAAGCAAAATTTGCTTCTCTGTAACATTTCAGTGATTAAAATTATTTTTTAAAATCCCATAAAATACAGTTTGGAAGCCTGCTATATTGATAAATAAATCAAACCCAGAAATATATGTCTAGAAGTCAGTTTGGGAAGAAGTTAAAGTGTTTTAGCCCCTCAGAATATAAACTTGACTGTAGTAGAGAAGCGAGTAGGATGCAAGTATGGCCATTAAATAAATGAGAAAAAAACCCATGAACACTGCAGAACAGGAAACATGACTAAGTTCTGCACTTACACTGAAAGAAGGCAGAAAATTTCCTTCATGTACTTTGTGTAAAACAAGCCCTTTTGCTTAAGTCGAGTTGCAGACTGTCTGCCTCCTCTTTGACCTTGCTCATCCAGTCCTCATCCCTGAAGTATGAGGTGTGAGCTGAGGTGCTGAAATGCAAATCGGGCTCCAAATGAGGATCACGTCTGCGTGGGGGATGCTGGGACCTTCAAACAGGCTCTAAGAGCAAATCTACCCCAGAAATCAGGCATTACTGCTACTCCTCAGGAGAGGCATGCTCTCAAGGCAATCAGGGAGGTTGTCTATCATTTAGCAGAGGTAGTTAATTGGCAGTTCTCCACATCCACTTGAAGAACGGTGCTCAATAATAGGATTTTCTGTCTTCGTGTAAGGGATGAAGCTTCATCACTGTGCAAGAGATTTTTTTTTTTCATTAGACTTTTATCTGGAATTGAAGCTTTGAAGTTTAGGGTCCTGATGTCAGGCTTATTTCTTTTATTGGTTCTTGCTCCCTTTCAGACTAAAGCAGCACAAAAAATTGAAACTGACCATTTTTTTATTACTAATATATTTTTCACAGGTTTTGAACTTCATATTCAAAGATTTGTTCTCACAGGAAAAGAATATCATGTTCAATTTATATCACAGTAAGACCCAAAAGCTTACTTTCAGCCAAGTGCAACACGATGCTCTTAAGAAGACAATTTTACAATATTTCCAACAGTTCTATTTCTGAGTGTGCTGAATGCTTAGCCAAGATACAATCTGACAAATGAGGTTCAGAATATGACTACTGCTAATTAGAGGCTGTTAACAACTGAAGAGAAGCATGTGGTACCAATGCTTCAATGCCAGCACAGGGAAGGGCTTCCTACGTGATGAGAGGTTTCTCACAGGGTTGCACTGGTTCCCTGAGCAAGTCTATTGTTGTTGGCACCCATGCTGGAGGGACAAAGATCTGATGGGCTGAGTGCAGGCACAAAGCCATCCCAACAGATGGCTTCTGTTGTGGGGACAGCGTGTGTGTTGTGTGCAACGTGTCAGGGCAGCGATGCCCACTCACAAGTGAAGTGTCTGCTTCACCTTGATTTTCCACACTGCCATTAACTCGCTTCCCAAGTCAGTGCATTTTAAAGACCTGTTCACAGAGAGATCTGTGGTATTCCTGGGCTTGGCAGGCAGCTTGAGAGGCAAGAAGGGTAACAATGGCAATTCCATCACCACCTTTCATCCTTCAGCTAGAAGAATCCAGTGGTACAAGCCAAAAAATTTTGGTAGGCCTGCCAAGGTTTGTAAATATGTCAAGGAGAGGAGGAAACTGTGTGACAGACCCTGTGCTTGAACAAAGATCACGTGTGGGCAATTTACTCTCTAGTGCTTTAAAGTGAGAGAGCTTTCTGAGTAACTGAGGCTGTGCTGTGGCAAAGCAATTCCAGACAGTGGAAGTATTTTAGCTAGATGTGCTTTACCCCCCAGTAAGAAACAACACTATACTGAGAGCATTATTCCTGATGTTTTGTCTATTTACCTGCTTCACAGGTAAATAAGCAAATGTAATATTTGCAGAGAGTAATATAATGCTACTGAAAGAAGAAAAAAAGTCCCTAAAACTGAGAGTGGATAAATTACTTGCCTTAATATGATGATAACTTCAGCTTTCTTTCAAATTATGCACTAATTGCCCAGTGCTATTGACCATGAATAATACATGACAGCTCATGGCATGAGAACAAATAGCTTCCTGAACAACCAGATCAATAAGGTATGGTTTCCTAAGAATTTGCCTCTTGCCTTCTTCTCCCAGCATTCACATTGCCACAATTTGGTGCTGGCTCCTGTTGTGTTTTCTACGTTGTGCAAGGTGCAATGCACACTCACCCCACAGTTCTCCTTGCCCATCAAAACACTCAGCTCCCTCCTGTGTGTCCCTTTTACCATTTTGCAGATACTGGCTGGCCAAGAGTCAGTCTGTGCTTGAAGGCAGCCTGCATGTAAAGATCTGCTTTTTTTGTCAAGCAATACAAACAGAATGGGACCTGCCTTCTGGAGAAAAAAAAAAACCAGGATCTTCCTTCTCTGTCAAATTTAGTTGACATTCAAATGTGAAAAGCAGGACTGCAATCACAAAAATTTTGTTCACATAAAAATGCAGAAAAATAAGGATGGATTTTGGCCTTAAATGTAAAATATTTGCATTATTTTTATATATTAGTCTACCTTTGAAGCAAGTCAGTGTTCCCTTTTTTCTTTGCTGCTTAACATGCCATCATAAAAATTTTATTGACTCGAAAATGTCTGGTTATTATGGTTTATGTTCTGTACCAAAGCAGCTCCTGATGCTCTTCCTTTGCATTTTAACAGAAACAGAGATTTACTAGAAAAGGCTGCAGAACAATGTTAGGGAGGCCTTGGGATTTACAGTATATAATGACTCCAAGCACTTATTCTATTTTCATTACTTATCTGTGCTTTCTAAACAAACTCTCTGTCATATAACAAAATGTAATGTACCTTTAATAAATATTTTCCTTTCATTTATATTCTATTTACTCCAATGTGCAAAAATTGCAACCATCATTTTAAATGAGGTTTTCCTTCAGAAGGAGGAATATGAGTATTTTTCCTATTCAGTTGGAATTATACAGATCATAAAGTCAGGAAAAAATGGAAATCAAATTAAATTGTGAAACACAACCTCCTTATGAACCCTTGTGATTCATTGCTTGCGGAGATCATTCTTATTTAACCAGAACCCAGGAGAGAGTATTCCAGAGACAGAATGTAAAGCTCTTTTCTTTCTACACCTTGCTATATCTGCTACTGTATAAAACTTATCATTAGATTGCCAGGAGCTTGTTGAAGCCTATAAGGAGAGAAGTTTTCTGATGTTTGCTTCACTTGAGAAGCTTATTCTTGGTTTCTGTTGATTCTGTCTGATGCTCTATCAGGAAATGTTCTATTCTCTGAGTTCTAAACAAAGGTTACTTGGGAAACTTCATGTATTTGTCTTAACATTTTATGTGGTTATCTATGAACATATTTTTTTATATTTTTAATATAAATATCCAAGCATTTCTCCATCCACTGTAACACTGTCAATGCTCAAACCAAATATAAATCCATTCATTCTGACATACAAAGGAACAATATTCACTTCATTATTGATTTCTGTTTATGTTTACTGTTCATCAATGGAAATGTATTTCTGTAATGCAATCATCTGTGAAATTCTACATGGTTTAGTCTCCAGCTTCATTTGTTTAGTGTTCTGGACCAATAATACATGTATCTGTCCTGTAATATAGTGGATGTGTGAAAATTAACTGCTCTAAAACCTTATTCACCTTGCACAGAGGTTATTTATCTAGGTCTTTCTAATTTGCCTTCCTTATTTTTATTCTTTTTCCTAACCAATGCCCCTATTTTAAGAGGAGATACCTTATTTATTCTAAGACAAAAATGTTAGAGTTTACCAGCTGAACAGACTGCTGGGCATTCATTCCTCCCTACCCTCAGAGGTTGCTAAAGGAGTAGAGAACTGGGAGCTGCAGATTGCACAAGGTGTTCACCACTTCAGTCAGACAACTAATTACTCTTCTATTTGCATACCTATCTTGGTAAAATTCCTTTTGATTTAAATCCAGATCTATTTCTGCTAGTCTTGCTATAGAGTATATTTGAGAGAGAGGTGTGGAGTTTGCAGAGGTCAGATCCATAGTTAGATGGAATTTTGGGCATGGATCCATATAAATCTTTGTAAGGCTTAACCCTTCCTTTGAGCAGTACTGAGTAAAGGCCTGGTAATCAAAAGCAATTCCCCCTGAATTTCTGGCCACTTGGAACTGAACCACATCTCCATAAACAATTGTGAATTCATTTGAAACTGTATAGGTTAGAATAATCAATGTAAATGGGACCATGGTGTTTAGTAACACACATGCAGCATTTTAGTATGGAATAATTCAAGACAGCACTTGGCAAAGATCTACAGGCCCAATCTAACTAAATTTAACCATGCCAAAGGGGGTCTTTAATGAGATTTGGATGCCACATAACAACTTTTGCCAAAATAATGCTTCATCTACTGGCATTTCATAGAAATCATAACAATTTTCCAAAGATGTAACAAAAAAACTATATATCCTTGTATTCAGCATTCTATTTTTTTCAACTGCTTGATAAAAAAAGAAACCCCCAGGATTTTATTGAGATATCCTTGTATTCTTACTTTATAAGTGGCAGCTATTAATACCAACCCTTTAATACTCCACTCACTTGAACACAATGAAAACCTCTGGGGAGATCATTTAAGAAAATTAATGATATGGAGCTACCACATAAAATTCTGAATATCCTGAACGGGCTTTTGAAAGAGATTTTTGATATATATCAGGCATTACAGTAAAATCTCTTTAGTGAATTAGAATTTTCCATCCTATCACACTGAGAGCCATGCAATGTGTAACAAAAAGGTATTATGCTTGATTTGGTAGCCATGAGGAACTTGTGTCTATCAATCACAGATGGACTGAACAAAACACACACACCAGGCACCTTTGGGGAACATAAAGCTGTGAAATGTAGTTAGAGTGTAGCAGTACAGTTAATTTCTACTATTTTAGTATTACAATCCCAGGCTGTCTTTAGACAGTCATTCCTTAAAGGAAATTTAATTGTTTCAAATCCCTTATGATTCTTGCCTGTATGTGGAAAGATGCATTGAAAATAAAAACAATTTCAGAATGGCACAAAGCTACTGTTCACTGCTTTTATTCTGTGGCACTATTCTTGGCTTCTTAGTTGAATATTTTATTATTTAACTATTTAGTTTCTCTACCAGAAGAGGGACTTGTGTTGCCCATAATTTAAATTAGAAAGAGCACACATAAGAAATAATTCTTAGATTATATAAACATGAAGCCATGCTGGCCTAATTTTTTGCATCCTTGGGTTTTGCTAAAGGACCTTTCAATGCTAAAACACTGAAAGATCAGCTTCAGAGGAACTATTTTAAAGAATATATATGTGGTAGATCTGTTTATTGCATTTAAAATCAAGACAAATAAAATCTTCATATTTTATTTACTAAATTATATCAAATTGAGTTAATGTTTTTCATATATATATTTATATGTTTATAAATTGTACTTTACTCTTACATTTAAAAACCTTGATAATGAAATGTATAAATTGTTATAATCTTAACGTCATGGATAACATACTTTTTCTTCACTCAGTTTATTTTCTGAATGTTCTTTATCAAGGAATTCATTGATTTGGAAAGGAAAATAAGGTGTGTTATTGTTTTCATTTAGTAGCTAATATGATAAATTAATAGATTCCATTTTAAAGAAAATGCATCTGCTGTTGAGATTTTTTTTCCATTTCTGTCTCTTGAAAGTAAAGTTTATTGTGCTAATGGTAGCATATTTTATGTGTGTCTATTAATCTAATATCCTTGCACAGGTAAAGGAGTATATCTGTTTAAAAAAAATAAAAAATAGAGAAGATCTACTACTAGATGACTCAGACTAAGATTTCATTTCCAAAAAGAAGGTGATCTTTTCTAATTCCCTGGAAAACTATTTAAATGAGGTCTTGTTAGCCTCAGTGATTGGTGCTCAAGGTGTGCTGCTAGGTTTACTAACTTTTTGATGAAATCCCTGGAGGTCCCTGACCTAGTTCTTCTGTGCTGACCATCTAAAATATGTTCTGATGCTTGCTGTTGTTAAGGTAGTCCCAGCACAAGTATAATTAGTGAGCCTTAAGCTATTTAGAGCTTGAAAAGACAAGAAACCATTCATATGGTAACTCGCACCCTTGGTGTCTCTCCAAATGGAATCAACAGTCATCAGGCAACCCTGGGAGATTTTAGCATACCTTGTAAGATTAATTTCCTACTTAACTGTCTCTTAAAAAAATATTGACGTTTATAAACACAAAATATTATCTAGATAAAGCAGAGTTAGATGTTCTTAATAATGGTGCAAAGAGAGGACATGAGAATAGCAATTGTTGGCATTTCTTCAAAAGCAATTGTTATTTAACTCTGTTGGGAGCAAAAGATATTCAAATACCACGCAGGTATGTGAATTTTGGTAGGTTTTATGTATGTTGGAAAGAAGTAGTCATCTCCAGCTAGATAAAAATGAAGTCCCTCAGGGCTTTGTTTTGAGCAATGTCACTGAATGTTTTAGAATATTCAAGTCAAATTATGGCTTGTGTGTCAGCTTGATTTATAAAAACAGTCATAGAACGGTTTGGGTTTGAAGGCACTTTAAAGATCAGCATCATAAAATCCAATCCCATGACATGGGCAGGGACACCTTCCACTATACCAGGCTGCTCAAAAACCCCCTCCAACCTGCCCTTGAGCACTTCCAGGGATGGGGCATCCACAATTCCTGCTTATTATAGACCAGTGTGTTCTGAAAACATATATAAAGAAACCTGTAAATCAGACAGGTACATACAGTATTTGTCATGCCATGAGTCTTAGTAGCTTCTCTAATTGCACTTCTATGAAATACAAAAAAAAAGTATGGAAAACTTTCAAACTATTCCAGTCCTCTACAGTTTCAGCCCCACACTCTTGTTTTCCTTGGTTTTCTTGGTTTCCTTGGAACTAAGAAGCCAAACTCACTGCCTCAGAAGGAAATGCTGACTAAATAATTTGTAAGGAGTTCATTTGCAAGGAAAACACCAGCTAATCGCTCAAGCTCTTCTCCACTTCTGCTCCATTACAGTAGAAGATGCAAGTGGCCAGTGGGTTTTTGCAGTGCTTCACTCTCTGATTTCTGTGTAAGACAAAAATAAATATAAGATTCCATTTATATGGAATATTTCACTTTATTCTGAGCTGCAGGTTATTTTACAAGAGGCTGGGCATAATCCCAATAATTGTCCTGACAATTTGAGTGCTCTAATACAGCTCTGAATGTTTGTTATCCCTACTGGAAAAGACATATAAATAAGCAAACTAAAAACTCCCTACCTCACAGGACAGGGCTTTCCACTGTCATGGTAAAAAAATAAAGAAACTACATTTGAGAAGCTGCTAGAGGACTTAGGGCCTTTTGTTGTTCTAGTTGGACTCATTCTCTTAAGTCAGTTTTAAGTAATTTTATTTTTTTTTTTGAAAAATCTTCCCATGGATGGTATTTACAGAATCCACTGCTTGCAGAAATAATTCAGCTGTAGATCTACCATGAACAGATGTGCTATGGCTAGAGGGAAATTAATTTAAGCAACAAGAGGTTGTAGTGAATCATAATTTCTCACTATATTCGGTTCAAGCTGTGTCCTGACGGATGTACAACACTTCCTAGCGCTGTGTGCTCTGGCAGCAGCAGTGCAGAGCATATCACAGGGACACTGTTTTGGGAATGCTAACTCAGCCTTTTCAAACTGCAGCCCTTTGATGCACTTGTCTGCCTAAATACAGCCGCCCTGCTTTGATCAGGCTGCCAAAATAACTGTGTCGTGACTCTTTTTCTTTATCTCGGTTCAGCTTCTGGACAGCAGATTTTTAAGAGCATCTGCAGCTACAAAAAGACCTTAACCTTAATACAAGGCCATTTCCCAACAAAATAAGTAGGAAATTCATAAAAAGGCCATATGGGTATTACAAAAGATTTAATTATTCAGATTTGAGAACTAGATCCGTTCACTCTTCAGAGAACTTTTATAGACCCAGACAAGAAGGAGATCTCAACAGGTATCTTCTTTCTAAGTATTATATTTACAGTCACGTGGGTTTAAAATAGAAATGAGTAATTTATCCTCTCTATTCTGTTCTCCTCTCAGACCCTACTCACTTGGTATTTGTAGCTGCCTTGCTTTGGATCGATATTCAGCATGTAGGTAAGCACAGAAACACAGAGACAAGCTATCCTGAAGCACTTGTGTGTATACAGGTGGATAAGCCTGCAACTGACATATTGAATTTATGTATAAATTAATTAGTTTATAAAGCACATGAACTATAGAGGCATATTCTTACACATTAGCATGGCAAAAGCACATCCCTCTCAATAACAGGGCTCGACAACTCATCCTTGTGTCCCTGGAAGAAAGAGCAAACAGCTGCTAATTTTGGTGATGTTTTCCATCTTTTTCTGGAAAGAAAATGCCTCTGCATTCTGGACTTTATGGACAGACAAACAATCTTGCTCTTCCTCACATCTTATAAGTTTTAGTTTTTCAAGGAGCATTTTCAGCCATGAAAATAGTTATTTCCAGGTAGGTTAAAATCTACAAAGCTTCCTTTTTGTGGAAGTTTTTTACATTATAGGATCACAGACTGCTTGAGCTTGGTAGGGACCTGCAGAGCTGATCTTGTTCAGTCCCTCTTCTAAAGCAGGGCCACCTCTAGCTGGGTGCCCAGGACCATGCCCAAGTGGCTTGGTTGATTATCTACCAGGATGGAAATTCCACAGCCTCTCTGGGAAACCTCTGCCAGGACTCAGCCATGCTCACATGAAAAAGTGAAAAATCAAAACACTGAGTTTAATGAGAATTTCATTTTTTCTCCCAAACCTTCAGTTTTGCAAAGCCCTCCAAATACATGAGTGTGTATCAAATGCTGAGTGTGATGTCTGCATCTGCTCTCTTTTAAAATTTCATTTGCTTTTTACAGAGGGTTTATTTAATTATTTGTTGCATAATATCAGGTTTTTGTTTTTTTTTTTTATCTTGTTCTGGATATAATTTTATTAATTCTTAACAAAGACAAAAACAGAAGTACTTATATGTATGCATCTAAATTTTGCATAAAATATCCAGTCAACTTATGGGTGATACTGTGTGCTCAAGAACTGAAAATCATTTGAGTGCTAATTGTACAACAGTGACCACAGTATTCCCACAGATTTCTACAGTATATTTCAGAGATAAATTTCCTACTTGATCCATCCATAATGGTCTGGATGTTGTAATTAAACAGCTGAAATTTCAAAGGAAAAATAACCCTGAAGCAATTTTCAGCCCCCTGTGATGTACTTGCTGTCCATTAAAAATGGTCTATAAACTCTGCAATACTTGAACACTGCACAGTAGTTTTTCCAAGTGAAACAGGCATCTTCTTTCCCACCAGACTTTTATGCTAAATTTGCCTTTTGAGGTTTTGGAAGAAATCCAGAACACTAACTTTGTAATCACTTGATCAATAAGTTCCTTTTACCTTCTTTTTTCTTTATCTTGAGCTTCCTGTCAAAGCTTATAGTTTCCATTGATGGAAAGACTGCAATAACATCCACTTGTTTTTAATCAAAAAATAATCTACATATGAAATGATGAAAGGCCTCATTACACACCAGAGCACTAGTAAACTACCTTGCTGAAATGGAAGAAATTATACTTTTTTATCAAAAGTTTAAATCTACTGAAAAGTGAACTGGTGTCCCTTGGGCAGTACTTACTCCTAACAGAAAAAGCAAAATTTTATATTTGTTTTTGCAGTACTCCAGAAACAAGACAGAGAAATTTGTTCTGCTGAAGATTAGATGGAAATAAATACAGAATAATGGTTTTTCAGTGCTTTTTTTGAGTGGTTAAGTTATGAATGTATGAGTGGCCTGGTTACTCTATTCCAAGTTTAACCAAAATGCAACCCTTTTCCTGATGGTTATTCAGAAACAAACCATGGAATCAAGGAAATAAAATTAAAGAAAAGGGAAGGAGGATGAAGCAACTGGATTTTATTACCTCACAAGGGCCATCTGATGGGAAGAAAAGGAAGAGTCTAAGCAGAGGCAGAGAATCTAATAAAAAACACCAGTGGTTTGGGAGAGATTATTTCAAAGTATTCCCAGTTAAAAAAAAAAAAACCAAAACAACAGGGTTCTGCCTGTGTTTAGGAGTGAAAAATAACCTGGCATTTTCTGCAATAAGGAAAGCACCAGTGAATTTTAGTAGTAGTTTTTTCACTGCCTTTTAGGAAGTATTAGACAAAAGCCCTATAAATAATATGTTCTCCAGTAAATTGTAACACAGAAAAACATCTCCCTCCTTATACAAGGGTCACTGAAAATCAATACAGTTCGTTCTAAAAAGCTCTCTACAATGTTTTAACACTAGTAGGTGGTGGTTCAACTTGTTACGGTTTATGGATAAGCAGCACACAAGAATCACATATACACACAAAGCACTGAAAAGAAATGGCTGGCAGCACTTCCAGAGGGGTCTGACAGAAATATCCATGGCTCTTCTCATAGATGTTAAGGTAGTAACTCTGGGAAAAGAGCTGCAGTTAAAAACTGTGCGTGCAGAGATCAGTTTTGATGGGAAATCCTAAATCCTAAATCAATATACTATCTGTGTTTTCAGACTCCCATGTCTAACTGGGTTCAGCACCGTCTCCCACAAAATTCCTGTATCCAGCCAAGGATGTAAATATCTGGGTGGGTGAATCCCCAGATGAGCAAAAACTTGGTGATACACTGCCTCAAAAGTTAATGGTGGGTGGGCTGCAGCCTACCTGTAAGGAAAGAGGGACCTCCATGTCTGTCTGTCCTGGGACATGGCCTGCTTAAGGTCCTCATGGGTCACCTGGAGGAGGGGAGAGAAGGCACTTCTCTCATGCTGACAGGCAAAACCAAGCTGGGGGAGCCAGTGCACATGTCCAACAGCAGGGCTGCCACCTGCAGGGAGCCAGGCTGGAGGAAGGGCCCCACAGGAGCCTAATGACATTTAACAAGGACAGATGCAAAGTCCTGCTGTAGAAAGGAGGCAGGAAGGAGCCCTTGCATCCATACAGGCTGGGAAGCAGCTCTGCTGGGAGGGCACTGGGGCTCTGGGCCAGCAGCAAGCTCAGCCTTTAGTGGCCTCCCAGTAAAGTCACTGGCAAACTGGGCTGAGCTCAACAGAGGGCCAAGCAGGACACTCAGGGCTGGAGCACTTGCTGGGAGGCTGAGGAGCCAGGGCTTGTTCAGCCTGGGGAAGAGGCAATCACAGGGGGACTGAAGAGCCACAGTGCAGCCTCCCTGCCCCTACTGACAGATGGAGACATGCTCCTCACAGTGGTCTGTGCCAGGGAGACAGACAACAGGCATAAGCCAAAGCAAGAGAGGTTCAGACTGAACAGGAGAATAATTTTTTTTTCCCTATGAGGACAGGCAGCCAGTGGAGGCTGCCCAAGGAGGCTGTGCCAGCTCTGTCCTTGGAAGTTTTCCAGACCTAACTGGGTGAAGCCCTGACCAGACTCATACCTGACACTGCTTATTTAGCAGGTTGGACTTGAGTCCTCCAATCGTTGCTTGCAACTTGAATTAGCCTGGACATCCACGATCCTATATTGTAATTATTATGATAAATATCCAACAATGCTAATATCTAAATTATAGAAAATGCATTTCAACATTTTTCTTTTCCTGTACTACCCATGAAAGTGCATTATTTTAGACACAATAAATTCATGTTCTCATCTTTGCAGGGCATTTCACTGCTATGCATTTAATGTAATCATCTGCATTACTAACTTCCTGCTTCTTTAAATAAAACAATTTGCCTGGTTAAAATCAAAGACTAACTTGTTTAACACCCTGATGAAGATGGGGAATGATGTCCTCTTACCTTGCTCATCCTGTGATAATTCATACTCTTTTGACCTAGTGGCAGAAATTTGCACTTCAGAACATCTTCACAAATTGCTTTGCATACTTAATTCACTGAACTGACAGCAGTGTCTGAGGGTAATTTGCTCTGTCTTTGCTCTTGCTAGGAGGCCCTCAGCAGAAAGCCTCTCATCAACTCCAGGGGTTCCTGTCTGTGACAGCCCAAATGGAAAAGAGAAACTATAATATGCTGTGAATGCATTTTATTTTGATTTTACTTGTCTTATAATTAATTAGGAACACATGAACTCAAGATTAAAATGCTCATCCTGGGAAATTAAATTGAGCATGCACAGCCTCTCATAGTCTATCACAAATTTAAGTATTTGGAAAGGAGATTTCAAACTTCTGGCTGAGAGTTGCTCTAGAATCTGCTCCTGTATCACCTCCTAATTTCTATCCTAAATTAACTAAAGCCCATTTTTTAACTGCTTCATCTTTTGTAAAGGGGTAACATGGATAAAAGCTTAGAATCCCCTACTATAAAAGCCCAGATTCTGAGTACTGTTTGAAGATATGCTATTCATCAACAACTGGATTTATCCAAGTTGAAAAATAAAAAAAATATGCTCTTTTCCCTATTTGTACTCTAAAATCATAAGGCTGGCAATAACTGCAGTCACATCTCCCTTTCATTAAGGCCTCCATTAAAATAAACTTTCTATTCCCTAACTATTTTAATAGCTCTTTTCTGCACCTTCTCAGGCTCAATTAATCCTTCTGAGATATGGTGGTTTAGAAAAATTCTTAGCACCCCAACTATACAGAGGCATTTACTGCTGCTGAAGTCAGTACCAGTCAAATTCTTCACACAATATTTTGGCTCTCAGTGTCTGAGAAACATAGAACATTGCCATGATTTAATAAAAGCTCTGCCTTGAAGTAAAACACAATATTCAGAGGAGGTCTATTAACTTTTTCATCAAAATTGGCAGTGTAAGATTTATGTAAGTGGGAGCACTTTTGCTCCAATATTGCTAATATGAGCTTTGATTAAATTATTATTGCATTGATATCAGTGTTGCCTGCCCTCATTGACAGGCAATCCTATTGATTTGTGTTAAATTTACATCTATATTTTAATACATATTAAAACAAATCCTCAGTATCTGTGTCAGAAGACTGCCAGCAAAGAGAAGGATAAAACTGAAAAGACTTTTCTGACAGTTTAGATTGACATGGGGAACAGAGAGCTTTGCTGATAGACAAGAGCAGGGGATTTTTTTCCTTTTTTTTTTTAAATAGGCATAACAGTACCCATCTGCTCCTGGATTTAGAGTGCAGATGTACTCTAAGAAGTAACTTACTGGAAAATTGGTATCCTGGGTCTTTCTGTTCATTCTCCAGTGACTCAAGAGCACACTTGCTCAGTTAGTAAGTTTTAAAGAGAAAGACTGGGAAAAGGGTTTTAACTGCAAGCTTTGTTCATATCCTGAGATGTAAATGTCCAGCTGAAGTCTACTGTGTATTGCCACTAGAAAAAAGGATTCTGTAACTGCAAAAAAAATTTAAAACATAAAAATTTAAAATTAAAATTTTAAATTAAAATTAAAAATTAAAATTAAAAATTAAAAATTAATGTTGCTGCTTTTTGATCTAGTGGTTCATTCAGCCCTGTTAGATGTCTGCTGGGTCTGCAGTGCAAACAAGTGTTTGTTTTTCTCTACAGGTGGTTGCCACAATGAACGCAGTGCAATATGACACGTGCCAGTAGCTCACGTGGAATTCGTGCATGCAAATAAGATTTTGTTTTGCTCAGACATTGCTAGCTACCTGCTTCCCATCTGAAATTACAGCCTCATCCAAATCAAAAGTATCCACACTCTGCAACCTACACCTTTGTCCATCACTTTTTGCAACCCATTAGCCAAACTGCTTTTGCTGTGTGTTTTTTTCCTCTGTACTGATCTTGCTTTCTAACTTACACAAAATATGATAATTTAGAAGGAATGTCTAATAGAAAATATTTCTTTCCAACATTTTTATTTCCAATCCTGTTGCATATCACAGGTTTTTCTCCTCTCCCCTCTTCCTCTCAGCCACAAAATCTGTATGTACATTTACTACCTCTACTAATCTTAAAAAAAAGTGAAACATACTCCCATTTCTCACAGGGTATTATAATGTAGATTTCCACCTTTGATGTCAAAGAAATGATTTTTTGAACATGTTTTCTGAACTACCACTTTTCAAAACAAGCATGCTATAATACATAGCTTAACCTATGCAAAATAACTGGACTAGAGGAAGAAAAGTCTCAGACATGGCCATGAAATGAAGAGAAATTTCCTTTTTATTTCTTAAAATGCTCTCCAAGGCCTACCTGTTGTGTTTCACGTGGGACAAGCAATGATCCACTAAGAACAAATCTCCTGATGACATAACAAAGTAGTAAAGAAAAAGGCAACGTGAGGAAAAAAGTAATCTTTTGTTATACAAAAGAATACCACCACAATATTTTCATGATTAAAATCAGGGGCAGGGGAAATTGATTTCAGGTCTCAGTTGGGAACCAGAAGATTTCTTTGCATACTGGAAGAGTTGTCTGAGAAAACCAGGAATAAAAAAGTATTTGGAAATATCCTTTTACAAAGCTGTGACTCTACTTAATGGGGAGTGGTGAGATGATCCTTGCTTGCAAATGTTTGACTACATAGTGTTAATTTAACAAGCCATCCTTCTGCTCTCTGTAACACAAGCGATACTCTGTGATCTGTTAAATGATCCCCAATATTTATGTCACAGTTGATTTAACAGGAAATGTGCTACTTCCTGGGATATCCTGCATGCACACACTTCAATAGCACAGCACAATGCAATCTCAGAGATTACTCTGCAGCCATTGATTATATGGAAAATAACTGAGGTCCATGCTTGACACCTACTGCCTTTGCACTATTTTGGGGGAGGAAAAAAGAAGCCTGTGAGCCAACAAGAAATCTTTACTATTCAGGCTGGCACGCCACATGTGATATCTGATGTGGAAATATTAATTACTGTAGTCTTTTCTTGAAAATCTGCTCTAACAGTAAATATTAAACAGAGAAATATGTTTAGTAGCTTTGGTCCTATATTCTTCAGGTTTCCCTGCTCCCTGCTGCAGAGTTGTGGCTCTCAAAGCTTCTCCAGGACTATGTGATTTCACTCAACACATCATCTGCTCCATTTAGTGAGTAAATACAAGCCCTTCTCTTGGAAATCCCAATATTTTTAAAAACATTTCCTTCTATGACCTTTTTTCCTAAATCTTCCATCCCCTGAGTTCTTCCAGTGTCTTATTCAGGTGATTTTCCATATTCCTCCTCTAAACAATAGCTTGGTCTGACATCTCCCCAGCCTAAAGCTGACAAAGAACTAAATTCCTACTTGCATCTTCCATTCCTCTGTCTTCCTTCGGTGATCAAATTAAATTTCATCATATTCTCCCACTCCTATCACCTGGTTTTCCTTTCTGAGCTTAAATCCAAGCTGATGGGGATGTGAAATTACTTGCAATCATTTTTAAGTATCTACATTGGTGCCAGTCATCTGAAGTTCCCTTAAAGTCTGTACAAAGAGAAGCAAGTGTGCTCATGCAGCGTTTCAGAAAGATTTGGGTGTCTTCCTTAGGACAAATTAAATACAGTACCAAGCATCTAACTCATATTCTTTTATCCTATTGAATCTCACTGTGATTTAGCCTGTTCTTTATGCATGTGGTTTGAACAGCTATTTAGATTTTTGCTGTTACACATCTTCACTGTGCAGTTATTTCCCAATCTGGCCTTGACACTGTGGAACTGATCTGTTATGAGGATGCAGACCAGGTAATCTTCTAGCCTCATCTCTTTAAACTGACAGAGATACAGTTAAAAGTTCTTAACGTTTTAAAACCAAATTCTTTGCTGAATCAATCCAGCTACATCTAGCATCTATGCTGCCTATGGGGTCACATCAGATTTTAGAGGTTTTTTCATTCTTTAGTGCTTATCTGGTATTAAATATGCAAGAAAAAAAAAACCTTCCTTTAAACTCCTTCAGGATACTCAGTGGCTGAACTTTTCTTGATTCTGTGGTTTATTCAGCCCCTACCTATGCACATTACAAATGCTTTTTGAAAGTGATTGTCTTTAATATCGATGCATATTAAGCTTCTCCAGTAGTGTCTACAGTTAATAACTATTAATAATTGTTTTGATTATAAAACCCTGATGATCTATAAAAAGTGTAACATCTACTGGATGTCACTTTGCCCTAATGATTACAAAAAAATCTAGAGTTCACCTCCTATAACATACTGAGAATAGTGAGAAATAGAAGTTCATAATTTCCTTGTTGTAATAACCTTGAAATGTATTAGCAACTTCAAAATTATCTGAAACATTTTGGGTTATTATCTTCTCTTGTCCTCCCTGAAATTGATGTGTTTACTCTTTGGAATGAGCTTACTTCTCAACTCAAGTGCTCACATCCACAGTGGAGACAACAAAACCTAAATGGACAGGAAAATATCTCCAGATTTAGGAGAATAAATAATAGTGATAAAGGCAGCTTTAGGAGAACACACTGGAACCCTCCCTATGAGTTGTGTACATTCACTTAAAAACAGTACAAAACAACTGCATGTATTCACCATGAAAAACATCTAGGGAAAGGAAGAGATGTAGAAAAAGGTTATAATCTTTAATCCTGAAACTTCCCATACAAGCAAATGCTTTGCTTCTATACCTTGCAGCTAAATTTATGTGGAATGGGAGGAAGATGCACCCTGCAGATGTGTCAGTGCTCTCAGTATGAGCAGCAAAGTACAGTCCTATGGTATGACAGCAGTTATCAGCTTGAATGGGTTTTGTCCATTCAGGCCCCACCTGAAGATAGATACACAACTGAAAAATAAACTGCTCTTTATTTCACCCCTGGGTACAGGCATCATGAACTTAATCCAAGAGATTTCAGGAAAGAGTCAGAGAATTTTCAGTACAAAAATGCTTCTGGAATGGTTTTCCTTTTGGAGAAAAAAATTTTAAAGGTAAGAGGGAACAAAAATTATCTAAGGATACTTCTGTAAAATATGTATATTCCATATTAGGCCCATATAAATTGGCCCACAGCTAGGATGAAAAAAAGAATAAAAAAGGCAACTTTACCTATAAGGTTGGATTCCAATGAATGTTATTTTTTAAACCTCTTACTGCTTACTACAGAAACCTGTTGGACTAATTTTAATAAATTCCTCGGGGCTTTTCTATATAAACCAAGGTATATACACACAGTGCTACTGATTACTATTACATAATGGAGAAAAAGTACTGGATCATTAAATCTTTAAATGTGAAAAACTTGGTCTTTCCTTCACTTGGTGCTCAGTCAAATAGAGCCACAAAATTTCCAATTAAACAAGACCACTCATCTTCTAGGTGTTAATTTTTGTTCAGCTTGTGTTTGCCTCTAACTTGATCCTGACTTTTGTGCCTGTTTGAAAACCCCCTATTAAAACACAGCCTAGAGTTAAGAAGTGGAGCCTCTGGGGAGCTGCTAGACCAGGGGTTGACTTTGTCAGTGCTCTTGAATGACCCCATTAGTCCCGGAGAGGGAGGTTAAACAGCTGCAACGCCCCGCAGAGGCTTTTCCTGGGATGCGTGTCCAGCTGCTCGTGCGCACCTTGGAACAGGACAAGGATCCTGGGGGGTGGACAGATGCACAAGGGCATCTGTGCTCTGTTTGGGACATTGTTCTAAGCCCCCAGGCTCAGGGTGCAGGTATTGCCTTAAACACTGCCCGATTTGCCTTAAATACTGGAGCAGGACTGCCTGCAGCCCTTGCCCCTCTGCCTGCCATCACCTGCCCAGCGCACTTGTCATGGGAGGGCCTGCATCAAGCCTCCAGCCCCTCTCCAGCGATAAAAATGATGGGGTGTCCCTCTAAATCCTCACCCCTGTTGCTCTTGTGCCTAAGGAGCCTTTTGGGGTGCACACAAGGCCCCTCTCCTGCCTCGTGGGCAGGTGTGAGGCTCTCAGGTGCCTGCAGAGCACCAGCTCCAGACCAGGGATGTGTGAGGAGGCTGGAGAGGAGCCAATTGCTCATCTCCAGATAAAACTAAGCCAGTTTATTATTAAAAGGGTCTGGCTCGCTGTTCCAGGTAAGTTAGTGGCTGTTTAAACACAAAAACCAGGGATCATGATTGCCATCCTTGATTTCTGAAAGCAGAGGTCAAGCTATATTTTGTCAATATGACGATCCCACGTGCATCAAAAATTACATGTGGCAAACATGGGGCATGCAAGGGGAAGAATTTTGAACAAAATTAATAGGTATATTCAGAATGTAGAAAAGTCTAAATAATCCACATGCAGCAGGATTCATGTGATGTTTTCCTAAAAAGACATCTATCTTGATTGAGGGGAAATTTGTATTGCTTTACTTTTTTTTTTATCTTAAAAAAAAAAAAATTAAACTGAAATAAAATTATGTGTCAAGGTTTAAAACCACATGCAGAGATGATTGTGAGGGGCAGGTGATGAAAGCTACAATCACTGTAAGTGGCATATAACAGGACCTGAAGCTTTATGAATAGACAAGAAATTGCTCTCTCTCTCTTATATACCTGCCTGTCCTTTTCTTGTACCCTGCAAGACTGTCTTAGGAATATCTGAGTCACACTGGACCACCCCTAGTTCATGAAAACCCATGAGTGCAGCCGAGACTGGGCTGTGGTCAGTGACTCCTGGAGCTGTGTAACACTTCAGGCTGCAGAGGGGTTCCAGGATTGGGTTCCTCAGAAATCACTGCTGTATGGTGCTGCTTATTCTGTGGTTTTTCTTATTTGGCCTAGAGACACATTTCTGTAGTTTATGCAAAGCAGAAGTCAATGAAACAAACTCTTCTCCAACCACAGTTTAGTCTCATTTGGGTTTTCTTCCCTGCTGCAATGTATTTTACTTTTGTTTATAACAGAAACAAAGCAAAAAATTCCCCAAATAAACATATGGAAAAATCCCTTTGGTCTTTGGAAAATTTTTTTTTGAGATTATATATTGCCTCATGCACTAATATATACAGTTCAAAGGAAAATAATGGGTGCATTGTCTCAACATGGCAAATTTAAACATTTAAATCATTGACATGTACTGACACACACACAAGGACAGTCATCTCGGTTAGGTAAAAGACACAACACTATTTCCCAACAGCACCAACAAGGTTGAACTTCTGAAGGTGATGGTGAAAGAGAGGCAGCCAGCAAAGATGATTAAAGGAACGTACACAGGTGGCAATGGCAGATGGAAAGCGTCAGAAGGAGGCAGTCAGGAATATTTTGGAAAGGTGCACTCTACCTGTGTAGCCCAGCGAATTGTCGCCGTTATCAGAGGTGGGGAGTGGTGTCCCGCTGTCGTTCCCCCTCTCTAGGTCTTCGGAGTCTGTCGGAAACAACACCAGAGCTGCTGATGGGGTCACAGGACTAACAGTAGTTGCCATTTTGATCACAACACGTCCAGACACAAATAAATCCACACATGACAGCAAGAGCCACAGTGCCAGCGCACGGCACACCTCGTCCTTCCCCTGCCTGCGTGGTGGAGCCCGGAGAGACACGGTGGGGAGCATTGTCCAGGGTCCCCAGAAAGCTGTCCGCTGTCCCACTCTGCCCAGTCCCAGTGTCGCTGTGCAGCCAGCCAGCCACAGTGGCCACCCTGCTAAGCAGCCAGCGCAGGCTGCGGGGAGCATATGGGGACGGGAAGGCAGGGGAGCTGAATGCTAGCATTGCTAATTTTCCACCTTATTGTTAATCAAAGCTATTGACTGTGATCACTCCCCATCATCGCTTCATCTCCTGGCAATTACAGACCCAGGGGACTTCACCTCTTTGTGGGGAGGAGGCGGGGGGCCACTGGGGCTTGGCGAGCAGGGAGGGGGCTGCTCTACCTCTGCTGGGATTTTGGGGCAGGGGAAAGGGATAGAGCCCTCTGTGAAAAGGCAACGCTTTAGCATCCGCGGAGTTAGATGCGTTTTCTGCTAAAACATCCTTGCAAGGAATCCCTCCATTTTAATGTCACGTTGGAAAAGGGGGGAAAAAAACAAAAAAGGAAGGGCAGCTGGTCAGTTAACACAGAAATGAACATGTTTTAAGACCCCAAGATAAATTGCTGATCAAAACACCACAAAACATCAAGAATATAACTCATAATGAGCTAAACAATTTAAAACAAAAAAACAAAACCAAAACCAAAATCTCAGTTGCTCTGAAAACCAAACAGCACAACCCAAAGGAATTTGTTCACCACATCACTGCACCTTTTTACTCTCAGTGTAAAACTGTTTAATAGACTTAAATCCTATTTTAGTTTACTTTTCACAGTGCACTGTCCAACAGATAATACCTGAAAAGAAACATTAGTATTTTGTTCAGAAGAAAACTTCAAGAAGCAAATGTCTTTGCAAAAATAACACTTCCACAACAATAGGCTGTTTTTTTTCCTCTTTTTTCTGTTGACAGGTGTCAGATAATTAATTTATTAATTATTGCAAAGACATGTTTTGCTCTCTCAGACATATTCTGGACTTCTATAATGACTGCGAATAACTGTTCATTTTCAACAAAATCCACACTGCTAAAAATTACTCTGAACTTTCACAAAACACCTAAAGCAACTGTATATGAAACAAAACTAGAAAAAAAAACAAAACAACTTAAGGGGATTTTTATCTGTTTCTGGATGCTTAATTTTGCTAGTTCACTCACTATTATTTTTAAAATGCAATGCCAAACATTCATTTATCCATTTGTTTTCTAAGCAATTTTAGAGACAATATCTTTAAAGATGAAAATCTTTTTAATGAGTTACAAAGGAAAGATATTAAGAAAACCAAAATCCTCAAGACCAACCCACTCAAGGGGACTTATTGGAAAAAAAAAAAAATTCTTTAGAAAAGTCAATTAAAGGATTGATAGCATGCCTTTCAAAATACTGTCGTGCAAATTAAGAAAATAAAAGACCAAACAACAAAAAGCAGCCGAACACCAAGATGATGTTTCATCTTGGCAGATGAAAGAAGTGAAATATGTTCGTTTATTGGCCCATTCATCTTTGCTGGCTCACTAATGGCCAATGTCACGTACATCTTTAAAATCTGCTCTGAAAATGGCTGTAGATTGACTGGATCAACACTCTGTTTCTCCAGATTGTTCACTCATTTGCATTCAGGGGTTGATTGGGTCAAAGTTTTAAATTACTGCAGTAAAGGACAGAAGGACGGGACTTTTTATTCATTTAAGTGGCAGAGGCTGTGCCTACCTTTTTTAGTGCAAAGGTTTATAATTGACTACAGGAAGCCCAGACCAAATTTAACCAATGAACCTGCTGATCATCATTCTGAGAGACTGATTGCTTTCTAGAAGATTTAACCACACACTACTCAAAATGATTGAGGAGGAAGAAGATACACTGAAAGCTATTGGAAGTATTCTGTGTGTCACTGTAACATTTGGTGTCATGTGCAAAATATAACTGCACAACGAATTGGACTTTTTTAGCTAAGATAGCACCTCAGATCTGGAATTCCAGGCAGTGTGCCATCCCCCTCACAGCACCTCACAACCAACCAATGCTAACACCCCTAGCAAAGCTCCCTTAGGAGTTTTAACAGGACCGGTCTCCAATTCAGAAATGTGGTGAATTCAGTAAAGCCAACAGGCTAGGAGAGAAGCAGCTTTAAAAAACAGGCCACAATTACTTTCAGCTATTTAGGCTTTCAAATCTTGGCTCCAATCACTCAGCAAAAGTAAATGAGGGAGGGAATTAGTTTCTTTTTGATGCTGCTGATACTTACATAATATCTGTCGTGACAATGCAATTGTTATTTACAATCTAAAACTATACAGACACTCTTCACTCTCTCATTCTTTGAGAAATGCTACTTTTCCACCTGATATTGAAAATTTTATTCTACTAATAAATTAAGGTCTCTGGCTGAAAATGACTCAGTACATTTCATTGAACAATAAGTGTACATTTTGGGCTGTTTCCCTCTGTCCTGGGCTGAATTTAATTTCAGCTCCATCAGAAGTTCCAGCTTTGCCTGGGAGTCTGTAAAAACTTCACAGAGGTAAGTAGTGTTGACTTAAATAACACATTTCACTGTAGGACTGCTGTGAAGGCACTCTGTTGAATGGCTAGTAAAAGTCCTGAATGTTAAGAAATGATGTATTTCTTATGACTGCCATGCTGTATGATCAGGCAATTTTCAACTTGGCTCTCTTAAACATAATAAACAATTTTACATCATTACACTTTCTGAACTTATTACAATGCCAGAAAATGTGAAGAAAATGAACTATAAACCCAAGAACAATTCGTCTGATATATGAAGAATTTACAGTTCAGTCTGAGTCAAAGCAGAGGCTGAACCTGGTGCCTCATACCTCAAAGAAATGTCCTAATCAGTCCTTAAGAGGTTTCACAGAAGTGACAGAGAGAGATTTCCCTTAAAAAAAAAACAACTCTCCAATATGGTCGGACATCTTGGTTGAATTTCTGTGTCAGACAAGAAATATTTAAACCAAGGTTTATATTTTTTTCTTAGCTGCTCAGAAAATAAAGAACCCATTTTCACTGAAATAAAACGTAAGCTTTAAAAAGATGCCTAGGCAGTAATTGGTTGATTCATTATGTGGAAAAAAAACCAAACAAAAACCCCACCCAAAGAACAAAAACAACCAAACAAGCCCAAAAAATCAACATAGTTCACCTCTCCAAAAAACCCCAAAATTAAACAGAAAAAAAATACTTTTATCTGTAAGTATGCAAAACTTCAGGAAGAAGTCAAAAGGACTTCTCTCCTTTTTCTTCCCCTTAGTTGAGTTTATTTGGGAAGAGGAAGTTGAAAAGTGAAGCCTAGAGTAACAAAAAATAAGGATCAAGCCACCCCTTAGCAATTGCTACTACACTTTTCTTTCACAGGAGCACTTGAGGCGCTCTTATCGTGATAAAACAATCTCATTCTCTCTTTCCATGGACATTTCCAGAGCAACCATTCATTGAGTTGGGCAAGACATTTAAAAAAATAACAAACAAAACCCAAAAACAACAAACAACAAAAACCAAAAAAACCCCGAAAAACCCAACAAACATCTGCTTGGACTTGAGAGGAAAGTGTTAAGTTTACCAGCACTGTGTGCTCCAGCTTTTTAGTGGAAAGTTTTCAGACTTAGTCAGCCCAAGCACGTATGACCTCTTCAAAGCATAAAGAGGATTTTGCATAATCATGCAGGTTCAGAACAATTTTAGGTGCTAGTGGCAGTTGGAGAGCACAGAAGATTTACATGAATGTGAGGAGCCTTTTACAATGAAATTTTCTACTGAAATCTCTAAGTTATTCCATTTTATTGGATGGCCACACCATTCATGCTTTAATTTGCATATCTTTCGCTCTTCAAAATTTTTAGAAAATCCAAATAGTAAATATTTACTACTGTTATTCATTCTTTTGGCTCTTAGAACACCTCAAACCAAACAGACACACTTATTTACACAGCCATTTATATTCAAGTGTATTTTACAAACCTAACTTCAAAAATTATATAAGACATCTTTTTAACCATGGCTCTGCTCTTCATAGAAAAGTCACCAGTGACTTTTTTCCCCACTGGTAAGCAAAAGTGATGCCATCAGTCATTGCTTCTTTTGAACCAGGAGATATATCTGGATGACACATTTTATTGATGATGCATCCTTAAAAATCCCCAGATGATTCAGTATTGATGCCCGGGCCCAGCCTTCTGGTAGACATAAAGGAAAATTGAAAAGACCTTAACAGACACAACTTCTTACTTCTGTAAGAATTCCATGTGTCTGACTTTTTACACTGGTCTTTGTTTATCTGAAATGAAAGTCACCTGCTGAACAACCTTTGACTGCAAAAAAAAAAATACTGCTACCATATTTGATTCCAAAATTTATAACTTCAATATTTCTTATTATGTTTCTCTGAATTTCATTATCAGCAGCAGCTTGGGGTTACAAAACTGGAAGGAAACAGCATGAACAGCATTTTGCAAATGAGCATTAATAAAAGATTAGGGTGAAGCAAATGAATATAAACTACTATCAATATAAGAATTGTGTTCTACAAATTGGATCAATTCCCATTGATTCTTTTCTAGTGATCTAGATGAATTCAAGAAGAGACATCAGAAAAAAAAGCCATCTGGGAGTGCATCAAACCATAGCCTAAGATGAGGAACTAAATTAGTAAATTAGTGGCCAAGTTTTTTATCCAGTACTTTGATTTATTCTAGGTTTTCTTTGGGATACAGTAGAAATTCACTATAATCTCTTAAAGAATATTTAATTTATTCCTATTCCTTCACTTGGTTCTGCACGATGACAACAGTTTATGCTCTTAGAGCATAAGCATAGTAAGAATAGCAGCTAAAAGAGAATGATTGATAAAAGTCAAATAATTTCATCTCTGAAAAGCAAATTTTGTGCAGGGAAAGTACTATCTAATATATGTTTATTTAGAAAAGTACAGACAAGCTTTCAAGGATGTAGACCTATTCAGATCTGGAACAGAAAGGAAAACCTTCAGGCTATGTGCAGAACTGGGAATAATTAGGCCACCTTTAGACTATCACAGTTTGGTGAGCGCTCACAGGTCTGTATCAGAAAGCTATTAATCTGATGAATGTCCTTACCAATATTTCATAACAGCTCAGAGGAAGTATTCTTTTTCATAATCCTTCTAGAGACTTCCACATTCACCCAGCTAACTTGTTTAAGTAGGATAATTTAGGGAGTTATGATCACTTTCATCAGCTAAGAGTCTCCATAAGTAATAAGTAGTTCTTCATTAAAAATTTAAACTGCTCAGCAGTCTCATTTCAGAAGTTAAGAAGGATTCAAGCTAAGGGGAAAAGGCAAGAATTTGCTCTCCCATAATGTCCTTAATGTGAGGATCTGTCTCAAGTAAATGATAAATAAATCCACAAGGATGTTATTTTTATTAATAGCTTGTACAACTGTGTTCTAGCAATTCAATAAGTAGTCTAAAAATAAAATATACACATACACACATGTACAGAAATGTTATCCGTGACACTTAAAATGCATTCTTTTGATGAGAGAACACTTCTTAGTGTAAAAGAAACCCCTTAGAAATGGATTTTTTTCTAAAACAAGAAAAAGTAAAAAGCATTAAATGCTTTGAGTATCTCTTTGTTTTCTGCTTGTCTTCAAAAACAGTTCATGACTGAAATCCTAATAAAACCTCAGTAACAATGTTATTTATTCCCCTTATTTTCACAATTCATTCAATAACAACCTTCAAGAAAAAAAAAGTAAATGAGTGAGGACATTATAATGCATAAGCATGAAACAACCTTGCTGTATCTTTGCAACTAATTTATTTGTTTATGCAGTAGGTAATAAAGAAAGGTGTTGAGCAATGTCAACACAGGACCAGCCAATATATTTTACTGGGTAACAGAACCATAAGCTGAAGTCTTAGGTGGGAGCAGTCACCGTATGGCTCCAATTACACAGGAACGTTTCTGACTGAACACTTGAATTCTCAAAACTTGGGATCTGGCAGAGAGCACAGCAAACTTGCACTGCCTGTTGTCCTCTCTCCACCTGCCCTTTGGCTCCTTGACTTTTTCTGGCTTTTCCTTGGACTTCCTTGGCTGTCCCTTGTAGCACTCTCTCCTGTTTGGCATCTGCTCCCGTTTCTTCCCCTGCCAGCCAAGCCTGAAGGTACCAGCCACTCAGGCTAATTAAATGTGCTGCAAGTGAGTTAACAGGTGGTGGCCCCAGCTGCTTTGGTTGCAGGGGTAGATAAGAGACCCATCAGTAGCCTGTGCAAGGCGCTGTGATTAATTAGGACAAGAAGCCATTTTCTAGGGAGGGAGAACCAGATTTGTAACAGAATTTTCTACTCCAAGGTAACAAGCAATATTTATTCAGAAAATGCAGAAATAAAGGGCTTTTTTAACTGCTCACCAGGTATGTTGACTATGTTCAATATGCATAAGACCTGCTAGACCACTTTCTTCATACAAGTATTTTCTCTTTACTACAAACTATGAGTTTTAACTTGCTTCAGGATATGTTCTCTCCCTTAGAAGACCTCTTATTCTGTTTTCTTTCAAGTAAACTTACATGTTTGTCAAGAAAGTTCTGACTGCTGTGGGAACTACTATCAAGACGTTTAAATAATAGCAACTAATATCATGTACAGCTGAAGAACTGGTTATTAAATCCTTCAACTCTACTGGACTTCTTGCACTAATCCCCTAACTACTGAATTAAACTCTCTGAAACTACACCCAGTCCTCCAGTCATTAACCCCTGGAGCTCCTCTTCCATGGCTTCAGCCCTGCAAGGATGTTTTGAGGCTGAATTATGCAGCTGCTTTACAAGAAGCTGCCCCCAAAATATCAGCAGAGAGCTGGGTTCCCTTGCTCTTTGCTGTAGAGCTGCAACACAGCAAGAATCCCACCATGCTTAATTACCCCTAATATTTTTCAGTTGAGTGGTGAACTTTGTAAAGGTGATGAATTTCCCTCTTTAATGACAATTACAGACAAACAAGAAAAATGCAGGAATTAATTCAGCATACCAGCAACCTTGCAGAGACATGATTTGAAATTAAAACTACCATAAAAATGAATATTGAAGGGGATGTACACAATCCAAGAGCTGAGAAAGTCCTTTCTCATTCCCTTGCTTCTCTGAATATGCAAAGTCATCTTCTGAGTTGTTAAAGATATATCTGCAACACAGCTGTGTCATTTGCATTTTACCAGTCTATCTGCAGAGCTCAGCACGAAGAATAATATTAAATCAATGTATGTCAATGCTTGCTTTGAGAAAGAACAGACATGCTTGCACTGACACACTGTCCAGCAAGGCAAGACACTAGCACAAAATAACTCAGCCTGTTAACACAGATAGTTAAGCAAGAAAGCCTCCCTCATATCACAAGGATTTCAGGTTATTTGCCTTCAGAAGACACTCCTAGCTATTCTAGTTTGTTTTGACTACCCCTCCTTTTAAAAGGGCCACATTTTAAACAATTTTTCTGTTCCCAACACGTTTTCTACCTTCCAACAGTGACTTCAGCCACATTGTGATTATTGATACCTTTAGCATATGGATTTCTTAGAGGATATATATGTCCAGTTCTTGCTCTTCAGTGCTTTCTCTTCCTTTTTGTCTCCCACGTCCCAATTTTTTTGGCCATGACAAAGAAGCCAGCAGACAGGACAGGTTCTAAAGGTCCCTGTTGTTCCATACTTAAAGCCAACTATATTTTATTTACCTTGTCTTCTGTACCAAGCAAATGTATGCTATAGCTTATGGAGTGATTCGAGGATTAAAAAAATGAAGGTTTAATCCTGTTTTAGCTGACAATTAAAATCACTGTGGTCTACCAGGACAGTATTTGATAGGTAATGCACAGGGATGATTTTGAAGTGACATGAAAAGGTGACTTACAAGGCAAAGAGATATTCACACTGACTTGTAAAAAGGCACGGAGTTGAAAAACGTGCACTGTCAATCAGTATTTCTCCACAAGGATAAATTTACAGCAAGCTGCAAGCATCATCAAACCACACATACATGGTAGTCAGTCAAGCTGTCCAGAATTCCCTTTCCTATTCACCTTCCAAATGTATTAAATGAAGCTCACTTGCAACAATGCCTTTTTTTTAAATACAAAGATTTTTTTAAAAATTGTCTTCTTTTATTCATGTTAAATAGAGATAAGAACTTCAGGGAAGTTCTTTTCCTTTTGTTATTTGATCACAGGCATTCTCTCTGTAAAGAAGAGAGAAGTTCTCTTCTGAAGAACTGCTTTTTGCAGAGTAACGAAATGCATTTCACAAAGAAGGTTTTTGAGTTTGTGCCTTGGAGAGAAGCTGTATAACAGGTGTTTCTGCTTGCTTTGTTTACCTGAGCTGAGCACTCACTGCTCAAAATCGTAGCCTTAAGAAAACAAATGATGGAGCATGTAAGCATTTGCCTGGAAAATTTGATATTAGGCTTGAAGCCCTTTCTTGTTAAAGCAGCAAAATGCTCCCATTGACTGGATGCAGGGTTCTGTTAGCACAGCTGTGAATACTTCAGGGAAGTGGGAGAAAGAGCCACAAATAAAGAATTAGCAATTACTATCTAGCTCATAATGAAACATACAGATATGTCCCAATCAACTTAATAATTCTCAGCCTGAACCGGGAAAGATAAAATAGTGGTAAGTTAATGGAATAGTTCCTAATGGTTCTTTAGCATCTTCCAGCTGGGAATCTCATTTCTCAGTGTGATTAATGTCAGCCTCAAAAAAAAGCACAAGGTCAAAAATTACTCCAGGTTTATGAACTTAAACGCCAGACAAAATAGAACAATGATGAAACGAAATAGCTGAGGAGGAGAACAATCAATAACTCTTTTATCTTGTCAGAATTCAACTCTGCAAAATTAATACCAGATAAGAAATCATACAACACAGCAAGGGGTACTTGGGCTTACAAGGATCTACAGATTTCTCTAAATATTGTTAATTTGCAATACTGTGTACATTGAGCATAGGAATTACTAGCTACAGGCAGTAATTTTGAAACAAGAAGGGACCTTCAATAGATCCACAGGAATCCCAGAATTAGAGCTGTAACTGGAAGCACAAAGCCCAAAGCAATCTAGTACAAGCACTGAAGGATGAGTTTTGAACTACATAAATATGGTGAGACCAATGCCAGTGTAAGGAACAAAAACAGCCACATCAAACTTTTTAATGGATAAGATTATCAAGATGGTAAAGAAAACCAAACTACACATCTAGGTTCAAAAACCAACCAGACCTCTGAGATAAACAGACAGAAAGGCATAACCTTATCAGAAGCTTTTTTGTGCATTGATACCGAATGACAACTAAATAGCAAATGGAAGGAAACATTTGTGTTTTGTGTTTTGTATTTTGTACCAGTTATGCCCCCCTTAAAAAGCAGACCCAAACACCCTCGTAATCCAAACCTCACCAAAACCCACGCTAGAGACCAGGAAATTAGACATCTCATAATAAGGGACTCATTTATCACCAGCAATGAACTGAAAATGGAAGCACAGATGACTAAGAATTCATTGTGTCAGATTTAAGTGTAGAAAATTTCCCACTGCTGACTGGGTCACCGCTTTAATATCGCTGACCTAAAGTACAACACTGCAAGAGTGACAGCTTGAAAAAAGAAAAATTTCTTTATCAAGCCCTGACTGTTTGTTTGTCCTACCTTCATCTAATGTGTTGGTGCAGCTGCTTTGGGCAGGAAATAAAAAATACTTCTGAAGCAACATTATACATCTCATGTGTTTCTAGCGTGATTGGTTCCATATTGTTGGGGCCCTCAAGCGCCTCTAGCAGAGATCCTCTGCAAATTTAAACATGTCCAACTGGATAAAATCAGAAATAGATGCTTCATCCCTACGGGCTAGGATGACTGCTGCCCAGCACTGAAATTCCAGCGGGGAAGATGATGCCCTGGCTCCAGTCTGAGCGCTGCATGCTGCCATGGAGTGCCGAAATGAGCACAGGAGCCCTGAGGGGACCATCAGCATCCCCTGCCAAGCTCCTGCCCTGGTGCCCCTGGGGCTCCTCTCTGCTCCTGACTGACAGCTCAGCCCAGGGCTGCCCCAGCTGGGACACCACTGACAGCGGGGCCAGCAGCCCCCAACCCCTGCTGGGTGCCACAGATGGGCAGCAGGCTTGGAGCACTGCAGAGGTGACACCAGACCTAGAAAATGTCCTTAAGCAGCATTTTTACTGTCTGGTCAGTGGGGACACTCCGAATTTGGTCAGGTCTCCAGTGGAAAACTTTAGCTCACTGCAAAGAGCCTGCAAACCTGAATAGGTGGAACAGAGTTTAGGTATCTTACATAAAAGAATCTCAGAAGATTTAGGCACTGATAATCACAGAACCATTGATCCAGACCTGTACAAATATCACGAACAACTTGTCAAGTGGCTCAGATCCCAGTGACACACCATTATTACTGCTGAATTTAAACAATTGCACGCTGTATCTAATTATTTGCTACTCTGAAACTTCAGCATATTATGATACTAAAGATTTTTTGATATATCCAGGATTATTCCAATTACTATGCTAAACTTCTACCATAAAAAAGAACAATATGAAAAGGAACTTAATATTTTTACTGGCTTCAAGTTTATTTATTTTAGTGGGAATATGGATATGAAAATTATGGAGAAAAGAGAGAGGAGAATAATACAAATGCACAAGAACCTTAGAAAAAGGAAAGCATATTTAGTGTATTGAACACAATCTTATTTCCTTTTAGGAGGTCAGACTATAGAGGATTCCTGGAAAAACCTTGTAATTTCAGAAGGTGCTGGATATGTAAAAAAGAGAGTAACACATTGGATCAAATAATACATCCAGCTATAAGAGACCAATCTGACATTGAACACTAGTTAAAAAATAAAACAGCAAAGAATTCTATTATTTTATGTTTCAAATAGGAAAAGAAATCTCAGAAAACACTGAGAAAATTTAAACTTTAAACCAGAAGAAACTACTGAGTTTACCCCATCATTCCTGTAAGTCAAGCTGTACAGTTTACTCAACTCTACCAAAACTTGTGTTGTTGTTCTACAGCTGTAGAGTGACCAAGGAGATGTGATATAATCTTGAAAGCTTAACACTGGAGATGAATAAGCTGTAAGTGCACATAAATGCTCAAAACTGAACAAAACTAAAGCATTAAACAACTCAGTGAGAAAGATTTCACACCTGAAGACTATTTCAAATACCTTTCAGGAAAAGCTTCTAAAAATGTTAAATATTTTAGAACTTTTACCTTAGCTACGAAACACTGAGCAATTAAACCAGAAACATTTTTTTATTAGAAATAATATATTTAAACTCAATCTAAGATGTTTTCCTTATGGTTTTTATTTTTCTTAATGATGATTACGATTTTGATTTTGAAAATGTATTTAGTCTTAGAAAAGTGACACATAGGAATGGAAACATAAAGGAAGTTATGTTAAATGATGAAGGGAAAACTGGGTAAAAGGCAATAAATAAATAAAACCTCCCATAAGCATTGATTGAAATGTTAACCAGTTTTACACTGATTAGCACTCATGCCTAAGAAGGCTCCCTAGGTAAGCTCCTATTTAAGCTTTTCTCCTCAGCTTGAAACTTGAACATAATTATGTTTGACGAGATTCAGGGTGAGTGTCCCAGGGTCCTGCCCCCTCCAGTCATCCCACTCAAAGTCCTAGACAAAACCTTTCCCACTTTCCTTGAAGCCTCCCACCACAGGTATCTTTCTCAAGACAAGTAAAACAGAGAAGTTGGTGTATAGTGAAATCTTGTCTAATATGTGCACAAAATGCAACTGCACCTCACATCCACTGGTTCAGGAATAGCTTTGAGACTCTTTCCATCTTTCTTTGTTAATTAACAACTGAATTCAGAAAAGACTAGAGCAGAAGATCCAACAGATGTTGACTCTGTCATAGCAGAATCCCTATTCTGTAAAAAATCAGACTAAAGTGAAACACTTCCAAGCCCTTCCTCATCCCATTCAGCTTATTTTATCAATATATATTTATAATCTGAATTTGTAACAATAGAAATTTCATATTTCATATTTCTTAAATATGCATGATAACCTAATTCTACTATTTCGATTCTAACAATTGAAAATAAAGGTCATTCATGAGTAGAAAAAAAAAATGCACTCAATGAAAAATGCTATAGGTACATGAAGATTTTTCTGGTGATATACTACCAAGGAAAATTTAGTCAAATTTAAACTGGCCCCTCATTTATCATATCCTGTGGGCAAGTCAGTTAATAGCTATATTGATTCTCTTTTGTGTTCATTCTTATATACATCATCCAACCAAGGTGAAAGCAACCATGAGATATTAATTTTAGAGAAAAATATTTAAATGATAAATGTTTGAAACTGCAGTTTAGGAATGATTATTATACAATGGGTTTGCTGCTCTTAAATTACAGGGTGTACAGATATAATCACACCAGGAAATATCACATTAATAAATACTGGGTGACCCCTGGAAGTGCTGTACTGCTAGGAATGAAAAGAGACTCAAACATAATTGTATCAGCTGAGGATCTGGGACACACTGAGCATCACTTTCACACAAAACTCAGGAATACTAGATTGCCTGGGAATCTTTGCTCAGTCAAAGTGCAAAATGAAATAAATATTTCAGACCATGGTTTGTTTGGCCTGCCAGTATCTGAAGATTAGAAGAGAGAAAAATATTCCATTCCTGATTTCACATCTTATTTCACAGGCAAATTAAAGGGAGTTGTTTTGTTTTTTTTTTGCTCCCACTGAAAAGTAAAGAGCAGAGAACATGACTCCCATCCTTGTTTTTTTCTGTTTTGAAGAAGGATGATCAATGCAAGAAAGGGAAATTATCTTTTTCCAAGGGCAGAAAAGATACACTGCACTTTGTGCAAATGGCTTCAAGTTTTTTGGTTTTTTGGTTTTTTTCCCAGGAGAAAGGTATGGAGCAGACTGTAAGGGCACACAACCAAAACACAGATCAAAAAATTGAATAGTAGCCATTACTATTAACACAATGTGTCTTTTTAAAATTCTAGATGCAGTGTAATTTTTTTTCTTTGGCCTCCTACTTACAAAATGTAACTATTCTTATGCAACTGTTTTTCATGTTTCAACAGCTCAACTAATAATCAACCCTTTATTCTAGACTAATTCAGTTATTATTTTATTCAATGTGTACATAAAAAGTTGAATCTTTCCAAGGATCTTTGTGATATTTTCTTTATTTAAAAAACTTCTCAACAGAAAACATTTTCCCCAATCAAGCCTGAAACTCCTGAATTTATTTTTTTTTTTCAATGTTTCAGGTTGTTCAGTGTTACAAGTTTTGTAAGCAGAAAATAAGACAAAGTTTAGGATGCATTAGTGTAAAAACTGTGTTCACAGAGGATTCCCTCAGCTGCTTCAAGGTCAAGGGGAGCTGCAAGGTGGGAGGTGAAGTTTTTCTTACCATCTTATTTAATCTTTTTGGAGAAAAGAGAACGGGAGCAGAGAGAGCACACATTTGGTCCGGCCTGTGGCTCCTTTTAAGAAAACAATTGATTTCTTTTGTATTTTTATTACTGGAAAAAGTGAAAACAGATATCTGAGGAAAAAAGAACCAGATCTCCTGTTGCAAGGACACTTGGTGAAATCCAGCTGGTGTCTCATGCAGTGCTGAACCACAGGGAAAGCCTGGGCTTGAGAGGAGCCCCCGACCGCTGCAGCTGAGGCTGCAGCCCCAGCGGGGTCAGGGAGGTGCCTCTGGGGGAGCTTCCAGGGGCCCTTTGGAGCTGAGCTACAGCTGCTGCTGCTGGGAGGGGAGGAGATGAAATTATAGCGTGGAAAGGGGAGAAAAGCAGAAAGTCTGAAGGGATGAAAACACAGCGTTTCGCTTTCATCCCTCTAATATTCTCAGGAATCCCTTTAGGGGGATGAAAGCCATCCCTTGTAAGTCTGATTCCTCTGTCTTTATGTTTTGCAGGCATCTACAGACAACAGAAATAAGTGATAATGAATAAGAATTGGAAACAGGACAGACTGCTGCCTGAGTCTCATTGAAATGAGTGTAGCAAGACACAGGCTCTTTCAACAAACTTTGTTATTTTAGTGAACAGCAACAACTAATATGCAGTTATGATACAACACCCTCGACAACTCCCAACCAAAAACCTCTTCAAGTCAAAAAAAGTCTTGTATACTCTTATGGTCACAAAGCTACAAACTTGGAACTTAGGAAATTGTAGAAGTGAAGCTGCATGACTGATCTTACTACAACTTCCCAAGGCACCTCTTCATCATTAATTTCGCGACCCTTTCAGAGTGTTGTCCCAGTGCAAAGAATAGAGAACCAGAAAGATAACAAGATAACAGGAGACTTAAGTACACCTCAAAAATGTTGGAGGTGTATGGACCCTGAATGATCAGGAATCAGACTTCTTTAAAAACATTTAATTCACAGATACCACTCCTGAATGCTCTCAAAAGCTGAACTAGCACATTTTCCTCAGAAGTCTGCAAGATGGACAAAGTATTATCATCTCATTTTATCTGGACATCTGAGGTGCCATTGTGGCTAGAGACAAGTTTTCTGAAGAAGGTTGCTCTGCAGATTTCCACAACCAAGTCTTCCATCCCCATGTTTAGAAGTTTCTGGTGTTGGAACTAATACAGGGAGAAAACCATCATTTGGGTGAATGCCCCAAAACCCTGATGATCTTTTGGAGCTTTCTCTCTGCTGTCTGATTGTACAAAGCTGACTTGTTTCAAAGTTTACCCTAGCTAGCCCAAGGCATCAAGCAAGCCAAAATTATTAGGAAAGCCTAAATGGGGCCATCTCCTGGCTTCATGAACACATCCAGACCAATAAATAACTAGCTGATTAGCATAAAAAGGAGCATTTGCAATTCTTATGAAAGGATCAGTAAGCATGTAACAATTTTTTTCCTTTCCACTGACTGTATTTAATATAATAGTTAATCTGTAATATCCTGAATAAGACACAAGGGTAGTGTCTGCTTTTTCAAAACACATTTAAATGTTATATATTAATTTTTTTAAAATCTAGGTTTATGCTTATATAACTAACATGAAATCAGATATAAAATGCAGGCTTTGATTGCTGTCTTCTATATTTCTTTAATCCTCCTAGTCCATTTCCCAGCAAAGCAAAATGTAAACCCTATGCCATTTTTAAGTATAAATGTGAAAGAAAATTTTTTGCCCAGGCAAATTTCTTTATGAGCTGCAGAAAATAAGGTTATGCTTAAAAAATTTCTTTTATTTTACAGGAAATAGTTTGTGACTGCTTGGGAAGAAAACAAAGAAAAAATTTACTTTGGAGAATATTCTGGCTCCTGGAATCAAGACAGCTGAAAGCAGAGGAAATCTTAAGGAGTGACAGACATTTTGAAAGAAAGACTGCTAGCCTGGAAACAATCTCAGCTGCTTACTTTTGAAATCAAATATCTTAATCTGTCACTTTTTTTCTGAGTTACCACAGTCAAATTCAGACAGGTACCAAGATGCCAGAGACCTCTCTCGATCTATTCCTGAGCCTCTCTGTACCACTTCTATCAAATGGGAATAAAAGACTAATGAATTCTAAAATTGGCACATTCTTAGCAAATTAAAATGTGTCTTCATGTCTTTGCTGTTACTATTAATTAAATATATGCAGTGGTTTGGTAAAAAGCTGGAATTTTAAGTTATGAAGCATACATTTATTTAAGACGTTTCTTAACCACTGAAACTTTCAATACTTGAGAAGGTTAAGAATTGTGTAAGCACAATTCTTGTCTTACTACCCTTATACTTCAAAGAGGATATTGTCTTTGCATTGTAATAACATCTTCAGAAACATAAACCTCTGTACCCTAAAAAATAATTCATTTTTGTGAGCCTAAATTTGCCACTGTTCCTGAAGCCCAGTGTTCTTACGAGCCTGCTCACTATTTTGGAAAACAATGATTTATTTCACAAAAACCCATTCAAATCTTAGAAACAACTACAGGAATTTTCTTTAACTAAAAGAGAAATATTAAAATGTTAGACATTCAAAATATTTTTTCTGCAATTCTCCGAAGTGATTAGCAACAACTTAATCTTATAAGCTCAACTTTCTTAGTATGATAAAACTAAACTACAGATTAGAACCTTCCCTACCAAGTAGGAACAAAAAATCTTAGATTATTTTTTGCCATTACTAGAAACTAGCGTCAAAATGGTTTCTGGTATTTCTGTGGTACTACAGAAACCCCCAGAAGCATTTAAACATGATGTTTCACAACAGAACCGTGATCCTAAAATGTTACAAACCAGACATATTTTCATTCTTCGAAGTGTCTCACTGCATACAAACCCCACATTTGCAGAAACCTCATAGGCAGCTTCTAAGACTGTTGGCTCAGGTTCTGCTAATTATGAAATGAACTGCAAAATGAGGGTTTTTTTATTCTCTATTACATAGAAGCAGCCCTTGTCACCCACCAAACTGATTTATGGGATCATTTCTAGATGAAGAAGCTACAACAGCTTGCTCTTTTGTAGTTTAAGAAGTTCATGACATTTCAGATATAGCAAAAAGTCTAATTTGGAAAGAAAAATTATGTGGTTTAAATATTTTTACTTCATGAAGCTGGGCTAGCTGCAGCAAACCCAGGTTATTCTCAAGACAAAGAAATCAAGACAAAAAAAATCTTGGCATCTACAACTGCCATATGGAGGATCCATGTGTCATTGTTGTGTGGTAAAATTATCTCCCAAATTTTTTCCCCAAGTTATTTTTAACATATTGACATTTTCCCAGCTCCTTTTTTCTTTCAAATCTGAGAGGAGGCGAATCTCCTTATTTTTGAGTACAGAAAAATAAATTTAGCTTGTAAAACTCCAGCTAAAGTATGAAATGTCTTTTACAGGCATAAACCCAACTTCTTCTTAAGGCCTAGTGTTGTGGGACTGTCCATGGCTTGAGGCTAATGCTCTCCCCAAGCAGGGCTGAGGGTCCATCCTTTCTCATGGTTTGATGCTGCTGTTTCTAACCTTCATGGTTTGTTAGCCAGGTGACCTTCAACCTTTGATCCTGGGAAGACTATTAGTGGTGACACCAGATTTGCCTGCAGAGCACGGCTGCAGGGGAGCGGTCCCAGGTGCACCATCAATGCACCTTTTCACATCGTTCTACAATTAATCACTGGGACATCAAAATACACTCAGAATGGGCATTTATAAATATATTATAAATAAAGGCATGTGAATATAAATAAAAATTGGCATTTAAGGGAGATAAGTCAAGCTGTAGCCATTATTCTGTTGTGACCCAGTTTTATGCATGTATTCCCCACTTATCCTAACCCAAAATAGGATTTATGTGTGTACTTTGCTTCAAGCAAAATCTTACTGCTGTGACTGGGGAGTGTTCTTTAAACAAAGCTGTAGAAATCAAGGACACAAACTTACAGAGAAATTATCTACATGTTTCAGAAGATTTTGTTGGATTGGGATGTAATCTCAGCTCTTTTGAATACAAGCTAGCATTTCAAAACTTGGGACAGGTTTGACTACACGTCAAGGAAACAATTCAACACCTGCCATATTTGGGGCATTATTGCAATAGCAATAATAAATAACATCCCAGAGCCTAGAGCTGTTTAAAAAAAATTTCCATTGAGAAACAACAACAACAAAAAAGTATACATCTTTTTCATTGTAATTTTCTCTGCTTCTTTCCTTCAAGATGGGTGTCCTCTAAAAGATTTCTTTCAGGATAAAAGACAAAAAGGAAGCTGTCTACGGTGAAAATAGTTCACAACTTAAATTGTACTGCGGTAGATGCAGCAGAAAATAAAGAGATTATTGATGTAGGAATGCTGTATCTAGATACTAATTTGGAAACAAACCTAGAATCACACATTTTCTTTTTCTTCTGTTTAAACCAGAATGGAAATGAAAGTATATGCTTGAGACAGGAAGAATAATAGCTCTGACAATAAAAAGTCCAAAGAATATGCCAAAATACCACAATTCTCAGAGCAAGACAAAACAGTATTGTTTTACCAAGCTTATGGAATTTGAAATACATGCTTCACACACAACACACCGTGATTCAAAACAGCTGACGTATTCTGAAGGAGAGTCAAGAAAAGGTTTTATTGACAATTGCAACTTAAAATGGATCCATTGACAAAACTGTAACGTGAACCAAAAGCCTCATCTTACAAAGTCTTTTGTCCTTTTTATAATGTGCTGTGGGAAGTCCCATTGACCCCATGGCTCAGCAGGTTAAGCAGGCAGCTACATCTTCTCCTCTTTATAGCTGAGTTTGCCTGCGACTCAGTAAATGAAGAATTAAGAACTACCAAGCTCAAAAAGTGTGCATTTTCATTTGTAGGCCAATCATTATGGGGACTCAAAGGAAGGAAATAATAGATAAAGAGAGGAGAGTCACAAGGAGATAAGAGGGAAGAAAAAAATTTGGCTGAGAAATGAGCCCCAGCTGCTGAGTCACAGAAACATTTCTCAATAAAGTTCATGAGGATGTTGCACATAGATTCAGTATGCCTGTGTGACAGCTGAATAATCCATGGATTAAGATTCACAGACACAGTCAGCATCCTTCCTGAGCTTTTAAATTGTAATGATTATCAAGCATGAAATTTTCCCTCTCTCTCTCTCTTTTTTTTTTTAATCAAGAAAATTTACAGATTGTATTGTACACACTTAGTCTCTAGGGACTTCCCATACCAATTTTGGCTATATATATATATTACCATTTGGCATTACCCTGTTATATAAGTAAGCATACAGAAAGGTGAAAAAACTCTAACAACCTTTTCCCAGAATATTTTTGTGAACTTAAGTAATAAATAATAAATTAAAAAATAAATATCAAGTCTACATAACACATACCATCCTCAGTACTGAGGGAAAGATAAATTCTAAAAAAAGTATAAAACCAGCCTCCAGCTTTCTGCTCCTCATATTCCACTATTCCCAGCAACACAGGCAAAACCTTTCTTGGAATTTCTCCATCATCAGTCCTTATAGGGCTGCATCCCAAACAACACCACAGTTTAATAGCACGAGGACAATCACCAACATCCTTTGATACAGTCTTTGTTTGCATGTAGTCATATGGCAAAATGCACAAAATATTACAACTTCAATGTAATATTGAGTTTTATGCCTTAAAACAGCAGTTAAGCAGATACTGTGTTCATTTCAAGAAGCCTTAGCCTTGCTAGAAAAGGAGGAAAGTGCTGAGAAATCAATATTAGTTCTATGTTTGCATTTCCTGGTGTCTCCAAAAAGACAGACTTTAGAAATGGTTTGTAAATACATTCATTTATTATTACATATTCACTAATAGACTTGTTCTGGGGAGTCCTATAATAGTGCAGTGCAGATTCCTCAGATTATGCAAAAAAATCAAAATACCTATTATATGCAATGTTTCTCATGTAAAATGATATGCCAACTTCCATAATCATTTCCTATTCTCTCTTTAGAAGAATTTGATATCTTTTAAACCTCCTAATTATAATAACAAATAAAAGACCTTTTTAGTAATAAGGAAGGAAACTGGCACAGAATCATAATAAAGAAAAGCCAGCTGAGGAGCCTGCTAGAAAACAATACTATGTATAATTGGTGTTTAATTATGCAGAATTAACAAATGGCAGCAGCACTGGTTGTATTACTTGACCAGGGCTCTTTGCCAAGTCAACAAGCTGGTTTTAATGTAGGAAGTAACCCATTCAGTTATCTGTGCCTTTGAGCAGGGCCCCGACTGCTGTGTTCTCCGTCTGCGTTGCCAAAAACATTTAGCAGAAGAAAGAAATCTGTTGATTTGCTAAAGCAAGATAAATTTCGGTCATTGATATGGGTGAATGCACCAATAAGATCATAAAAAAGTTTTCTAAACATTTTATTCATCTGGTGCCAATGGTTTAGTAACACCATGAGAGCTCAAAATACTAATTAGTATGAATTTGCAGGGTTGATATATTATACAATAGAATATCGAACATATTTATTTGAATATATTGCCTCCACTAACCCCTCCCCTCTCCATACACACATATCTGAATGTATTTAAAAACATGGCTAAATATTTATGTTCTCTAGAGCCTCATTAGATAATTTTCTCCTATGGTAAGCAATTAATCCGCATTTTGGAATGAGAACAACTACGATGATATGTAGGAGAAATTCGTGGAGAGAGTCTGCCAATGTGCCCACACTTACTACTGTTGCCTGTGATAAACCTCAGTGCTGCCTCACCAGCAGCATTTACTGCTAAATGTGGATGAGAAAAACCTTTGGGTGAAGGAGAAGGCAACAGAAACTCTTGGAGGTCCCCAAAACATGCAGCAGTCTGCCCTGCCTGCTGAAGCTCTCTTTCACGAGTAGGTTTCTTTGGGGGTTGTCACCCTGATAACATCAGCAGCAGATGTCCTGGGAAATGCATGAGAACCTGCAAACAGAACTGCATTGACACATATATTTATGCTGTATTTTTATGCTATTTGCAGGAAGGCACAAAACCTACTGAAAGCCAGGAAAAAGAAATAGAATTTGGGGTCTGATGGAACAGAGAATGTAGATTTAATCTGAACAACTGGGAAAGTCTCTGTCACACAAACTGCTCTACAGATTTGCATAGATTCAGGTTCACCTGAATTGTTAAATCCTAACTGATTTTCTCTTAGGTCAGACCAGGATTTAGCTTACTGCAAGATACAATGAGCTGCTCTCATCTGAAACTCTGGGAGAAAAGTTAATTTTGACTGATCTTTCTCATGAAGAGTCATTGTCACAGAAATCTGGTTGCAACTGAAGAAAAATTAAGAAAAGAAGATTGGTCTTTGCTTTCAGTGCTTCTCAGGATGATAGAGTGCATGCAAACCAAGGCCTATAAAAATTAAAATTTAATTAAAGAATTAAAACTTGTGGAGCACCAAATGTGATGCACAATTAAGTGGGGTCCTCTTTTACATCTTTAAAAATAATGAGCTTTAGCATTCAATACTCATTTTAACACCCACCTTTACTGGCAAAGAACGGTGCTTTTCTCTTTTTTTGCAGTACTTTTTCAATGACATTCGGTCTCATAAAAATCAATTCTTAAATCCGCAGCATGTTATGTTTGGAAAGAGAACATTAAATAAAAATGCTCCTCCATGTGTGCACATACATCAGTGCACGACTTTACAAAGTTGAGCTACTTCCAATGCAAACACAAGTAAATCTGGACATCCTCATATATTCACTGTTTTATAGGCCCAGTAAAACTTGATCAAAATCCACTTATACTTGTGGGGTGTGTGACTTAACCTTAAGGGTAGATTAATTAGATTAACAGACCACATACTGTAGATTCCAGTACTTCCTCAATGACTATTAAATTACACAGAAGGAATTATGTTTTAAAGTCCTGCTTCCTTAAATCAAATTCCAACTGTCACCTTTCTCTCATTTATTAGACTGCAAAGCTCTTGTTCCTTTCTTAATAAAAACTGAACCTCTGTTAAATTTCATCCTTAGTACTTGACGTTATTCGTCATTTCTGTGCTTAGGATCAGATAACTACAGAACCTGATCTACACATTAAGAACCTGAGAATCTACTGAGAATCTGGGTCTACACTGAGAAAATACACTTCATAACAGGTATTCTACCAAAGGGGTGAAAGAGGTGGCACTAAATTGGTAAAGAGTTGTAGAATAGTAGAATATTCTTACTTTTAAATGACCAGTTTCAAAATGTTGTCCAGACAGTAAGTGAAAATTCTTTATGCTTTCCTAATATTCCCAGACAACAAGGAGCCTGGGGATGTGTAGAAACATGAGCAGAACATTCAGTATTTCTCAAAAAGCACCAGAGAACCTGTACTCACAACACAACAAGGTGAAGAAAAGAGAAAATATTTAGAGCTTTCTTGCATCTACCTATAGACTGTTCCCAGGATGTTATAAACAGCACAACAATTAAGAAAATATGCCAAGCTTTAAAAACTAACATCTGAGCTGAGATCTCTGTTCTGAAAAGGCTGTATAGCTGGAAGGAATATGACAATAGCAGTGCCAAGGGAAGGTCAGCCCTCTGCACTCCTTTGATGCAAGAAGGGAGAAGGTGGAATCTCAAGATCCGTGACACAAGAACATTATATAGAATATATACATATTAACATAGAATCTACTGCATGCTCCTGCTGCCAGCATTCCTAGAAACACTGAGAAAGTATGGCAGAGTCTGACATAATGGATTTTTTAAGCTTTCAGGATGCCAATACCAGCTTTGAAGCAGTGCCACACAGTCCACCACCAAACACACTGGTGTGTGCCCAACCTTGGTCCTCATTAGTGCTCCAGGCACCCAGGACTGTCCCATAAGGACATGAGAAATGCTTGCCATCATCAGGACACTGCAGTCTTCTTCTGCAGCTCCTGTGTGGCCTGTGATTAATTTCACAGCACACTCCCAGCTTTCTCACTGCATTTGTTGCTGATGGAGCTCTTTCTGTGCTGCCCACATTGCTGGAAGTGGGTGCTGGCAAGTGCCTTTACAGAGAGCACAGTTGCTTTAGCAGCAAGCAATGGCTCCCAATGCCAGGCCAACTGCCTTTATGGGTCACAACTTACCCAAATCTGTGTAATTAGAGGCAGTAAACTCTGTTCTGCAGCAAAAAAAGTCTTGGAGAAAAAACTTGATGAAGAAAGACAAAAGAATCCTTCACCTTTATTTACAGTGTACTAAAAGCTACCTACTTAGATACATTTTTAAGACAGAAATTTCATTTCATTCCTACCAGGTAGGCAGAGCCTCTAAGCAGTCTGAGACAAAGAGGGTTTGGAACAATGGATGAAAAGGCAAATCCTGACAACCCTGCACTTGTGTGATCAGGTAGCAGAGCCCAGGAGGGGAGCCTGCTAAGGCAATTAAGAGCAGGTGACACTTGCCAAGAGAGACTTCAGTCTTTAGGCAATTCATGTTAAGAGAGACTTTGACAGATCCTACAGAACAACCCAAAGCTTCCCCAAACAACTCAGAACTTCTTCAGAATTTGAACAGAGTCCCACATCTGTGTGGCAAGCTGTGAAGCACTCTTACCACAATCATGGCAGTGCCTAAAAACATTCTTTAAATAATGTTATTTTATTCTATTGGACTTTTATGTCCTGCTGATGCTGACATCTTTGTGCTTTGCACAGCAGAAAAAGGAAGAGTACATATTTTACACTATCTACCCCTGCCATCCTAATTTCGATGCCACCTCCATAGTGGTTTGAAGCACCTGAAGTAAAACTATGACTAGAAGAGCCTGCCCTCATTTATCAAGTGCTTGTCAGCTAGAGGTAAGAGCTAAAATTGCATGTCTAAAATAGGTGACATGGTATTGCTCTGTAAATAATGCTAGAGGGTTTCTGCCCTCAAATGCTTACAGCTCTGAAACAGAAAAGAAGCAAAATAGAGAGGCTTCATTTGCTGTATTGCACAAGTTAGCAGCAGAGAGAGAAACAGTATGCAAAACCTCATCTCCATTCACTAGACTTCATTTGCAGAGCCAAAGGTCTTTGTAGAATCACATTTTGAAGCTTAACAAAAAATCCTTTCCTAAAGAAAATTTTGCCATGATATTAGAAAAAAAAAAAAATCCCAAGAAAACATCCTTCTCTATTCCTTGCATCCTTCAAAAATAAAAAATTTTAATGCCTTCATCTTCTCACTTAAGATAGAAATCTGCATTCTGGACTCCATTTTTCTCTCATCTGATTACCATATTGAATCTGGGGGGGAAAGGCACACGGTGAAAGATACATTCTTTGAATGAAAAAAGGAAAAATTCTTAGTGTCACAGATGGCTGTCAGGATGAAACGAAGCTTGTGTCTGCTGAGGGAATCAGACCTTAGTGTGAAATCTGAATAGAAAGGAACATAGCAGAAGGCAACATTTCAAAAGGAGTTCAGCACCAACTGGCATTGTGAGGGTTAATTTACTGCCAGGAACTGCTGGGCTTTTCATTCTCAGTAGACACACAATAGACAGCTCCCAAAAGTACCCATCATAATCACAGATGCTGGGGATTAATGCTAAAATGAAAGCTTCATGAATATTAAAAATATCAAAACTGCTAATGATGTAGCAGAGTTTGGAATAACAACCAATCTGAAAATCTAAGAGTGTGCCACCCAGACATAGTGAGACACTGTCTTTTTAAAACTGATTAAACCTACTCAATTTGTAACAGAAAGAGGCTTATGCATATTAGGAGCTGAATTGAGTGCCAAACTTTACAAATTGCACAGGCTAATTACCATAATTAAGCTTTGGATTGAAGAAGAAAATTCCATTTATCTCAGAATGACTCAGTGGAACTTCAACAAAGAAGACAAAGTACATCAGATGGTTTGGCCTTTTTTTCTTTTAACCTAAGCGGTGTTTCAAAGGCAGTTGAGAAAATAATAGAGTGACAACATAAAAATACTTTTTCTTGAAAAATTTGAAAAAAAAAAATCACTGTTTAGGGATTTGATTTAAGAATTTGTTGTAAATGCTCCTCTACAAACTTGTACAGTAAAATTTGTCCTGTTTTTCAAATATAAAAGCCAAAGAGAAGACACTGGGGAGGTGTTTGAGCCACCCTACTCTCCTGCTGCTATGCTGATCTCCTGTTTGCCCTCATGCCAATGCAGAGAAGTTATCTCAAAGGATGAAATATCAGCTACATTTTGTGATAAAGATTACATGTTATTGTATTACTCTGAGCTGGATCCAAAAACTTCCACTAATCTCAGATGGGATTTGGATCTTTTCCGTAGGGAATGCTTCGTCTGCGAGCAATCATAGCACAGCTGTGAAAACTTTATTATAGGGTACAGAAAAATGTCTTGCTCCATTTCCTTTCCTAGCCCAATCTAGGAAAAAAATAGAACATGAAGGTCCTCCTTAAACTCACCTAGACTTTTAAGCCAAACATGTGGGAAACTGTATGTGTGAAGCATAATGAAAATGAGAATGCTGAGACACTGAGGGAGGATTAATCCTCCCACGTACAATGTGACTGACTTTTCACCCATCACTTACTTCAGTTCTGTTTGCCTTTATCTAATTTTTGCTTCTGTGATGATGTCTATACATTTTCAGTTCTCTTTACAGATTAAATGCCTTAGAAACAAAATACCCTGAAAAACTGCATGTAGAGGTTCATTCCAAGAAAAAAAGCTCTACATGCATAAGAAAAACCCCAACAAAGAAAATTAACCAGAATTGTATTTTATTCACTGTAGAATTCTGGACAGTTGCAATAGATTTACTATTCTGGGCATGGTGTAAATATTTGTATAAGTAATTATGGATTAAAAGCATAGCTAAGCATATGACAGAAACCCAGGAAAAAATAAAGAGATCTCCTAGTTTAAACATAATTTAATGCATCTAGTTCAGAAGGATCCTGGGGCCAGAACACAACTCTGCAAAGGGAGACCAGAAACAATTTCAAATGCAACTGGCTAAAAGTGAGATGTATGACACAAAAGAAGATGAGAAGGACCTTGTAATGCTTGGGTATCAGCATAGATGTTTGTTGGAACACATTTTTATTAAAGAATCACTAAAGTTACAAAAGAACATATTTATATATAGATAAGAAGAAACTACCAGCAGTTTCTTGTTCAGTATTTGCATCCATCAAGACCAATTCAAAATTTTAATGTGGCATTACTCATCTCATTTGTGCAAACCACACAAAGCTTACAAAGTCTAATCTCGTTTAACAGCTAAGACAGAGAAATTACTACCACATTGATTTATTGTGGAATCAACAGATACTATATTAAACCACCAGATCTTGGTTTCTTACAAAAAAGTCTTCCATCTATGTATGCCATGCCTGTCCCTCTTTTATGTGGTTCAGCCAACTCTGAGATAGCCATCAGCTGAAATTCCCCACTATGCAGACTCATCACCCTGGCAGAAACACGACTCTGCATTCTGAATAATCAGAATGCACTCACTTCACATGCTCAAAATTAAGCTTGCGTTGCTTTGTGTGGTGTCAGAAGACAGAAAGAAAGAAAGACAAGTTGTGGAGACCCTCTCATCATGAGGAATTTCCAGAACTGGATATGCAAGTGATTATGCTGAGGGTGCACGTGTGTGAGACACTTGGTCTGTTACCAATTTTGTACATGGAAATGTATCACACTCCCTGTATAAACTGGCGAAGCACTCATCTGACACAGTAGAAACGCAAGGAGTAAAAGAAGCAGAGTAAGATTTACAGGTTTGCACCACTCTCATAATTAAAAAAGGACACAAACATTAATTACTATTGTACATCACAAGAAAGATTATCTTTTCTCTTTTTACATCATTATAAAAATTTTCTTGTTCTTCTATGGAGAACATATTCCAGAAACACAGGCAGCTGTTACCAGATGGAATAGTAACAGAAAAAGTCACACTTTAAACTGTCCTAATATGACTATGTCTGATTCTTTCTATATCAATCTGTTATCAGAGAATCAATTTTCTCACTTTTTCTCACCAGCCCTGTGTCCAGTAGGGAACTCAGTGGCCTAAAAACTGCACCAGCAGCTCGTGTCAGGCAAACCACTGAAATGCCCAAGCCCTGATTTTTAAGCCTTCCTCTGGCATAAGAGTTTTCTCTCCAATAGAATAAATTAGTGAGTGGCTTCTAGAGATGAAAATACATTATTTCATTATTCTGACAGCAGGACACTCATTGATTGAATTGAAAATCATGAGAAGTTCAATACCTTGGGGGATAAAATTCCAGCACCTAAGGTGTGTCCGTGATTTATCTGATCTTTGGTGGTGGACCATTCCTTGAGTACTTGTGGCTAGAATGAATTGCATATTGATAGTATTTTACTTAATAAAACAATCTCTCTGCTTCCTCAGAAATTTTATTTGTTGCACTCATTTTAGGGCCAAGAAGAACTTTTTTTATTCATAGATGTGTAAACAAGCTCTTAAAACACATCTCACTTGATGTTTACAACCTTTCAACAAAAACACCCATATGCAAGATGCCCTACTGTAGGTTCTCCCTATTGTTGATTCTTCAGATAAGAACAGGAAAGAAAAATTCTAAATTTTAAGGTTTGAATGACTGATTGCTCAGTTAATGATCCAAGGTTTCACATAGCCTGTTTCTTTACATTTGACTGTTTTCAGTTTTTTGTCTAAACTAGCAAAACCACTTAAAATACCTTAATACAGTCTATAATTTTGAGGAGGGAACACAGGAAAGAACAGCTACAGTTCCATCATTTATTATCTGCAGGAAAAAAAAAAAATCTTCAAAATACTTAAAATACAAGTAACAATACAAGAACTGTTTCTTGCTGAAACTGCATTATTAAAGTAACTTAATTCAAATAGTTCTATATTTTACACTTTTTGACCTAAAATAAAAGTGTATGTACATATTTTTGAGCAACTTAAAAGTTAAAAAAGAAATAGCCAAAACAGCTGCAAACACAGTGTAGTCCTAAATATTAATGTTTCACCAGCTTAACAAAACATTAAGGATCCTTAGAGGCTGGGATATTATTACTGAAGAATTATTGCAGTTTATAAAATGTCTGTAATTTCTAGAATCAACCAGGATTTTCTTTTGTTTCCATTACATATAAACATGTCCAGTGATGGTGAGCTAAAATGGTCAAGCTTTGCTTTGGTGTTAAGAATAAAGGTGCTGAAGAACCAACTCTTGCTCCTTCAATGAGCTCAAAGAACCTAAAATATGCCTTCCTTAAAAACTCTAATTCTTGTGCTGGCCTAGAAGGAACATGGCAATTTAACCACCTGATGCTAACGAGGCTCTGGAAGTCTTCCAAAAATTATAGTATAGAATTGAATGCCTGGGTGTTAACCTGTCAGCACAGCAGAGCACAGACACAGAGGTTTTAAAATTCCTGCTTATTTTTAAAGTATTTCCAGACATAGAATAGAAAAAAAAGTCACTCAAGCCACCTTGAACCTTTACTATGAAAAAGTGTAGACATGATCTAAATGATATATGTAATGATTTTTAGAGGGAGAAATTTGGGAAATACCCTCAAAGAGTAGAGTAGGATTTGGAAGAGAACATATCTTCATATTGAACCGTGGACTATAAATATGCTGGAACGTCATTTATTCTGAATCTTGAATTATGAACAGAATAGTGGCAGGATCCAAATACTCCAATAATTAAGGAATATATTGCCTATCACCTGTAGGTTACTGGTTCAAATTCTGTCAGTTGAATAGTGACAGAAAGTCGATATAAAGGCAGTGGCTGTTCCATGAACTACATGTGAATCGGGTAAAAAGTCCAAGAGCAGATCTTGGTGCTGTACAATTCCTGATGAGTAACAGCTGGCACTTGTAGGAAAATGGTGAAACTGAGCTCTCTAGTAAAGACTCATGTTATGAAAATATGCATTTGGAAGCAGGGTCTGCACATCCTTTATGCTGTAGGTTCCAAAATCCATCTACCTTCAGCTGCTATTAATGTGGCATGAACATAACACATTGGTTACAAAACCAACATCACCCAGCATCATATTCCAAAACTCTGCAGAAATCGCTTTTGCTGCCCAGGGAAATGCATTAACTTCACAGAAACGCTCACTCCAATGAATGGTATTCACCAAGTCTCCCTCTTGAAAATTAATTGAAAGCAATTAATGAAAATGATAATTTTAGAAAGGCTATATTGGTGCCAGATGACTCTTACTATGATGACAATATGAAAACAATGCAAAGATACCACCATTAAAGATTTTCATTCTAATACAACTCTAATTTATACTAATAGAGTTTTTAAAACATAAAATTAAAAGCTTAACTTTGTTGGTTTTTTTTTTTTCTTTTTTTTGTTGTTGTTTTTTCAGGGGTTTCTCTTCAGTTGGCTTTTTTTTTTTTTGAAGGTTGAGAAAAACAGAGGGAAGAAAAGGCAGGAAGACAGATTGCATTCTTCTTTTCCTTACAGCTTATTATTAGCACAATTTTCTGATTTAAAGTTAAAATTTTTCATTCTAGAAGTTCATTTCTGGTATATTTCAATGAATTACAAGTTTCAAGTTAGTTTCACTCCCAGGAACCCCAAAGTAAAATTATTTTGATGCCAATGGGGCCAGAGCCTTGGGGAATATGTCACGGAAGCAAATTCATTGGTGCTGTAAATCAATATGCTCTCTAAATTTAATTTCCCATGCTGGACAGAGTTTTTTTAGAAAATAGGAAAGCCAGCTATTTACCACCTACACTGTAGATAATGCAAAAGATTCTGCTAATACCTTGTGGAAGCACAGTAAAAAACTTAAATTATTTAAGTCATCAGAGTTTAAAAGGCATGTTTTTGGAACAGATTTAAGTGTCTCTGAAAGGAAAAAATAAATAAAATTAATAGGTGCTAAATTAAAGAAACATTTAGAAAAATGAGTGATATTATCAATGCTTTTATTCATACTGCCCATGTCATTGTATATGCCTCTTAATGGCATATTTTCATTTTCAATTTCTCTCAAATTCTTATAAAATGCTGTTTATTTCAGAACCTCAGTTACATGACTAACATAACAGTTTTCCACTAATTTCAAGGCAACAGCTTTTCTGACATGCATTTTTAAAAGAAGCTCAGTTATTTACTCAGGGAAAATCCTTGGATTTTTAAGTTACTCCTTTTTCAGTAGATCTAGCTTCTTCTATGCAAATTTTCTATCTCTTCCACAAGTTATATTTTATATTAGTTCAAAGACAAAGAAATAAACCTCTGCTATATTTTTATCACTGAACCTTTTCCACTGCAGCTGAGCTGCTGTTTCACCTAAACAACTTGTAGTACAAAGAGAGGGTAAGTAGCTTTATCTTGGTTATAGCATAGGAGATATTCTTTGAAGGAGCTAAGGAGTACTTGCAATGCATTTAAAATGATAATGCAAAATACTTGGAATATTTAGGAGAAACCTCAAAAAAAAAAAAAAAAATCAAACAACATGCCCTTTCCACAAACACTTTGTTTTGTGGGAAAGGACGACCAAATTTGTAATACCCTGTGAACTGAATGTGCATCTACTTAGCAAAACTCTTTTTAAACCACAAAAATTTGCAGATATCTGTATCGAGGCTGGCTACTATTCTCCAACAGTGGACAATAATATTAAACACCTGCTTTTACAGCCTTCTGGATGAATATGGCTGCTTCTGACAGATAAGTACTGGAACTAAACCATCAAATTACAAACCAAATCAATCTCAGGAGGAACAGAAGAGAGGGAGAGAGTGGAAAAGGATACAAATGTCTATCTGTGTGCAAGCAAGTGATAAATCATTGAGCACGACATTATTTCCTGGCATCTTTTTATAATGTGGCTAGAGACTGATGAAATACGGAACCAGCCATAGTAAATCTGAAAACTGGTTCTATCAGGCCCCGATTTCTGTCTTTGCTGGCTGTTCAGAGAGCTAAAATATGCCTAATCTATTTGACAGTATTAGAGACGCAAGAAGACTTCTCATAATCCATTTGCAGTTGGAAGAATGAGTTAACTTTTTTATTTAATAGAAAGGCCTAAAAAGAAAAGAAGTTATAAAGAAACTAAATACATTGCACATGAAAGATACTGAACATTTCAGCAACAGTTGGTGATAGGAGTCCCAAACAATACACTTGGAGTGGAAATCACTGCCACATGTTTAATGTATTTAGGATGTGATGCAGAAGGGCAAGATTAGTACCAAAATTCTAGATATGTGTGGGGAAGGAGATAATCCCTAAGGAATTCCAGCTCCACATAATAAAGGTGAAACTGCTCTGCTCAGGTTTCTCCAGGCTGGCTGCAGTTACATCTGTCTTCCTATTCCCACCACTGGTTTCACGTGCAGCTGCACCAAAACCTAAATGTGAGGAGAACCCAAGAACCCATCTGTGCTTAGCACAATATTGCCACAGGCACTGGAGTGGCAAACATGCAAATGAGACGATTAATCAGAAGGTAATTATGCTTGGGTTACCCTTTCTGTTACAGGACTGCTTTGATAGCAAGATTAGGTATTATACATAGGAACAGCTCATAGGGGAACATATTACAGTACCCTGTGAGACAGTTTAAGACCCTTTACAAGCTTATTTTCTGTAATATTTAGATGAATGCTTCGTTTATATGGCATGAACTAAGTGAATCTTGACAGTGAGAAGCAAGTCTATAAAATATTGATTTCTAAAATAAAACATTAACATGGCACCTTCCAGCTGAGGTAATTCCCTGCCACATAGTACAATCTATTTACTAATTTCCTGCAAGAATTTTTATCTCAAATTCAGTGATCCTCAAATCTTTCTGCCTTTTAGGACTGCTGCTGCAAAACAAAGTAAGAGTCACTAAAAGAAGAATAAAAAAAAAAATTAAAAATAATAATAAAAAAGGGAATCTTCACTAATTATTCAAAACATCTTGTTTATGAATACAGATGAATAAGTCAAAAAGCAATAAATCTGTAGCAGTTAAGCTGCAGAGTAATAAGCAGAATTTTTGTGCCCCGAGCATAAATATAAGGCACTGGAGGATTTCTATCTCAAATTTTGTGAAAAATTGCTTTAGAGGACCTCCAGTGATATCCCTGGCTGCGACTCTTGGATCAGCAACTGGCTTATTACCTGCCCTAATTCCCTGATGGCTCCTCTGCGAGCAGCAGGACTTGCTGCACTTTGGGATTGGGTGTTATTCTGCTCCCCCGTACTCCGGGGGAAATCCAGTCCGGGTTTTCCAAATTACCGAGTCCATTCTGTACTCTGGAAAAATCCAGTCCGGGTTTTCCCAGTTTCCGACTCCATTCGGTACTCCGGGAAAAATCCAGTCCGGGTTTTCCCAGTTTCCGACTCCATTCCGTACTCTGGGAAAAATCCAGTCCGGGTTTTCCCAGGTATCGACTCCATTCGGTACTCCGGGAAAAAATGCAGTCCAGGTTTTCCAAGTTACCGACTCCATTCCGTACTCCGGGAAAAATCCAGTCCGGGTTTTCCCAGTTACCGACTCCATTCGGTACACCGGGAAAAGTAAAGTACATTCTCAAAATGTGTCATTGTTATATTGCACAGATGATTCAGATTATATTATTCAGAGCACAGCTGACATTTAACATTCATTTCTGTGAACTGTTTAACTCCCTGCATGCACACGTTTCCTACTTTTCAGCTTTTATAGGACCTGGGCATAGACTTCAGGAATCAGTGGAACAACATACTTGTGAGAGCTAGTTCACAAGACAAAGACTTCAGTGCTAAGTTGCACTGAGGACAGTAAATCTTTATGGACTCTATGTTGTCTCTATCAGTTAAGCCATTTTCCCTGCTGAGAAGATTTAGGGCACTTCGCTGCGAGGGCAGTGTGCCCAAGGAGAAGCACTTTCACAGATGTCAAACACAATAGCCCGTTCACAGGTGAGAGTTACACCACGATTAGGATCACAATAGCAGAGGTTCCTGTTTCGGGAGGAACTATTAAATGCCCCAGGATCCATTATTTATACCAAAAATATTTATATGTGAGCAGGTATCGTGTTCAGCTTTGCCCTCCTGGAGGGCCTGGCAAACTGAGCTGAGGCACAGGGAGCACAGCTTGTCCATCCCTCACTACCCTGCACCTGCAACCCTCCATGCTCTCACTGGGGGGAAATCTTGAAAGATTTGTACCCAAAGTTAAACACTGCAAGAAAATGAGGATGAGATGGATACACCTAAAATATATTTTTCCTCTGCAGGGACCTCCTGTGAACTCTAGTGAGCTGTCTGTGAAGGTGTTTAAGGAGGGATTGTGATTACTGAGCTCTGGCACTCATACAAAGGCAGCCTGTGCAGGTTAACTACAACATTCCTCTAAAACACTTTGGTGTGCCCCCTTTCCTGCTTCCCAGCCTGCTCACTGATGTGGGGATTACACCTCTGATGAAAAGCTCTGCCAGGGATTTTCCACTGGTCTTGTTCAGAGTGTGGAAGCTGGTCGCAAACGTCAGTCGGTTTGGAACCTAGCTAATTCCCACTGGGTTTTGGTACCCACATTCACCTTGGATCAGGCCTTATTTAAAAGAAAAAAAAGCTAAAATGGGCACAGCAGCAGTGACAGCCTTTCTTGTGAACAGTCTCATGGCAGCTGTCTGGCTTTAGGAGTCGTTCAGTGCCTGGAATTGCTGGATCAGCCTCTGCTGTGCCTGGGCTAAGGCTGGTGATCCGCTGGATCTGCGTGTGCTAAACAAGCTCCTTTGAATTCAGAAACTCTTCAGTCCTTTCACCTGAGCACCTAGGCATTAGCCTGTTTCCCACAGAATTCCCACAGGAATTAGGGAGATAAAGAACCACTGAAATCATTGTAAAATTCAGAGCTTTTGGTAAGGAAAAGGCTCTTGTGCCTCCCAGATGCTCACTGGCACAATTGAAATAACACTAACTTCTGTATCAACCCAACAGAAAAGGAAAAGTAGCAACCAAAGATAAAAATATTGCTTCTCCAGTGTATTGTTCAGTGCTTTGATATCAACTGTGAGATCCTAAGTTAATCAAACACTCATATAATTCCCCACAAAGACCTAGTAACCTGAGCCAAATCACAACATTAAGATAAATAAATAAACTCACAGGAAACAAGTAATATTGGACAGCTACTTTAATACCCCTGCTGAGTACACAGGCCAGGCTTAATTTTGTAGAAAGATGAAAAAAATGATAAATTTAAAGCTGTGGTGCTCCATCACTTGAGCTTTTCTTACATTTCTTATGAGGTGAGATGGGACAGACCTTCAGGGTGAATATGTCTGCAACCTTCTCTTACATCCAGTACTCAAAGTGAACCAGAGGATGAAGAAAATAGGCTTTATTCAAATAGAACCCTCAGTATTTGAGAGAGAAAACTCCATAGACAGAAAAAAAAAAAAGCAAAAAGCGACTGTCACAGTGTCTGTGATAATCCCTAGAAAGTTATTTCTATCCCTGTTACTGTCAGTAACTGAGTTATTTTTGATTTATTTTTTTTTTACATGAGCTCCCAGTTTTATCTGTGCTGTGACTATCTACTTTTCTTGTCATTCACCCACACTTGTGAGACACCTTTTCCTTTGGAGAATGACAATCTATTGACAAAACAAGTAACTTTTTTGTTCATCATGGCTGTAATTCTGAAAGAAAAAATGTTCTCTGTGAAGACACTTGCATCATTTGAAATCTGAGTAAAGGTTTCACACAAGATGTGTTAAAAGTCAACAGAAAATAAAATAAGATTAATTAAAGAGTGACAGTCAAATGATCATGCTAAGTGAGGCTTTAAAAGCACAAGTTTTGCCAAGAGTGGATTATGCATAATGGATTTGTACGGGAAAACAGAGTAGAACACAGTATTCTATTTTGTAATATAACTTCTTAAAACAGTTTCACAGAGAACAAGAATCCAACCCCATTTAGACCAAAATTAGAAGATTGTGCTAAAGCTCTACACAGGTGAAGCCAGGGGTTTTTGTCTTTTACCAACATAAATTAATAGGGCATTTAAAAAAATTTGGCTCAATTTGTCTGCCTACATTCAGTAAAGGTGAGTTCATATCTTTTCAAAGTGCCAAATCAGCCAAAAGGATAAAAGTTATTATAGTTCTAAGTAATCCCAAAAAATACAAGGCTTAAAGTTTAACTTTCTTCTCACTGACTCTGTATAAATTATATTACTTTAAAAATGTGATGCATTGCACATATTCTTCCTTATCCAGAAATCTCTTCAGATTAATTCTGAATATAGTATATCACAGCACATACATTCAGATTTCAGTTCAGCTAAAGAATAATAATGATGTGATTAAAATGACTGTAAAATAATATAATTAAAGCTTTTAGGTGATCTCTAGAAGCTGGGATAAAGCACTTTGAAAGCACTCAAGCCTCAAATATGTTTCTGAAAAACATACTAAAAATATACTACTTTAATTTAATTTCTTGGCTATTAAAGAAAACAGCATAAACCTCCCCACACCATTTATGCTTAGTTTGCTTTCAAATCGAACTTTCATCAGATATATGTGAAGCTGATACAAATACAATATAGAAATACCATAGAAATAACAAATATTGCCAACTGCCTGGTAATATTTCCCTATGAGTGGATGGTTACAACAAAATGTAGGTAGATTTTTTAACGAAAATAGTTAAATCTTTCAGTATTGTTAGTGTAAATAGTGAAATCGTTACCAGACTGCAGAGAGTTGTTAAAGAAGTGGTAATGAGGCAGCTTCATGAACAAATGACTGCTGTAATATTTGTCATTTATCCTTAACAGGCTGAAATGATGTAGAAATTGAACTGAAACCACACCAATATAACAACCCAGGGAAGGCTGCCTTTAAGTGATTTTTTTTTTCTTTAGTTAGCATTATAAGCAGCTTCTGATACTTTAACTAAAGCATGCTGTTGATTTGCCTGTGAATTTTAGCCAACTGGACAGAATGCTCCTTCATGTTATTGATGTCAGAGGCCCCAAAGGAAAAATTGACATTTTTTCACTTTTTTTACATGGATTAGAGCTTAGGTCTTCCCAGCACAACCTGTTATGTACTGTTTACAATGTGCAAATCAGAAGTGAAAATCTGTGAAACACTTTGTGGTGCTTTTCTCAGCTTGGGCAGCATCAGATGCTCAGCCTTGTCATTCACTCCCTTTCATGCAGTTCTGTTTGCTCCAGGAACTCAGCATTTAGTGATTGAGCAGCAGCCAATGCACTGTGCATGGGATGTAGCACATCAGTGATCACGGTTTTGTTTTCTCTCTTACAGCTGGATTTTAATAAAGGAAAATAGAGAAAATTCTTAGGTCATCAAGTACGGCCCTCTAGTATTACAGGCAGACACTTTTTGTAAACCCTTAGGTAAACTGATCAAGCTCCCTGAAATCCATAATATTTTTATGACCTTCTGATAGGACCTTCTGTATTTATTTATTTCCTTTATTTTAAACACAAACTCTTCCTATCTTTTGCTACTGCCAAAGATTTAGCTCCCCTCTGAAACAAACACAATAGAAATTAAGAAAAAAAGATAAGAAATGTACTAAAAAGTACCTGTCTCAAAGTTAACCAAATACATTTGTGTGCTGAAAAAAAAACCCCTAACACCATGCTCTACCTATATTTCTGGTAAAGTATAAAAAAAAAATACACACCAGTATTCACAAACTCATATTGAAATATGAATTTTTGATAAGAACTGGGCCATTCCAAAGTGCAGTTACCACTACAACGAGGAATGGGGCCAAACGGTCAAAATTAATTCAAAGCATTTGTGAAGCTGAAGTAGCTCAAAGATTCCAAGATTTAAAAAAATCTTAGAAAAATCCAGCTTAATTTGATTTAACTAATACATGGAATCATTCCTACTGAAACCTGAAGAGAAAGGATAAACAATACATTACACAGCAGAGTGATTCAGCATCAGAAGAAGAACCTAATGAGACACTATTATAAGTTACATCTGGAAAATTCATCTCTCATGTAGAATTTAAATTTTAATGTATTGATGTCACCTTCCAAGACAAATCTACAAATTTGTTAAAGACCTGGGAACAGGAGTGGCAGAAAGCATTTCTGAAAGAAGGCCAAATAAGAGCATTTTGATGGGGAAAGGAAGGACGACTGAAACAAGACATATAATTTTTCCATGGACAACAAAGGACTGACAATAATTGGCCCTAACATGTCAGACATTCTTTAAATACATTGAATAAAATATTTATCTATATTTTAAGATCACACTTTTGTGTTGTTTAGAAAGCTGTCTGAGGAAAAGCAAACACCTGCTGTACTTGTGTTTGCAGAACAACAGCTTTATTTGTGGTCTCATGAAATACCTCATATCTTGCCAGTGATGGAAAAATGCCTGAAAGTCTTGCTCAAAGGCAAGCTGAAAAATCAGGCCTTTGGACCAGAAAATGTGTAATGAAATGGTTAGGTTCAAATTATGACTTTAGCAAGCACGTGCTCAGCTTTCAATAAGCGGGATCTGCTAAGGCTTTTCTTAGCTGTGAGGTAATGAGTTACATATTGTAACCTTCTCCAAACACACTGACCTGAGGAGTGAAAGGGTCCCAGACCTGGCACCTGACAGCAGGGAAAGGGGTGGTGCAGTGTGGGGAGCAACATCTGTGCTGTGTGTGCTTAGCAAGACCAGCTTCAGAAACAAGTTCAGAGGGTGAAGCTCAATTTTTTGGCAAAGACAAAGTGATGCTGTGCTGGGGAGAGGAAGACATTTGACCTGGTGGCTGCTATTGTCAATGGCTGGGCTTGGAAAAAACAGAGTGTAGCAGTAGTAGCTGCAGCATCCTTTGCTTTGCTCTCAGTTTTTTTTCTTGTACTGCATCTCAGTCATTCATGTGCCTGGGAAGTGATGGGAGCATGAGCTCTGGTAACACTTACAGCCACCTTTACCTGCTGCCCTCAATCCATCCAAAAGCAATAGTCAGGAGTGCAGGAGAGCGTGCTGAGCCATCTCACACGAGCTCCATCTCTCTCACTAATATCAAGCCCTCCAGACATATTTAATAACTGACCTATAATAGCCTTACTTCTACTTTCTAAAGCTTTGGAAACCACTTTAAAAAAAAAATAGTGTGAAAACAAGGGCCAACAGCCAAATTCAGGCCATTGCAGCTCTTGAAATACCAGCTTCAGCTTTTATTGAGAAACACAGATATCTCACCCAGCAATCGGCCTGTATTTGTTTTGCAATTTGAGTGAGTCAGACACATAAATATTTAAGTTTTAATTCAATTGCCTCTCCTGCGGTCAATGAGTCACTGCTACTCTGATATCTGAGGAGTCTCACTAGGGGAGGTCCTGGAAATGTGTTATGACTCCCAAGTGGGTTCCAGCCGGAAAGTCTGTGAGCTGTACTTTTAAAATGTATAAACTTATTTTCCTTTCAAATACTCAAAATATATGTAATGAAGTAGAATGTGTTTGCTTCCTGGACAGCAAACAATCTTGCAGCCAGAAAAAATGTTTACTTTGTAAACACTGTTTTCTTTTCAGAAAACTGTTTCAGCAAGAGGTTCCATGATGAAAAACAGTTTAGGTCATAAAAGACCTAAAAGAAACAGAAAGCGTAACACTTTTCCTTCTCTCTAAACCCCTGAAATTAACTTAGAAGAACTTACAGTCACTCTAACTTGCTAAAAATACAGAAGATACTTTTTACAAATGGATAATGCAAGATGACTTCAAAAAGCTTTTGCTCAAATAGAGGATATTATGAATATTTCCATATACAAGCTGCAAAGGAAGACTAATTACAAACTAAAGAGCTATATTCCATTGGCATACACTTCACAAATCAAGTGGGGAAGTCAGCTGTGACAGTGAAATAAAAATAATTAATGGAAAGGTATGAGAGGTGCACAGTGCTGTAATGTTCCTGTAACCTTCTTGGGTCATCTTACCACTACTTTGCATGGAATGGGCCATCATTTACTCACTTCTGACAGTGTCTTTTTTGATTAATGCTGGATATAATTTGGGGTCTGTACCAAAGAAATAGATAAAGAATTCATTTTCTGCTCTGAATTCATGAGAATTCATTTGTTTCATCCATGGGTGTACGGGTGAGAGAAGAATAACCACGATGGCACTCAACAGGTCCAAAGCAAGGACAATGGCTGAGCAAAAGACAAATCCTCATGGCCTTCCTGGCCTTGGGAGCCTTGCAGCCCCTGAGACTCCTGACCCTAGCTGTGAACCAAGCAGCTACTTCACAGATAAAAAGTAAACCTGCTGCAGACCTCCTGACACAGACCAAGCCCCCCAGGCCTCCAGCTGCAGGTTATGGAGCCTGTGCAAATGAGCTCCCTGTGGTCTACCTTTGACAAGTCCCAGTCCCCAGAAATGGGTTCTTCACACACCTCGTGGGGTCGAGGCCCAAAGGAGCGTAACCGTGCTGCACATCTGTTAGCGTGGAAATATTAGGTGTGAGTGCAGGATTATTAAATCTTCCCCCACCAATAACCATCTGCTGTTATACCCACTAACCAAACTCTGTGTTTGTACATGAAATTCAAGGACATGCACATGGTCTATGTACTTTGCCCCCAAAACAGGGACAAAGCCCTTTGGTTTGCACTTCACTAACATTTTGAAGCTAGGATTGGTGTTTGCACAAAGTCCAGGCTATCACAGGTCGGTTGGTAGGTTTTGTGGCAGCTCAGATGGGTGTCACAGCCTAATGCCACATACTTATGGAAGCACTGTTTTCATTGCTCAGTAGTGATAACCCAGGAAACACCCAAACCTCCCCTGTTTTTACAGAATTCAAAAGCCCATTTTACTATACATGCTGCAAGCCTCGTACATTCTTCATTTTTCTTTTCCTCCTGCCAGCCTCTATTAATGAGGTGGTAGATATAGGGAGGAAATTACATACTGCCTACACATGTTATTTCAGAATAGGGATTCCAAGAAGAACTTGGAATAAAGTGTCCCCCACATGCTTTAGTTTGAGCCCAACTCTCTTCTCTAATGGTTGTTAGATTGGCTTCTCTTTTTCACTTTGCAATAGGCATGTCAATTTTCTGGATACTACAGTACTTTTATATCATGTTTTGTTCCTAACCGTTGCATCCACCTTCCATCAATTGCATTTTTCTCAGGTACTGACAGGGAGCAGCCACTTCCCTGAACACAAGGAGAGGGAAATACATGCCATGGATAATTTCATGGACATGGAACGACATCATGCCACTGGTGCCTGAAATTTAGCGGTTAACTGTGGGTGCTGCAGGGCTGCTTTTTATCACGGGTGTCAAATTTACAAGAATTTTACCACAGAATGCCTTTAATGTTGGCTACAGTTTTCAGTTCTGGAAAGTATCAGAGGGATGCAGGGCAATGTATCCCTCCCCATGTACAGGGATTTGTCTTTCAAAGCTGGAGCTGTTTTGGATGGTGGGCTGTAGTTCACCAACAATCAAGATGTCACAGAACTACAAAGCATTTCTTTCCTTGCATGTCACATAAATAAGATAAAATTGAATTTTAAGTTAAATAATTAGTTTATTTTTTTTTTTCTTTCACTAATTGAATGTTCAGATCTTGATGGTGACTTCTAAATCCACAGACTAAAGAAATTAAGTGACATCATTTCATCACTTGGAACCTATACGATCTTGTCCTCCATGCAAGAAAACCCAAAACATTTGAATTCAGATAATCACAACTATGCTACAATTGCCTCTAAAAATGTATTTTTATGCATTAGAAATACAGGTCTAGAATATTATCATGTGTAAATTAACCCTTTTCCAACAATAATTGCAGACACTGTCCAGCTTAAAATAATAAAGTAACTAGATTATTAACAAAATACCCAAATTTAAATGGTAGGAAAAAAGTATTTGAGTATGACTTATTACCACTGTAGCAGGAGTAGGGATTTTACACGCATTAATTTGGTAAGATTTGACATACAGTAGTTGTATTTTCCCAAAGGGACATCCAAAATCTGGCCAGATCTGTCATGGTTTTGTAAGTGTGCCAGATATGACACAGAATAGATGTGATTAATTATCTGAAGAATTATACGTGTGTGTGTATTTCCATGAAACAGCCACAATCCCCCTTAAACAAATTCTACCAACAGCCATCTTGCTGGGCAATCAGAGAAATCTCACAGAAGCAATAAAGTTCTACCATGTACTAAAACCCAAAAAACCTGAAGAACAAACCAAAAATGAATTAAAAAAAATAATAAAAAAAGACCAAAATTTACTGGCATTTATTTCTCATTATAGACTGAATTTTAAATTGCTTCCTCCTTCAGTTTCTCTTTATTTTCCAACATAAAGCTATGCATAAGAAACAGATTGAATATTAGAAATCCAAGCAAAAATGTGTGTTTCAACAATTTATTAAGAAGGAAACATTTTAATTGGAAACCTTCTTTTTAAGTGCTGATTTTTAAATCACTCCTTTCCTTAACAACAACAATAGCTGAAAATACTCTTTCCCCCCTATTTTTGTTGTCTCTAGGAAAAGAATACAATAGCTTTCCAAACTGAGCTACATAAATAATTGTCATAATAAGTCATCATAATTACAACAAAAATTAAGTAAGTTTAAAGACTGTATTTTAGTAGATTTGACACCTAAACACTATGTGTGTGTGTTTAGATATATACACACACATGCTCTGTATTGTTAATGATAATTTCCAATTAAGCTTGAGTTACAGGAAAACGGTATTTCAAACATGTTATTGTGCAGTCTCAGTGTTACTGTGACTATAAAGGAATTCCAGAATTCCTTAGGCACAGTTCTGATTTTTGTGCCTTGGGGAAGACATAAAACAATTGTTTTATGGTCAATCAGTGAAGCCTTTAGAAGGTCCTGCTGGGGAAACTGCTACTGCCATCTGTAGTGAAACTGTATAGGCATAACTAAAATGGAGCACAAGATATTCTTCCTTCATAAACTCAGACCTGCTGGAGTAATTCCTGTGAACAGCCACCTGCTCCCACAAGCCATTTGTTCCATTTGCAAAATGGATGCTAGCTCCGTTTTAACTTCTAAATGAGAAATTCATGACGTTGGCTGACCATTCACGCAGCATTTCACCGTGAAAATCATGAATGTTCCTACACTTCAAAATAAAAAACATGTCATTCAGTTGTCATCCATCTTAGATGGCACTATAGAAACATTCAAACTGCAAGACATGAGAATGCAAGATAAGAGGATATTAGAAAGACAGATTTTATTGATATTTTTTTGGCCCACACACTGTATAATAGCCCATATCCAACCTCTCTGGTCATCTCATAACCTTTGAAGCCATAAGAACATCCAGCAGCCACAGCAGACATGAAGGTTTATCCTTAGCTATTCCAGACAGATCTAAAGTTTGGCATTTTCCCCCTGGGGAATGACAGCATCAGACTGCCTTGAGACACCACCAGTTGTTTCCATCAGACAGCGTGAGGGCACTTTGGACCCGCTCTTCAGCTGTCCCTGTGCTGAGCTGCACCCCTACGGCTCCTCTCACAAAGTGCTGAAGTTGTACTCCCAAGTGGAAAAACAAAACACACTTGAAACAGGTAAATTGCATAAGTTATATTTAGTTTTGATTCCTTCAGGATATGCAACAGATGTCAGAGAGCATCTAGGAATGTTAAGTGGGAATTTTCTGGCTAAGTGCTACAGTTAGCAGGTAGAGTAAATCTGCATCAAGGTAGGGGAATTATGGAGGAGAAAGGAGCAGGATAAGGTGTAGTTCATGTCTGCAATGGCAGTCCTTATCTGCTGTGGAGTTCTTTGGGATTGTGAGTCAGAAGTGAAATCTAGAACTTCCAACCAGTCCCAAATGCATCACAGGACTTGGAAATGCTGCTGGGCCTGAGAGTGCCAAATCTTGGCACTCACTCTTTAGGCCAATGTGCCAATGGCACTTCAGTGCCAGCATGTAAATAAAGATTGTGACCTTTTTTGTCTCCAGTCAAATGAAAGTGAAATTCCACATTATGTGATAGCCAAACCAAATAAACAGACTGTTAACCAAGGGCCAACTGTAAATACAAAACTGTTCCCTTACTTCATTCAAACTCTAAGACACAAAGGTCTCTTTTTGTCCAGTCTCTGCACATTTACACTCCTCTAATGCCTAGAATTAACACTGTAAAATCACTGTTCACCTTGAAGTATGTTCCCAGGAGTTGATCCCAAACAAAAGAGTAAAGATCTCTTCTGAAGGATGTAGGATTTCCAGGTATTTTGTACTCATATGAAACTGCTTTCTAAGTGGTGTAACTAAAAAAGATGGAAGGTAAAAATCGATTTCAAAACTTATTCTCACCTAAACACACTTACTAAATCATAGGTATTAATTCAACAGTACATTTCTGAGAGTGTGATCTGATGTAATAGATGGAATCTAATTCTAGAAATATGTTATGTATGCTTGATATCCATGTGAAGTGTTCGGTTGGCTGTGTCATTCCTGCCACCCAAACAGGAAAAGACCATTTTAAATAATTTTTCCCCTTTTGTTATATTTATTGTGTACTCTCAACGAGGACGTGTACACTCAGTCCCAGCTGGTTACCAAATGACATTCATCAGATTATTTTTAAAATAGGAACAATGTAACATCTTTTTTTTTTTCATTAAATAGTTTATATTTTCAGAGTTAGCTTTTTAAATCCTGAAATATTGTTCTTGTTTCAGTGCCTAGATGTCGGGAATTATTTCTAGGCACTGGTCTGAATACTTGAAAAAGCAACAGAGGAGAATTAGCAGACCATATTTAGCCAACAAGTAACAACTTCTGTAGAGATCTTCCTATATTGAGACTACTTATAGTGAAGAGCCTTATCACTGCTGTAAAAGACATTTAATCATGCCCTTTGGGGGTTTGGATCATTTGTACTTGTAAGAAACATCACATGTACTTTCATATATGGTAGCACATCTGGGAAATTTGGTACAGCTCCTTCTGCCTTGGGAAGAGCTGGCAGGCAGTACCCCACTGGAGCTGAGTAGCTGCAGATGCCAAGACTAAAGCAGGTTTCTAAATCCCCTTTCTCCCTCCCCTTTTAATAAATGCCTCTGTTTTTCTCTGTTCAAACACTCTGCAGCTGAAGGTAGCTCTAAGGTAGAAAGGATGAGCAACAACTGAGGAAAAACTCTGAGGCCTCCTTGTTCACAAAAGAAAATAGTAAAACTTCCAGGATTAGGACCTTAGACTGACGAAATTCAGAATTAAGACACAGACTTCCTGTCTGACCTTGAAAAAAAATCACTTTACTTCTGAATCAGGTCTTAAAGTGGGAGTATTGACACATTCTCCTTCATTATCGATAAAGCCTGAAAGTCTGTCAGATACCCTGGGAACAGAAACTGTTAAAGTACATTAACATCATTGTGACTTCTCTGAAATGGATGGCTTCAAATGGATCCCCACTTTATTCACTGGGGCTTTACTTTTAAATAAATAGATAAGTACATACATGCATCTCTTTATAAAAAATGCTTTCCACAGGATTAGGATTTTCTATTTCCCTGAAACACTCTCTGAAGTTTATTGTTGCAAATCAAAGTATGAATTGTCTCCTGTATATTTTTTCCTCTCTACCCTTACCTTCTGAGAGGTCACATTAACTGTCACTTACATGCACAATTCTAGTTATGTTTTGTTTATGGCTTTTCAGCAGCTCTGTAATCCTAGAGGATGAAAATATTTTCCATTTGCCACAGTGACACGTGCTGTGGAGAAGAAATACGAACAGCTGCAGACTTCCCTAATGGTGGGATCAGATAACACGCTCCTCAGGATTTTGGGTTATCTTTTTTCCTTAAAGGAAAAAGCAGGTTGCCTGGCTCATGTGTGACTACATTAGGACTGTCATCCTCTGGATCAGGGGCAAGGGCTCAGTGGTACAGACTCAGCCTATTTTAACAATCTTCTCCTCTCCCAAACTTGATGGCTTTAAATTAGCCATATGTGCTGTATGTGAGCACTCAAGACTTCCGTCCCTTGCAGTTAAACAAACCCTTCAGAGGAAAAAGCAGCCTGCAGGTCAGTGAAACCGAGGTGGTGAGTTACCATTCCCTTACTGGAGAGCTTTCAGTATTTGTCAGTGATATATTAGGTTCATAAAAAATAAAATATCATTATTTAGGATGTTTACTTTAGCTTGGCTCCGAGAGGCATTTGTGACCTTACAGAAGTACTTCATTGGAGGTCATTATTTAGACTAAATTCCAGATACAGAAAACAAAGAGCTCTATTCATAACAACTAAGACAGAAAAGTATTCACAAGAGAAATAAGCATGAATTTCAAAATGTAGACTAAATAAAGGTCCAAATCTAGGAAAGTAACCCTGTAAAGCTAACACTTTAAATGTATAATTATTTTTATTCTAGGCAGCAGCTTATTGCACACAACTTTAAAAACACTTTAAAATAATTTCTTCAGTTGAAGACTAGAATTCCTCTCAGGTTCCTTGATTACACATAGGATACAAGTTTTTAGAAAACAAAAACCCCCACTAGTGTATCAGTCACCACTGAGCTATCAAGAACATCTTGTTCATGGCTCAGACTTGCAGTTATTCTTACCCAATGGCTAGAAACACACGGTTCAGAAAGGGATGCAGCTTGCAGACAGGCAACTGGAATTCACTGAATCAACAATAAATGAGTGAACCAAAAGAGGGAAGTTTGTATTCCCAGGATATGCAGTAGCAGGATAGTCTGTGAAACCTTGAGATCTGAATGAGCAGATCAGTTTTTAATGAATAATTCATCTTCCTATCTTTTCAGCAATCAGCCCTACTGAAAATATCGAGTAAAAAGAACAAGCATTATTGGGGCAAGGACACTGTTCTGTTTTGTCATGAAAGATACATCAGTCTTTCCTGAGGAATACATAAGCATCACTTACCTCAGGTGATCTCAGAAATATTAATGTATTTCAAGGTACCAGCAGACAGTCTCCAGACTAATGACACAGGTGGAACAAAAAAAAATGAGAAGAGAATTGCTATAGGCCAGAATGTACAGACAATGAACTTTTGACTGACTTTACTTCTCTTTATGGAAGCTGTGAAGAGTGGGTCAGTGGCTGGAGAGGCCCTGGAGACTAGTTTGTCAGTGAATATCTACTCTAAGAAAAGCTGGGTACTGGATCTTTCCTGAGAGTCACCTCAAGTAAATATTCACTGATAATCATTAGCTTCCTCTTCTATGAAATGGGAATCCCTTTTAGGGCTGTGTAGTCTTATACAAACTGATTTCCTCATGAGAAAAATGAATCTGTAAATCTCACATTTGTCCTTGAAGACATAAAAGAATAACAAAATTTCTCACTGAGAACCAAGCTAGCTTTAGATTAAACAAACATTGCCATTAAAATATTACCCTGAAAGACCTTCAAAAAATACCATTTTTCAGTGAACACCAATGATTTAAAAATGGATTACTTTAGCTTCTTCTGAAGTTGCTTCCTTTTCCATTCCATTCTGTATGCCTTTACAATGCCAAGGCTTTGTATAGAGATGGTTATTAAATGGTTGTTATACCTCCTGCACCAAAGGGCTTACAAAGCCTTGGAGATATTTGTGGTATTGTGCTAATAATTGGTGAGACATGATAGCAGGAATAAACGACTTTCTAAAGAACATCCTTGGAAACCCAACCCTCTTCCTGTCCTTGTCGAATGCAGGGGTTGAAAAGCATTACAAAGAGAGAGGAAATAGTTTTCACTTCTACAGACATGGTAAAATGAAACCTATGTAGTGCTTATGGGACACACATTTCTGCATCTATATTTATTATTTTTAAGCCTTCACACTATATAAAGGCCATTTCTTTAACAATGTGATCTAGCCCTTCCTCCCTCCAGATTAAAGAACAAAGTTGATTCAATTTAAATGAGGTTAAAGTCATCAATATTTTTTTTCAGTCACAGCAGGTTTAAAGGAAAGAAAGTATTCTGATCTTCTATAAGTTATACTAATATATTTTACTATAATATTTGTAGTCATTATAGCAGATCTTCTGATCCTGATGGATTTTTTTGTATCATCACCATTTTTACTCTGGAGTGATGTTGATCCATAAAGAAGGAAACATCTCGTTTTCCAGAAGGATTGCTAAGAGAAAATTGAAAAACCTACTTTTCTTGCTTTGAAGGGAAAGAAGAAAAATCTTTTCAGCAGCTGCATGGAGCCAAGAATGTACTTTTCCCTGTATGTTCTTCACCTAATACCGAGCTGTTTTGTTGTTAACAAGTCCCTTTGTCATTGTTTTGGGGACTTCACATTTACCAATTGGCTTGGTCGCAGCAGAGGAAACCCTGACTTCACTTACAAGTATTTACAAAGCTGTAAATCCTCATTCTGTGCAATCACCACAGTAAACACACACACACACGCATATATATATATATTAAAAAAAAATTAGTCTCAAAGTTCTTCAGGAAAATAAAGCTTTTACAATCATTAATAACATATACGTTTGCAGTACAATATACTGGAGTGCAGGTAATAAGGAATTTAATACATTTGCAGCAGAATATTCATGTCTTAAAATTCCATTTGAAACTTTCTGAGATACCATTAACTTTTTGATTACTTTTGCACTGTCTGGGCATTTTCTGGAAGTTTAAGATCCAGCATTCTTAAAATGAAGGAATCTTTTCCCACCTTCTCAAACAAATAAAAAATTCAAACCAACTCTTAGCAATTACACTGTTCTGATGTATGAAAACATCGAATCCTAAAGGAAAATTGAGTTAAAGAAATAGACTCCTACTCATACAGAAATACTAGAAACTGAAAAGCACAAAACTCATTTAAGCACAGTTTCACTCTAAAGCTAAAGCATGTTACAAGTACCTTAAAAAACTTTAATCCTAGCTGCATTTATTCCTCTGCCATGTGGAGTATGAGTTATCAAAGCACATGACACTAATTTTAACCACCTTTTACTCTCTTTTTCAGGGAGCCATAAAGATTTCAATTTGTTGGTGCGCAGAACTACTGAAAGCAGATCCCAATTTCTGAGTACAGATCCCAGTTTCCAGATCTCACTGTATCTATTATTGTACAAGCTAACAGGATTAGCCAGCATTAGCCCAGCATCCACAGGAAGCGTGATGCACAGTAAGACCTGAGGAATTCTCTAGGGAGGCAAAAGGTCTAAGTTGAGGCATGCATGATTTCAAAGCAAATCTTGGCACAATTAACTGCCTGACCAGCAAGATGAACAAGCACATAATTTAATTAATTGTCCCCCTTTTTGGAGCCATACTGTGAATTATTTTTTTTTTTTAATAAGTGTAAGATAATATACTGCCACCAGTTTTTAGGGAGACAGTCAAAGAAATCACACATTAAATTGCCTGGTGATGAATTAGGACTGCATTTCACATTGCCCTCTCTCTCATCAATTCTTCTGGTGTGACATAAATATTTATGTAACTTAATATTGCTTCAAAAATGAAGAAACTCTAATAATATAGAGGGACTCCTGGTTCTTACAGAAGTTCCTTTTTTGTTTTCTTGTCTCCTTGAAAATAAGGGTAGAAAAATAAACCGAGAAAGAAAATATTTTAAAGCCCTTGATAAGGAAAGGTGTGAAATACCAAATAATTCTGTTCTATAAATAGTTTCTGTCATTTTTTTGGACTCCAGCAAATATAATCTAGGCTGACATCTGTAGAGTCTAGAGCCTGCAAGTCATAAAAGAAACATGCCTTTTTCTCCCTACAAAAGTAAATTAAAGGAATTTTATCTTTTTTTTTTTTTTTTTTCTATAGATACACACACGTTTCTAATAATTTCTTTAACTGGTATCTGCTTAGAAGCAGAAACATGTTTTCTTTGGATTAGTGGCACACAATGCATTTGGCAATCTATTCTTTAACTTGCAGTATGCACAAAGAAGCACACATGCTTTGATAATTTTAGATAGTGGCTTATAAAATGATGGCCAAGGAACATATAAAAAACTTAGAGAAAAATGACAATTTCTTGTCCAATTTCTTGTTCCTTCATGCAGTACGTTTACAAACAGAAGACCTCCTTTACTGAGCTCTTATGGTTAATATTATGACAAATAGGTAGATGTTTTGTTAGCCTACTGGACAATTTTAGGGGACTTTGTGGCTTTGCCCTGCCCAGGTGAGATTCCACCTGGAGGACTGTGTCCAGTGTGAGCTCTCAGAACAAGACAGACATAGACCTGTTGGGGCAGGTCAGAGGGGTCCAGAGCACCTCTCCTGTGATGAAAGGCTGAGACCATTTGGGCTCTTCAGCCTGGAGACCAGAAGGCTACAAGGAGACCTCCATCTTACAGCCATTTCCTCGTCCTCTCACTGCATGCTCTGGTGAAAAGCCCTTCTCCAGCCTTCTTGTAAGCCTCCTTTACTGGAAGGTTGCAATAAAGTCTCCCCAGATCCTTTTCTTCTCCAGGCTGAACTACCCCTACCATTTCAGTCTGTGTTCACAGCAGAGCTGCTCCATCCCTCTGATCACCTTGGTGTCTCCTCTGGCCCAGCTCCAGCAGCTCCCTGTCCTTCCTGTGCTGGGAGCCCAGGGCTGGATGCAGCCCTGCAGGTGGGGTCTGAGCAGAGAGGGGCAGAGGGGCAGAATCCCCTCCCTGCCCTGCTGCCCACGGGGCTCTGGATGAGCCCAGGATATGGAGGTTATGGTTGTCCTTTGGGCTGCAAATGCACATTGTCAAGTCATGTTGAGCTTTTCATCCACAAACATGTCCTTCTCCCCATAAAAAACAGACACAGACTTTTCAGTAGGGCCTATAGTGACAAAATGAGTCAGATGACAATGGTCTTAACCTAAAGGAAGGTCCAGACTAGATATGAGGAATTAACCTTTCACAAGGAAAGTGGTGAAACACTGGAACAAGTAGTTATCCCATCCCTGGAAATATTCAAGGTCAGTCTGGATAGGACTTTGAGCAACTTGGTTTACTTAAAGATGGTCTTCCTCATTGAAGGGAGGGGCTGGACTTTGTGACCTTTGAAGATCCCTTCTGGCCCAAACATTCTATGACACTATGACTTAAGCAAAATCATTCTAAAAATCTGCTTTACTCACAAAGCTTGGAAAATGGTTCTGTGCTATTAAGAAAATAAAGTTTTTAGTAATCAAAATTCTGCCTTGGAGTCTCTTTAGTTATGTCAGAAGTTCTAGGCAGCCCTTTTGTACACCCATTTACACTTTGTCAGATTCATATTAATTGCCTCAAGTTTTTCAGTCAAATTAATTTTAAAAAGTGATTAGGGTCACAAACAACTGCTTTTTAATTTCCAGAATTTCTTTTAACTCTTTTTGGACTATACTGTTTTATTGCAGTTCTTTCTGCCCAACCCAAATCAATAAACATATAGAATTCCTAGTTGATATCACCTACATGAAGCTCATTATAAACATAACATGAATGAAACCATGTTTAAACAACTACTTTATTTAATATCTTTACATGACCAAATTTAGGAAATAAAAAATTATGGCTGCTTGATGTTCCCTTCCCTAATTCTCCTAAAAGATAAAGCAGAGACATATCTGTATTTTTTTTTTTAAAATTTAGTCATTTCAAAGAGGCCACACTTTTTTCCTGTTTTTTTTTTTAAAAAAAACCCCATATCTTTGTATAATTTAGATGGTAGGTGATTAAATAGGGGTTTTTTTGGTAGAAATATGTGTATTTATAGAACTGTAGAAAAAACAGAACACTCCCAAGAAGCCTCTAGCAATAACAATTTTTTCTAACACCAACCTTTTAGTTTAAATAATTTCTCTTTGATCAAACAGCATCAATCTGTTGCAAAACCTGTTGCTTTTAAGAGCTAGTGAAAGCATAACAAATTTTCAGGAGGGCTTAAGAGTTTACTAAGAAATATATGAAGAGAGTGCAAATAGCACTGACTTTAATAAAAATACAGGGGAAATTGGGTAGGGAGATAAGCTGCAGGGATGAAGGGGAGTGTATGCACCTTTAGAGACTGAGGAAGCCAGCCTTTGGTACCTCTTTTGGTCTCAGAACTATTCTTCCTGACAGCAAGAGATATGCTATTAAAAGCATTTCACTCTTCTCAGTACTTATCATTTACAAAGCATTAAAGACTTTCTGTGACTTTATGGAGTCTCCACTCTCTCACATTCACCTCTGCTCTAAAAAGTACCAACAAGAGTTTTCTCTTTAAATCCCTAATATAATTAAGTTAAGCTTGAAGCAACTCTTCTCTTCTGTGATTAGCTTAAAGTTTGCTGTTTCTGACCTTGGTTCCTGAGAGCCAAGTAATCTGTAGTTTCCAACTGTGTCACTTAGTTTAATAAAGAACTAAAGAATCCCCAACAAGCCTTGTCCCTGGAGCCAAAACTCTCACCCTACTCAAACTGATTTATAAATGTACATTATTTCTTAAAGTGAAGCCCTTAACACACTCTGATGCTTTGAAACTAGTAGACTGATGATCTGAAGAACAGCCCTTCCACAGTTAAATTATCATGGAAACTCAGACATCAAGATGCCAGTGCACCATACCAGGGGCACATAAACAACACCAGGCAGCAAATGGCAGGAAGGTTCCTGTATAATAAAGCAGTTTTATACACAAGTACATTTGAAGGAGGTAAAGGGAGGAACATCTCCAAAAATAAGGCCATTTTCTCCAATGTATAATTTTTATTTCCTCCACCCTTCTTTATTTTCATATACTTGACCACAAGACCTACTGGTGTCACAGGAGATCAGAAATTATCAGCCTGCACTGCCACTCCTTTTAGCCTACAAGCCTAAAGGTGTTATGAGACAGACACAAAGAAAGTGTAAGAGAAAAGCAGCCCTGGGCTGCCTCCTGTTCTCTGATCCTTGGTGGCTTGTGGTCAAGAATATTCATTAGCAGCACAGAGAAACCCACTAATGGCATGCAACCCATCCATACCCCCCTGTCAAATATTGGAAAGGCAGCCCATTGATTTGTACAGGTCACTGATCAACTGCTCTAGCAATGCAACATCACACAAAGAAGGACAAGAAGGAACTCTGACAAATGAGCCGTGCATCCTGTCAAATTTGTGTAAAAGGAAGTAATAACATTTTTTTACTTCCTTGCTATCCAATAGCTTCATATTCCAGTTCCTGAACTTATTGTTAGCAGGCACAAATGCCAACATAATTGACATATATTCTGTTTAACTTCAGATTTGTACATTTGTTTCAAGTAGGTGCAAATAATACAAAAGATGACATTTACTACTTGGAAATCCTCTGTTCATATGAAATACCTTATGAATATTCCTATAAGTTTTTACCTGCCCTTTGGTCAATGACTAAAATTCCTGCTCTTGAATGTCCACAAAGTCTGTCACTGTCTCCATCCCCAGCATCACAAAACATAAGCCATGAAAATCCACAGGCAATCGTGGCAAATTTGAAACAAAAAAATTATTTCTTAATAAGAAACCTCTTTTTTCACAATAGTATTTGCAACAACCAGTAGCAAGAACAGAGTTTATTTTGAGTAAATAATTATGAAATCCTGAAGAAGTCCTCTTCATCCCCAGACATAATCAAAACCTGGTGGGATATGGCCCTGAACAACATGCTCTAGGTGACCTTGCTCTCAGCAGGAGGTTGACCAGGTATATTTTCTAAAGGTGCCTTCCTGCTCTATGGCTGCCAGTGGAATTCTCACCACCAAGACACCTTTAGTAAGCTGTGCAGGAGTTGGAAAGCAACATCCCACAGCTGTAGAATTTTGGGGGTTCCTATCACTTTCATTTTAAAAAAAATATCATCTATCTGATAAAAAGTTAATGCTTTTAAAGAATCGTCAAAGATTACACATTTTGTTTTCTGAGAGGTAAATGTACCATTCTATTTCCAGTAGTAACATTTTAACTTTATTTAGAATGCTGCTGCAACATGTTAACTGATTAGGAATACAGAAAAACAAAGTTATTTTCATCCTATCAAACAAACAAACAAACCAAAAAATCACCTAACCTAATGCACTTTTAAACAAGACTGAAAACTTTCTGGCTATACATTCTTTCTCATAAATGATTTACATGAAACTTTTTAGTACAACTTCAATCTCAAAAGAATGCTATTTTATATTCGGTACTAGTTCTGGCAGTCCTTTAAACTATTCTTTCTCTGACTTACAGAGCTATCAGTCACTGTTTAAAAGTCCTCAATAAACTAAATCGACTGCCCTGAAAGAAATCCATCAATCATATTGACTAGCACTGAGAAAGGCCAACACCACATTAATTGCGTGCAAAATTAACAGGAATTTGCAAGTGGTTTTCTCAAGCAGAATCCCTCCTCTGCTTTGCATGTCTTGAATTACTAAGTATTCTTACCATAAGAAGTAGCTCAGGAAATCACTTAATAATACCAAAACACAGAAAAAAATAAGTTTTTCTTTTGAAAGATTTGACTGCATAAAATAATAACTGCCATGCTTCTCTGAGGTCTTAGGGCAGGGCTGCTTTTAGTGTCTGTGCACCTTCCAACATCCCAACAGCTGCTGCAATCTCAGACATAAGGCTCACAGAAAACCTTGGCCAACTGAGTGTCAGTGTTCACAATGCAAGCAGCATTAGTATAACATACTTCAATGAGGATGAGGAGTTCAAGTTTGCTGAGAAAAGCCCCTACCCCCAGCACTGCTATTGCTGTATTTCTAAACTCCAGAAATGTCCACTTCACTGATCACAAGATTCGTTTTGTAGAAGTCTTAGTCTTAATTCCTTATGAACAGCATTAAAATTGTACACACAGCTGTATCCATTTTAGTCTGACAAGCCTTTGTTCTTAGTTTCAACCCTCTACTTTTTCCACATTATAACTTCGGGGGATATTCTCATATTGATGAGTTCAATGTTTCTTCTATAACTCACTGTGCAGGAGAAGATAATTATCCTCTGAGTAAGGTCTGACACCTTTCTTTCCCCCACCTCCTTTTTTTTTTTTAAAAGGAGTGGATAGATGAAAGCATGCTTTTTGAATTTTATATTGTATGTAAAATAATCATACTCCTTTCCCATTTGATCTATATAATCTTTATCTAGCATCAGTCACATAAGCTTAAAAAACAACAGGAGCAGATCACATGAAAGCATTCTAGAGGGGCAGATGTGGAGATTAACAGCTATGAGAAGGATACATTTTCACCAGCCTTCCAGACAGATCATAATGTCTTTTAAGACATATTTTTAATCCTGCAAGTAACAGACTGATGACCTGAAACATTCTCAAAAGTGTAATATTTTGTACGACATCTACACGTGTTGGGGGAGTTTAAATCCAAAAAACATACAAAATCAAGTGTGAGTTTTGGGTGGTTTGGATTTTTGTTTATTTTAAAAGCAGCCTGTCATCACTTCACGGTCTGTTAAGAGAGTCATTTTGCTTTCTAGTTCAAATTCTATTTCTTCCAGGAGACTTTTCTCAAGAACAAGAAGGGCCAGACTGTAGGTCACACTCTCTACACTGCATGTCTGTCTTGGCATAAAAAGGCTGTAAAACTCAGAGCCATGGCAGGCAAGACAGCTCAGCTGACCTAAAAGGCTACTGTAAGTGACAGGTCACCTACTCCTTCACTGTCTCCTGATTATCCCTCTTTTACTCCCAGACGTGTGCTTGTGCCTCTCTCACACTGACTGCGGTACTGATCTGACTTCACAGCAAGCTGATACGGCTCCTCACTAATTCCCTCAACTGGTTATTACTTTTCTGTTCCCCTCTGAACTGCTTTGGTTTACTAAGGGGTCAACCAAGCATCAGTTTGATCAGCTACACCCTTGTTTTCCAGATACATCCTAACTCACCTAATTTCACAAGCACATGGAATATACTGGTAAAGCGAGGCTCTCCAGGGAACATTGCTGGGTGCAGTCACAGGCTCACAGAATCATCTGGGTTGAAAGAGAGCTTTAAAAGTCATCTAGTTCCAACTCCCTGCAGTGGTCAGGAACATCTTCAGCTAGATCAGGTTGCTCAGCTGGAGTCCACCCTCATCATGACTCTCAGACAGAAGAATGAGCCTTACAGATTGCTCTCCCAAAAGGGAGTTGCCAGGTGTGCTGGAGTCCTCTAGAGTCAGACGAAATGGGTCAAGGACAGAAAAGCTATGTGCCAAGAGAAGGTAACTGTGCTCTGAACTCTGCTCTTTTTCTTCACAAAAAGAAAATTCATTTAAACAATTCAAAACTTCGAAACGGAGTCTGAAAGTAGGCCTCAGTACCTAGAAACCAAGCCATGATTAATCTTGCATTCTACTAGTTCAGCCTGTCTGAACCCAACAGTGTGAAATTCTGCATCCACCTATAGCAAGAGGCATTGATAATACTACTAAAAGATGTATTCAATTAAGGAGTACACCTGGAATTTATCAGAGGACAAGAAAAAGAAATATAATCCTTAATGGTGAAGATTGAAGAGAGAAAAGTAATGTGTTTGGAAAAATTACAATGGTGTTTGGAAGACCAAGCTGAAGACATGGTCTATTCAAGAATCCAGGTAAAATCAGGCACATTCAGGAGGTCTTAGATCTAGACATTATATTTTTTATAAATTAATACAAATTGAGCCTCCTGAGAGGCAACTCTACTACTCTCATGGGTCATTTGATGGTTTTCCCTCTACAGATTTACACCACTTACAAAGATCCCTGTGGTACTGGCTCTCCTGGGGAGCAGAGTGGGAACAACTGAAGGCACTGATAATATCAAAGTATTGATTTGTAGGTCTAAACAAATTCACTAGCCATCAATACCTTTCACAAAGTAGTTTCATGGGCAGAAATTCTGCCTGAAAGCAGCTTTCCAGTCTGTTTGCCAGGCAGCTGCAGTGCTGACTGAAAACATCTCTGCTCCTCTGTGTGTCAGGCCAGGACAGTGGTGCTGGCACCATGAGAACCACACTTGATATTGGACTTGGGCTAATGATAATGTTTTTGTTCATGTCTTTTTTCTTCCTTTGGATAGATTTTCCTAGTAAATTACTCAATCCTGCAGAATATAATGTCTCTAACATGGTTGAACTAAACCATATTTTTCTGAGAGGAAAATGCTGCTGGTTCTGTTCCTGTCCAAGCACCCTAGCCACAGCCCTTTTGAAAAGAAATTACATAACAATTTGGTTTAATTACTTCATCACTAAGTACATGTGCCCTATACACTACGAGCTCAGAGAAGTAAACTGGACCTTAATGGAGGATTTCATTAAGTATCCTCTTTAACTTGTTGCATGTGTATTTTAACCACAGCACTGACTACATAAAACTGACAGTTTCAGCAACACTGGAGTCTCCTTGAAAATACTGACACCTTCAGTGAAGTACTGGAAATTAAATAAATACAGTATTCTACACTGAGACTTTCTCTGCTTTAACCCATACATGCCTGCAGCAGAGCAAGCACAGACTCAGAATAACAGACTACTGTTTTAGGATCACTAAAGGATAAAGAGATGTTAAGAAAACAGAAGGAAGTCCAAAAGCTGAAATCACAAGAAGGATGAATGGATTAAATACAGTTAAGCTAAAATGACATAGCAGGACTCAAAATTCTCCTGATTAAACTGGCATTCTCCATACACAAAATAAAGAAAAAATCCACATCAACCATTAATGCACTAAACATGTGAACCCCTTCATGTGTGCATTCCTGTTGCAGCCACTGGAAGTCAACAACTCACTCTTCTGGGTCAGACTTGTTCCCCCTGGAGTATTTGTCACTTAGTGCTGCCATTCTCAGTACCCAGGCTGGAGGGGAACCTCCTACTGCAGACATGGGGATATGGCACATAAACTGCAGGAATTCACTAATCCCAGAGGAGCCTCTCCTACAGGACAGCAACTCTCTCAAACAGGAAAGCTCAGTTTTGGGGAACCCAATACAGGACTACTAAAAAAAATTGGGCAGCTTTTTCTACTACCTCTTCCATGTAGGAATTCAGTGAAAAATGCACCAGGTTACTTATTGAAGTTTTCCTCCTTTAGGGTAACCCCCTCAGGCTTGCTTTTGCAATAGCAAGAAATTTGAGCTCGATGAAGGGCAGAGCTGCTGGCTGCAGTCAAATGGAATCCACATGCTTGTGCAACATGAAAAGGCAGAATAATAGAAAGAAGTTACTACATGTCATGACAGTAGAGTTTCCAGCCCAACTTCCTCCCAATTTTCCTTACTGTCTGTCTCATTCTCATTCACATCACAACTCTCTAAAAAATAAATAAAACCAGCTGGGCTTCTTTCTGCAGCATTATATCCAGGAAAGTATAGCTAAACCCAGTGTTCAAGTTACACAAATTTAGATCAGCTCAGGATGAGGTCCATAAAACTTCTGAAGGAACTCACCAGTATCATAAAAGCTCAAAACCACTGGCCAAGCCAAAAGGTCTTAAAGCACTGGGAAGCAGCTGAAGCTGGCAAAATTATAAGCAATTGAAAACAGACGTGGTAACAGAAAGTGTTAAGAAACTTTAGCTATAGACATTGCTGCCAACTCCAGCTATAAATCAGACAAGTAAAATGGGAGGGAAACCTTCAACAGTCTGTTCAGAGCTTTTTAGAGTAAGAGTATGTCTGTTTATATACTTTTGTACGGTGCTAGAAAAATATGGTAATTCGAATGGAAATACTACATTTTGCTTTAGACTCAGGAAATTAGAGATCTTCAGAATTTACAGTAAAAGACAAAATCACAGAAGGAAAGATTTCTTTTCAATTTTTCAATGTCCCCTAAGGTTGTGTTAAAGTTCCATTTTGAAACAAACTACATCTCCCATCCAGGTTTGTTGAAAGTGTCAGCAAGACATGCTCACCTTGGTCTAGAATATCAATAATTTTCTTAATGGATTTCATTCAAATTATCAAGCCTACTCCTTCAAGAATAGGTTGGTATTTTGTACAGAGCTGAGGAGCAGCTTTTGAGTACCACAGGGTTAAGGAGTGAGGTGAATGAGTAAGGCCCCTCCTAATTTTGGTCTTTGTGGTTAACCTTCCTCAGATCTGGGCCAGAATTTTTTTCTTTCCATCCTAAAACACCTGACAAAATAATGCTTCTTGCCTCTTTCAGCGTTTTATATCTGAGATACATTCACTCATCACAGAAATGCTGTGGCTCCTCACCTTGCAGATGAGGAACAAAAGTGATTTACCCTTTTTCCTCAGCAGCTCAATAGTTAGAGTGAACAGATCACCAAAATAATCCCCACAAACTGTGCTGAGCTCTGCCACTCCCCCACACCTGAGTGTGAGCACGAGCACTCCTTGCTCCATTCCCTGGCCCTCACAGGATTGTCCTCATTCCTACTGTTGTGGCAGCCCACCCTACTCGTAGATATTTATGACTTTTGAAGATGCCAGTCCTAGATAACTACTAACAATGGCACTGCAGCAATGACAAGCTTTGATCCACAGCCACCACCCTTGAGCTTCTCCAACAAGCCAGAGGCAGGCAGAGAAAAGCTGCGGTAAGAATGACAAGAGAGAGTGGAAAGAAAGTGAAAGAGGAGGGCAGAAGCCTTGGAGTTCACTTAGTACTGGTAATTCAATGATTAAAAATTATATACCAACTTTCTTATTTGAAAATCAGAGGTATTTCTAAAATTTAATTTACCCTCGGCCAGGACTTCTGCCGTTAAGGCCTTTATTGAAAATATAAAAAGAAAGGGGCTGTAGAAAAACACATGCAGTTAGGTTTTTATGAACTGCTTTACTCATTTTCATTAATGACTTAATAATAATAATATTTACTCTCCCCCAGATGGCTTGATAATAAAATACAGTATTAGTTTTAAATAATTCCAGATTATCCTAAAGGTTTTTTCTGTAAAAGCTAAAGTAAATCTGTCACTGACCTTGACAGAAGATTTAAGTCAACTAAGACTTTCATTCATTTTTCAATTTTTTATCTTATTTCTTCTGAACTATATCTTTGTGTTTGATTGGATGGCTAAATGCAAAATAAATTCCTGAACTCTACTTAGTTATTTCATCCAGCTTCTCCCACACACCTGTTACTTGGAAAGAGTCTTGCATACATTTTTAAGAATCCAGTATTTCTTGCTCAAAGCTACAGGAAGTGCAAAACACTTGAGCAACTATTTTTTACTGTAGTATGCAGCCAGGACAATAAATAAAAGTTGGTTCAATGTTTCTTGGACATGTTTGAGTTTCTATTGGATGTGTTTCAGTGAATTCAAGGATAGATTGATATACAGACACTAATTTTGGGTTTGCTCAACTAATACGTGTACAAAAATTCTTTTACATGGAAAGTACTACTATAAGGGACAGTTTCACTTTGATTTAATCAGAAATATAGGATTTTTCTACAGACCTGAAAAACCTAAGATTAGTCCCATTCACTTTGAAATAAATCAGATAAACTGTAGATGGCACAGTTTAGAACCCTTTAATCCAGAAGACCAGTTAAAAAAATAAAATAGTACCTTTATCAGAACACATGGGATTATCTAGAATAGGTATATTTAATAATGAAATGTGAGACTAAATTACAATAAGAACAGCAGAAACACTGCAAGAAGTGCACACTAATTTTGTATCCAAACACTGATTAAGAGTCAGTGTGGAATAAAACTTTGCATGCTTTGATTGACTGTAAAAGATGTGAATTCAGGTATTCAGGAGTGAGAATATTTAGAGTAAAAGAGCTCTGAATGTGTTTTTTTGGGTTTTTTTTACTGCTAGTGATACAAATTGAGAAGTTAAATGAGAAAAATAACAATACAATAACAAACTGTATTGTTTTCTTTAATTTTGAGCTTGGCAATGCTTTCAACAAGCAGGAAAGGAGAATCACTAGACCAGCATGTCTTTAAACAATTAACTTGATCAAGGTCAGCGTGTCAGCTTGCCAGAACTAAAAGGAATTCAGATACTAAATAACACTTTCCCTTCTAAATTATACACCCCAGCCACAGTGGTAGGAAAACACAAGGCAAGGTATTGCTAAACATGAATTAATAGATCATAACTTATTAATTTACCATCTATTATTGATTAGAAGGGCAATTGGCTTCGACCTAGTAGTGATATACATGTGTTTTAGATCTCCATGCCTACCTCCTGTATTTCCTTATACATCCCAGCTCCAGCTCTGTGGTACATGAACCCAGGCTCACACCTAAGGAAGGGTGGAAGGTAATGCAAAGGAGGAGTAGAAAAAAAAAATAAGGGTCTAAAAACTATCCTTAATTTTTTTAATATATATATATTAGTATGTTTTGCTTTTCTTTCTTAGACTAACCAGCTGCTTATACTTCTCTAGCATGTATTATCAAACATGCTTTTGACTTGGTTAAATATCCTTCTTCTGTGCTGGAATGATTAGACTAATAAAAACTCATTATAGTTATTATTTACAGAGTACATGGGAACGACTTAGCAAAAGTTCAGGTTGAACAAAGCTCAAAAGATGACTATTTTTGGCACTTGTCTTGTTTGCAGAAGAAACAATATCTAAGGAAGTGAAGTTAATGAAAGGAGTCTGTTTAATCAGCATAAAATAAACAGCTAAAAGCAGGTTGCACAGGGAGAAGCAATAAAAGAACAAGTGACTCGCTATGGTATTGTTTTCTTTTCAAGCTAAGCTCACAACAGAAGGTTTTCAACAACTGTGCTTAAATGCCTCGGTTTCAACACTGAATTCCATAAGGAAGGAAAGAAAAGCTTTCAGCCCTTTTTACTCTGGTGCCCACAAGCCACCCTGGATCTTCCGTAAGTGTCGTGACATGCTTGTCTAGTAAAAGGTAAAAGCGTAAAATCGATAAAAAAGAACACAAATTGTACACCAGATACAAGCAAAAACACTGATGGAGCACAAAGACTGAATTTTAACTGAAAAGCTATGTTCTCTGAAGCAATAAGCTCCTCTTAACACTATTACGTAGATTGAAGCGTACACATTGAATTTGGGAATGTTCTGTTCATCTGGAAATCTTTATATGATCAAATCCTTTTACCTCAGTGAGAATTACAAAATGAAACTGTAGATTTTCTTCCAAAGTAAGCAGCTATGATGCTATTTTGATCTTCAGCTGCTACTAGAACCAGACACAAATACTGCATATAACCACCTTTGGTATAATAAATACAAAACCCCAAACCAAAATAACAAACAACAACAAAGCCAAACTTCTTTTCCTGTTTTAAAAAGAGTTAAAGGTAATCTGAAATTTTATTAAATCACCAGAAGCAGAGACCTGTAAAATTCCAGTTTTAAACAAAACTGTCTTGTACAAGTTGCCTTATTAAGATAACAAGGCTTCAAATGCAACTCTTCCTAGGAAATTAGACTGGACTGTATTTCCATCATTAAAAGAAACGTGCACCACACAAAAACCACTTTCTGCTGAGCTCTCTCTGGAGGTATCACATGCAGCAGTCAGCAGAATCAGCTGAAGTATCCAACTGAGCTATCACAACGTGGTGCACACAAATTTGTTCTCTCACTGCTATAACCACGTAACAATCTCAATAGCCTCTGGTTCTGTGATCTGGAACAACAGCCTCATACTACAGATATGTGTCTAGAGTGTGTTTCATCATACTAGAAGATGTGCTTCTGTAGAATATTTCACTTTTCAACTGTAGTTTAAGCTTTTAAGTACAGTGAAACTGGTTTCACTGGAAATAGGCAAATAGAAAATACAGGTAAAAGTTTTTTCCTTAAAAACTGTCCAGCAAGGTTTTGACCAACAGGTGGGGCCAGGGATGAAGACCACGCTGATCTTTACGAGAGATGAACAAAAGTAGTCACATGTCACACAACACCCCAATGAAAAACAGTACAGGAGAAACCTCTGAGCTTTTCAGCTCATTATATCTCACACAACACAGGAACAAGAGTGTTGAGATCAAGCACAGGAACAAGACGGAAGCTGAGGCCAGTTGAAAGAGAAACTTATTCACCATGCAAAGAGACCAAGAAAATCACTGCTCAAGCTTAGGAGACTTGGAGATAAAGTTTTCTCCTTTTCCTATTAGTTTGTTGAGGCAATCACATCCATTGCTAATGGTCTGTGATGATGCAGATGATTCTTTTCCTGAGGCCCACCTAGAAATTGTTTATGCTTTCATTATTCAGGCAAAGGTTGTTATGTCAGATATAGCTGCAGAATGAAAGCTTTTCAGCTTCATAATAACCTTGAAGACTGTCAATGTGATTCTATACCCTGGAGAGTCTAAGGTTTCTGAATTTTGTTTTCAGTTCCTTTCCTTAATAAAAAACAAGCAACCAAACAAGAAAAACAACAAAAAACTTGTACAATTTTCCCCTCAGATCACTCATAACATTTAAATGAATCACTGATTACCAATGACATTCCATGCTCTAAAAAAGAACCAGAATAGGACAAAGGAAACTTCTGTCAGCTTAATTTTCTCAAAAACTTAAGGCTGAATACTGAATATGTCTAGAAACATTCATTTCTTTTATTTCTAAAAAAAAAAAAAAAGTTTTCCAAATAAGAATGATAAGAATGAAATGAAATGAGAAATATTCTATTCATAAGGAGTCCAGAGTCTGGAAGGTAGAAAAATGGTAAATATCCCACATCTACTAGCACAGTACAGAAGAAATGAGAAAATTGTGATGTTAAAATTGCTTCAAAGCACATATGTGCTCCGATGAAGCAGGGGGGAACAATATGCAGTGACTTTTTCGTGGTACCTAAACACAGGAGATGTAAAATTACTGCCTGTAATTGCAGTGCTCTGTACTGACTGAACAGCTGCACACTCAGAGAGCCTGAACTGGGGCTTGCACAGGAGCTCAGGAGTTCATGGAGCAGTTGTTGTGATGTGCAACATCTGAACTTGATCTTGAAATAAAACTGTGTCACAGACAAACCATGTCCACTGTTCTTTGGTTTAAAATAAGCACAATACCTGTTGTACCAGAGGGCATTAATGCTGTGGTAGCATATTGATGATGTTCCACTGCATGACTTTGTTTTTTTTCCAGTAGGAGAGGAGGTGGGTTTCTAATTATTTATTTGAATTCATCTGGGATCTTTGAGTTACAGGTATTTTTATGTACTGAGGGAGGGAGGGAGGGAGGAGGGAAGGAGGGAAGGAAGGAGGGAAGGAAGGAGGGAAGGAAGGAGGGAAGGAAGGAGGGAAGGAAGGAGGGAAGGAAGGAGGGAAGGAAGGAGGGAAGGAAGGAAGGAAGGAAGGAAGGAAGGAAGGAAGGAAGGAAGGAAGGAAGGAAGGAAGGAAGGAAGGAAGGAAGGAAGGAAGGAAGGAAGGAAGGAAGGAAGGAAGGAAGGAAGGAAGGAAGGAAGGAAGGAAGGAAGGAAGGAAGGAAGGAAGGAAGGAAGGAAGGAAGGAAGGAAGGAAGGAAGGAAGGAAGGAAGGAAGGAAGGAATTTTATTTAAAGCAAGACTTTTAGGAAAATAGCTCACTGTTGAATAAAATTCCTATGGGTAAATGTATCTTAATTTTAAGGTTTTGCTTTAGGAAATGAAGGTTTTCACAATTTTGTTTTACCCTTTTTTTACAGCTAAAAATGTATAACCTTGCATTTATTTTTGATCATGCTGGGTGAGTTTGTATTTTAAATGTGTATACATATCAACATGAAGTTCTGCCAATTTGTTTTCAGAGCAAGACACACTTGGGAGAAAAAAAGGGGCAATATTTTACTCAGTAGCATCTGTCCACAATTATTTTAAAAATGTACTAAAATAGAAACAAAAAAGAGAACATTTTGTGACATTATGATATGATAGCAATTGCTGTGATAATAGAATACCTTTATCCTATGGCTACATATGAAGAATTAGAAAAAAATGTGACTTATATAGAATGAAATGATTTCTCATAAAAATCTAGAAAAAATTGCACTTTTTTACACTCTTTTCTATCATTTCCTTTTTATGAAAAATATGAATACCTTTAATTCTGAGGGGAAATTAAAATAGTGACAAAGGATTTCTATCAGCTGAAAATACACTAGGTATTACTAAGCTGATTTTTAAATTTATGCATATAAAGATGTATATATAGAGCTTTATAAAAATCCTAACTTCCCTGCTTTAGAAATGAAACTATGACATATAGAAATGCATGTTATCAATTCAGCAATTGATTAAATCTGAAGTGATAAGCAAAAAAATTATCAATAACTAACTCAGGGCTAATGCAGACCAATTCAGTAGCCACATCCTTGGAAAGAGGATCCATAGACTGCCCTTACTTTTGCAGTTTTGTGCTGAAGAGCAGCAAGTCAAGGAATTGGAAAAAGTCTTCTTTCACACCAGTGCTTTGCATGACCAGCTTCAAATTCTCTTGAAACCATATGAGAAGGATGCCTGCTTCCAATATTGAATTTTGCCTTTTGTTGTTAATACCAGAACACAAGAATTGTCCAGGTCCCTAATTTTAAGACTTGTGCTCATATACCTCTAGCTTGTCAGCCTTGACATCCAAGATATGTTACAGTAGAAGAAATTAAGCAATTTATACATTATAATTAAAATATCAAATCTACAAATTATAACATTATATGACATATAATAACGTTATAATTAAAATATCAGGTCTACAAAGATGTGTACAGACGGTTTTGGTCTAGATGACCTTTAAAATGCCCCTTCCAACTCAAACTGTTTGATAATTCTGCATAAGGAAACAAGCTTAAAAATACTTGCATTTACAGCTAACTCCCAAGAAGCTTCATTCTTGCTTTATCCAGCTAACCAGATACTCACAGCTGGCTACACAATCTTCACCTGGAGACATTTCTCCATCAGATCACATCTTTGCTAAGATACACATAAACCTTTATCTTCAAAGCCTCCTCAGGATGCTCCTCACATGCAAACCTTTCACTCAGGAATATTTCACAATTCATAACTTAATCATATCAATTTTATCACTTTTCTAACAAAACTATCAACTGTCCTGGCCTAATTTAAGAAGTATGTGTTCCTACTGGAAATGGCAAGTTGGAACTAATAAATACATATAATGTTAAAAGATGTGACCTCTTTTTAAATTGAAATCAATCTCATACTAATATATGGATATAATATACTATATAGTCTTATACAGGGAAAAAGATATACACATAGGCTTCATTATCTTTTATTTTGGGAGTTAAAAGCAGTTGTTAATTTAGGGTGAATAACCTCTTAACTGAGTTTTTATTTATACTACTTCCTTGTGATGTTTTGGTTTAGATAGATACAAATTTTCTTTCCACAGAAAATATCTGTATTATGGATCTTGTAGATTAATTCAATTTTAGGGAGAGTCAGAATTCATTGCATAATTCTTTATAACTTTTTCAACTGTAAAAGCTGTTAAAAAACAGAATCTGTGGAAGGAATAAAAAGGTTAAAAATCTCAGGCTGTAATTTATAGTGTAGAAGGCTACCGTGAATGCAAAAAAGACTAATAATTTCATACTGTTTTGTAGAAAGAATAACTTAGGAAAGAGGGTGCTAGGGGAATTCACTAGAAATAAAAGAATATCTTTGCCTTGTAGCCATGCTTAATGAAGGTATTAAATTTTTCTCTTCTGAGGCTGTCAACTTACCTTGCTGAGGTTCACAAATTCTCCCTTAAGAGACATTTGTGTAGCATGCATATCAAGGAAATGAGCTGGAAGACGGATATGAAGAGGGTGTCTCGTGAACAGCATGTGGGGAAGCTGAATAAAACACTAAATTTGGCTGCTACAGTGTTGTTTTCTCCCCTTGCTTTGTTAAAGTACCACCATTACTCTTGCACAGATTTAAAAGGAAAGACCAGATGAAAGTTAGGGAAGGCTGAATATGCCAGTGGGTAAAAAGAAAAAAAGAAACAACAAAAACCCATGAAACAGAGGATACAGATACAAAAAAACCCATGGGAATTAATATGACAGAAAAATGAAAACAGACATGAAAATAGCAGAAGTCTGTGTGGCAAAAAAGTGGTAAGGAAGGGAGGAAAGAACTAGATACAACTGGAAATATTAAAAGAAGGCAAAATTTTAAAGAATGCAAAAGTGAGTTTTGAATATAAATCATTTTATGGGATTAGCTTAATATTTAGTTCAATGATTCTCCAAGTGAAAAGGCTTCTAAGTAATTATATCTTCTGAAAATGGGACTTGAGCTACTTTGAAAGTTTTATTCAAGGACAGAAATTATCTTGAGGAAAGAGAAGGGGTTTTTGGAGAGAATAACAGCTTTAAACAACATGTACAGCTACTGAAAGGTTAAAATGGAAAAATGAACTAAAAAAAGATCAAAGAGAAATTAAGATAAGAAAGTGAGTAAGAATAAGGGACTTTTTAAGCTTTTACACAAATGCAGAATGAAGAAAGGAAACAAGAAATGAATACAAATCAGGGACTTGACACAACAAACTTGAGCATTAAAGGCAAATCTGTCATCTCAAACTTGTGTTTGCACTGAGTTCTGGTACTTTAATTTTTAGACATGGAATTAAAATAGAAAATTCTCACTGAATTAGTGACTTTAAGCAAAATACATCTCTTAATTCAGCATGGTACTGAGGTAAAACTGTGCTTCTACTTAGCCTGATACATGTGCCAGCATGTCATTGCATTGCTGCAAAAACCTGTCCATGAACAGGAGGGTGGCTCAGATATATAAACCTTCCCTATTTTCTAGCTGGCATGATGGACAAGGTACTACCATTGGCTATTAAAAAAAATTAAATCAATTTCATTTTGTAGGAATACACAAATTCAAGTCCAGACAACCTTAGCCTGCAATGGAGCAGAATAAATGCATAGCTTATTGTCCTCAGTATTTTTCAGTAGTTTCCAGAGCACCAGGATAAATAAGGGAGGAATGCCAGCCAGTGAAAGTTGACTCCTCCCTCTCCTAACTTAAGGGCATACGAAAAAAGCCACTGCAGAAACCCTGTGTGGACTCAGTGACCCTTCTAATTTCTAGCATAAGGTTGCAAGAGGTAAGTCTTGAAAGTATTTGTTGAAGTACACTAACTGAAATATTTCAAAACGTCAAGATATACCAGTGAAAGTGTTTTATGCCAGTAAATATTTCACACCATTTATTTCCCACTACCTTAAAATAGATTTTTTTAAATTTGCTTTCATAAGGATGCTTTCTTCATCTACACCAAAGTAAAGGATTTAAATCAGGGATCATAATCAGTGATAGCAGTCTTGATTATAATTTGTAGGAAAACAGTCTAGAGCCAGAGAATAAAAAAGAGATGAGCAGAGGCAGCCTGAAGAAGAAGGAGGAGAAACCATGACCTGTGGAGGCAATGTTAACCTAATAACCTCCCAGCTCAGCAAAAGGCTTCCAGGACTGGAAGTGATGCAGGCTCAGTAGGGGCTGTAGAGCCTTGGTGCACAAACCCAATCTGTATTTATGGATAGTCATCAGATAATCCACCACCAGGACATCTGCTATCCTATCAGTCAGGGCTAGGAAATGATGCAGCAGTGTAGGCAAACTTTTTAAGCACAGTAAAGATTCAGTTCCCCCGCCACCCTCCTTTTTTTTTTTTTTTTTTTTTTAACCAGCTTGCATGATTTTGATAATAATTTCCATCTGTCTTAAAACTGCTTGAAATATAATGTTGGAAATGAAAGCACATCCAGAGTCCTGCATCTGCAATTACATTTTCAGCATAGCTGAAACCAGAAGGAAAATCTTGATGACAGAATTCATGGAGTAAAATCTTAGTGTAACCTTGGGAAGATGAAAATACCTTCATTTAGTATTCATTGACCCACCATCCTAGTTTTGATCAATATTAATTTCTGATGCTAATAAATCTTTACACTCTGCCAAGGACAGGGGAGTCAATAATTGCTTATTATAGTTAGAAATGAAAATATAAATATAAAAATATAAGTATTTTTATTATTTTCACACACAGCAATTATCAGAAAGCATTAAAGTTTATAAAAACATCTACTTCAGGATTCGCCAGGTAAAAACAACTTAAAACTTCCTAGAGAGCCATGGTTGATTTAAATACCATGGAAAATGTGTGTTTTTTCTCAATGAGCCACCAAGTACCACCTCATTTAATACCTGATATGCTGCACAGAGATTATTTCATATGGACAATCCATAGAGACATCTCCCAAAACTCCAAAAAGTCTCACCTAGAAACTGTTTTGTAGACTTGGACCTTATAACTGAACACTGTTCTTAAATTTTTAGGCTAAACATTTCTTGTCAAGGTTTCATTCCCTACATCCACTTAGGCATCAGGGATTGAAATGGAGCTCCTGACTATTCTTAAGGCAGTGCCTAAACTCTTATTGATTTCAACTTTGACAGCGTCTCTCTTTTGGGAAATGACGATGACTGTCAGCAATATTGGGAGAGAAGCCAAAAGGCTGAAGTAGCCAGTGGTGGATAATTGTATTTTATTTCGAAAGTATCCTGGTTTTACCTCTAAAAACTGATGCCTGCTCTGCCAGTGTCACTTCTGGCCAGCACCAGCAAATGAATATGTTTTAATGGGGTGGTGGTGTCATGATAGCAGGTCATGCAGATGAGAATGCAATATATAATGACTTGACATATTGATGGCTTGGTTCCTCTAATTTCACTCCTAAAAGGAATTTTTAAGCCCACATGTAAGGTTATACACAAATCTTACTGCACAATTAACTTTAGCTGGCAAATCCACATTTTTAGTTAGATTCCATAAAAGTTAGTGACTTTTGACTTTGATTATTAGGCTTTTTAATGGGATGCCACACGTTCACAGGGGCAAACAATCAATCACTGCAATATTCAAACCATTTCATCAATGGCTGAAGCAATTGCTTTTTATCACACAGTCAGCAATCTCCTGCTTTTAGCCATCAGACACACTAGAGCAGCTTTAGCCCACTGCCATTTTTGCCTCTTGGACACATCAGTGTGTCATTTTTACTTAACTAGAGGAAAGGCAGTTACGGATTCTCAGTTTTCTGATACTTGTCTTTTGGTAGAATCTTTGTCTTTTCACTAAAAAAAAATGAAATTGTCGTCCAGTTTTACTGAAATCTAATTTATACCTATGTTAATTATGCAGCCAACGAGCCTCAAGGGATTATGTGGTACATTCTTTATCATCATAAATATTGCATTACTTCAAATGCACTTTGGAAATTCCTTTCTCAGCATTTCTTAATGATATTCAGAATTCCAGGAGAGAGCAGACTCTTATCTCCTGATGCTACAACAAGTTCTACTGCTTGTGTATTATTTTTCAATTAGTGCAATATCAATCTTCTTTTATATTTCAATAATCCAGTAAAAATTAATATTACTCTTGCTAATCAAAGGAATGCTGAAATTTCTATTTAAATGCTTTTGTTAAAAAAAATGTTAACATTTGAAAAGAAAAGGCTTCTATATGTCTTAATTAAAGGAAATCCATTGGTTGTGGAGGAAGATTTTTTATTATGCCTGTAAAATTAGTACACAATGTAACTTAAGTACAATAATTATTTTATATAGACAGGAATTATAATGGACTTCTAATCATGATTCCTGTCACTATCTTTCTCAAATTGACTCCTACATTTTTAGGGCTATGTTTGCTCCTGAAACTGCTAGGCTTCTCAGCTACTGAAATCCTTCACTGCTAATTTACTGCTATTTTTTTATCACATTAAAAAACCCCACACCTTCATGCAAACACCTGATGTGCATTCTTTTGCCTTTATGGCCATTAATCAGTAAATGCATAAATGGAACTTGCTTCTACTATCAAGCAAATAATGCAAGTACTCTTAAAGGTAAGAGCAATGCAAATCACCTGTAAACTGTATTTTCTGTTTAAACTCACTGCTGTCCATAATGAGGGCTCACAATAGAAAATGTGAGCTGAGAAAATAATGAAAAAGACACTGTGAGAGTGCCATACAGAATTCTACCTGAGTGTTTGGTGATGGGCTGCACAGAGAACACGTGAAGCTGTGCTGTGGAAGGGTCACAGACTTGCTGTGCACTGTAGATTACTTTCATACTCCAGAGTTTACGTACCTCTCACTTATAGAAATGCTGGTTTGCCGTGCCATAAACCACATTAAAACCCTGACCCACAGCTGTGGCTTCCTCCTTGCTCCTTCAGGGACTGGCCAAGGGCTGGGAGCGGAACCGGACTTTGCCTTCTTTGCCTTTGTGGCTTCCCTCTGACCCCCTCAGCACATACGTGTGGTTTCCTCTCAGCTGCACACAGCTCTGATAAGCACAACTAGTGGGACTAATCATATCCCAAAAGCCCTGTGGAAACAGTGCTGAAAGCTTCTTAAAATTCAGATACCTCCACTTGCATTTCAGAAACAGTATGGGGAAGAGGAGATTTTTATGAAGTCTTTATGAAGAACATCTTTTTATGTGGGCTGAAATGGATATATCCATTCCTCCAAACCAACACAGAACAACAAGGCATTTCCAAATTCAACATGGCATTAGAATGACAGTGTCTAGAAATCTTTAATATACTGTGTCCCTGCCATAACTCAATCTGCAAATGGAACTCATGTATCTCAAAAAGGAGATGGAAAGAATGAAGCATGCAGTGTTTCTGAAATTAATTTAAGACAGAGTTCCAAATGGAGTGAGTTCTCAAGTCTCACTTGCTTATCAATTCTTACACCCACTCTATTTGTATCAGCACATGTCAGATTTCAATGTAAACTTAACTGTATTTCATCTGAACTCTGGCAACTAATATTATTCAGGTAATTTAACATTCATGTCTAAGGTTTAGTTGTGTGGTAGTAGATAATAAAAAAGTAATAAGAAAATGAAAGTGCAATGGTAAAAGCAAATACATTTTACAAAAATGAAGAATTTTTCCACATTTCAAGTTTGGAAGTTGATTTGTGAAAACAAGGCTTTTGTTTCTCCATTTAGGTTTTGCCTATACTTTCAGATGGGGGCCACTTCTTTAAAGATTTTTATTAATCATAACAGAAACATGTTCACTATTAGTCAAATGGAGCCTTCCATGACAGAGTTGAGAGATTTCACTCCAAGGTAGAAAGAATATTTTCTTTTTTAAACAAAAAAAATGGCTCCACTTTTGGAAAGTTATTGTAGTGTTCTTCATTTGTTGTATTGTATTCATACTGTATTGTATTTCTTCTCCAGGAACCCTAGATCTCTTTTTGAGGACACTATCTGCTCTGTCTGGTCTTCTGTTACTTCCAGAAGCTATAGCAGTTTTTCAGGATTGCCCTCCCTATTTATTATTTATTTCTTATTAGATATGTTTTTTCCAAATCGGTATGATTTTGATGTGATGGCTGTTTTGGCAAGGAAAGCTGCAAATAACCTGGGTTTTTTTTAACAGGTCAATCAGGATTGAAAGTCCTAAAAATTGCAGAAGACCCAAATCTTAGCAATAGTTGAAAACAGCTGAGAAATCAACAAAAATTTAGGAGATGGAGATGGGGAACCATTCACTGCCTCCAGTGTTCCATCCTGGCTTTGTGCTTCATTTCACTGGGTGTTAGTCTGTTACTTAAAACATGGATTTATCTGTGGGAAGAGGAAGCTTTCCAGTTAATAACTCCCGTATTGAGCTTCATCTCCAGCTTCTTTCCTCCCTTCCTGTAAAAACCAGCTCCAGTCTGTGCACTGAAATGATCTGTCCACACAGCACTGAAAAAACCTAAGTGTTTTTGTCTAGTGAACTTAAAATCAAAATTCAAGCAGGAGTTTTGACCAAAACTGCAGCAATTCTGCTGTTTCCTGCCTCATTCTGCACCTCTGGTGCCTGCTGGCCACGCTGCCCTGAACTAAGGGCTAAGGAGCTGCATCCCTTTGGATTCAGCTGCTTCAAGCTCATGCCAGACCTGGTGTCACAACACCTCATACCTACCCATCCCCATGGAAAATGCAGCTGGAAATGTTCCTGTCTTGTGCCTGTCTCATCAGCTCGTGCAAGTTGGAAGCCTCACCTGTGATGACACATGGCACTAACCTCACTCACTGCTAACCTGATGTCACTTCTAAATAAAGAATTAGGCTCAAATTCGCTGATATGAGAAGACACTGCACACTCATTGTGCAGTATTAGGGCTTATTAATAAAATAGCATAGATTTATATTTTCATATGTGTCTTTTTAAAACCTTGTAAGAGCTCTATGAGCACAATGTATGCTACTTATCTGTCACAGAATTGCTGATTCAACATCCTAAAGCTATCCATAAGTTCTCAGAGTCTTTCTTGATTGGTGCTGACATTGTGCATTTTATGCTGCATACCTCTTCCTTTATTATATATTGATTTTTATTCCTATTAACTATACAATTGTTTTCATCTTTTTTATTTTCCGTTATAAGGTGCTTATGTCACATTAATCCATCTGTCATAGTTGGGGGCAGTCTACTTCAATAAATTATGATTGACTTCTAATATATGAAAACAGTGACTTTGTACAACATTAAAGTTTTATGAAAAAACAGCAGAAGTTAAAGAAATTATAAGTGCATTCATACAAATGTAGATAGTTTCAAATTGTTCCATTTTACAGTTTAAGAATTCAATCAAGATACTTCAAAACAGAATAGTTACTATTACAGGCTGCAATCCACAGAATGAAGAGTTCCAGTCCTACTCTTTAGACACCAAGACATGATGATTTGAATTCTGCAATTAACACCACAACTCTATTGTGTTGAGCCTAAGACATGTTTTCGAAAATACATCAATAATTGGCATTTAAATCACATCAAACCACTGAATGCCAAGTTCTTGAACATCTTAAAAATGCAATGCTATTGGGTTGTCTCTGGCAGGCATAAATTGAAAGTGAGATAGGATGGAAAGGAAACAAAGCATATTACATTCTGATAATTATTCTGAGAGCATTATCAGAATGCAGCTAAGGAAGGTGATTTTCGTGGTGAATGGGCCTGTAAGGCAGTGCACAAGGAGACAGACATGAGGGAGAGGTATCAGTGAATGACCAATTCTCATCCAACTTTGCAGCAACTCCTCCCCACTGATTCTGAAATCAGCTGGGCCTTCTCAACTGTAGTTTGAACTTTGAACCCTCAGCATACACAATATGCATCTCTTTAAAAAACTGGACATGAAAAACCTAGATTAACATTCATGAAAGAGGAACAGAAAAATCCCTAACCTAAAAAAAAGTTCTACTTAATTTCATGCTGTGTGGTATTATTTAAAAGTTAGACAATGAAATTACCTTAAATGTCTCTGATCAGCTTTAGGGTGAGCACAAAATACAATCTTTTCACATTTTTTTCTCTGTTCCCTCTCAACCTGCACCAAACCAAAAACCTTGAGAGTGAGTGTCTTTTACTGGTTTGGGTAGGCAGGTTTTCCTCTCTCCCTTTCATCCAAGATATGCACTCATCTGTTTCCACATCCCTTACAGAGGCAGACTGGGGAAGCTGGGACATGTGTCCTGCTCCTTTAGAGGCCAGAAGACAATCCTTGTCTCTGGAAAAGGAAAGTGAGCATTCCCTCGCTTGGGCTCACCACGTTGACTTTATGTCTTCAACTGCTGGAGATCACTGATCCCTAAACAAGCAGCATCCCAGGGTGCCTACCAAGCTAAGCTTCCTGGCATGAGACTCCTAATTTTGCTTTAAATACATTAACCAGTGTTTCTAAGGTAATAATAAAATCTCACAAGAAAAAAATATAGATTTAAAAATACTGAGTTGCCTGACTAGGCACATTTTATCATCTATTTCTATAATCTCATTTTATCATCTTAATCTTATAATCTATTTCTATAATTTCACAAATCACCAAGACTAATGCAGCTTAGTTAATAATATTGCAGGAAATTAGACTTTGGCATCTAATGTTTCAGAAGAGAAGATTTTTGAATAAAAGTAATATCTTTCTTTGAAAACTTTTTAGTAAAGAAAATTGTAGCAAATGATTTCTCCTATCTGAGAATTTTCCTATTACAACATTCACAAGAGGATATTCTAGCAGTACTAAACACCACCCTCAAGTACCTTTGAGGACACAACTCTGAAGAAATGAATTGATGAAAACATCAAGGAAGGCAAAAAAAAAAAAAATCTACTAAACAGAAATCCTGCTAGGCAAATACTGAAACATCCACAGATCCCGTCTGCTTGCAGGGCTACTGTAGATAGGTTCTATCCAAAACCATTATTTGACACCAATAAATAAAAATGTACACCCAGCTATTTTCAGGTTTGGTGTCAGGAGAAAAAAGCTGCAGAACTGGAAGTGAACAGAACAGTTTGCACTGTTGTGTTTTATTAGATTTTTTGTTTTTCTCCCCACTCTTCTCTCTCCTACCCCACCATCCTGCAGAAGAAATGTAGCTCATTCAGAAACTCTCCTTTACTGTGAGTCAGGGATGGGAAAAGAACAAGGCTAGAGCCTGACTGAAGCATGACTTTACTGCTACAGCTATTTGAAATTGTAGATGTACATGTAACAAAAATAAAAATAAATTATTTTTTTCTTTTAAAGCCTAAAGGACTATCTGTGTTCTACTGGTACCTCAGGTCTGACTGACCCATCTTTAAGGTTAAGACCATTTCTGCTGGAAGTTTGTCAGCTTTCTCATTACTTGTGGCTATGAGCTCAAATCCTGCCACTGTGATTTTGCCTTGGGAGCTTGGGCTCCAAGTATAACATAAATATTTGGATTAAAATCAGTAGTCATGCAGAATAGCCCCAATCTTATTTACTAATTAAATGCCAGATGTACATTCCACACAGATATTTCCCGCTAATTGAAGGTATTACTTTGAAGAATGTATTATTAATAATTTCACCTAATAATTACACTCCAAATTGTTTAAAAAAAAAAAAAAGACACCTTAGGAGATACAACCAATGACTGCATCTACATAAAAACCACTTATTTAATGTTTGGTATTTGAAAAGTATCTTAAAGCCCACTGTAACAAAAAAATAAATTACTTTAATTCAACATCATCCAGCTACTAATTATGTTGCTAAGATATTAACAGGAAAGAATCTGGTTCTATGCCTCTTAAAAGCTTGATTGTTAAATTCATAATAATATGGGACCTGTCTTTCATTGAGCAGAGAAAAATGAAAACCAACAAAAACCAGATCCCTAAAATGAATATGTACAGTTGAGGAGCCTAGTTTACTGTCACTGAATTTTATTCTCCTTTTCATTTTCAGTAATTGCAGCAAAATAGCTGCTCTTCAGGGACATATTAAGGAAAGAATAGTAATTAAGCTTAGGAAGGTATAATCTGTATAAAAATGAATTACAACTGACTCAGTCTAAAAACTAATGTATTACAGATTCAAATGAAAACCTAGCTGTACCCTGTGAATAGCTTATTCAAAAACACTTCCAGATTTCTAGATGTCAGCTCTGTCACTTTGGGCACATTTATTATCCTCTTCAAAATGTGTAACGCTTCAACGTGAAAAATGACATCACTGAGGAGTCAACACTTTTCCTTCCCTAAGGAGCCATGCCTGGGAATAAAAGCAAAAAATCCTAAAAACAGATAAATAGAAGCTTTCTTTATGAATGAGCCTGCATGGTTTATCAAGAGAACCACTTAAATGGTCCACATTATTTTAGCAAAACACATAACCCAGCCAAAAGGAGAGAAATAAACATCCCAAGGGCTTTTAAAAGTTACTTGTCCGGCACCAGATTTTGAATTGAAGCCCTTTATTAAAAATAAACAAATTCACCAATGAATAGTTCCTATACTTGGTTTCCAGAGAGTGAGCAGCAAAAGGAGGACTAATAATCCATAAACAGTCAGGAGCTTTTCCATAAAATGTGCTTGACAAAGCAATGCAGTAAAACATGTCGTTGGATGCATATTATGGGAACATCTCTCCTGCTCCAAAGAAACTGAACAAAAATATTTGTGGATTATTAGAACATACGTTATCTACCAAAATTTCATAAAATGTCATAAACACCATGAAAGATAACATCAAGTTCACTAGCCTTTACACTCCTGTGAGGCCAGAAGTGGTGTACTTCCAGCTTTAGATGACATTGGGAGAAAGGAAAGCAACATTCTTTCAACTCCAGTTTTAGGCCTTCCTTTTTTTATGGGATTAGAAACCCACAGCTTATTCTGTCAAGTCTACATACTAGATTTAGCATTAAAATTACTTTAGTCAATATTTGCACAGAAGAAAATAAAAGGGCTTTAAACAAACCTCTTGGATTTCTTTGCTATAAATTATGAAACCAGAAATCAAATTAAACAGAAAGCAAAATAAAGCATGACCCTCCCTAACCACTAAATCATCTGTGGCAACCTTTACAGATGGACATATTTTGGAATGTTCCCAAAGCCATGCTGTGGAAGCTAGCTTTAAAACAAGATATGAATTAGCTTGGCATGCTCCAACCTTGACTTAACCCTCAAGGACATGGTCAAAAATTCACTAGAATAGCAGTGAAGGAAGCAAGAGCAGTATCACTGTGAACAACTAGTACAATTTCTTCCCTAGAATTTTGCAAATTCCTGCCCTCTGTGTAGGAAATTTAAGAAACAGAGCACTTGAAATACTCTAGTACCCCCAGAAAAATATCCTGTGAGATGATACTACTGCTTAATTTTAATTGAAAGTTATATTTTGATGACTGTCATGTTACATTGCATTTCTGAGCATTATGCACTATTTTCAGCTTCCATCTGAATAACATGTGGAAATCCTGTGTATAAATGTTGATAGACCAGTAGAGAACACATTGGAGAACAGCTTCTAGGATACAGCCCTAAGATTTAAAAAATGCATGATATTGTTTACAAAATTATTGCAAGCAAGGAGAGGTAGTAAAGATTAACTATGCAACTAGAAATGCTGGTTTTAATTACTCTAAGGTCATTTTTCAGCAGATTTGTCTAAAAACAAGGTCTGAAATGCTGTGCAGTAATATTCTGGTTTATGGATACACACAGAGAACAGCTCCGGGTCTCTTAATGCTGATGGATAAGGCACTGGCACAGTTCCAACCTGACACACATGGGCATCCAGTCCAGCATTCCCTGGAAAACAGGCAGTTGGTTTGGAGAATGCAGGACTAGAGAACATCTACCTTCTGTAGAATGGAAGACAGTAAAGGAGGTTTAAAATAAAATATAACAAGGAGGCCATAAAGTAGTCTTAGTTTTATTTATTAAACATTTGGCAGTGGATATCAAATGCTGGAGTATATCACAAGTGGTTTGACTGCATCATTTATTTGCAGTGCAATACAAAATGAGAAACATGCCCCAGCTCCTTATTGTATGTTAATATTAAATCATTACACATGGCAGCTGTTTTGTGTTCCATGTGGTTTTCAGTTTCTTGCTGACAGGTGTCCAAATCACAGAAACTATCCCCACATGTAGTGGCAGCTGGCCACACTGTCATCTCTGAGATACAAGAAGTGAATAAAGAAGCAGTTTGTATACTGGGATGATTAATACACTCATTAGCTGCCTCTCTGTTTGGTTTGAAAACCAGGCAGAATTTAGAATAGTGTATTCTGAAGTGTTCAAGAAAACCCGGGTTTCTGAAAGTATAAGTGGGATCTTGGTTTTGTATGGAAAAAAAAAGCCAGAACCCTGATAATCAGTTGAAATATTTGGTCAAAAGATGATATATAATTTGTGGAGCTTTTCTTTAGCCTAGTAACCTTTCTATAACACAACTGTGCTCAAGTTGGGTAATCCTATCATTGTACACAAACACGCCATGTCATTCCTATATATCCAAATCCAGATTGTTGTGTGCCTTTGGAGGTTGCAGTGATTTTTCTGATATTAAGTGAGAAGAGTTGGAGGAAGAAAGATGTTTAAATTACAGAGTAGCATTAGGTCAAACGTGTTTTTACTTCACTTGCACCGGGCACACAAATCAACCATATTATTTTCAGCTGCCTTTTGTAGCAGCAGTCTATTGCACAAGAACTGCTGATATGCCCTAAAAGATGTAGTGTAGCAACACTTGCCATCCCCATAAGGCAGAAGGTGAGCCCTGGGGCTGGTGGGATCCCCACATGGTGCTGTCCTTGTGACCAAGTGGGGAGATGTTGCTGCAGTGAGGGGACAGACCTCGACTGGCCCTACAGAAACTTCCTCAGTGAAGGAATGGGGGCTGAAGAGAAAACCTCAGACTGATCCACTGGGCAGCCCCTCCCAAAGATGATGTCTGCCCCACATGCCACGATCCAAGCTTTTCCAAAGATTAGAAGAGAGCAGTTGAGGGCCAAATGGGCTTCAAGTCATACAGACACTCTGTTTTCCCTGTTAACTTCCAGGCTTTAAAGGGTTTAACAAACTGTTAACCATCTTGGTTGCAGTCTCCGTCCCTTAAGAAATTCTAAACCTGATATTGCAGAAAGCCATGGATATTTCATCCTCACACCTGCTAACCCTGGAGGGAAATATCTTTAAAACAATCTTCTGGGAATGCTTAAAGAAAAAAAAAAATAGAAAAAAAAAATCCTCAGAGCACATTCCCAAGAAATTTTACCAATCTTCAAGCAGCACTGTGCCTTTGAAAAGGAAGCAAAAACCCCCAGAAAAAAAAAAAAAGGCAAGTTAATTCAAAGCATATTTTGAAGTATCAGATGTGCTCAACTGTAGTAACTTTCGCTTCTATCACATGAAGTTACAGTTGAGCAGTGCCATAGACATGCACATTAAAAAAAAATTCTAAGCAAAAAAATAGATTACTTTTTATTTTAAGTTGTTACAAGAGAAATAAGTGGGTTCTTTTTAAACACCAGTTCTAATTTTGCTAATAGGTGTATATATAAGAATTAGTGAATTCTAATTATCAGCAGTGCACTGTGAAAATTACTTTTCAAAACATACGGAAAATTCTACAACTGCAGTTCACAAAATAGGCTACTTTTTACTCAGCATCATGTTTAGAAATTATTATTACTGTTGCTATTGTTATTATTATTTTTAATTAGAAGGAACCTACATTTATAACAAGCATTGAGTAATCTACTAAATATGGTAGGAACCCAAAATGACATAAATGGTGCTCAGTTGCACACTATTTACAGAGCATTTCTAGTCAGAGGAGGGAGAAGCAGGTCTCCCTTTTTTTTCCTGAGGAGCTGCTGAGGCAGATGGATGCCACATGCAGGAAGCTCCTCAGTGGCATTATATTCCTTCCCTCAATCCAGGGTCAGCTATAGCTGCATCAGGAATCATTCCTCAATATGCTATCAGCAACTTAGCACAGAAACCAGCATTTCTGCTGCAAACACACGCTATTTGACCTGATGAAATCACAGTCCCACAGTGTCTGTGCCTTATAAAGAGATAAATCATGTACCTACATAAGACAGAAAGGAACAAGCTCGGATGGGAATTGCTTCTCAGTAGTCCAAGTCATGTGCTGATAAGCAATCCAAAACTCTGATTTTGGATCTGTATGAAACCAAAGAGAACAGATGCAGAATCCACTGGTCTGGCAATAAATCTCCCCTGCCCCCCAGCACTGTGGTTTGCTTTATTGAACTGGCTCCCTCAGAAGTTCACAGCTGCCCCCAAACCTGACCTTCAACCTTCTGCCCAAGTTGGTGTTGCAAGTATATTAACATTTGCACTTTTACTGCACATCAGCAGTTCTTATAGTTTAATTTTTGAAACTTATTTTCTTTTTCCAGTGGAAACATGTCTGTTGAACATGCCATAAACATTCAAGTAATTATTGCTACCCCACTTATGAGGATGTCCTGAAAAGGGGCACTGATCCTTGGCGTGTTTAATACCATAGTTCAGACTAAATGCAGTGAGAACAGCCCATTATGTGATTACAGGAAGCCCATTCCTATGGGCCACTGAGACCAAGATGTGCAAATGCACAGCAGAATTTAAAAATACATCAAATTAGGGAAAAATTCTATTTATTTTAATTAGTAAAAGGATACCCAGAAAACATTGCTGACTCTTCCCAGTGCACCCACCCTCGACAATGAAAACAAATGCACGGGAAATAAGAGCACGTGTTCTATCCTCACTGTTGATACTGAATCCTCACAGATACAGAATGTGAGGCAGACCAGTGAATCTTGCAATCACTAGTCTCAAACAGTCTGGGCAGGTTTCAGACTACCTGACCACATCCTGTATGTTATGATGTTTCAACCCTAATTTTTATTTTTTTTTACCTGTAGTGTAACTCTGGTTTACCTGACAAAGCTGGAGAAGCTCAGCACTATTTGTGGAGGAGAAACACCCTTTTCTGCTATTACAAAGTTACCTTTGTGCTTTCATAATGGTCGTACACCTATCTGTACATCAACAACTACCATTTCAAAGTATAAAAGAAAAAGATATATGAATGAATAATCTATTTTACATAAATCTATAGTTCTGTTTATTTACACTGATTGGCAGTATGATCTGATTCTGAACTATAAATATCTGTTTCTATTCTGACTGTAACACTCTCTCTAATTTTGTTTGCAATATAACAATTATCCCTTTCTATTCCAGCACTATATGCTTTAAAACATGTTTTTTCTCCATATGTGAAAATAGGTACTTAAATTTCTACTTTTTATGAATGCATGCTTCAAAATTGTTTAGTGGATGTTTTATAATGGTTCTCTGTGACCAGAAGAGATTTAAGGAACAGTTCAAGGAAATTAATCTTTAAACTCAGCTTGCCATTTTAAAATACCCCAATATATCTCTATTAGGCCAAAGTCAAAAGTCAACAGAAGTGCAGTCTGCCTAACCTCCTTATTCCTGCATTAATCAAATCTCATCCTGCTTAATTCTCTTTTTGGAATAGGAAAAAAGTGAAATAAGAGAGGAGCGAAAGAAAAAAGAGAAAAGAGATGATTACACAAACATACACTTCAAGGAGATAGATCCTCTGTAGCTAGACTGTTGAAAAATATTCAATATAAAATAAGGTAGGATAATGCTTTCTTTATGTAAAGGAAAGATCAGTCACATTAATGAAATAGCCAAATGGAACCTTCAGGCCTAATGTAGTAAATCTCCAGTAAATTCCAATTAGTATTGAAGTAATAAGTTTGGAAATTATTTTTCTGCCTTTAAGTAATGCATATATTAAAGGAAAAAAAAAAAAGCAGCCTGGATGACTTGGGTGCAATCAAGGATCAGCTTTTAGATAGCTAAATTAATCATTTGTACATACTGCATAATTCAAGATATGTCTTTAAAAAATGAACAAACCCAAACCAAACCAACAGCAAACCCACACATCAGTAAATCAGGACCATAATGTTGGCCCTTGGAATGGTACCATTTGATGGCCACTTTCAAGCTGGCTGTGCCTTCCATATGACAAATAAAACATTCTGTATCTAGCAGCAGAGAAGCCACTGATGTAAATGGAAGTCTTCAACAAAACAAAATAATAATAACACAAAAGAAAACAAACAACCCCAAAAACCCCAAAAAACCAATCAAACCAAAACAACAACAAAAATAAACCAAACAACTAAAAAAAACCCCAACAAAACAAACAAAACAGAAAAAAAACCTGCAAGTGCTTGATAGTACTTTGTGAAATTATATAAATATGCAAAAAATTTCTCAGCTGAATAGAGAAATTTTAGAGAGAAATTAATTTTTGAAAACTTTGTTCATTAAGGATATTTTTAAATATCAAAATTTGTGACCAAATGACGCTCACATTCTAGCAGGTAAGTGCTTTAGACTTTTGACAAATACTCTACTAAATATTCTTTACCACAAGTGAACCTGGGACCATCTGCATCAAGTGATGCTGAAACTGGAGGACAGAGATGATTACCAATCTCTTTTACATATTCCTACTCCATTCTCATATGTGTAACAAAAAGGGGGAGAGAAATCCTAGATGAACCTGGATTGGAGATAAAATCTTATGGAATTCATAAGAATCAAGATTTCACCCCCAGGTCAGGGCATGAAGTCTTCAGAGGTTCAACTCAATACAAAGTGTCTTTTTTTAACTGATTGTTCTGCTTAATTTTGCACAACACAGAACACACCCACACAACAAACAACCTAATGAACCACCTAATACCTTTGATCAGTAAAATAAATAGTAAAGGTTCTTTCCCTCACCTTTGCTTTCCACATGCTGGCCAGTAAATCAGAGCTAATTCAAAGAAGACTGCCCAAGAAAATCTTTCCCCAATGGGACAAAGAAGAGTGTATGTATCCTTCCTAAGACATCTCTGTAGCAAGCTTTTCACCTTTCCATGGATTTTGCCATAAAATCAGTCCAGTCACTGACAGAAAAATAAAGCAGTTGCTGTTCACCGCTTTCCAGATGCGCTAATAATTTTATTTTTAGATAGTATACACCAAAAACCACTCATTGTGTTCCTTTATCTGCTTCTATAGACATGTCTAACGCTGAAAGGAAAATGGGTTTAACTCTTGCTGCTCCTCATGTTTCTGCCAGCTCACTACTGAGTTCCTCCAAAGACCTGGGCACTCACAGATTGCATTTTTTTGTCACTGTGATTTACAGAGTGCAAGGGGGACAATTACATGTTTACTTAAACTCATAATTTCTCAGAAGCCCTACAGAATCCTTTTGTTATCATAATCTCCAGCAGGCATAAGTAGCATGGATATATCATGGCATGAAACTGGATATAGCTGACTTTGCCTGTCTGACTGGTGACTTACGGAGTCCTGCGTATCTGAACTTCTGGGAAACAGCTGCTGGTCCCACACTGAAATTAGAACATTTGAGCTCATCTGATTTATGTTAATTCCCGTGGGAACAATGACATGAAAAATGAACACCACTTGTAAATAAAGTACCAGTTCTCTCAGCGGTGAAAAAAAATATATGAAATCATCTATTCCAGTACACACTGATCTATTTACCACCTTGCTACACTGAAACATAGGCAGTCTAATGGTTTTCATAAAAAAATGGAGCCCTGAATACACAGCTATTCGAAGGTTATCTGTCCCTAGCTTGTCATTATTTGAAGAATTAGTTTGCAATAGTTATTGGCTTGGTTTTGGTTGAAGAAGAAATATTTTGTTGTCATGTTGTCAGGCATGAGGGAAGTGAACAGGAATTAAGTTTATGTAGAAAAAGGCAAAATACAGGAAATATTTTCAAGGGACCCAATTGCCAAGGAGTGCATATTCTCCAAAAAACTAGCACCCATTACAGTTTATCTAGTCCTGATTGTTCAGCCTGACAGGTCAAACGTTTGAAATCTGCTTTTTTAACATACTGGGCTCACATGGGATACTCCACACAACATTATATTGTCCACAGATCAAAGCCAGTATTTGTGAGACCAAAACCAAGGCAGCTGGAAATGACTCCTTAATGATTTGATAGTTTTCCTCTAGATGAGAAGAATAATCCCCCCAAATATTTAGTGTACCCAAAAAATGCAGTTTAAGCAAAGCAATCAGTTGTCTCTGAGACAGACTGGATTATATGGTAGCATAGCTGAGACACTGCTCAGACATGCACATGTAACAGTGATGATGTCTTATGTTTGGTGACCTTTTATCATTCAGGATTTGTTACTTCTGAAGCACTAGCAAGAAAATCTCTAGCAAAAAGTTTTAAGTTTTACCTTAGGAGCACAGCCAGCCTTTAATTGACTCTGGAGATCCTGCTGCTTGAGTTACATGCAGGATTGCTTAACACCAAATTACTCTTAATTTAAGGAATGTCCCTTCATGACAAAGTCCTCTGCTAGGCTGGCTTGGAGAAGGATGGTCAGGGGAGGAAAGAGGAACCATCAACGTGTTGCAGCTACAGGTAGAGCCATTTCAAAGGACAGAGCACTAACAGACATTACTACATGTTACTACTTTTTTTTTCCCTTTTGAGCTTTCCACAACAGGCAAAAACTTCTTCCCATCCCCCCCACTTTGCTGTTATAATTTAATTTCATTTGTCACCTTCATGTTTGAAAAGACCTAAGATACACAGAAGAAACCTACAATGATACATTTATGAAAATTGAAGATTATTTACTTAAGGACCTCCATGAAAAGTTAGTTTTCATGTCTAAAATTTTGAAGTGACAGATGATAATTTTACTGTGGTGTGTAAATGCTAATATGGATATGAACACTGAAGCCAAAAAGCAGGATGGTACCTTCATATAATGTGCTGATATACTATAATGCTTAAAAAAGCCTTCCTCCCCCCCAAATATATGAATAGGATTGACCATCTACCTCCTCATTCTGTGGCTCCTTGGGTGAGACTTCATTGCAAACACAGAGTGACCTGAATTTAAATTTTGATGTGGTCTGGCACAGTATGCTTTGAAAACCTGGTTGACTAATCTGCAACAGCATGACTGCAAACAGCTCTGAAAAAGGAAGGAGGAAAAGATGGCTTTGCCAAAGGACTGGGGAAACCTACAAATATCAAAGGACTGAAGCAAGGGCAAGGGAACAAGATGCAGCACTTCATACAGATGTTTCATTAATGATTGCCAATCCAATTGTGTCCCTCCTCAACGTGCTAAAGGAGATTAAAGACTTTACTACAGTCTTTGGGGTTTGGAGGTAAATTAATGTGAAATAGGACTTAGTGGAACTGGGAATTGGACTAAAACAAAGCATAAACAGAAGGAAACTGTTATCAATAGAGGCTATTAATAACAACTGAAATTTGGGTTTTTAATTTTGGTTTTAATATTTTTTTTACAATAACTGCACCAACCAAGGAGAATAAGGAAAAAAACACATGTTGGAAAGAAAGCTAAACAGAAAGGAAGAAGAATGTACTACTATTTAAAGTTTTAGTGCCCCAATTTTTTTCAAAAATGTGGGAATAGCAAGACATAACACAACCACTTGCTTATTTCAGGATGTAAACCACAGGGAAATCTATCTTATTTTGAAAAATGTACTAACAATTTGTAAACTTACTTATTTAATATTTACATTCTTTCCTCTTCAAAATTTCCAGCAAAAGAAAGGGGAGAATGTGGGAGGCAGAACAGACACATATAACACATACAAACATTCAATTTGCTTCTCTTTCACTACTATTACTACTACTACTGCTGCTGCTTTTTCTGGTTTCCCTGAAATGTAATTTCATACTTCATGATGTCAGCTTTCCAATGTCTAAAAACCACACAAAAGGCATTTCTGCCTTCTGAATTTCAAAAACTCTTAAAGGAATATTTCTTAGACCATCAGTACAAGTTCTTATTCCTTTTTTCTGGGTCCATCCATTAAAGAGCTACATAAATGTTGAAGTACCTCACAGTCACAATTCTGTTCCCAGGCATAGATGGCTTCCTTAATTTTATCCACAGAAAAGCTTGTCAGAAACTCAGAATCACAAAATTACGAGATAGATCCCTCTAGAAGCTGCATTTTGAGCCTTGTGTCAGCAGTGATTTTGAGGGAATGCATTTCGTGCTTGGCTGTCACACGTGGCATCCTCTCACTGATGAAGCATTCCAGTCAGCAATGAAGGAATATAGATACTTTATACATATATTACCTGCTAAGCTAACAGTTATCTCCTTTATTTGGTAAGCAGAATAACAATTTTTCCCTCTCGTAACTAGCCCAGAAGAATAGCAATTAGAGATTATGCTTTAATTAGTGCTTACTCACTTCATCAGGGAAGCTATAGTCCATTTCCTCATTGAAAATGCAACAGCTACAAATCTGAGGAGTGAAGACCAGATATGTTTTCTTGTCTCCTAGTGCTTTGTTTCCTCCAGGAACAACGCTCAAAAAGCAAATTTCATGGAAATTCGCACCATCACTCCATCAACTTTTGGATGAGGCACAAGAGAAACAATTACACTCCAGAATTCTTATTCCTGTTGTTTCACAGGGCAGACACATGAAGGAAACAGTTATTATTGAGAACAATGAGACATTAAAATTTGATGTCCATAAGTTGACTTAAACCTCAGATGCAGAAATATTCAGAGCATCTATTTCATGGTCAATGCATCCATGACATTACATGAGTACTCATGCAGACAAATCCTGTTGCTGGATGCACTGGGCCAAGGTGCAGCAGACCAGCAGTTTGTAGTTTTTCTAGATTTACTTGAACTACTGGAGCAGCTAAATAGAAGAAGGGATTAGCAGAATGAAAATAACCAGAGAAAGCCATCCTTGTGCCTAGCAGATAACATCATTATTCACTTTATTCACATTATTCACTTTATTATCACAATTCACTTTCAGTTAAATTTGTTATAGATCCCTGTGTTGCAATCTGACATTTGAAGGTATGTTTACAAAAGTCAACTATAGAAGTAGAAAACAGAAGGGAAAAAACCCTCAACTATTCCACCAAACAAAAAACACCCTCCTCCCCCACAAATATTCAAGAAATAACCTTAAATATTCCTTCTTGTACAACAGGTGTGGTAACAACCTGGTCTGGAGTAACACTACACAGCAACAGCACAAAGTGTTCCCCTCTCTTTTTCTCCACTTATATTCTAGAGAACTGTAATGGTTCAGAAAAGAAAGTTAATAATCTATGTTTCCTTTTTTTTTAATTAAGTGTTGAGGGCAAATTCTAAGATCAAAATACTGGTGGAAGCAATTTTTAAGATAGTTATCCAAGTTATTAGTGATTAGACTACTCAATCATTTTTAATTATAAATTGAGAGGTATGTGTGCTTCCACTGTGTTTGTTTTCAGAGATTGTTACTCAGTGTAGTTGAACATTGAGCATTTTTGCCTAAAAACTGAATAATTCTCCATTGTGACAAGTAGTGTAAGTTACTAAGAATTTGATTTTTTTTTTTAGTTCTTAATTATTTACTAATAAATATTGAGACAAGATTTGCTATCTTTTGTTTTAAGTTGTTAAGGCTAGGGTTAGTACTGAGAAGGGGTTTTTTTTTCAATTTCTTTTCAAATAATTTATTTTCTTCAGCTTAAGCTTGAAGTCTTCAGTATGCTGTTTTCCTTTAACAAATAACATAATAGCTTTTACACATGACCATCTCATACAAGAGATATTTTATTTGTTAAGATGAAACAGGACGCTATGGTGGTGGAGCTGCATGTCACACAATCTTCCTTTCTCACCTCTCTTCTTGGAGAACTGTTGTTTCCATGAGATGCACCTTCCCCACGTTCATGGGAAGCCACTCTATCATCTAATAATGGAACCAATATTCAATCTCACTTTTTCTTCAAGAAAGACATCCTTTTTTTTGGTGGTTTTTTTTTGTTTGTTTTTGGGTTTTTTTTTGGTTTGGTTTTTTTTTTTTGTTTTGGTTTTTTTTTGTGGTTTTTTCCTTGTTTTTTTGGGATGGACGTTTTTTGGCATTTCTATAGTGTAAATCTACACTAATCTTCACCCAAGGGCTGATAAGACTTCCAAGGAACTATGATTAACCGTAATTTCTTCTGTATCTTTCACATCTTAAAAGTGCTCCTAAAGCAAAAAAGAAATTGAAAGATGCATGCCTATAACTAACACATCAATATTCCTGCTTTGTCTTGATCCATTATCCTCCTATGGCTGCTGTAATTCCTGACATTTATGATGCAATTATAATTCAGTTGCTCCCAGCAGAATAATCTTTTGTTTCTACCATATCCCCATAAATAGAGCTACTTGGATAGAGCTATGAGTAGTCCAGAATTACAGTGAGAGTGGAGAAGGACCCTGGGCTGAAACACAAATAATATAATTTTCCTAAGCTCTGCTGAAAGAATCTTCGAGGTGGAACATGTAGGATTCATCCATTCTTCTCTTTGATTCTCAGAATCTTGAGTTTTGACCAAAACCAACTCTTTTTCTACAGTTAAAGACCACTAAAGAACTTCCTGCTTCTACATCTAACAACATTCCAGGTATTGTCTTGTGAGGGAAATTATAAATAAAGTATATCCTTAACCTGATATTTAGTTTTTATGCAGTGTTACTCAGCTGTTCCTCAAAGCCTTTCCCTTTCAAGCAGACATTAATCTTGCTGCCACAGAGCAAATATCCAATATTTTGCACACTGTCTTGTTTTCAGAATAATTCTCTTTGGCTTGGGGGTCCTCAATATGGAGGGCATGCCCAGGGAAAAAACCCAAAGCAACAGGAAAAGAGTCCATCCTTTAACAGAGTCCTAGCTAAAAAATAAACCCACAAAGAGAAAACAAAAGTCTGAACCCCCCAAAACAAACATACCAGTGAAGAACACTCAGAAATCTGCCAGATCACAGTCTGCCAGATCAGCTGAAGTCCTCCACATGTATTAAATATTTCTTTTCCCTCTGTAATTAGCTGAGAAAAAACAAAGTCCAGTGGAAAGAAAACAGAAGAGAAAATGCTATGTCCTGTCATCCCACATGAAATATTGATGATAACTCATGTGGAAAAGACTATAATGTTGAAGTTTATCAGCACTTGACATATGATACATTCTAAATAATTAGGAATTACTGTAGGTGATAAATAGAGCAGACCACAGTGTCAATAGGAAGGGTCAGTGTCACAGCAGCCTTAATCTGTGCAGGCAGAGCCACAAAGAAATATGTTACTAATGTGAATTTCCCATTAAAAAGAAAAAAAGAATAAAAAATACACACACACAAACAGTTTTTCTTTCCAAGTGAGACTTGATTCACACAGGATACCAAAAACAGCAGGAAGACCTACAAAGCTGTAAATGCTTTTACACAAAGATCAAGGTTTCAGTGGCTGCAGTTCCAAATTAATTAGAACTAATTTTAAGAAAATATTTGGTACTGGCAAAACCTCTTAAAATCTTTCCAGTTGTAGAATCAAAGAGCATTTTCTTCCTCTCTTCTATCTTTATCTTTTTTAACCTCTCTATTTTTATAGAAGGGTTAGGAAGTTAGAGCAATTCATAGACAGTCTAATAATTCTAGAATGCCAAGTTTTGTAGAAATAAGTTTTAAATCATATTAAATATAGACCTTTGATATTGTTGTGCACAAAAATTTAGAATAGTTAGGAAGGTACAGAGGTGCAAAGGAGCTTAGAGCTCAATTTCTGTAATTCTGAAGTGAGATATTTTCTGAATAAATACATATTATAAAAAAAAATCTGTTCTCTATGATACTTCACAAAACAGGCTGTTATGCAAATTTCTAAGAGATTGCTTAAATAGAACATAGAAACCTCTGCCTGTGTATTTTTCACTGTGCTTTTAAAAGGAATTGTGACTGCAAATAACTTCCTGTGAAATATCCTTGTATTTTTTTACAGAAATAAGAGTTCTCAATTAAAACCATTCTTTCTCATCAGTTTTTATACAGCACTGACTCCCATCATTATCTGTTTCCTTCTCCGTAGACTCTTGGAATAGTTAATTCTCCAAAACACATTTGATCACTGTATCATATTTATAATTTTGGGACAAGAGAGTGAAAGAACAAATTCTTGGAGAACTTTTCTAAGAACAAAAGCTCCTGAATGTTGTTTGGCAACAAGCAAGCAATGGGCCTGCACCTTTTACTCTAAACAATGTTATTTACAGCATATCTTGAGTCATCAGCACAAAGGGATAATAACTGAGGGTCATGGATCCTTTCCAAACTTGCTGAATGAACAAGTGAGGCTTTCTTCTAAAAATCTTGGAGTCCCTTGGCTAAGATTATTAGTAAAAGAGTAACAAAAGAAGGACAGAGCACAGACAGAATTGGCACAAGGACCTGGCAGAGAGTTAAGTAGATGGAAGTGGGCACATGTCCTGCAGGTGTGGACACAGCTCCCATTTGGACAGGGACACACAGCTGCCTGCTGCTGGCTAGCTTGGCCTTGCTCAGGTTGCCTCTGTCAGCCTCCTGTGTCTGCTGTGGGGCTGACAGAGACTTGCACAGGCTGTGCAAGGCTGCAAATGGGAGCAAAGGGCTTGGTGACTCACCCCAAAGAGCTGCCATTCCTAACACAACTCCCTCCCGCTTCCTGCGCGCTCCAGCTCCCGCTGTACGGATGGGTGGGGATGGCTGCGCTGCTGTCAGACAGCCAGAACTAGAAATAGACATGCTCTTGTTGTCTGGCCACATGCTCAAATCTCAGACACTCCATGTTTTGAAATTTAAACCAAACCTCCAGAAAGATGTATGGGATCGATTCAGCTGTGTGCAATTCAGGGGTGGGTTGTTGTTTTCTTTCGTATTTTGGTTTGAATTTTCATTTCCCAGGCAGTTACAGCTATTGCTAAATCAGCACAAGAGAGGTTCAACATAATTATTTGCCATCTCTCAGGTTGTCTAATCCCCCGAGTGAGGGGGCAAGCCTGTTGTGCAGCCTTAGGAAGATAGGGAAGTGAGAGCCTTCTGGCAGCAGATCAAAGAGTTACCCTGCTAGTTTGAAATGCATAAAAGTCAGAAGCATCAGGGCTTTCATTAAGGCAGTGAAGGTTTTTCCTGTTCCGCCTCTTAGCTGGCCATCGAGTTGACTCTGCTGATTACCTGAGGGAGGCACAAGTCAGGAGACAAGGAGGGTATACACAAAGAAACCTGTCTTTCCGTCCATCAGAGAAAAAACATCCAGCCAGGCATGGTTTCGCAAACCAGCCATTGATTGACATGAAGTTTGTACAATTCTGCATTTATTTGGCTACTGCTGCTAAAGCAAGTCACAGCATTTTGCGTTTTTTATTTTGAAGCATGCAGTGGGTGCAGATGCCCAGGGGCTGACACAGGAACGGCTGCCAGGTGGCCTCTGTGAGGAGGGGCTGGGATTGCCCTATGCTGGACAAGGATGGTTCCAGACAACCCAGCACAGGGCACAGCTGAGCCCACAGCTCAGCTTTTCCCACAGGGAAAAACTGGGTAAGGAAAGGCAGAACACAGCTCAGAGCCAGGGATGAGGGAAAAACGTGACGAACAGGAGAGGCAACACACACCAAAGTCAGTGAAGGAGATGTTCCATATGGTGCCTGAGCAGAGGATTCACTCCAGGCTGTAGAAAGCCCACATGTGAAGAGGGGAAATCTGTGAAAGGGAAGATGTTTCAGAGAAATCTCTGTACTCTGTACAACTCCCTGCAGGCTGCTCAGGGCTGAATGCAGAGAATTTGGGAGCCAAGGAATGATGGTGAACCTGGGAAGAAGAGGCAGCACGGAGACAAGCTGGTTTTGCTTTTGTCTTTGTTTCTCGATCTCTATTATTTCATTATCATTATACATTTATTTTCCCAAGCCAAGGCTGTTTTGCCTGTGACAGTACCTAGTAAGATACCTTGCTGTCTTTCTCCTCCTGTGTTCTCCCTGTCCTGCTTATGATGGGGAGAAATGGTGGGCATTTGACTGCTAGGATTAAGGCTGATCCAATGCCACACAGATGTTATGTCACGTTGCACTGCACAATGAAAAGGTTTCACAGAGCTTACACAGGCTTTTCAAATTCAATTTGGGTAAAGAACAGAAAAAGAGAACTCTTTAAAAGTGTTTTTTAAAAATGTATGGAAAAATCTAGCTGAAAAGTATGCTGCAATATTGGAATTCCCTGTAGACTGGGAAAAAGCTGGCTATCTTCATTGCTAACACATGCTAAGCAATGCAGTTTTAGGCTCAGAACCTCACTTATTCATGCATATATGTGCATGCTACATGCAAGAGCACACTGGATTCAAAGCAGAACTCTCCACAATAGTAGCATTTTTCAATACAGTTTGTGTGTGTATGAATGATTTCTCAAGGTAGAGTGAGTAGTCCTGTTTTATAGTTTTATTTTTTTTTAAGAATCTCATTGTAGAGATGGTTTTATGAAAAGAAATTAATGAATTCAGATCCATAAATTCTGCACGAGACAAAAAAGGGAAAACTGTGCAAACTGGGCATGACACAATCCATGGCAATTTATGATAATTTATAGGACCATATGTCAAGTCATACTTAGAAATGGAGGTACCACAGTATCTAGAATGAAAAAGCCACTCCACAGCACTTTACTGCTTGATAGTGATAGATTAAAGCTAGAAAATATGGCCACCACACTTCATATATCACACTGCTAATTGATGCATGCACATACTGCACTTTGGAAACCATCCCGCAGTATTTTTGCCTCATGATAAAATAATCTAGGAGTCCTTTGCCTTGCTGTATATCAAGATAAGCTGTGACAAAGCTAACATCAAAAAACCATTAATATTTCCATCTATTAGAGATGATAGTAATATCTATGTAAATATTTCTACATATTTAGCAAATCTCCATGAATGGAATCCACCATGATATTGAAAATTCATATAGGTTTTCTTTGAGCCATGTGCAACTGTAACATGCCCTTTTCTTTTTTTCCCTTTAAATGCACAGCTGTCTAATTGAGCATTAACAATCTAATAAGGTACACAACAGGACCTGAAATGCAACTTTTCTTTCAGGCCCAGCAGTGCATAGGTTCTGTATCGCTCCCAGCTTTTCAATTAGATCATAATTATAACATGCCTCATTTAGAGCTACAGGAACCCTGACCTTGTCAACAGTACTGGACCATAACGTGTCTGTCTTAATTAGATCTGATTAGTTCTGGGCCCAGATTCATTGTGAATCTCAGCTCCATTAAAAACTGCTCATCTGTTTGGCAGCTGCGGGTGTTGCAGAGCATTTTCCACCACCCTGCATGGGTGTGCTTGGCTCTTCCTGACTCTCCTGGGACAGCAGGACACTTTTGCTGGGCTCTCAGAATAAGGCAAATTATGGAAAGTAAGGAAAAAGAGGTAAAAGAGAAGTCTTTGTTTTATGGATAATTTCATACCTTATCACATAGGACAATTACTTCTTAGAAAGGCTTAAAATCTGTAGCGGCAAGTCAAATACTGGGGAGAAAAGGAAGGATTTTTGTAAAAAGTAATCACAGATATGCTGAAATTGAAGACAAATGACAATAAAAGATCATATACACCATATATGTGTGACAGAAAACTGCACAAATAAGTGGTGTTGCATTTTGGTGATTTGTTATTGTTTGAGGAGCTGTTGGTTTGTGGGTTTGTTTTTTTTTCCTGATTTCTGTTGTTTTAGTTTTTTTTTAAGATCAAAAGCAGTAAGAATTACAGCATTACAATTCTGGGTTTTTTTCTCTACTGCAGTGTTTTGAGCATATTTTAAATCTTAGAATTTATAAAACTCTTTGTTTTCTATAATGATTTAATCTAATCTTGAGTTTTTACTACACAAAATTGACACAAACAAGAGAAATCATACCCTTTCCCTCTTCTAAATTGTAATGGGTGATTTTTCTTCTGCATCAAATTTTTTGGGTTATATTGAAAAACCAATATGATTTTTCCTCTTATTGAGACAGTTATATTGACAGTTATAACAGGCATTTCCTCAGAATTCGTTAGGACTCTATACCAAAAGCCCTATTTCCATAATTAACTTTCATAACCATGTGTACTAATAAAAAACGAGCAAACTTCAAAAACTTCATTTACAAAAACTCCTGCTACAATCTTCTGCTGTTAAAAATTATTCCATATCCAACCACTTTGGCTGCAAATCCCCCCCTTCTTAACTCCCACAGTGATTCTCATGTACTGGCTGTAATTGCAGTGGAAAGCTGCAAAGTCCTCAGCGTTATAAATACAGACTTCAAAAGCTGTCACTCTGTACAATACGCCTACAAATGCATTGGCTAGGAAAGGCATTTCCAAGAGCTCCTACTATTGTCAAAAAGACAGACTTCTATTTAAATAAAGAGACAGATCAGGCCCCTCACAGAAGGCTTGTGTACTACAGACAAGCAGCATCATTTTCAGACAAGAGCTGTAGGTTCCAAACCCCCCTCTCTGCACATCTCCCTAGGAAATGAAGAGATATGTCCTCTGTACTAATGGATTGTTTTACATGCATTCTGTATCACAGCAAGAGTAATTTGCATCTAGCCAAATATAGCTAATTTAGTATGAAATCCCAAGGTTTGTAAAAGTTAGGTGCATCTGAATAACTTCACTTGTGAAAGCACAGCATCAGAAAACTTACTGTTCTAATTAAAGTTTAAGAATGAATAAAAGTTGTGGTAAGATGTTTCGCAGAAGTCAGAGCTAATCAATACCTAAGTCAGCATAAGAGATTAGATCAGAGTAAAACCAATTTATTTTTAAAAAGCCACGAATAATAATATATGCTATGTTATCAAGGCCACACATGGCTGAATATAAGAGTCTGAATTTTCTTAATTCTGCTTTCTTCATAAAACTACTCTTTCTGTTGGTGGGTTTTTTTTTTTTGTCCTCTATACATCACAATAGGTGCTGCAGGAGGTACAAAAAGCCTCAATTACAAAACTAACATAACTATAGCTCCCAAAAGTCCATCTTGTTTTGAATATGAAAACATTGATCAGGAGGTAAGGAAGAGAAATATTTAACTATTATAGTATCTGTGTAAAAAAGAATTAAAATAAAGCACATGAACTACAGGGGCTGTAGACATATTAAACACTAATTACAGTTTTGCTACTGACCCAAGTGAGTTGCAAGTGCCAATTTAGGGAAAATTTTAATCTTATTTGCATTAAAGGGTTCACCATTAAAATCTCTACAAATTATTTTACAATTACACAAACACAATATTTATTAGGTATTAAACACTCAGAATGCCATGGTAATCTTTGCATGTTTACCCCAGTGAATAAATATGAATCATTTTATGTCTGTGCAGATTTCTGCCTGCTCTCTATTAAGAGTGTCATAATGTTTGCAGAAACAGAATATTTACCAGATTCCATGCATGGAATTTACTACAAATTAACACAAATCTATTTTGAATAACAAGATCACCAATTTTGCAAAGCATTGCTGTAAACATTTAAAGTTAAATAACTCACTATTTCAAGATACTGTAACATCATTACAGGTAGTATCATAAAAATAAAAAGACTTTTCCCAAGTTTTATGCAATTCTTTTTGCCATTAATCATAGAAAAAAAAAAGTTGCATGTAAAGATCCATGTGTTCTGTTTAATAAACTGTAAATAAATATGATCATTATAAATCACTGGGAATTATCTTCTTGAATTTATATTAACTAACAAAATACAGTACAAGCTTATACTCAAGTAGTAACCCCCAGAATTTATGCTGTATTGTTATTTTACTTATCTACATTTCTTTTGGTTCTGTTGAAACTACAGCAGTATTGTTTTCCATGCATTCCTAATTTCAGCTGACAGTGCTGTGCTCAAGCACTCAATGCTCTAACAGTAGCTCACAATCACAGGATGGTGCGGGTTGGAAGGGACCTCTCAAGATGATCTAGTCCAACCCCCCTGTAGGTTCACCTTCAGCAGGTTGCAGAGCAGAGTTTCCAGACGGGTTTTGAATCCCTCTAGAGCAGACTCTACAACATCTCTGGGCAACCTTAGTGCTCTTTCACCCACAAAAAAACCACAACGAAACCAAACAAAAAAACAAACCATCACCACCACCAAAAAAAATCTTTATATTCAGAGGGCACTCCCTGTGTTTCAGTTTGTGACAATTCCCCCTCGTCTCATCCCTTCCTCTTGACACTCACCTTTCAGAAACTGGCACACTCTGATGAGATCCAGGCTAAACAGCTCCAGCTCCCTCAGTCTCTAATCATAAGAGATGTTCTCACTCCCTAACCACTTTCTACAGGACCCTCTCCAGTAATTCCTTATATTTCTCATACTGAGGAGCCCAGAACCAGACAAAGCACTCCAGGGGCCTCACCAGGGTTGAGCAGAGGGGCAGAAACACCTCCCTGACTTCCTGGCACTGCTCTTCCTAACACACCTCATGAGGTCATTGGACTTCTTGACCACCAGGACACCCAGCTGGCTGATGGACAGCTTGGTGCCCCACCAGGTCCTTTTCCAGAGGGCTGTTTTTTAGCAGGTCATCACCCAACCTATGCCTGGAGTTCCTCTTCCCCAGGTTCAGGACCCTGCATTTGCTGAATTCCATGAGATTCCTTTCTGCCCATGGTTCAACCTATTCATGTCTTCCTCAATGGCAGCATGGCCTTCTGGTGGATCAGCCACTCTTCCCAGGCTTGTAGCATCAACAAACCTTCTCTGTCCCTTCATTCAGATCACTGAGGAATAAGTTGAAGAGGACTGGACCCAGGAATGCCCCCCAGGGAACACTGTTAACCCCAACAGGGCTCTGCACTGCTGATCACAAGCCTCTGAGGCGATAAAAAAATAAGTCTGCCAGAGGTAAACATGCAGGGTTTTATCAATAAAAACTTTCAGAACTGTCTTTGAAGGCATCACAGTGGACACATGCATGCTAAATCCAAAGTAAAGAAAGTGAATTTGGAAGTATGAATGTCATATGTCTAGATGAGGGGGTGAGAATTGAGAATATTGAGAATGTGATTACTGGGATGAACATCCAGCCATTCCATCATATTCCTACAATAGCTTGGCAGCAGGTTTGGCACTGACCAGGGAAAGAGGGTGGATATCAGAAGTTAGAATTTCAGCAGCAAACAATTTAGTCCTGCAGACTCTACCATCTCTTTTGACTGTGTAATTAATGCCCCATTTGGATAAGAGTTTCACTTGATGGAGAAAATCAATAATTATAAAAAGTGTTCTTTTAGTCCACAGTGATACAAATATTTGGCCGGCAGGGATGTGGGGGAAGAAATGTGAGGATCAAATATACAGATTTTTTTCATTTTATTCCCTTAAAGGTAAGTCAAAACCACAGTGTTTAAGTCAATAAGCTATTAAAATTGCCTATGAACTACTGAAGCAAGAAAACATCTTGATGATAAAATAAATTAGAACAGAACTGTCAATTTCTCTCCACAGTTAACTTAAAATATTCCAAGAATTACCATTAGGAAATGCCAAGCCTCTTTCCCTTATTACTGTTGTCATCATCTCTTCCATTTCCCCATCATTCCCTCTCCCTTTCTTCCCTGCCCACATAAAAACACAAATGCAAAACTAAAGAAGCCATTTCCAGCCAAGAGCACAAAACCATAATGGCAACATTTAAATATACTTGAAAATTAAAAAAATACCTACCATGTAGGAGAGGGGTGGAACATTGGGGTTTTAATTTGCTTTCTTTGTGGATTTTGTGATTTTGTTGTGGGTATTTTCTTTGTGTTTTTGTTTAGTTGTTGTTGGTTTGGGATTTTTTTTTTTTTTAACACAGAGGTCATAATGGAAATGTGTTGTAATCCATAACCATAATAATGGTGCATAAAATAAATTCAGATTTGCCTTAAATGTTAATGAGATGTTAGATTTATATATTGCCACTCTCAATGTTATCCCCCCCAAAATGGATGCCAGGCTTCATCTATGTAAATATAGAGCAAAAATAAAATTGACCCATCATAAGGGAAATTAAATTGTCCCTAAAATATAAGGACTTCTGGAAATGATGAGGAAGAGAGAGTTCTGACAGTCAGATAGATTAATAGCGTGATAATAAATTAAACATAAACCTCCAATCCCAGCTGCCTGTGATCTAATGGTCACTCAGGGACATTGCAGAGCTTTAACATCTGGTGCAAAGAGGGCAAAATTACCACTACACTGGCCTTTCACCTCCTAAAGACACTGGGATTGCATATGGCACAGTTGCATGTGTGCCAGATGCTCACTCAAAATGTGCAACAAACCCTTCCCTGCAAGCTCACACAGTTTGAGTGACTTCAGTCCAAAGTAAATCACAATGATTTTGAAAGAAAAAAACCCAGAATACTACTTTTGACATACAATATTTCCTACTTTGAAGATCTACACTTAGATAAGAGAGGCACTCATTTTCCTCCAGGTCAAATGAGCGGGCTGGCCCTTAAATCCTGGGAAAAAACCTTGAAAGACATTGTATAACAGTCAGGTCTCTCTAGCACATTTTCAGTATATCCCTTTCAAATGAAAATGGCTATGCTTGAAAGCACAAAGTTGGAGTTAAAAAAAACTAATGACACAGCATACAAAAATAATGACGTCCAAACCAATAAAAATGTAAATCCAAATATAATGGGAGATTAAATGCATAGGGAAATTAATATTAAAGCAACAATTTTATCTTGCATGCAGTGTATTATGTTTTGCTCTTTCTTAACATTTGGGAAAAAGATGTGTGTAAAAGATTGACTGACAATACAATGTAATATATCATTATGCTCAGTAGTTCTGCAGCATTTAATCCTTATATAATGGCTTATTTCTGTTCACCACCCAAATGATAACTTGTATCAACATGACACTACTATATCTGACTCGAAATTCTTGTTTTGAATAAGTCTGACCTTCATCAATCAGCATGGGAATATTACAAGCTTTTGTTCTTTTGTGGTTTTCTTTTTCTTTCTTTTTTTTCAATACCGTACGTTTTTTGGAATACCTTATTACTCAAGCTCTCCTTTATTATTTAGCCAACAATTAACTGCCTTTCTAACTGTTAATACTACTAACTGATTCAGCTCAGGAGATAGAAATTAGCTGGACAAAATAGTAAATTCTTAACAGTGCCTTGGGAAACTGAACAAACAAATCCCACTCCTACATGTCCATGAGCATTTCATACTACGTGGCAAGAGGACTTTGTTTCAAACATGTTTCTGGATTGGCATGACTTCTGTGAGAACTTCATGCACAAATGACTTCATGGAAAAGGTAGTTTAAGTCTATGTAAATCTTTCCAGAAATCGCATAAAAGCTCAATTTGTTTTCTCATTACGAGTTTTTTTCTTGTCATGTATTGTAGTATTTGCACAGCACCTCACATAATGAAATAAATTTGGCCTAGGTAAGCATCTGTAATACCACAATATAAAAGGAAGTGCAAATATTTTCTCTTGGAGAAGAACAGCAGACAATCATGGGACTGTTTGCTTCCATGCCACAGTGGGTGTTAAGACAGGAATTTTGTTAATCATGACAAATATCAGGCCTCTAAGCTTGCAAGATTGTGAAATCACCAGAACTTAGCTGACTCCTCCAAAAGGAGAGATGGATAGCTCCATTTTTTACTCTTACTCCTCTTAGAGGGGGGATGATGAGAGGAAGGCATACGTGTTTTGTGAGGGAGAAAAAAGGGCTTAGAAAAATGTAATTGTTGAATTAGGGACCTTTTTAGGAGACAGTGCCCTACATTATTAATCCGTTGTTTTGTTTTTTTAATTCATCCCATGCTGTGCAAATCCAAATAACTCAGAAGTCTTAAAACAAAGTCAAAAAACAAAGAGATATTTCAAAAACCATCTTCCCCCAAAAGGCCTAATACAGCACAGTACACAAGAAAGGCCTATTTGATTCAGTGAGTTGACCAAACTGAATTTTTTATAGATGTAGTTAATCTCTAATTCTGAACGTTATCGAGTGTAGTTCAACTCAACACTCTTCTGCATCGTTATCAGAAATTAATGCAGCATAAAACTACTCCACACTGCTCGGTTTTTTACCACGTGTTTATCACTGTGGGCCACCATTTCCCCAAAATCAAAGATGGTGGCTTCAGTATTGACAAGACAGAGATGATCATTGATCAAATCATGATTGTACAATTATCATGCATCACCCTCTGAGATCTTGCAGCACTGTCTAAAGTACATTTTGCATTTAATATTTTTAAATTTGTACATTCAAAAGCAAGTGCCATGCAACTGAAGGTAAAAATTTGGGTAATGTATTTTCCAAACTGGAAGACACTTAAAGTGACTCCCAAGTTTACTCCCCATTATTTGAAATCACTCAAGTAGAATCCCACTGTTGGGTTTTCTCAGCAAGAACATATCCTGATCTGAACCACAAAATGAAAAGAATTTTGTATTGAAAACAGGAAGTGAAGGGGCTATCATGGCAATTAAAACCAAACAAGTTTTTACCACCTCTTGTTGGGTTTTATTTTATTCTTCTTTTACGGTTTCTTGTGGAATTGTATTACTGAGGGAATGCTTTGCATATGAGCTAAACGCAGGAGACAACATCTGGATGTTACATTCCACCTAATAGCATTTGCAGAAATGGGCTGCTGGGTTGGATCTCCCTCATGGTGAGACTCCATTTTATTTTACTACCAGGCTCCTGTATAAAAATGCCCGGGCAAACAGCATCCACATATGAATTGAAGGATATACAAGAAGGTAGAAAGTTTTCTCCTTTTACATGTTTGTGTTATATTAGAAAAAAAATAGATCTACACCACATTTGAGGTGCACTGCAGGGCACCTCAAGAGAGTTGACAAATGTTAGTGAAGTTCTAATATCAAGCACTTTTGCATAGCCCTTTGACTTCCAAATGACTCACTAACTCTGCAGAACACAGAAAAAATTTGAATGTTTCCAGACTACATAACCTACACAACATAATCCTTTAAAACAAGGAATCAAGACAGCAAAACGAGAAGATGTTCAATTAGTTTCTCACTCAGACTGCTGCAAATATTTGGTCAATTTAATTTGTGCCATTATGGCTGTTCTACCAGAAAACAATGACAACTTTATGATTTCCTAAAAATTAACTATTCCTTGTATAATTAAGCTTTCAGGTACACAATGTGTTGCCAAAAATTACTCTCATATTGAAATTTATAATCTATTTTTTAAGGTTTTTACAATATAAATACTAGATGCAGTATAATGCTTTAATGGGTTACTAATACTCATCTGTTTGGGTTTTTTTTAATTATTATTGAGTTTACTTTTACCTTCATACACAGACATTTCCATGATGAAAACACAGATATTTCAGAAAACTAAGTCAGGGAGTCGGGAGTACAAATACTACAATAGGAAAAACAGAAATAATGTCATTTGGGCTTGACAGCAGCTTCCTCACAGACCTCAAGGCACTCGATTTTGATGCTCCTTTTGGAACATAACCAAGTGGCTAACAAGCACCTTTTCAGCCATAGTCTGAAAAGGATTGAGGGATCAGGAATCACAAGGAAAATCACAAAAACATACAAAAAAAATCACAAACCCACATTATAAAATCATTTATATCAGTCATCTGACTATAGAAGGTTAACATAGAAATATGGAGAGGTTAAGGATACAATATGTGAGAACTAGGCTATCTACACACTCTCATATCTCATATTTAGCTGCAATATGATTTTCAAAGCAATCACTCCAAACTTTCCCTTTTATTGCTGCTTATATTGCCATTGGGCATTCAAATCTTCACTACACTCAACATGGCACACCTGAACAGAGAAACACAGCATTTTTCAAACCTTGCAAAAAAAAAAAAAAAAAAAAGAGAAAAAGAAGAAATAAAAGCTGTGCTAGCTGAGATTCATGTAAGAACCTGGATGAGAATTTTAGATACGTGTGTGAAGAGCAGTTACCACTTAGGTACAAACAGGTGATCACCAGAAAGGGCTACCATGGCTTCACGAGCCATTGAAAAGATATCATTTGTTAGCTGAGCACACACCAACTCCCTCCAAGTACAACTGCTCCAAGCACAAAGGCTGGTGTTCTCACCACCACAGGGCATGCACCAGCAGGCCTGCACTCAGCCTGACGCAAGGCTCACTCCTGACCCCTCAGCTAGGAATGATCCGTCATTGACACAGAAATGTCGTGTTAGAGCTTGTGCGTTCTGGCGGGCACACTTGAGTACATCCCCTTGACCTCTGAGGTACCTAACTGATATCTGCAAGAAACAGCAAAACAAAATCACATCACAGGTGTCTCAACCCCACCATTTGCCAACACAGGGGTCAATTTGCCCTCAATACAGAGTACCACTACCTTTCTCCCTGAACTGGCCCCCTCAAGATAAAGGAAACAAGGACTTAACACTCAGTTGTATGTTAATGTTGAATGTTAAAATCACAAGGAAGAAGACAGCTGTTGAAATCTAGACGTTTTACTTTGGGTACTCCTGACTTCTTTATAATCATAAGAAAGTAAGCTATTCCAAAATTAAAACTATTTCATGTGGTGTTTAGTTATTGTTGTCATTTCAGTAAACAAAAAAGTGATGATCTTCCCTTTTGTTCTTCTTTGCCCTCAGATTAACTACTGAGAGTTCAGTTGCAAATACTGCACATGAATTTGGGAACCTCTGACACAAATCAAGTAATTTTGTTAAGATATAAAAGGACATTTATAAAATTCACTTATACATTCCCCTCACACACAGTAGTACCATCAATAATACATGCCCAGAGGCTTTTGGGTTTCTATTTTATGCATATGCATTATGAATAACCACATTTTGTGTATTTATTGTAATCAAGATATTTTAAAACAAACTTTTCATAGCTCCATTTTCATTGACAAAGTAAAAATTTCTTTTTGGAGGGGTTGGTGGGGAATGCCAATATTGAGCAAAGCAAGTGTAACAAAAAGTAAGGTTTTCATTATTAAAAATGGTTATCAAAGCTTTGTCAGGTAGGAGAAACATCAGTCTAGGCTGGATGAAAATCCCCAGAGGGACACAGAGGGGTCTGGGGTCCTCTCAAGGGAAGGCAGCTGATCTTGGCTGCCTGGCACCTGGAGAGAAGCACTGGAGTGCAGGTGTTCCAGAAGCAGGCAGCACATCTGGATGCCCATCAGGCCCAAGCATCCAGACAACTAGAACAAGTCTGGTGAGCCAGTGAGCATGACAAACAGCAAATCTGTCTAAGATGCCTTGATATCATATTACAGAAAATAATTTTTTATTTTTTTCTCCTTTATAGTTAACCTTTTTGTATTTCTTAGAATTTTCAATTTTCTTCTTTTGCTGGTACAGATTGTTTTCAGGGCTTAGCCTGCCCCTGCTCCCCCCACAAGAAAAAAACAGCATCATGAAAATTTAGACTTGGTCTTCAAAGAGAAAATAAATGGCATTAACAACAAGCACCTGGCCTTCCCAGGGGTAAAGCTACTTGGAGGTCTGTGCCTTCCAACCCTGCAGCAGTTCTTGAGCAGCACAGACCTCTTCTGGCCAGTACTTTGGCACAGGCTGAGCCCCATTTGATCAACAGCTCCCAGAAATGTATCTGTCTTTCACTGCAGAACTGCCAGGGTGGGGAGTCTTTTTCCTCCTTAGCACACAGAGAAGGGAAATGCCTTCATACATCAGGAATAAATACATGCATTTGAAATGTAAAGCTGATCACCACACTGGCTGTTGGGATTGTACCCCCCCAGCACTCCTTTCTTGGCATAAACAGAAAACAAATCCTAAGCTTGGTTGTAGCAGTTTTACACAGCTTACAACCATCACACTGCTTCGAGTTTCTAACTTCATGTAGCTCATTAGCACTAATATTTGTTTAAAATGCTTTGTTATAAGCAGCTTTTCTTAGAAGTGTTTACAAGTTTATTTTCAATGCACGATATTAACTTGCTATTGATTATTCAGATGTTAGCCACAAAATTTGTCCTAAGCCCCTCAATTCCTGGACAACTGACTAAAGTTTGAGGTAAATAGAGAGTCTGAAAGTTTCAGTACGTTTGCCTGGGGAAAAGAGCATGGATAAATTGCTTCTAGTGCAGAGACCATAAGATGTATTTAAAGCATCCATAAATAATGGCTTGAAGTATTTTAATTATCATTTATGATTCTTAATATTACTGATTTCCTGGTGCCTCCCTCAATCTTCTGCTTGGTAAGACAAATACCATTTCCTCCAGTCTAAACCCTGCTTACTAGCACTGGGACCAATATTTGGCCATTAAGTTCTAAAAGATTAGAAATACTTTACATGAGTGAATTTCCCTTCAAGAAAGAAAGAACCCTCAATCAATAACAAACCTGGAAGGAGTTATGTAGCAGGCCTGTGTGTTAACCAGAAACAGACATCAGAAGTCTTACAGCTGCTTGTATACATGGGATTACTTTATGAACAGCAGTAATTTTTATTCACAGAGGTTACTTCCCAAAAGACAAGTGAATTAAAGAAAATTGCATTCTATTCACTATTCTTCTTCCAGTATTGAATTCAAGAAATTCCGTCTTTATCTGATGAAGTAGTTCCAAATTAATAATTAAAAAAACCCCACAAACCCAAACAGTACCAATATCCAAAACTCTAAAATTTTCCTTTTCCTAATGTCCTGACCCCATATGGAGGCTGATTTAATGTAAACTAAATACGTAAGTAATAGCTATAATAAGTCTCCAATCAAGTAACGTTAAAAAAAAATAAGGAATTAAATAATTTCATTTGATTGTTTTCATGAGAGCCTAACATTTTTATAATGGGAAAACCAAACCACAAATGTGCACACTGGGAAGTATTTCCAAAGCCAGAGATAGCATAACCCAAACAACAGCACAAAATTATTAAGGGCTGTCTTTAAGGCCCAAGAGTAAAGTTTTTTAAAAGATAATTTCTCCTCAGAGAACCTTCTGAAGCTTTTGTTCATTAAAAAAAACCCAAACAAACCTGTTCTTATAACATGTTTGTTTCTACAACATTTCTCACATTCTTTACAAATTATTTTGGATACACTTACTGTAGTATTTCTAATGCTGCTAAAGTCTTAGGCATTTGGGGGGGGTTATTTGTTAAAATTAATTTTGTGTGTTTTAAAAATTTATATATTGTCCCTAAAAAAAAAAAAATCACCAGGAAAGTTTTATAATTAAGATTTTTTCAGTTAAAAATAAAATCTATATCTGATAAAAATCAGCTAATAAAAACATGGCTAATCAACAATAAAATTTTTAGAAGGATTTTCTTGCATGTCTCATTTAACACACATCCACAGTCAGGTACATATTGACTAGGTCTTATCTTAGCACAGCCTCTATCATGGAGTTACACTTTCTACAGATATAGAAAACTATACATATTTTATCATGTTCCAGTTTCCTATACAGAAAAATAAAACAAATACAAATGTTCCTAAAGAACATAATTTTCTCAGGTTTAACATGTCCTTCATCACAGACAGAAGACAATGAGCAGCAGCAGACCACCAGAGACAAGGATGGAGCATTTCTGCATTTGGCAAGCAGCAAGAATATTCAGTCTCTAGGTGTTTCATTACTGGTGTCCATAAAATCTGAGGAGAGCATGAAAGTTAAAACAGGAAAAACACAAGAAAGGCAAGACAAAGGGGCTTACTATGATCACTAACTTTTGCTACTTTTCTACACATCAGAAACTGCACAAGAAAATGTATCCCAGGACCTACAGAAAGGGAATAAAAAAATAAAAATAAATTTACAAATATTGCAGGCACAGGTCTGGGAGATGAGCACTCTCAGTACTACTGTTCTAGGCTGTACAGGACACCTGAGCTTGGCAGCTCCTCTGCTCCTGGGCATGTTGAAAGGCCATGATCACCTCTGAAGCCATAGATAATTGCTTGAATACATAAATGAGGGTTGCACCAGATGTCACACACATTTCCTCCTGGAGAGCTACTACAGCCATCTACTGCTTTGACCTGGTGCTCAAAATGGCCAGACACCCAAAACAGCGTGCTGTTTGGTTTCTCTAAGGGAATGCATTTTTAGTATGCTCCAAGAGTCTCCCAAACTTTGGCCACAGTCATAGTCCCAAAGCCCATTTTCCACTAATAAGTCATTTCTAACACAAAGAACATTCCCCCACAGGTTAATAGGATTTCTTTTCTGACCAGCTGCATATACAGGCTGAATGAAATGATGATTTTTTTTACATAATGCCTAATCTAAAACATACTTTCACATCAAGTCATGAGCTGGGCTCCTTGCTACCTGTACTTAAGAAAAATTTTAAACCACTTTCTGCAGCTGTATTCCATGTCATTTGGTATCAGCCTGCAGCTAAGAAATTTTCCTGATCCTTCCCTGCAAAGTGACACATTATAATGAACTGATATCTAATCATCTCTAAAGGGAGATATCAGAAGCTGTCTTAAGCTCTGTCTTCTTGGCTATAAGCCTGCTTTTAAAGCTTGAAAACTTGGCTTCATTATGTACAGTCCATCATTGTTTTAACTTCCTGCCTAGTTCCTTTGAGAGATTTCTATTAAAGTAAGTTAATAAATGAAGAAACCATTTGCAGCAAAACTTACACATTTACTACAAAAATTTCCTTTTATTTACAACTTCACAGGGGAAGCCCTTACTTACATATTGCTTGCAAATAACTTCAAATTGAAAAATTTCCCCTCTGAGGGCTAATTGATTATTTGAGCAGCTAATTGTACACAAGACAGGAATAGGCTGCTTTATTTACAATTATTAGGCTTAGACAATATACTTCAAATGCCATGAGTATGTTTCTAATAGAAAACCCAAAAATAATTTTATTTTTAGACTCTCCCCTCATCTAGACTCAGTTGCAGTAAGCAGTCACCAATAAAATGCCTTGCAGAATCTATTGTTTTCTACACTTGTTAAGAGTCCCTTTGTTTTCCACAGAGAAAATGAACTGTCATAATGGGCACAAACAAGATCTCCCATAAAGCAGAAACCCAGGCATTAGGCATGGAGTTGCTCAGTAAATATCTTTAAATCCAGAGGCTTATATCAAACACCTCTCAACTACAAGTGCAGGAAACTTACAAGTGCAGGAAATCAGTTAAATTAAAAAAAAAAAAACAAAACTGAAAAGCCCTGGCAAGGTACAGTAATAACTGTTTCACTCATTGTACGTTATGAGAAAAGCCTAACTCAAGATTCAGGCTGAGAAAAGGTGTTTTTTTCTCCTTTGGTGGACATGAATCAGAGCTTTTTGCAACATCTTATGAAGATGGTGCTCCTGGGTTCCCTCTGTAATCAGGAGAGAAACATCCCTAATGGTGTCCTAGAGAGCTTCTCTCCAGCTGCTTTGAAAGAGCTGGATCCTGCCCTTAGTGGCCATTAAGCACAAGCACTTCCTCGAGTGGAATGACCTCCTGAACCTGGAGCAGCCTGGCCTCCTGGTGAGAGCTGTGGGACCTGCTCCATAAAGAGCACACCAAACTCCTAACTCCACTCCAAAATCAAAAGCAAGGCTGGAGTCAGTGATTAAAGCCAAGGGTGATGTATGAGGAGGAGTCGGCACCTCAGGTCTCTGGTTGTAGTTACCACAGTAATGTAAATTGCTGATATATACTGCAGTCGCCTTGCAAATAATTTTCCTGCTAGGAGCAAGGAATTCAGGCCCATTAAACTTGTTCTGTGATACAAAAAAAATCCTTATTATACAAGATTTGAATGGAAAGGCAGTAATATAACATGCAATCCCACGTGACATGTTTTACTATCCTGCCATGCAAAAATCTCTATTACCAGCACCATGTGGAATACCATCAGAGTAGTTTCTTCAAATATTTTTTTTTATTATTTTATTTTGTGCATCAGCTATCACCATGGGCTGATGGGGGTTTCCAAGGCAGGTTCTCAAATCCACATCTCTCTCTGTTGTTGGAGTTATTTCTGTGAGGACTGATGGCAGTCCAAGACTTCAGTCTGCCCTCTTTTCTACTATGTGTATACAGACCACCTCCATCTGGTACAGAAATTAGAGTATAAATGTTATTAACCGATGTACAGCAAGGTGACTGTGAACAAGACTCCAGTGGTTTAAGTATCAAAGTCTGCCACTGCTGAATGTGATCTGACCCCATGATAAAAGAGGCCTTGGTTCCTTCTGGGGTATGGAGTTCAGCAGTTTTTCATATCACAGTTTCTGCTCTTTCCCAGAGCACCAATCTTAAACAAAGGAAACATTACTATCTGATATTGTGCTTATCACCCAGTAACATCCCTTTGATAAGCACACTGTCCTTGAAATGAATAACACCAAGTAAAAAGTTGAATATTATAGAATTTATAATATTGTCTAACTGTAATACACTTTAAACCCCAGAAGTACAGTTTCAAAAATAGGAAGGAATTTTACTTGGGAAAGGACCATACCTGCTTCATTTTCCTTAAAATATACAAAGTTCAAGCAGAATTGAGTTCAAGTAGAGAACTGTCAATGAAAACCAACAAGAGACAAACAGAAACAAGAAAATTACTGTGCATATTCCAGCGTGTTGTACAGATGCCCATGGAAAAGAAAAACCCTTTTATGGCAGTTATTACATAAAAGTAGTGCTACTTCAAGATGTCACAATTGGTTTTGCTGGAGTACACACCTGCACTTTGGAAAATGCATATCAAGGCAGTTTATCAGTATCTATTCCACTGTTCTAACAAAGTCTTCAGCGTTTTGACTAAAAGAAACAGCAGGAATTAAAAAACCCAAACGCAACTGAATATAAATCTATGAAAAAAATATATAATCTAGGGAAAAATAATAAAAGGATATTTTAGAGGGATTTAGATGTTCAGAGTCACATGGTAAAAATCCACAGCCATCCAATCTGGGTGTAATTGAGCTTATCCAAATGAGCTTTGGAGAAAAACTAAAAGTCAAACAGGACTCCAAAAAATCCTGTTTAAAAAAGAAATGCCTACTGCATACATTATGGTAATCCTTCACACAATGTGATTCTATTCTCCTAACAGATACAGAGGATAATTATTTATTCAGACAAGGAACAATGCACAATTGTAAAAAAAAAAAAGACAAATATTTAAGTTCTCAACCCCTTACATATAAACCTGCCTATCAGGTTGTATCCTTGATTTAGAACAACTTGCTTTAGGTTCTGCTCAATCCATGCTAAAATTACTTGATAATAAGGCAGTAATTTGTTTGCCTGTTCAGCATTTTAAGAGAGATTAATCTGCTAGTGACATTTAATGGAAATTAAATCACAGGCATATTACAGGATAATTGGGAAGCATCAAAGGAATTGCTCAACTATAGTCATGCACATCCTGTTCTTCAAAATTACAGTACCAGAGTCTTGACAGAGTTTCTTTAAATTTCTCTGTGAGGAGAATGCAGTAGAATTTAGTGCCTAAAGGTTATAACAGTAAGTGACTATTGAAGACCAAAAGCCAGAACACAGCTTGCAGCTGGCTGCAGGACAGCTGCTGAGGGAAGTGGGCAGTGTGTCCATCCTCCTGCTGGACCGGGGTGGGGAGCACAGCCAGCTCCCAGCAGAGCCAAGGCCAGGCACATTCTGCACGGACATCACACTGCTATTGAACCCCTGGTGTTTCCATTCTGTCTCACCAAGGACATTCCGGTTTTTTGAGTTATTTAAAAGATTAAATGGGCTATTTTGTGTTGTAGTAAGACTTGATCTGTTAGTCTTTGAAAGCATTTTGGTCAATCTCAAAACTGCTTGACCAAAAAGTCTAATAGGGTTAACAGTTGTTAACTCTTTCATAACAAGAAGTCTGCCTCTGCAAACTCAAAATCTATGTAATATAGACTACTGATACTTTTATCTCCTTCACATCTTCAGATAAACAGACCCTTCTGAAATTTCAGTTGAAAGAGACACAAAAGATTATGCATTTAATTACCCACCTCCTGAAAATGATTTGCAGTCTTCTCAAAACACAGAAACCTGATACAACCCTCTTTGATACCCTTGATTATTAACAGAGAGTAGTTTTCAATCCTGATTAAATAATGAAACAAATCTGAGACAAGTCAAACTTAAAAACATAGTGAATCTCAGGTACATGAAAAAACTTCCAACAATTGTTTTGGCCCCATGCTACATTTGCACATAATTTTTATATATATATATATATAATAAAAATATAATAAATTATCTATAATAAAAAATAAATAAATAAAAATGGGAAAAAAAGAAAAATTCTTTTGAAGTAGAACTAGCTGACTTGCAGTCAAGAGAGAATGATAATAGCCTGAAGGGAGAATGATGGTAAGCTGTACAAAGTAAGGAATATTGCAAACTTTTCATGCAAGTTTAATACTTGGGAGGAGAGAGGTGGGGCAGAAGGCAAGACTATTCTTCTGCATGTGTGAGGCCTGACTGAAGGCAGAGACAGCTGCTGTTTGGGTAGAGCCTCCTTTGATGGTGGCACCCAAGCAAGCCAGACTGCGACTTATCTAAGACGGATGAGACACAGATGAGTCTGCACAGCCTGGTTAGAATGGGCGGATGCAGTTTCTTGTGTTCTCTTGCAAGGTGCACTAGCAGTGATTCTTTGCCTTTATGGCTCACACTATCTTTAGTTGTTATCCAGCTGGAAACAGCAATTTGTCCCCCAAACCGCACATTCAGGCAAAATCTGAACTTCAGTAAGAATAACAAAAAACACAACTGAGGAAATACCAACAGATATCGGTGCATTTAATTTTAAACAGAATGAGATTTGGAAATTGCCTTCCATTCCTCTGCCTTTTAGCAGCATAGCACCAGCTACAAACTGGAGTAAGCACAGCAAGTCTTGCTTGGACCTCATCTCAACGCAGGCAGCACACTCAGAGATGGTCATCAGCTTGCACACCATATGCACAAGGAGAGTGGTTACAGGTCAGGAATGCTATGCATTGGTAAGATTGTGTGGGAAAATGCATATGGCACCTGCTGACACCCTGCAGGGCATTTCTAATACCTTACTCCTTCAAGAACACTACATAAACCAGTGAAATTCCTCATTCTGAGATTTACAGCTTAAGGGTGGGCAGATTGCTGTGCCCACATGGTGCCTCACTGAAGCCAGCGTGGCTCCGTGCAGGTGCAGCTGTCCATATGCACGTAGTAAACTGCAGGCTCAGAGCTCATACTTCCTCTTATAAAACAGAAATAAAATCAAAGACACAAAAAGAAAAAGAAACTGCTTTACACTTTCCCTGCACTCTAAATAAATGAATTTTCCCAAAAGAAATAGCAGAACTGATGCTGGTTCAATTTCTCTTTCTCTCTGGATGCCTGAGGAAATGTATCCCCAGAGCAGCTTGAAAAAGGCAGCAGCACATATTTTTCCTTGCAAACCAAGGATATTGGAGTAATGGTAATCTAGTCAGAGTAAACTATAAAGAAGTATGATTCACTACTGCTGAATCTATTTTGACTTCTTTATGTATACATGGATCCTTACAAAGAAAAGATCTTGGCTGCAATATGCCTGGCTTTGTCAGGTCCTCCAAGTCTGGCTCGGGGAATGCGTGGGAGTGGCACAAAGCAGACAGCTGTTCCTATAATCTTTACTAACCTCCTGTTTCGTAACTGCTAGGTCATATTATATAGAAAGCACATTGTAAGTATTACCTTTCAAAGCAACTCTGCCTGTACAGTTGTTGCTGTAAGGATACTCTAAGCTGGCACACAAAGCAGAGCTTCTGCCGTCTGAAGAAGAAAGAAAATGGGTCAGAACCTCTGTCTCCTCTCACACTCTCAGAAAATACAAGTCCCATTTTAACCACCTGAATTCTCAGTTCTGAGGCTGGGAGTCACAGACTGTAGACTCATTAAAACAAAGTGTTTCAGTATGCTGTTCATTTTGAATGATGCCAGTTCATCACCTCAGCATTGATTCAGAAGCCTCTTCCCATGAGCCAGCAAAGACTCGCAGAACTTATTTCATCCGTTTTCGCATTTAATTACTTAGTCTCATTTGCTGCTCTGGTGTTTGAGAAACCTCAGGAGGCAGCAAAGCTTAGTGTCATGACAGAAGCCATTTTCAAAGCAAGATTATCTCCCTCCCTTTTCTTCCAATTGCATATAATTTCCAGTTTTTAAAAGGGGAAAAAGAAAAAAGAAACCAACAAAAAGCAACCTAGCCAGCAGCCAGGCACATGTCACTGTGATATCAGGGATGCAGCATCATTGTTCTCATACACCCCCTCACCATTCTTATGTGGATTTCCAATACAGGCAGATCTTCAAAACAGTTTTCCTCAAACAACATCTATCTTTTGACAGAGATAGCAAGGCTCTTAGATGGCAAAGTTAAGCAGCAAATTTTGCAGCCACATTTCATCTTTGTAGCAGATATGCAACCAGACACTTTACCATCACATTTGAAGTTAATATACTGGGGAATTAATTTTTTTCCCACTCCAGCATATACATGACAGATAATGAAGAGAATGCCAGGGCAGACCATGACTCCACTCTGTCGTGGTTACACAACACAAGGGCAGCTCAGAAAGGCCGTACACAATTCTCTTGCCACTTAGTATATTAAATACATATTGCACAAATGAATTAGATTTAGGAGGTTTTGCTATACTGGGTATTTTAACAGCCAGAATAACACTTGTGGAATAAAAGACAGTTCAGACAGGCTTAGCTGCAACAGTAGGGCAGAGCAGAGACCACAGACCTGCGTGCGGCCTCCACAAGCATTCCTTTCTCCTTGCCTGAAGAGTAATCCGTCATGAAAGCTTGTTTGATTTCCATAATAGAAAACAGTTCAAGAATATAGCAACATATTTTCCAGTCCCTCGGTTGAAACTGAGTATTTTCTAGTTTAAAAAAAGGTTGTTGAAGCATTTTGTGAGAAAGTCTGTTAAGCCCATTGTTTGGGGACTACTTTTAAGCCCCTGTTCTTCAATTTCCTGAGTCGTGCCTTAAGCGGCAGGTTGTAATCACTTCCATACTTCACAATATTTTAAATGTGCCTATTTCAATCTACAGTCATTAAAAAAAAAGACAAAAACAGTGAAGTGCAGCAAGTTTGATTTTCTAACCATTAGCCATTTTACAAACAATATGGAAAGGGTAAGACCTGCAACAGCTTTTTTTTCCCCCCAACTTCTTTTTAATAATATTTTATATAACAAATACAAACACTTGAAAAATTACAGTGTTTAAGATGTCTTTTCTGTTAGATACTCATGGAACAAGAATACTGGTAAAAGACGCACTTTCTTATTTTTTACCCTCCCAAAAACTTATTTTTCTCCAAGTGAAGGAAAAAGCTTGCTGCTATTTTGCTTCCCCTTCTGGAATTAGTGCTTTTATGAGCTAAAGATACAGAAGAGTATCAAATCATCCACTAAAGCTCAGTGCTCAAGAGGAAGAGAAACAAAAGCTTTACTGTGTCTATGATTCTTCCTCCCTTCCAGACCAAAAAGCTTCTGAAGGAATTTTTGCTTTATATTAAATGAGCAAAAAAGGTCAACAATAAGTTTCATCTATTGATTTCTTCTACAGGAAAAAAATAATCTAGATTTATACAAAAATGTACAAGGTGTCAGCAAAAACAATTGCAACATTCTTAAGAGAGTGGAATAATTTGAAGACATGAACTACATACAAATCAAAGTGTCCTCTTGTAAAAACTCATCTTTGGGAATTTGGAGTCAATTACCAAAATCTTTAGGTGAGTCAAATAACACTTAAGACAATTCTAGTTAAGAGCTTTTGAACTGAATTTTGAACACAGTTTACAGCACAAAGCAAAAGGCTGAGTATATCCTGAAGTAGTGCAAGTGCAAAAGCAGTTGCATTTTATAGTGACCCAGTTAAAATTTCTTTCTCCATGAAAACCTGCAAAAACAGGGTGTACTATGTTTCTAATACTCAGAAGAAACGGGCTTCAGGCATATCACTCATCTGTTATATTGTTCTGCCATCTGTAGGCCACTGAGAAAACTCTTTCCTCCTAGCATTTTAGATCACTTTGTTCATTACTCTGCATTTTTGAGTAGATTGTAACCAGAAGCATTACCATCCATAGTATCCTGTACACAAAATAAAGCACTGATTTTCAAATCATTCCAGGTACTTGATCATCACTAGGCACTTAACACTCCCCACCCAAGAAACCCCAAGGTGCACTGTTAGTCTTTTAGCCTCAGCTCTAAGGGTATTCCAGGATTATTAAGGTGTGAACTACAGCCTCAGGAACTGCCATTTATATTTTCTCAGCCCCATCTTATCCTTGCTATGATGAAGAATACTTTTATTATATATATAAAAACATATTCTTGCATCCCGCATAATTTCCTTGTGGGTTTCTTCCAAGTGTCACACAGAATGTTTATGAGAGATGCCACATAAATAAAAGAAAAATCCAACAGCCTTATGATGCAAAATACTCTCTGTCTTTTGCATGTCCTCAGTCAACCTCAGCTGCAGTTAGATGTGAGTGCTCAGATTCAGCAGGAAACAGGAACTGCTGTGTCTGCATGTCACGCTCACAGATGTCACTTAGACTGCTTGGTAGGAACAAGTGTTCCCTTGGAGATTCCTCCCCTTCTATATTTTAGGATAAAAATTAAAAAAAAACCCCAAACCCTCCAGAAGAGTTGAGACAAGGCACAGGTAGAAGGCTCAGTGCCAGAATCTCCCAGGTTTGGGCAGGTTGTCTAGCACATTCCAGGGTGTAAATTAAGTTAGAGTCCACTGGGATTGTTGTGCATCACACCAGCACAGGCACACAAAAATTCTCCTTAGACTCAAGTGCTCTGCACTGCAGTGACAAGCTATTTGAGGATAAATTACTTGGAGGAACTTTTCTTCCATATATCACAGCCTTTCTGGAATGAAAGGCAAAGGACTCTTTAGGTTTACAAATTGGTGAAAAGTTTCATGCAATATGCATCAGTGATAATCAGCAATTGTAATGATCACAGCTCCAGCACTGAAGTATGGAAGAAACTGGATACACATTTATAATCTGTAAAATCGGAAACTCTTGACAAGTCTGTGGTACTGATGAAGCAAGAGATGATCTTTTTGTTCAGACATTTCAGATCACTAAAATCTACTCTGCACATTCTTGCCAAGTTTCATACAGAAAAGAACATCTGCACTGCACCATATCTTATTGATCTGTGTGCAGAAATGTCTTGGCTAGTGCTGAACAGCTGAATCACTGGGGATAGAGAAGTAGCTGAGAAGTCCCTGCTCAGACCAGTTCCAGTGGGATTAGGCTCCTTCCATGGCTCTGGCCACTACTGCTGTCTAAAGTTGTGTGTGCTGCACAGCACTGACGCATAAACATTCACTTGGAGCAGCTTATATTTCCAACACTTGGATTTTTTTCCATATATTATGCTTTTACTGTCGCTTTGTGTGTGTCTACAGCTGGTGGATGTAGTCAGCACAGTTGGAATTTGACTGAAAAAAAAGCAGCTATTACAAAGGAACAGGGAGGATAGAAATCCCTATACACAAACCCTCCAAAAATTACACCCTGCTTTGTGACATCTATTTCTTCATATAGCAGACAGCATTTTTTGGAAACATAGCTGTATGTTGCTGAAAATATAGACCATCATCTGTTATTCCAGCCTTTACTCCCTAAAATTTAAAGGTGAAATATTAATTCAAATCTCCTACTTCAAAGCACACAATAGTCTTTTCTTTCTGAAAGCTGCATAGAACTCCTCACCCAGAAAGACACTTTTAACACAAGGCTGTACTACTGATCTATTAAAAAAAAAAAAATCAGAAGAAAACCCTACCAAACTTAATGTCACCAATATTGTGTTCTCAGTTCTGCCTTGGATGACAGGAGCTGGAATTTTACCTCACTTTTAAAATAGCACAAGAAGAGTTTTCCCACACTTCCAAAAATCAAAGCAGTGCCCCAGAGGAAGGAAAAAGGGGGTCAATATTCTTGCAGCACATCCTAAAGTGCAATTTCTAGGGATTACCACCATCAGCAGAAGCAAGTACAGATAGCCTGCATCTATCAAATGGGCATCCTCATTCTTTGGGGCACTTTGGATTATTGTTTATCAAGAGACAACAATACTTCCCAATCCCATCTGAGCACCCTAGCAGCAAGATGGATCTAATTCCAAATTAATTTAGAAAATCCTACTGTATTAGCATGGTCTCAAATAAGGACAAATATTATAATGAGGATTCACCAGTAAATCAGATCAAAGAGTCAAGAACCCTCTTTAGACAGGTGTCCAAGAAACTTTCTGCACTTCAATACAGAACTGATACTTCCCTTAAATTATCAGTATCCCATACATGGTGATCAGCTCTACTTACTGTGTAAGTACTGTAGAGGTACTTACACAGACAAGATCATTTTTTATTAAATATTTTCAGGGCTTTGTTTCTTTCCCTCCTTCTGTGCAGTCCCAAAGATAATGTTTTCAGAACTTGTTTGGACTCTTGCTAGTTTCCAGCCTCCAAACTCTCCTTTGGATGGGAATTCTACAGTGCAACTGCTTCTGGTAGCAGTAGCATATACTTTAATGAATGAAATGAGTAAGTAAATAAATAAACTTCAAAAATTTCTTCCTCTCTCCCACTTGCCCCAACCCCTCAAAACCCCAAAATTAAAAACCCAACACAGGCCCTGATTGTCACCTGATTTCTTCTGGACCTTGGACTGGAGGATTGCACTGTGCAGGCAACTGAACACTTTGGCTCAGACTGCCAGACAAGTTTTTTTAATCTAATCCTAAATTGCCTCAGGAACAAAGAGTGTTTCAAAATACAGACTACCATAGCCAAAATACAAATTTAGCCCTAATGTGGAGAAATGTTAAATCCAGAGGAGGATTTTCTATTGTGCAGAGCACAGCTGTGGGCTGAAGTGTCCCACAACAAGACACAGCATGTGTGCAGCCCACAGCTCCAGCGTGAACGTGGCTCATGTCTTGGCCAGTGACAAAAAATTCCTGGTGACTACCACATGATTAGATCTGTCACAAGTCCCAAGCTGAGCAGGAGAAAATCTGGGTCTGGAAATTTGAACTGTCACTCAGAACTTGAGACTATGAGATATGTTTCTAATCATTCCACTTTTCAAACAGACTTGTTTTCCTGCAGAAGCCTGCCTGTGGCAAATAAATTGGAAAAAAATCTGAAAGTTATATCATTGCACACCTGTGAGCTAAGTGAGCCTCTGCAAGTCTATTCTCACAGCTTGAAAACCCAGAGCACATAAACCTGTTGTGATCTCAGGTGAGATGAGGTGATCTCTGATGAAGGACCAATTGGATTATTATAAACAACTACCATTTAAGATTAGTCCTTTTCCTAAAACACCACTATAAATACAAGTTATGGGGTTCAGTGTGGGGATATCTGGGAAACTACTCCATGGTTTGTAGCCCAAAAGCTACATTTTCTGATTACTTTTTGGAGGTAACAACCCTTCTATAATTATTTCTGTATTTAAACATATATACATACACACACAAACTTATTGGTCAATACAGGTGTCCTGTGGCATAAATAAAAAACACTTCTTGATTAGATGAAAGATAAGAGCAATATTAACTTTGTGAAGAGGACAAACAAAATTGTCTGAATTGTCACAATTTCTCTTGCTTCAAAACTCACAGACCCCAATATATTCCAGTACTTGACTGTTCCAGCTGTGAAAACAAACTTTTCAAAGTTCTCAAACAGCAGGCTTTCACATTTCTGGGAAATGAAACACTACTAGTTGTTTTATTTATGGTATCTTTGCTTTATGACAGTTAATGAGCTGTAATTTTATAAAAGAGAACAAAAACAATACTTCATGCCATCACAAATAGCCATCAGCATTATTTATTGCAGATGTTTTAATCTATTGTGGTAATAATGAAACATTCATTGTTTTGCTACCCTGAGCTATCTGTGAGAAATTTAAAATGACAAAAGCTTGCCCTCCCTTTCCCCCCCTGAAGCTTTTGCTCCTTTCCAGAAGGTTCTGTTGTGGAAAGGATAATGATGTTCTTGGTAGAAAACAACATAGTGGAGGAAACAGCCAGTGTACAAAAATAGTTTCCTGATGAAGTCTAACCAATGCCTTCTGCAGAATGCAACTGTTTGGTAGACAAACAGGACATTATAATTGTGATTAAAATATATTAATTCCTCAACTCCATGGTGGTAATGTAAAAAAAAAGTTTCACAGTATTTAGTCAGTGGTTTTAGTATTGTAACTCAAAGACTTGAAAGAGCAAGTTGCAAACCATCAATTCAGACGCATCCAGCCTCTGTTCTGATTAGGAACTCCCATGGCTGTGATCTTATCAAAGCCAAGGAGACACACTCATGCCTGCAAGGAAATGCCTGCCAGAGGTAGCAATGCTACTAGAGAGCAGTACGCTGACCCAGCATCCCTTCACTCTAACCTTTGCTTTGAACCAGCAAGGAGCAGTGCTGGAACCTGTAAATGGCAGCTCCTTCCTTGGCTTCCTATCTGCTAAGGAATGATAGAAATCTGGGGTGGTTTTACCACTGAGCTGCATCTACCTTCACTCAAAATCATCAGGGGTAAATTATACCCAACCAAAACCAACCAAGTCCCTGAAGACTTGCAGGACCAAGGTTTCGGATTGTGTTCCAGTGAACATTCCACATCGTTCCCCCTATTTCTCAGTTAGCTCAAATATTGACTAATGCAGCCCCACTTGCCTGGTAAAACAAGCAGACAACTTAATCTATAGCAGCTTTAGCATCTGTCAGGCAAGTAACAAGACAATCATTCACAAGGCTCCGTACCTAAGAGCGTGGGCAATTACTCACCCGTCTGGAAAAGACAAAAGAAAAACTGAGAGATTTCGTGTGGTGAGCTCATGTTCCAGCGGTTGATTTTCTGCAATAACATTAAGGAGCAGGGAGCCCAACTTGCACAGCTCTCCAGTGTTTTGCCAGCATTGTAGTTTCACTTGAAGTCAAGTTTAATCACAGAGAGAGTGAGAAACAGAAAATAGAGATGTGTTGGGGAAGAAGACCTGTAGCCTTGTTGAAGCTGTCTAGATATCATCATTACATTCTTATTGTTACAATTCAGGGATAAGGAAATGTATAATTTGTTTATATCACAGCTAAAACATAACTCTTCAAAGATTATTGCATTAATTATTCCAGCTTCCCTAAAAATTGCTCCTATTACCCAGCTGCAAGGATGTGACACTCATGCTCACAGGATGCAAAAGCCTCCATCCAGCTCCTTGCTCAAAGGGGTTCCCAGTGAGGAGCAGCTCCTTTACCGTGTGCCCCAGACCTGTCTTGTACCTATGAATCTTACCCAGAGTGACTGAAAGTGTGAGATGAAGCACAATCCTCCACTCCCACGTTCCTACCCTAATCCTTCATTTCCACTGCTCATACCAACCAGGCAGTGCAAGGCGAGCCCGAGGGAACCTCAGATCTTGCTCTTCCTCACAGCTCATCAGAAAGGGTCTTAAACACCCAAGGAATTCACTTGGCATTCATTATGGAAAGAAAAATCAAGTCTTGTGAAAGAAAGCTGCAGCATCAAAAGATCATGTTACCTTAAAAAGCGCTCTGCTTTTTTTCTCTTAACAGCTTCTGCAGCAACTATAGATAGAATTTAACTGTGAATCCTGCCCATATAAAATGACAATTAAGCTCAGTATTGTTATAGTTGGATTGCATTGCATCTCTTAAAACATTGCCAAGGATTTCAGGTACTATTTCACCTACTTTCACCCCAGCCATAAAACAGGTAAAATCTCAGAATAGCTTGGCCTATTTTTCCAAGTGGATTAAAAGCCACAATCACCTAGCAACTTCCATTGTTGTATTTCCCTCATTCAAGCCAAGTCTCAGGTATGTCCTCACTGTCATTATCTATCTCCACAACAACCATATCTCCACAGCTCTCAGTTTCCCCTCTGAATAGCTCAGTGATGTTATCTGCTGCACAAATACCTGGCCTCTTTAGTTTCAGCTTCCACAAAATTAACTTAAAAATTTTCTAATATTCATTTTGCAACAGAGATCTGGGCCTTGATGTTTGATTTACATTGATTTACATTTACATCCTTGAATTTGTTTGCCTGAGCCAAGAGATCTTGAAACAGGTGATTTACATAGAGATCTTTCACAGACTGTTTCCAATAGGTATGCTTTCAAATGGAAAACGAGGTAAATGGTACTGACTTTTATCATCAGAGGAAGGAGATTCCTTCCCTGAGCTCTTCAAGAGAGTTAATTACGTTGTTAATGGGATAAATAGACAAAGAAGCAGTTAAAAATGACCTTAAAGCAGCCACCAAAATGCAGAATATGTAAACAGCAGTCATTGACCCTTTTACTTGAGGCAAAACTAGCCATATTTCCTAGTGTTAAGAGTAGCAAATCTAACTTGATTTATTTATTTTAAGCCAAAGAACCTGTGCTCCTACAGGCAAGCTAATGCCAGAGAGCAAGAACACCAAATGCTGAGGTTCAATAAAGACTTCTCATACATGTGAATACTCAACAGAGAATGTTGGTACATTAAAGGTAGAGATTTAGAGATAACCAGGGAGAAGGTCCTGACAGTGTTGAAGATATGTCAGAATTAAAGGGAACTGTTCCCTATAAGCACACTGTGATTTGCTTTGCAAGATGGAAAGAAATATAATTGAAGAGCTGTAATTTTGAATTCCAGTGCCCAAACCCTTAGCTAAAAGCATGTACAGCAAAGCCATCACTACATGCAAAAAGACTTCTACAGCACAAGGAAAAAACAAAACAACCAGTCAGGAAGCCAGGGGTTCACCCTGCCACATGGAACAACCTGGATTCCAAACACAAGACTGCAGTGGATTCAGTATCATCACAAGAAAGTGATGAAGGACTGAAAGTTTAGTCATCAGCAAGTGCCCCTCAGAAGCAGGAGGGTAATCTCATGCTTCACAAAACCCTGATGACTATTTGGAGATGCCTGTTGAGACAGCAGATCTTGACATGAAAAACAAACCAAGGAATACAAAATAGAGTACACCATCAGATAATCCTGAACTGCTGTTAGAAGAGGTAATTACCAAAGAGATCCTTAGATGTCTTTATGTCAGATTTCACACCCAAACCAATTACCTGCAAAAGTGCTGCTTTCAGCTGGAAAATAGCAAACTGAAAAAAAACCCCACTCCTCTGAACTTTTATAAATGTTTTTATAGGAAGGATAAAGGAGGATTTTCCAGTACAGCAAGGATTGCTGTCCCTATAGCTTCACAATATGAGCAACCTTATACACCACACATTACCCTTTAAGAGCTTTTAGCACAATTATTTGTAGCATTTATATAACATGCAAACATGATTAGGAAAACACTACAGACAATGAAGTAAAATACAATTACGATCTACACCCTAAGATTAAAGGCAAGGTAAAACTTTGACTGTTCTTCACTGAACTGTATATAACTTATTTAGCTGACAGGGCCACAGTTTTATCTGTTAGATGTTATAATCATCAAGTGCACTTCAATCTCTTGTAATCAAAAGGGTTGTTTTGTTTTTCAGTGATCTTAATCACTTCAATGAGATCAACAAGCCTCTGTTAGATACCATTTTTTGTAAGGCTCAGTGGGGAAAGCTTTGTAAAGACTCACTTTGATATTCTAGACTCAGTATCAACAAAAGTTTTGGCTCTAGATTGACAAAATCAGAACTAGATATATGCTATGTGCTGTGTTGCCTAGAGGCCTGCAACCAAGGTAAGACAGTAAAAAATCCCAAAACAACTAAGCAACCAACTAAAACCAGTCCACGAGGTAAGCTTTAACCACAGAAGTTTGAACAACACAGATAAAAGGATTAAGAAGCAGTAACGAATAAAAGAAGTTATTTTAGCTTTGTCTACCCATGACAGTTTAAGCTACCAACTCATGGCTAAAACAATACTATTATTTCCTCAGAGAGCTACCTGGGCAACCTGTTCCCACTTGAGTGCTTCCATCTCCCTGTCCATGAAATGTGCCACATACTGAGATTTCATCTTTTTCAGATTGTTTCATCTGTTTCCCAGCACAGTTCAGCAGTAATCTCTCCAGACTGGACTACAAATATCCACCAGCTAATCATCACCATTGGGTTCCAGTACTTAAAAAACCTGCTCAAGACCAAACCAAGATCAATTTAAATGAATAGTGAAAGCCACCAAGCCAAAAAACACATGGTATTTTCATAAGAAAAGTAAGATATCCCTCTGTTTTACCAAAAAGTTCTGTAACACCTACCTTCAGCTCCCACATCATTCTAAAACCTTTAATTCTGCAAGACCACACCACTGCTGCCACTCTTCTTTCACAATGAGACAGCTCCACAGCTGGTATAAATCAATTTCATCATTAAATTTATTCCTGCCAGCTGAGGAAGGGGCCTCTTTTTAGTCTGCATCTTGGAGTACACTTCATCTACTGTGCCATTTGTCATCTCTTATGCAGCAGCCTTAGCCCAGCAATGGTTATGTTTCTGATAGACAGCCACTCTCCTTACTTTAAAAGGCACCTGACAACACATTTGCCCATCAAACTCTTGACAGTAAAAGTAATATAAAAATCTGTGATGATACATATTATAGTTATTGAAATCAGATGTGAGTCTTGAGTGCGATGAGTAAGGGTTTATTACCTCAGACTGAGGGTATTCTTACACTTATTTCTCTCCATAGGTGGACTGGAGGTAATTCATAGCTGTGAATCAAAGCATGTGGCAAATGTAACAGCAATCTTTCATTCATAAAGTGTGCACAAACCCTCCACTCATTTAGAACCCAGAACCCTTATAGACAGCTGACTACCCAACAGCCTAAAAATTCCTGAACCATTCCTTCCCCCATCACCTCTCTTTTTTGGTTTGATGATCATATGAATCCTGTTTCATATAAAACACATTTAAAATGGTAAGTACTGGTTTAAGATCAATACCTTCTGATACTCATCCTATTAAATATACTACTGGCATTTCCATGAGATGAGAACAGTGAGCTGTTTCCTGCAGCAGGAACCTGGAAGGGTTTTTCTCTCAGATGTTGAAATGCAACTGCCTAAATAAGTATTCTGTACAAAGAGAGATTTACACTGTAACTTTATACTACACATGAATAACAACATTATAAAGAATTAATGCACAAATGGAGCTTTTCTACATTTTGATCATCCTTCTGAAATTCAGACTTGTATGCATGCACTTTGGACAAATTAAGAAAAATTTCTTTGCACCTGTAAGTTGTTTTCAGCTCACCAGAGCAACAATTGCAGTTGATAGTTATGGAGCTGGAATGGCTAAAGCCCTAGATTAAATGTTTTCTTATCTGCTGTTTGAGAATTAAAAACTTTTTTGACTTATATATGCGTTTTGCTATAAACATAAACTACTGAGGCTGGGGACAAAAGTAAAAACAAACTTTCTCACAGTAATCAAAGTATCTCATTGAAACAAAGTGCTGTCAGAAACTGAAAAATAGAAACTTCTACAGATGCTGAAGGGTTCAATCTGCAGCCTTGGAAAGAATTTGGGTTAAGGTAATGCTGAAGGGACACAGACACTGGGGAGAGAAATTATAAACTTATGTTCCTAAAGTTATAAGTAAGAATATGCTTAGGGTAGGTAAGAAATTATATTAGGTAAAATAGTTTGAGGTTTAAGCTGTAATACTCTGACTTATATGGCAAGTTAGAGATCTAGAAACTGTAAGAGAGGTGTATGAGTACCTGACCTATCAGCTTCTTGGCTAAGAGAGAGACGCAGAGCAGCAAAATTAAGCAAAGGTGATAGGTTAATAAGTGAAAACAAGCTTTGTGTCAACTACCTACTGAGCCAAAATGTTATATATTGCTGGGCAAAGAAGAAACTCGTGACTTCCTCAAGCTATGGCTGACTTGCTGCTCCTCTAAATCTCACACCTTGAGACTGATATCTTATCTGGCTACTTGAGCAATAAATCATCTCAAAGCAAGGTGGTCCCATCCCTCATTTGTCATCTTGTCAAAGTGCCTTGTATTATATAGGATATTATGCCAACAATCTTAGAATTCTTAACAAATATACTTTAAGTAGTAAATATCCTCCTTTTGGTCTCGTCTCTGCACTTTTTAGATCTCAAATTAATTTGTTAGTTGTCAGAAATATATGAGTATTATTGATAACAACCAAAGTTGCAGCCTGGCAAAATTGAACAACTGTTCCCTTTTCTTGCCTTTTTTCCAAGAACCAATAACCTTTTAGAACTTCCAGCACTGAGATCCTGGTATTTTTCCGTGATGCCATCCCACATGAAAATGAGTGGTGTTAACTAAGCAAGACTGGCCTGATTCCTTTTGAATGAAAGAACTGTTTTTCTGTGCTGGTAAGCACACAAGTGTGTTTCCTTTCAATAACTGGAGCAGGTGTAGTCTGGAAGGTAAAATCTCCCATGGCCATACATTTCAACAAGTGCTTGTGACCGCCTAAATCTGGAAGCTACTGGTTCTGTTACTGTATGAAAATATGGAAATTGTGCATTAAATTCACAAAGTACAGTTAGATTCAATGATATCCAGGGTCGTTTCCAATCTAAATATTTCTATTATTCTATGAAAATGTGATTCTTTCTCTGAACTTGACATTTATAACCTAAGAATGTGCTATGTGAGAGTGCAAGGATAATTTGACTGCACAAGTGAACTGTTAATATTAGGTATTTGCATTTTTTCTGAATGGATAAAAACACTTGAGTTACCATGGGCTACTTTCAGATGCTGGTAAGAAAGAATTGAAGAAGTGCAAAAAGTCAGAAAAAACATTTTAAAAGCACAAAAATAGTATAGGAAGAGCTACAGATTTTTTTTCAGGCACTGACACTGACAAAAGTGATTGAGAAAAGAGTATATTTTGAAAGAAATCTAATTAAAACTTATTTTATGAATACTCCCCCTCTCCAGTACTGCAGCCTGAGTCTTTAACTGCTATGCTGAAGTATGATAGTAACACACAGTGGCAAGCAAAGAGCTTGAACATGTCTTTATGCATATTCACAGAGCAGAAAAGGGGCTCTATGAATGTGAAATCACATTCAATGTACTTGGCAGCTTTGGTGTGTTTAGTAATTTATAGTTTTTCTCCAAATGATAACCTTCTGAAATAGGTATAACTCAGCTGCAAGGCACTGACATTTGGATATAAAATACCATACCTCTAAGAATACAACATACTTTCCAAGAGCTCTACAAATAATCAGGAACACACTGCCAGGCTGGAGCTGTGTGTATACACATAAAAGATTTGGGCTTTTGGGCTCTACTTGTCTTCAAGATCAAAACTCTCAAGTGACTACTTATAACACTCCAATAAAATGGTAGAATTAAGGGTCACATCAGGCAAAGCTGGGCTCAGACTGGCTACACTTTAAGTTTAAGGAGACATTTTTTGCTAAATAGAACCAAAGGTGTTTTAACAAGCTATTGCTTAAAGCAGCTCTAACATTTCTCTGCTGAATCTCATTTGAAAACAGTAAAAAAAAAAATCAAGTATACCATGAAAGCTGCTGAGAAAAACAGATGCCCATATCACATCTGATTTCACATCTTAAAATTTCATGCAGACGTATTATTACTTTATTGATATATGTCAAACTCTTGCTAAAATAGAGAGGTTTAATCCTAACTTTTTCCATAGCATGTTTGGAAATGTGTATATTCAGATCTCCCATAACCAACTAATGAGAAGCTGTTTTCTGCTGCTTTTTATCCAGAGCCTCATTTTGTCACACTGAGTTTATAGCTTACACTTTTTCTCTGGAGAAAGTAACAATTATCTAAGTACTGAGTAAATGCTTCTGGTATATGTAAGAGACATATATGCTGCTGTGCATGCTTTAAAAGTACTATAAATTTGTTTTCCGGCTCTGCCAAAAAGAATTCATTCCTGTTGGTAATTAATTACTCAACCATTGAGCAGGTTCTGCTTGGCAGACTATTTACCATCAGAATCTACTTTTTAAAATATTTACTTCTCTATGTAAGTGATGGGGACTGCTGTGTGTAATCCTCAGCCTGATTTATTGTTTGGTAATACCTTATTCTTGCTTAGTGAGTAATATCACTTAAATGCAAACCAGGACTTTTTATAAGAGCACAGAAACTCTGATTTTCCAAGGTGGTTTCAGTACACTAACTGTAACTGCATTCTTCAAGGTCACATGTCAATGAGATTGATCTCACTGTAAGCATTCAGTTGTCCCCTAAGAAACACATATTATTGCATGTTTTCCCTATGTCTGAGAACCCTTTTCCTGGCTGCTTTGGGTTTATATATTCCTGGATACGTTCTTGGCTCTTAGGACATTTTCTGTTTCATTGAGGACCCCAGGCCCATAGCAGAGATATGATGTAAATAAATGTTGTTGCATGTTGAGTGGTCCAAAGGCAAGCTTTACTCTAATGAGCTTAATTTCCCAAGGCTCCCCTTACTGGCTCCTGCAGCAGAAACTCTCTGCTGAGAAGCTTTGGACAGCGAGGCTAAATTCAGCTATTACAGAAACACCACCCTTATTTAGTTACTACCTTAATTGACTTATACATCTGGTCTCTTGGACTCCAAACAAAATGTTAAATCATTTGATTTTTCTGTAACGCAGAGAAAACACATTTTACTCCACCTGAAAAAGCTGCTGTAGATTTTGCAAAGCTGATTAAGTCCTGAAACCATAACTTAAATTTTTATTTTCTTGCTTATTTGTTCCTTGTGAGTTGCTATCATTGTGAGAACTAGGTACTGGAAAGCATTCTTCCTCAGAAGACAACAAGCTGCTGTAGATATAAACACAATTATGTTGAACTATCACCAGAAACTGTGCCTAAGAAGTTTTTTTGATAACGATATGCTTGCACTAATCCAGAGTTACATTCGCTTCCTACCTCTGCTGCAATGTCCTCAAAAGCCCACATATGCCCAGATATTTATGGATTGCCCCTATTTCCCTAGCTGCTCATAACATATGGCAACACTGTCAGTAATCATCATAAAATACATGGAGAGCCAAGAACACGTACAAGGGATACCCATATATAGACTTTGCACTCTATACTGACATATCAATTTATCTTTTTTTTTTTAGCAACACCATGTTCTCATGAGCAAGAATCTCATGACAAGAATCTGGAAGGCTACTAATTTTCTGTGTGGCTTTTGCAAATTATTACACACGTTTTGTCTATCATTGAATTAATCCATGAAGTAAAGAAGACAAACACAGAACTATTTATACCACCTGGCAGTGACATGAAGAAAATGGATCAATTAATGTCTTTAGACTCTACAGTTCCTGTGAGGTTGATAAATTTCTTGGGCTGGAGCTACTTCAGAAACAAAATGCTTTTGATAAAATACTATCAAAAAAGGAGGTTGAATTCCAACTCTTCAAATTGCCTTTTGAGGAAGTACTATTAAGTGACCACTGATGATTCCTAATGTTAAATTAAAAAGTGACAATAAGTTAGAAAAGGAAAATAATTTCGTTCTGATGGAACACATTTTCACAGAGCAGAAGGTGCTGCAGCTGCAGAGGGGAAGAGGGAGAACTCAAAGAATGTGTCAGGAAACAAATCAATTGCATTTGCTGCTCTCTCTAAATACAGGATGAATCTCTCAAAAGTAAATATGGTATAGACCAAGGCATCCACAGCAACAGAATGATGGACAATACTTTAAACAATATGATGATATACTGAATATGCATCAAAATTCACAGATCTAACCTTACCTGACTCACAGGTCAAGATTTTAATATCTAAGATTAAAAAAGAAGAGGTGGGAATTCTCTAATCTGAGTAGGATAAAATGCATGTCAAAGATTTGCTTTGGCACCTGCCTCATCATTTTCATATTTCTCTAGCAGTTCATATGGAAAGGGTTTCTGAAATACAGCAGACACCCCTGGGAGACAATCTGACAAAACAGGCTCAAGTCTGCATCTCCCAGCACAATAGCATCATTGCTTCTCAGTCTACAATTCCCACATTATCTGGGAGGTGCTTATGTACACAGACTATCAGATGTCCAATTAAAGCTTAAAGGTGCTGCATATAAAATGCAAACTAAAATGTTTACAGTCATTAAAAAGAAGACATTAATGTCGTAGTGTTATATGAAATTAAGCAGGTTTTGCTAAAAAAACCCCACAAACACTGCTATTCAGGGCCATGTGATTTTTAAATTGAGTATTGGATATAAACCCATCAGAAGCTGGCATGTAAAACTGTTATATTCCCAGTGATCTCAAGAAAAAAAGAATAGTTAAGTCAGTGAGAGTTTATTTCCAATGATTAAATTCTTATGTTGTTGAACTCACACAAAAATGGAAAACAAAAAAAATCTTTATTGGTACCTGAGCAAATTACACCAACATATGTTAAAACAACCAGAAATTGATTGTGAGAAAAATAATTTTAATAAATAATTTTAATAATATCCAATTTGGGTACTGTTGGAAGGACACAACTGCTATCAAGAAAGAAAAGGATTTTATTTGTAAAATTTTACTGAAAGAACTAGAAGCGGCAAAAATAATTGGAATATATATTTGTTTCTTTGTTTTTGGGGGGTTTGTTTTTAAGGAAGACCTACACAGGGACTGTATATTGGACAGAGCAAGTTAAAAACTCATTCTAAGTAATATCTTAAACACAAAGCATAAAATTAACATCTTGTTACAATGTCCTGTAACTTTGTTTTTATTCCTGAAGTTATGTGTTGGTTGCTCTTTACACAAAACAGTAGTCTTTCTCCATTAACAATACACAGGCCCCATCTGTTTCTCATTAAAACCCTGCTTTTTCTGTAGTGTGCTGTGTTTCTCGTGCTGAAATCTCCCTGACAATAAAAGGGTTCCACAACTGCGGATTTAGGTAAATTCTCAAAGCCTCCTCAGCTCTGATTCCCACAGCAAAAGAAGGGTCTGCAGTTGGGAGATATTTCCTTGTCACTGACTCTAAAGAATCCCCACGTGCCTCCTCACCTGCACCAGCCAAACGTACCCAAAGCAGCCCCAAAACATGAAGAGCCTTCTCTGTGCACTGTGGGAGAGCCAGGATTTGTTCTGGGAGAGAAGGGATGAAATGAAGCAAGAGAGTGAGACCTCCACAAGGTAGGTCCTTTCAGCTAAGCCTGTTAAAGAGAAAAAACTAATAAAAATGGAGGGAAGAAAAACAAGTCTGTTTTCTGGACTGCAATGTATCAGATGAAACATTCCACGAGGGTAATTTCCCAGTTTGACAATTCAGCCCATTGGGCAGGCTGAAACATATAAAAACCTTGATGAAAGGCAATATAATTGAGAGTAGCAAGCAGATTGATTCTGAACACACGTAAACAAATAGCAAATAAATGTAACAGTACATTCTTCAGCGCCAGTCATCACAGGCAAATGTTTCACACTAAGATTTACTAGACAGCATAGCCCAGGATTTAATTTTTGTGATTCATGTATTTTTCACACTTATTACTCAAATATAGACTTTTGGCATGTTGTGATTGCTCACTGCCTATCTCCACTCAAGTATGTGGTTTTGTTTTTATATCATTCTCAGTCTTGAGTAAAAAGAGAATGACTCACCAAAGATTCTGCAGGACAAAAAACATGTTACAAAGGATAAAAAGCATTTTGCCTTAGTCAGTTTGCATCACAGAAATGACACGTGATGTTGTATCACAGTATCAAATAAAACTACTGATGTCAAATAAATTATCTCATACAGTCTTTATTATCTAAAAAGCAATCATGATTTTCATAAACATATTGCTTATAAATACAGACAGTGTACTTCTGGAGACTACATATGTGTTGTAAAATCCATATTCATTCATATCTGTATAAAGTTGATTTAGGGAGCATGCACCTATTTCCTGAGCTAACATACTATAGGTTTTTGGTGCCTGTTTGGATTGTAAACCTTTATAGATAGTGAGAACAGTTGAGATATTTGTCATTTATTACTCACAAGAATGCAAATATGAGTAATCATACAAAGAACAGCCATTCCTTAATTGTTTGTGGAGAACTCCAGTTTAAGTGGGTGTTTGCAAAAAAAATCAAGCAATTCACATCACTGGTGGGGCCACTGAACAAATATTTAGAAAATAAACTTAAGGTCACAAACTCTTCAGCATTTGTAACAGCATCTGTTGCCTTGAGCTTGCTCTCCTGTAGTTTTGGAATAGTGAAAGCAATGAACATAGTGTTTTCAACAACTTCCACTTTTGGAAGAGTCTGATTTGATGATTTATAGTCTGACACAAACATGCAAAGATTGCTCAGGAAACATTAAGCACATATTACCCTGGAGATCCTCTGTACAGATCAAGCTTAATGTTTATTTTTTTTGTTTCACTATTTTTCCTAAGTGCAACTCCTGGTTGACACTGAGTTCTGTTTCTAAAATAATGCATACAGGTTATCTAGATTTGGTTGAGATATTTTCATTAATCCCTCTGATAAAAATAAATATTTCTATGAGTATTCCTATATTGCCATAAGGATTTTTTTATTTTCTTTTGTCTGCTAGAGTGGGGACACATTTATAACATCAGTAGTCCAGCATCATGTCATTATAAAGCAATAATTGCACTGGAGGGCAGACCTGAAGCAGGACAGTGATGAATCAGGAAACATTTCATTTTTAAGAAAATATAAATGGTACATCAGAAAAATATTTATTGCCTATAAAAATAAAAAAATATTTAATAGCCAAATCCATATTTGTTTTCTCAACGAATATGCTTACATAAATAAAATAAGCAAAAATAAAGGACTTTGTCTAAAGAATGTACCAATGTATTCTGATCTCTGGTTCACTCTTGAAGCTTTGAGACAGGTATGGGCAACCATCATAATATACAGAATCAATGTAAACAAAATAACCCCTTTTACACACACTTATGGTCGACTCATGGTAATCAAGACTTTTCTAAAAAAAAAAAAAAATCTAAAATAATAAGGAAATATTTTTATTTTGGCTAAAACATCTCTCCCAGCCAGTCCAGGTAGCCCTAAATCCCTGATGTGTTCTGACTTGAATTTTTTCAGTGGCAGCCAGATTTCCCAATACTTCCACCTCCAACAGAAAGTTTCCATGCTGCTGAAGTTCAGCAGGTTCTTTGGAGAACCCCACCCAGTAACTCTGATGCTACAGTCAAGACCCAAATCCTTCAAGAGGCAGGAAGGAGAATCCCAAGGAAGGACAAGAATCCTGATCCCAGCAGGTTGCTGGTTTTCATGGGAATTCTGGCTGCCCCAGGGTTCTCTGCCACATGGGTTGGCAACACTCACACAAGGTACTGGAAGAGATGCAATAGATTGGAAAAGCTTGAAGAAGCTTTAAAAAAATGACAACTGGAAACCAGAAAATGATCTGGTAAAGAAGAGGACACAAGGGAAAGGCAGAAGGAAAACTAATGCATGGGGTGAAAGGATAAAGATACTCCCAAATCCATGGCCAGGCAATACAGCACTGCTCTAGCCCCAGCTGCCATTCCCTTGGTGGGTATGGTGGGTAAGGAGTCTCCTTTCCTTTTGCTGGATGTGGGAAAGCAGGCTGACAGTGGGATTTCAGATTCACAGGATGAGAGGAAAGGCAATCATAAGGAAAGCATCCCTTGAAGAAGAAAAAGGGAAGAGATAAAGTTCTGTGGTCCCAAAACGTTTTGCCCCTACTTGTATGACTCCCATCACAGGCCACGTCAGCAATGGGACACAAAACATGTCCCAGCTACAGCTCTCGGCCCTGGAGGTGAGCAGTGACTGTTTCAATCTTGCTTGAGTTGGGAAAGAGCCTGAAAATGGAGGAGCTGGACATAGGCTTTAAGATTACCCTGACAGGAATGAGAGGGAACTGCTCTTTTCTGTTTCTTGAGACTTCTTAATCATGGGTTAAGATGTTTGGAGTTAATAATGGTGCTCTTGGCAGGAAAGCCAAGAGCTGGAGCACCATAATCTGCTTATCTAGGTACTGGGTGGTCCTCATATCCCTCTCTGAATGTTTGTGCCACATGATTCCATATATCTCCAAGCAAAGAGGCAGTGAGAGATGAATTATTGGTGAGCCTGGCTATCTAAGATAAGAATAAAAAAGGGAATGAAGTCCTGAGGATTTTAGTAGTTCATGAAGAGAGTTCTGTTAACTTTTCCATTGTCCTTAGGTCACAGCTAAAATAAAGTGTTAAGAATAAAAAAGGATAAAGTTACTCTTGTAGTTGTTAGGAAATGCATATAAAATTTTATAAGTCAGCTACAGTGGGATCTAAAATAAATTATTGGCAAATATATTTCAAGGAAACTATATACAGACTGACTTTAAAAAATGGTACAAGAAGGTCCACAAAGGGAAATGGGGAATTATCTCTCAACATAACTAAGTCATAAAAAGAACACCTTCTTTGCTCTTATTCAGAAATAAGAAATGAAAAATAAAGTTTCTAAAAATTTCTAATAAAATAATTTTGGACAAAAATAGACTAAATAGTAGGTAATAAACCATATTTTCTTCTCTTCAACTAAGTACTTCAGAATCATTTAAGGGACCTCTTGAAATTGTGGAACTATTACAGAAATATAATCTCAGAGCAGCTTCACTGTCTATCTATCATATGTTAAACTGCACACTGAAATTCAATTCCATTCAAATTTATTAAAGGTCAAAAGTTCGGGGGCACCAAATGTTCCAAATTTTAATTACTCCAAAATCTTTATGCATTCATGAATCAATGTCATCTACTTCTGTTTCAACTGCAAAATCTTACTGAAGAAATTTTAAAATAAAATAGTTCATTTTACCTTTGTAAGTTAGACAGAATTCCAAATAAATTTATTTCTTGACTTAAGTGATCATTTCCCAGATGCTACAGATCTGCTATAGGTCTTTGATGGAAGTGGGACATTCAAATTAATACCACAGACTAACTAGTTTGTGTGAGGAACTGCAAATTAGTTAAATGTTAACTGCAGAAATAGGTTGCTTTTTGCTCTTCCAGATTATTTTCTTTTCTCCTTCTTATCTTTCTTTTCCCTTTTCTTTACTTTCCTTCAGCCTTCAGCTATTTAACTGTCACCTTTTTGTTTGCTTTCAATTCCCTCTTCTTTTTCTCCTGTTAAAAATACCTCTCCTTCTTTTCTTAATGTCTTTCCACCATCCCTCGAAGTTTCTTATCAAACACATCTACTTAAGGAGAAAAAAAGGCTCCAGCATCTAAGGGCAACTGTCTTTTCTGTTCATAGTTCTATTTAGATACTGAGTTACTTGACATTAAAATGTCTGCAATAGAACACCTTCCTCTGTTGTGTCAAGTAAGATTTCTTGTAAGAAATACAACTACCTGAAAGGGGGGAAAAGGTACTCTGGAAACAGCCTCAAGATTAGGAGAGGTTGTGTTAAACCTTTCTGGTTTGACCACCAAAGATCACTAAATGATTTTCATTTGCTGTTCTCTTTAAAGCTTCCAAAGAAGCCTCTAGTGCAAGATGATAATATTAATATGCAAACTTGCAGTTAAATTATTTGGTACATGTCAAGGTTAAATACTGTAATAAAAGGGGAAATTTGAACATCAAGACCACTCTGTAGCTCTTCAAGAAGGACAAAAGTTTTATTCCCTTCTTTAAGATAAGGAACTTGCTGGTTTCTTTGAAAGAACACTAATTTTTAACTGTATACCTGACTTTTTTTTCATCAAATCAAGATAGTTCATCTGGGCAGAGAAATTAATTTCCTGTTGGTGATGTGCTTCCAGCAGCTATTTGTCTGGGGATGCCAGTGGTCACTGCCACGTGGAGAGATGGGCACACAGGCAGTGATGTCCCTGGGCAGGGTCACACGAGACCTAATCTCTTTCAATACTGATTTGAACCTTTTCTTTTCAAGCATAATTTTATTTGAGGCAGCAACATTACTGTTAAATCCTTTTTGTTTTCTTTCTTTAAGGATCCATACAAGTAAAGCCACATATCAGATTCCTTTACCTTCTTACCAAAACTACTTGAAAGATATATTTACTCAATAGTCAAATATAAACCATGGAATTATTTGCAAGATTTAACCCCAATGAACAATTCAACTTGTCTAAATTGTGATCAGTCTGAGGAAACTTGGTAAGAAACAGCTAGTTTTTGCTCTATAGCAAAATGAGGACTCTGTTTCTTTATCCATAAGGGACAGGTAAAAATTATGAGTACTGAATATCATAAGCAATTCACAACCTATCAACCAATCAATGAACATCAGTAGGACATATTTAGAAAAAAAAAAAAAATAAAAATGTTAACCATTTCAGCATATTCCCTCTACCTAGAAAGTACAGGACTAGGACTGACTGAGAAGTGGCTGATATGTTACTGACAGGATTTTAGCAGCACAACAGAAGATTGTTGATGCTTTTAGCAGGGTAAAGTAGCTTTTTATGTGCCCACATTTACCTGTGTATGTATGTATGTATATATATATATACACTTCTATGTGCATATATATATTCCAACACACAAAGAGTCAGTAAGAACAAGTATAGAATTTTTTTACTACTTCTATATTAGTAGCATTCATAATAATAATAATAATAATAATAATAATAATAATAATAATAATAATAATAATAATATTGGTTAAACAAAGACCATGGTATTTGATATTTCCAGTGCCAGCTACAGTAAATAAACCAGTTATGCCAATCCTAAGCACTACTACCTGAAATGCAAAATGAATTGAACAACAGAAAGAATTATTTTAATGTCTTGTAAAATCTCAGGATGTCATAATTTTGTTAGTTCATATGTTCATATTTCTACCAGAAATATGAAAGACCCATATCTGCTGCACTCTGGGACAACTTTAAGTTCTGACCTTTATATCCAAAATCTTATGGAAAAAAATTTACAATTTTATTCCCTATAAAATGAAAATAAATTTATTCAGAGATTAAGCAATTTTGATTAAGTTTTCTTAAAAAAGAAAATAACACATAGTACAGAAAAAAAAAGAAAAAGTTATAAATGTCAGAAATACGCTTGTACAGTGTTTAGTGTAAACATTATATGCAGTATAAAACAGTTAATAATAACCAGGATATTGCTCTATAATACAGTTTTCTGAGAGATAGCAAGATAGTCTTAATGCATTGCCATTTCATCTTGGTATCAAACCACGAGATTTCTTTGTATAATTTCCAACCATCATAGGCATGTAAATCATAAAATACAGGCGTTCAAACAATAATTGTTGGCTTTCTTAAACATGAACTGAATACATAAAAGTAATAATGTGCCAGAAGAAGACATCATTGCATAAGCAATTAAGGAGCGCTACTTTTCACATATTTAAATATTTTAATATTGCCTCCAAGATATGTGCTTGGAGGAAAATAATTAATGAGAGCACCATTATTACCCCCAGCACTACCCAAACAGTGTTATAACGAAAACTACAGATGCATATGGGAATAGATCCCCTTATTTTCCTTCCATGCTGTTTTTTGTTGCAGTTCTATTTGTCAGAAAATAACATTTATCTCTGCTCTCCTGACTTCATTCATTTGAGCTGCAATGGAGCAGAACCAGGCTACAGATTTCCCAGTTCCAAGATCCCCTATGGAAAAGTAAAGAAGAAAACTTCTTCCGATGAGGTGTAAGCTCAGATAAAGGAAATTCCAGCCATAGAAATTAAATATTTGTTGTGGTCCTTGCTGGACCTTGAAAAGAATGACTAAAATTGGATCATGACATCTTTTCTGGACAACTTCTTATGCCCCTTAACATACCATGATCTTTTTTGGAGAAACATCACAGGAAACTTAAAGAAAGGTTGTTCTGCCTCCTAAAAGACGACTTGGAGCAAAAATATTTTGAAATCTCTTTATATTGTAAATATAAATTACTTTTAAAGCATTGCCAAACTGCTGCATCTGGATGCTTTAGTGAAAATTACAGTTAAAAGATGCAGAAACCAGCTGTGTCCCCTTTCATGTAATGTCATACCTTTTGGTTTTAGTTATGGAATTTAAGTGAAACCCAGTTAAATAGAAACATCTATCACATAATCACAAGCCTTTTCAGAATATATTTTTCATTAGAATTTTAACTATGATTTACAAAACTGAACCAGGAAAAGAACTTCAAGTGCAATGTCAATTGATAGGCAAATATACAACATTAATAGCAGTCAACAAGTAATCCATCAGCTATGATTACACAACATTTTTTCACTCAAAAATGAGCTCTCTACTGTTCAGAGTACCCAGCTCTGCATGGTAATCTGCACCCCCACTACTAGAGAAATTTTGACATCATGGATAGCAAAGGCAAATACTATACAATGAATGGCATTCCTATAAAATGTTCTTGTTCTTAGTGAGTCTGCTGCTAAAATTTAAATAAAAGGAACACTAAAGTCTGCTTTACACATCTCTTCAAGAAGAGCTGATTCAGATCAATAACTTTTAATGCATTCAACAACTGCTCTCTAAACAATCAAGTAACACAATATCAAGGTATTGTAACAATTAATTTACAGTCTATTTTTCCTTTAACCAAATATGTGCTATGTGCTGCCTTGAGAGCACCCTGTCCTGAGAGACCAAAGCAAGCAATTTGAATCAGTAAGGTCTAATAGCTAATACAGGTGACATTAAGTGAATTACTGTAGTTGCAAAACTATTTTCAAACAGGTGGTAGTCTTAAACTTCTGAATATTTGCATAATTTACTTATTGCAGCTAAATGCCATCTCTTAAGGCTGATTAACTTTATTAATGCTTCTGTGAGACATTAATACCTATATCACCATCTATTTCAATTTTTCTTAGGAAAAAAAAAAATCAGACTGAATACCCAGAATCAGAAATTTTCAAACACCTGCAAGTCAACTAATCAAAACTGAATGTACAATATTTTTTCTCTAGGATCTGGCTTTTTTCATAACAGATCTACAGATATTCATTGTAGATGGCCTTTTTACTGAGAAGAAAAGATACTGTGGAAAAATTTTGTTCAACAAAATTTTGTTCAACATATTTCAGTTGTGCCTCGATAATTGTTTCCACGATAATTAAAATAAAGGGCTCTTTTAGTCATATTCAAATATTTATAAGCTGTGGGTTACTATTTTTGTGCATCCTTTATGCACACATTTATGCCCTGCTAATTTGGGCAGTGTGGGCTTTAGATGTAAAGTACCTGTGAGTGGGCAAGGCTCAGTTCCACTGTCCATCACCTATTTCTTTAATGCTACTATATAGAGAAGCAGCAGATTTATTGATATTATCTTCATGCTTTGGGAAAATAAAAATAAAAATTGCTCAAGCTGCAGATTAGCTTCCAGATAATGACAAAATAATGCCTATTCCAAGGATACAAACAGCCAGCCCTCCACGTTCTGGTTATTTTAGGGACTTCCATTCACATATGTTTTCCAAGCAACCACATCACATTTAGCTGTATTAAACAGAAAACCTTCATTCCATTTTCAATATTCCTTCTCTCTTTTAGTAGTCTAAGTGTTTCTAAAAAAAAAAAAAATCCTAAAATAACCCCAAAACAAAACCACAGCAGATATTAACAGGCATAATTATAATATTATGCTGCCCATCAAGGGCATTCTTGTTTATAAATAGCTGGACAGGAATGAGAAATAATGTCAGGGAGAACTGAGTTGCCCTTAAAATGGAAATAATCATCTGGTTATTTCAGTCAAGCAGCTGTGTATGCAGTAGGAAGTCTCACTCCCAAATATTATGATGACTCATCTACTTTCCTTTTCTAATAGCAAATGCTCTTTTTTCTTTATATAAATGCAGCACTGATAAACCTTTCACAAGCTGCAATTCTACCTTACATCCCCTCACCTAAATCTGCCGATTTTAAAGTGCATCTATGCATTTATATCCATAAAATTAGCTGTTATAATCACTGAGGTTACAAGATTCTTTCACACAGACTGCAGACCTGTGAGATTTGCTGCCTTTATCAAAGCTAACATCTGAAATAGCAATGCAAAATGCTAAGACTATAAATAGAAAAGGTGCAGCCTGGACTTCTCCCAAGTCCCTGGAAAGAGAGGAGTTAATCAGCACAGGCAGCTTGGAGAGCTTGCAGTGAGGCACAGGACTGTACTGCAGATGTGTGGAGCTCACCGAAGGTGTGGCCCGTGCCTTCCACATGCATATTTAAATACTTAAATTACATGGCCTTAAGGCTTCTATTAGAGAACAACCTCACGGAGAGGAAGAATTACACAGTGAAACAAGGCCTAACACATTTCTTCGTACAGAGAGCTGAGAAGAAGAGAAGGAAAAGCCTGGGTTACTCACGATTCTTTTCACCTCTCCACCTTGACCCCGCTTTTATTCTAGGTGCGACGTCCACGGCAGCAGTTATGTCTATTAGCCCAAGCAGCAGCAGCAGCAGTGACAGCACAGCCATGCCAGGTAACCAAAAAAAAATAAATCACCTCTACCTGGAGTATTGCTGGAGATGAATTAGAGAAGACTTTCCTTAGTAATGAACAATTGGAGCTAGCAGCACTTACTCAGCAGAGGCAGAGGGAGATGTAAAAGATTATTCCTACTAGAAATGTTTATTAAAAATTTCCATTGCATCGCTTATTTCCTTGATCCAGGGAATGGAAAACAGAAGAGTTGTAAAGGCTTCCCTTAACTAGGAGCCTCTGGCACTCAGACGCCGGAGGAGATGCAGTGGCAGCTTTCTGTGGTCCCTCAGAAGCCACCGGCTCCTCACCTGCCTCTGCCACCTCTCAGCCCTTCCCAGTGTTTATCAACATTCCCCACAGCACCCTAGCAGGGGACACAGCCAGGCTGAAAACTGAGATTTTTCTCCCTCGCTTCCATATTTCACTGCAGTTTCACAGAGCTGATGACACGGAACATTTTAATGTTGACACTCAAATCTCATTACGTTTATCAATGGGCACAAAAACACAGTTTGTCAAGCTTCCCCCCCCCTTACCCACAGAGGGGGGCAAGGGCAAAAATAACATATCCACGATGAAAAATAAATGCTTAAAAAAGAAACTTTTTTTTTTTTTTTTTTTTTTTTTAAGCTGTGCAGTAACTCTCCCTCTTATTCAGCACAAGTATCTTCTATTTCTAGGGAAAATAACACAAACCATACCACCTCCCACACAGGTTTCTGTCAGCAGATGCTGCAGAAATGGAGCAGTGCATCGGCGGTGAGAGAAGCTCTGAGGAACTGTGTCTAGAATCTGTGTTACCTAACAAACCTTGCCCCTGCAGCCCAGCAGCCTGGGGGCACCCAGCACCAAGGGCAAGCAGATTCCAGCGCTCACAGTGGCACTCTTGGAAGGAATTTAACCCTGGATCCATCAGTACCAAACAGCCGGACCATCCTCGCGGTCATCGAAACAGTCGCAAGGAAGAGCTGCAACACAAATTATCTGCTACCCCTTTCACCACAATTAGGAAGCCGTTCCATGTGAGTTGTGAAGAGACAGAAAAGCTTCATCCTGAGAGCTGGAAATCACTGCAATAAGACCAGAGGGCTTTTGGTTCATGGTGGGGGCTTTAGTCTGCGTGAAGTCTACATTTATACCCAGTAAAAACAATGGCAACATTTCTAGTCCTGTAGCACCATAAGCATGGGCCTCAGGGATACTCAAAATTGTTACTTATACAACAGTAAAACTTATTTTCTTCACAGAATAGCAATGAAAGCATTCTCCAAGCTGCCTCACACGTTACATGCTGTCTGCCGTGTATGGAAGTAACTGAGCTGCAGAACTGAGGGCCTTTTTTTGAATAAAGTACTGGAGTAAATTTCTAGGTACAATTCCAACTACCAAGGAAGGAGAGACAATGTAAATTATCTCCATCTTAATAATGCATTTATTAATTTACAATGTTCACAACCCCTGCTCCTTATGAAATTGGAGCTCAAAATTATTAATGCAATTGAAATACTGCACAAGAACCAGTTAGGAAGTGACCAGCTGAAGACACTAATTTCTAAATCTTCTCATGTCAGTGACAGGAACTTTCCAAAAGAAGGCAGGAAGAATTTTCTAGCCTAGACCTGGCAATCTACAGATGATCATAAGAAAGTTTCAACAGCCATTAAAGTAGTTATCCACAAACCCTTTAAAAGGGATGTTCTTTTTCTTTGGACCAATTGGAGAAATTAGGAAATGTGCTTTTTTCTCAATTTGGGTGAACTTCTTTCAGTAACAAAAGCAAAGTATCTATGGAACAGGATATAAAGAACTTGTGATTTACCAAATCTCCTGCTTCTTACATATTGCAAGCAGCCTTCAGTTTTGCTCTGACCTCAGCAGTCCCTTGTTTCTATTCCCACTGGAGAGATGACCAGAAGGAAGTGGGTTCCACATATAGACCCAGTACTGTGTCTGGGCAGGGAGAGGATCATCACGTCCTTGTCTCAGTGGGATTTCCTTATGAAAAAAGCTTTGGGTTTTTTTTGTCATTTTATCTGACAGGAGTCACATCTGTGTGCTGAAGAACAATGGAGATCACTCCTACACATGCTGTTGGGCCTTTGCCCTAGAGCAGAAATAACTCCTATGGTAACATAGAATGTGAAAATAAATGGTTGGGGCGTTCAGATTGCCTTTTTTTAAAGTACTTGCTAACTGCACATTTTTCACCACCTGAAGTCAATAGTTGCTCTCAAAAGATGACTCATCGTGTTGCTGGTTATGTAAGACACCTGAATGTACCAAATTGTTCACTGCACCGAAATACAGAAAAGGGAAAAAAACAATCAATTAATATAAGGCAGCCCTTTAGGAGCACATGAGAGGTAACATAGAATGGTGTATTTTACTGTGAATGCAGAAATACTGACTATTCAAAGGACAGCTGCAGTTTTGAGCACCGAAACCAAAAGGCTTTGCAATCTCACAGTTGGCAGTGAACTGTTTGAAGGACAGAAGATACTTTCAAAGAAAAAAATAAAAACTCAAAGCAAAGCATGAAATTCCAGAGTGAAAGAAATTAATCTGAGCTAAAAATTCAAGCTGCCTCATTGAAGAATCCCCTGCCTTGTAGTTAATACTTGTTATCCTTTATCTGGTCCCAGATCCAAACTTCATTGAGCCTTGTACTGTGCAAAAGTAAACTGGTGCATCAAATTGGTATTTTAGCAGATGTTGGCTGAGCTCTCAAGCCCCACAGTTGTTTTGTCTAACAGGGAATCCTGCACAGAGTTAATGGAAAGTTTCAGAACTGTAGTCCAGATGGCTTTTTTTATTTTACAAAGATTAATGGAAGGCTACTTTTATAGACACAAACCACCACATGGACACTTTAATGCAGGTTGCACCAATTTATCCCATCACAGCAGAAGGAGCTGTTGCCTTCAAAAAAGCCACACTGTATCCTGAGGAGGGTGAAGGGATGCCCAAAGAAGCATCTCACGAGTGGCCACTTTTCATTCACACAAAGAAATGCAATCAGACATTGAAAACTCACCACCAAAAGAGCTTTTACATCACTCTGTCTAACAGAGTGCCTCATGCACGGTGTTGCTGGTTAGCAGGGTGGTGGGCAATCACTGCCATCAAAGCAGTGCCAGTCTACTGCCTTCCCCACTGGAGTAATAACAAGTAAAACCAAACCAATTAAGCATTCAGAAGTGTGAAGCCAAATAAAAGGTGGCCTGCTCCTATGTGATTCAGTATTTTATAGCTCATTTAACAAGTTTCAGTTTCTGCTGTATAATTTCTGCTCACGACATGACTTCCTCAGCTATCTGAAAGCTTTCTCAAAAGCAATATAATTAATTCTGGAATTAGCCATGTGAACAAATTTTTCAGAGATGCGGTGGACCACTTGAAGATATTACACTAAGACTGGATGCCTTCCTGACTTATATGTTACAGTTCAGTCAAAAGGACTTGAAGATAAAATTACATAATGAATTTATGGTCTGTGTTATACTAGTTCTATCTAGCTTTAATACACATCATTTCCTCAAATCTTCAGACATATTTAATTTCTTTTCTCTTCAGCTTTCATTATGTCCCAAACTTTTAATTTCTGGTTTAGTGCGCCATAATAAAAGTCACTTGTAATTTACTGCACAGATCTTTCCTTGGATCAAGTAGCTTCCACAGAGCTTTTTATCCGTAACAGGCAGAACTTTTTTCTAAAGTTCTCTCTCCCTTCATTAGAAACTTCACCTTCTTTTAACTGGTAACAGAGCTCTCTACAGCATCTTGGCAAGGGCTTTCAAGGAGAGCTTGAAATAAATTTCCTCTGCATTCATTCACAAAGACATGATGAAAGCTACAGCCTCTCCCACTGGAAGAGCAGCTGTCCTTTGAAAAGTCAGCTCCTCTTGTGTACAGGGGTCCTTCTCCACTCCCCAAGGCCAAAGCCACTTCCTTACACAGCGACACCTCTGTTGCTTCTGAAGATCCTACCACTGACTCTGTTGGAAATTGATGACCTGGGAAAGTGTTTTTATCACAGAAGTCAGGTGCTGGTTCAGTGCTAAGGAGGACAGACTGACAAGGAAGAGCCTGGCTGGGCACCATGCACGGGTTTATGAGTCATCCTTTCCTCAAAGTCACACAAGGACTGGCTCAGCTCCTCAGTAAAGGCAGCTCTCACTCCCTCCCTTTCTTATCCTGCAGGGTAAGGAGCTGAGCTGCCCTTTCGAGTCCTTGATTTTAAGGCATCTCTATCAAATTTGCAAAACAAAGGATGTCTCTATTTCTGCAGTAAGAGCTCTACTTAAATAGCTGCCACATACAGTTCTTACACTGCCTTTGATGCGCTTCTGCAATAGTCTCCCTTTTTAAAAGCAAAACTAAATCTGGTGGCTATCAAGGAGCCTCTTCGAGGCAGCTGTACAGAGACTTTGGGGCACGACAGGACAACAGTTACAGAACTCATTAAAGCTAAACATTACCCAAGTTTTATTTTACAAGCGTTATAACTCTAAAAACTCCGGGGAGATCAACTCAGATGTAGCAATGTTTGCCATGAAAACATTGTAGTGCTGTGAAGTGAAGGGCACACACACATAATTCAGCAGTCTGGCTGTGGAACAGACCCACACACCATTGTACCCCTGCAGTTTTGGGGAAACAGTCAAGTTCCCAAATCAGCTTGACTGGGTTATTTTTTGTTTTTATTGTAATACAGATCTAATTAATATTTTTATTGTAATACAGATCTAATTAATACGTCAACTGAACAAAGATCCCGAGACTGGGTTTTTAATCGTTCAAATGCATTAATTTGAAAAATACCTGTCAAATTCACCATTCTAACACATCTGTTATTTTTCTTCTGTTTACTTATAGAACACCAACAGTGTGCACTCAGCACTGTATAATCATATAAATTAACATTACCTCTCCCCTAAAGATGTCATGGTCCAGCACAACTGAGTCTTAAAAGTCACCACTTTTCCGAGGGCATATGTTTGTTTCTTAATTTCCTCACGTTAAACCCTTTAAATTCTCAACCATAACATTGTACATTTTGCTAGCACATTTTACATTTTTGGGGATGGAGGAAAACAAATGTGTTCTTCATGCAAAGAAACACACAAATCTTTAAGTAAATGTATGGCATCTATGTATGCATGCTTCTACTAATAAAAACCACAAATACAAAACCATAAACAGAGCAGGATTTGCACAGTTAGAAAGCAGGTCTGATTTAGTCTGGACTAAATCGACATTTAAGCAAACTGATCTTGGTTTGGGTCCATCAGCCTTACATATATACTCATTAATTACATACAGTTAACAAGAAATATAATTCTTCTTGATGAAATTGGAAAAAAGATGATCCGGTTTTTGAGGAAAAAAGAAAGTTTTTCTTACTCATATACCTTATCAATTTGCCATCTAGTCTCATGCCCTCAAGGCAATATAGATTTTGATTTTGATTTATTTCAGAGACTTCAATTTTCCTGGATTTATTTCTTCCATGTGGTTGCAGAAGATTAGGCATTAGGCAAAGCCTGTAAAGTTAAGTCAGGAACTACTATGACTTTTACAAGAAATTCCCCATTACAGTCCTAGCAAGTAATACCATGAGAAAAGCATTTCTAGGTTTCTCTTGCTATGAGAAAAGCAAGAATTAAGACTTCATTTTTTTTTTCTTATTTAATAACAGATTTTTTTCCCCTCTTTGTCTGTAAAAGATGCTTAAAGTCGATCAGGAAGTAAGTCAAAACAAAACAAAACAAAACAAAAACTCTGATCTAGGAGCATGTAATAAAGAAGATACTTGTCCTTGCTGTTAAAAATGCAAAGTGAGCTCCTATGAGATACCTCCAAACTTGCTCTCAGGCAAAGGGATTGTCCTTCTTCAGCAATCTAGACATGTCAGACATTGTAACTGGCTAAAATCTACATGAGAGAACATCTCTTAAAACCTGCTGTTTGAGCTGGAGGTGGCACCTTGTCCTTCATACCAGGAGAGTTTATGCATTTAAAGTCACTATTGGGAAAAAAATTGAAATAAAAATAAAGGGAAATAGCCAAAGGGCTCAGGACCAGAAGAGCAGGGCACTCCAACACCAGCTGACCCAGGGTACCTGAGTGAGCTTGCACCACCTCCTCCTACAGCCACAAATTACTTCTGCACAATAGAGAACTAATTCCTCTTTAAAAGCAAAGAATACCAGCAGACTCTGGATGCCAACACACCATTCGTGAGGGAAGCACAGCTTTCCTGAAAGCATCACTTCTCACTGTGCCTTCCTGGCTCTGGCATTAAATCAGCAAAACCCCTGAGTGCATCTCAAGTGTTCTCAGGACCCTCAACCACGGCACTCCAGGCTTTTAAAGACTCTCTGTCTCTTACTGCTGTGATCCCACACCAGCAGCCAGAGCGTGCCTTCCTTCTTCTAATGAAATTTAGCATTTTTATGTGTGACTGCACAACTAACAGCTCTTCACAGCTCTATGTGAGCTGATATTTCAACTCAGCCAGTGTTTTATGTCAGCATAAATGAGAAGCCGTATGAGACTACCGCAAGAATGCTTCCCAGATCATGTTGATAGTAAAATTTTATAAGATAATGTTGGTGCTTTTAACATCAAGCTTATGGATTAAATATGTCCCAAACACATTTAATGTATTCAAGTTGTTTATCATTATCTGTTCTAACAAACTGGCAATATTTATCCTATTAATTCAGGCAAATGTAGGACTGTTTACTGAGTAGTGGAGAATTATAAGGCTATGTTCAGACAAAAATAAACACAAGAAAACTAAAGTGAATATTGTTTAATGTAAAAATATGCCATCCTACTCAGCTCTCAAAATAAACTGCTAAACTGTCGTCGGCCTTCTGCTTTTCAGAAAACCTGATTGTTAGGCTAATCTGTCAGGTCTGATTTGCATTTCTATATTTACTTTTTCTCACACATTTAAAATATAATCTTAGCGGGTTTCAAGAAAACATTCAGAGAAGACCTGGACATTTTCTGATTGCAAGATCAAATACACTGCTTGTTGCATTTTTTCTTCTTATTTATGCTTTTAAAATGTATTTCCTTTTTACTGATGGCTTTTTACTGAAATCTTATTTTCCTTTCCACTGATCTCTGAGTCCTCCATGCTCCATGACAGTGTGCTAATCGCTTTTTTTTTCCAGTATATAATTTTTCTAGCTTATCATTCCTCATCTCCTTCCTCTCTGTCTCCAGTTAACCAAGCTCTGCTCAGAAGTGAGGTATTGCCTGGAAGAGATGCAAAGGGAAAGGTAGTTGGGCTGAGAACTGTGCCAGCATGAGTGAATAACTGATGGTGAGAAACCTAGGCAAGTGTGGCGTTATCTCAGCAGGTGATTTTGAGTAGATAACATGAAATAAACATGTATTTAGTAAACTGGCCCTGTGATGTACAGTTCAGCTTAAAAAGCTAGAAGCTGAAGCCAGCCTACCAAGTACCTGAAACTCCAGGAAATTTATCCCAGAAGACAGAGATATTCCTGCTATTCAGTCTGTTCGTTTAAGAAAAGAAATTGCTTTCTACACATGCTTGCTGTATAGGACATGTTGTTGGAATACAAAATCAGCTAATTTTTCCTGGGGTGGGCGGCACCAGAAACGTGGGAAACTCTTTTGGCAGATGGGCAGAGAAGAGGAACTATGACAAAATGTCTAAAAGCAGGTATAAGAGTCTGGTTACACTTTTTCTGCTCCTGCCAACCCAAATTGCAATGCAGTGAAGGTTTTACAATGTCTTCACCCAAGCATGTGAGGACATTTCCTCCGCAGTGTTTCCATACTGATTCTTCAGAACGAGAATTAAGGTCAATGTCTCGCAGCCTAATAAGAAAAAAATTCAGTTGAAGAACAATTTTATCAGGCAGTTGCGTTGGTGTTAATTAATCATTTGGGGATTTTTTTTAACTTTTTCAATTTTCCGTTTTGTCAGGGAAAACTTAATTCTCCTGTGCTGAATCTTGTTATTAGGAGACAGCGTAATTTATAATAATTTTAGCAATGACATGGCTTGTGTCCCAAACGGTGCAAATAGTGCACTGACTGTACTGGATCTATAGCAAACTCTGAGCATCTGGCCTCCTCTGCTTTGATCAACATTTCCAAAGCCTACTTGAGAAAGATGGATGCTCTGTCCTATTAAGAGAACAATGGGAACTGGGTTTCTCTGTACCCAGAGAGAAGGCAGTAATACAATTTTCAGCAGTCAGTGGAAGTTAGTGGTCTGACTTCTATTTGTGCCTTTGTAAATCTCCCCAGTGAGATCCTTTGGGTGAATTAGAGCTATGGGGTAATCTCCTAAATTGGAACAGAATCAATAAGCTAAATGAAAACATTTACCCCAAACTCTAATTTAAGCCCTGAAGTGATGGAATTTAAAATGTCATATCTTTAATAGATGTACAGAAATAAAATTGTCACTGTTAGCTGATATGTCATAACGAGCATGGGGTTAAAATTACCATCTGAAACTGCATGCAAACTATACATTCAAGTGAAATAAAACACAAACACATTTAATATGTTTTTCTGTGGGTTGAAATACAGCAATTGTAGGAACACAGGGCACTGTTCCTGACTTTTGTTTGTATTTCAATCTAAAAAATACATTCTTAGCTGATTTGGGGCAGCATTTTGCTTTGTATTTCATGTTGTCCTACTGTACACAGATGTGCTAATGGAAATCAGCTGAAAAACAAAAGTGTGTGTTTTTAATGAGTTCCACACTTTCTAAACTAGAAAACTGCAATCATAATATATTGGTGTTTAGAACAATTTCATAATAACCAAGACACTGGAAAATAAACATTCCTAAGTATATGAGCTACTTGAAATTAATAACCTCAGTAATAAAATCAATACTCTCCTTATAGTTCTTAGTTATTTTTTCCAATATTGATTTTTATTTTTTTGTAAGGTGCTGTAAGGTTAGTTTATTATTTGGATTCCTGATATTGTTTTTATCTATTATAAAGACATGCATTTTTCCTGGAAAATAATTGAGAATGAACATGTGAAATAACCAAGGAACAACTGGAAACAGCCAAGTGACCATTTTGAAGATTAAAAAATCGAATTTTGGAGACATCTAATGTTGAATCATTTTCCATCTAAAAGATTGAAATACCCATACAATGCAAATATACCATTCATTTTACTGGTAGAAGTTTGTTATGGGAATAAAAAAAAGTACATTAAAGGGTAAGATGTGGTTTTAACAAAAACTATGATTGTAATTACCAAATTCTCCTCTCTAGACCAGGATTAAACATAGTAAATTATGATATAGAAAAGATGAATTTCTAAGAGGCAGAGCTATGTAGCAAATTTTTTTTACAGAAAGGATGAATATATTATTTATAACATAAAAATAAGTAATAATAATCAAAACAAAATTAAAAGAAACTCAACTTTGTTAAGGGCAGAGAGAGAGGGATTATCTTACTTCCTCATTAGATTGGAGTGACAATTATCACCTTTCAGAATTATCAGCATAAATCCCATTTATTCAAATGAAAACAGCTGGAATGTTTTACAATGGTTTCAGTGACTTCAGGTGTTTCTTCCCACAGATTTTTTTTCTCTAATTAGTAAATCTAGTCTATTCTTCTTCTATTCCTTTTTATTTTGTCCTGATTTTTGTGTTTTCCATGTTGGCTAAGTTAACACGTTCACTTCTTACATGGGGACCAGTTGTCTGATGCATTTCACAGATCTCTGCTCTGTTGACAGCTACTCTAGGTGCCTTCAGAGTTATTTTAAAGATGAAAGCTGTTAACATGACTTTCTCAAATGTGCCAGCTAAGACAATAGTTTAAAATTTTAAAGAAAATTTTAAAATTTTAGAGAGCCTGTAAAAACCTCCGTAAAAGAAACAAAAACAAAAACAAAGAACAAAAAAACCCTCAAAATACACTTAAAAATAAAATTTTAATCAGATTTGAAAAATATTAGCAGTCACAGAAATATTAATAGCTTTTCAGATAAAAGACTAATTTTGAAGTATAAAAACTATACTGCTAATAAAGATTAGCATAAAATCAAAGTATATTTGGCTGTGATATGGTATAAAATGGGCGATTTTTGCAAACAGTAAAAATTACCCTCTGAAACCTACTGGGCTTGCATGTAGTGCATTTTTACAGCAATGAATAAGGAGTCTGTAATCTGTAAAAAATGAAGCCTGTAAAGTCTGCAGTATGACAGCCTGCCCATGACTCCCAGTGTAGGTACTCCTGTCTTTTCAAAGTGAAGGCTTGACATGAACAAAAATAAAGACCAAAAGTGCCACGAAGGAGGTGAGTGAGTGCAAAGTGTGAGTGGCAGTCCTTGGGAAAGGTGTGCACACACACAGGCCTGATATGTCAGCAGGGGATGGAAGCTCATCTGGAAACTGCCTGAATATGATTTTTTGTGTGGCCCTTGGAGTAGGTGAAAGCATTGCTGGCTGACTCCCACTCCTCGTTTCTTTCTGTCCACTGTGGATTGCTGCAATTTGGCTCAAAATGTCTAACACAAGCCCAGAGGGCTGGCTCAAAAGTATTTTTTTTTCCAGATTTTATATACACTCAATGTCCATTGCATAAATGAATCTCAGCCTTGCTGTACCGAGACACCTTCAACATTCCCACTGGTTTTGGAGTGAACAAATGCCTCTAAAAGTGGTTTTTCCACCCCACTGTATTCCAAGATCTATCATTAGCTTTTGCTATGCAATGGGCTTTCATTGCAAAAATGAATTTGAGTTTTAAAAGAAAAAAATCAGTCAAAGAAAAGCCACAGTCAACTCTAATATAAACAAATTCCATGGAAATTAAAAGCATTTGGTTCACAAACCTCAGGGCAGATTTCAATCCCACATCAATATGACATCTGGAAAGAAGCAAAGAAGGGAGAGAAAACCCTGTAAGAACAGGACAGAGCTCTTCCCTTTGCTCATCACTGTTTTTATTCCCTGATCTTTTTCCTTGTTTTCTCCTTCTCTCCATCCTCCACATTTCTTCACACAACACACACTTAACTGGACAGCCAAGGCAAATCACAGGGCAGAATTTTACATATGCCATTTCAGTTTGTCTAAATAATTTATAGATTTAACATGAAGTTCATTGGCTTATCAGACTCCACCTTTGGAGGATTTTTTTTACAGAAAGATTTGTCCTCAATTGAATTAACATATTCTCTTCACTTAAATCCTCTTCACTTTATCTTTGCAGGAATTGCTTAACAATTTGTTCTTTTCCTCTCTTTGGAGCAGTTCATGTCTTTTTCTTGGAATATAGTACCTCTTTATATATAAATAAATATACACAATATACACTAGGATTTTTTTTACTTATTGTTTATAGCAAGAAAATAGACGGAGAACAAAATTAGATGAATACCTGACATCTTGTTTTGTAACATGATAGCTTCTCCTGTTACTAGCTGTTCCACTCTGTGGCAGAAATTGCAAGGCCACCTGTGGATCCATTCCCAGTTATCTGTAATTTAGCCTATTAGCCCTAACACTACATGACATAATTCTCTGCTTACAGCATATGTTGGCAGTTTCACTCTGTGAGGTCCATTTATCGAATCTCAAGCACCAACACACAGCAAAACTGAGCAGTGTCTACACAGAAATCCCTAGACTAGCCTGATATTTTTAACCCATAATCCTGCTTGGTTTGTTTTCAATTAGATATATTTAAATTAATGATTCTGAGATTTTTATGTAGCTTTTTTATATACTACCATGCTCGCTGTGCTCATTATGCAATACAAGGCAATGTAGAGCAGGAATCAGGAAATGTAACTTGCTATGACACAGGTTAGAAAATGGCACAAAGGAAAACCCAAACATGCAAAACACCCAGCTGAAGTAGGAAGAGGAAGCTCAGTTCTTCTGGAGCTCAACAGGAATCATAACCAAAGTACTTAGCAGAGCAATGAAACAATCTAATAAATTTGCAGCTACCGGGAGATGTCTGAACTTTATTTTGTGACTTACTCCAACTCATCATATAGGCATTTAAAAGTTAACCTCAAAGAAAGTTTGGAGAAAAATCCCTTTTGAAAACTGATTTAAAACCACTTTTATATTTTGTTTAATTTAGACTGTAGCTGTCACTGAATCAACTGTTGCTAAAGCCAATAGTAATAATTATAAATGGCACCAATACAGCCAGATTAATTTTAAACAACAGACTTTTAACAGGAAGAAATAACGGTTTTCATTTGTATAGGTTTTAAATAATTAAACAAATCTAAGAATATTTGGGTCCAAACTATGCATCAAGTTTAAATGAAGGCTATGAGAGGTGACTGTAGACATTTTGAGGATTATTGCTGAAAAATAACATTTCTTCAGACTACAATACAGAAATGTGAAAGGCTTTGGGTGTACTTTCTAAATGTTTTGCTATCAAATACTGACTTGGCTCTGGTACTTCAAATTCCAAAGGTAAGGATTCAGCAGACCTATAAATACTCCTTTGTACAGGAATATTTTTTAGTTCTGCAGCACAGTAGAATTGATTGATTAGTATTTACAGAAGTATTTAGGCCTCTGGATAAAATTTGTTCTGGGATAGAAGCATGTGCTTTTGAACTTGAACCACCCTACACTGATGAGTTAGATATTTGGCCTTGTATTAACTTGTGAAGTTCAGCATCAGCATTTTACAATTGTAGCACATATTTCATTTTCATTGGCAAACCACAACTCATTACAAGTCTAATTCATACATAGCCAAGTGGTATGGCTTGTCAAATAGGAACATATGAACTTGGAAATAGCCAACATTTTCCAGTAATTTCAGAATTTTTCAACCTTCTTGAAATGGAGAGTTAACGGCTTTAAGACTTTCTAGGGTACATCTGAATAGCTTCAGGAGCCAAATCTTTTATTCTGTGTTTCAGTGCCAGCACAAGTTTCCTTCAAAATCATCTTCCCAGTTTATATTCTTGAAATAGTACTCCATGCAAAACTTCTGGTTCTGGCAGCAGAACATCCTTATTATCTTTTATTCTTCTTTGAATCTTAAGAATTTCTCCAACTCCTCATAAAAAAAAAAAGATCATGACAATATGCTATTCTCTCAAGCACACAGACAAGAACTGTAGACAGGAAAATCATAAAGCAGAATTTGAAAATAAAAGGGTAACAAGGATTAATGAAGAATGAAGAGAGTTTTGATGCTCTAAATTGAAATGAAAATCAAAAAGGAAAAGAAAAATCAGCCAAAAAAGAAGACTAATTTTTGGTCATATTTTTGTCAGGAACTTTTCTCAAGCTGTGAAGCTGATGAACTACTCCAAATGGTCTTTGACAAAAATACCCAACCCAACCCAACCAAAACCAAACAAACAAACTCCCACAAAACAACAAACAACAAACAAACAAACAAAAAGAAAATGTGAGGTTTGGGAGCCAAGAAACTTAAAATAGTGATCAGTTGCAGTGTGCTCACCACTCCTGCCTGAAAAACCCTTTTTAAGCTACAGAAGTTAAAAACATTAAAGCAGCAACAATATTCTTTTCTCTTTATGACTGAAATACCCAAATTATCTGCTCAAAACCTTCCTATTTTAGTGCAAATAGTTTGCCTGAAATCCACATGCAAAAATGTATTATTTAGTACTCTTTTTACAGTATTTTTTTCCAATAAAATTCTGCTAGACATTCTATACCAAAACTTTTTTCTGAAACAGTCTGCATGGCTATAGCAATCTATAATTAAACCAAATATGAAATTTAAGTAATTTACAAGAATCTATCTATTGGTTGTTGCTTTGTTTACCAAGATGTTTTCAAAAGCAATATTGTTCACTCAAAGCATACCATAACTGCTTTGTCATGGCTCTTGGCAGGTAAAGCAGAATGCACAGGTATGTGTACTCTACTCACTAGACAGGAGTAAGACTACATTTCATTTATTACAGCCTTTAAAATATCTCTAATGTGTGTTGCACAAAATGTCAGTCCAAAAAAAAGTTTCAGTGGAAGTCTATTAATAAAGTTTTTCATCACTCAGACTATGACCTCACTGTACATTTTGTTCTGAGAAACGTGCACATACTTTGCTTGTTCATTTTTTATTTTTTTTTAAAGTGAATCCAATACATTGACTTTTATTCCTGATTTTCTAACATTAACTTTGAAGGAGAATAATTACCAGTTAGGAATGATAAAGCTGTAAAGCTTGAACATGTCATTATTCTCATTAGAATTAGGTTCTAATTCTCAGTATTTATTGAGCAAGGTATGTTGTTGCAGCTAGCAGTGATTAATAGCAGTTTAGGCTCCAGTTATAATTTCATTAGAATGCCATATATGCTGAATAATGTCACATTGGACTGGTCATTTTTGCTCCAGCCACAGAGTGCATTTTGGGCCATCCCCTCCTGGAGAACAGGAACACAGCAGCAAGTCTCCCATCAGCCCCGGAAACACGAAACCAAAGCCAGATGTCAGAGATCTGCAGCTGGGATTTGGAGATATCTTGTGCCTCTCAGGCAAAAAATAAAGCTCTAATGATTTTTTTAAAATGTTACAGTAAAACTTCAATTTCACAAAATGCTCACATAGAATATTGGAAGTTGTTTCTACCTTATGCAACACCAAAACTAATCCAAGCATCTTAAAGATGGATACTATATCAATTTATTTTTTCTTCACTCTCCCTCATTATCCCTAAATATATGAAAATTGAAAGTTAAACAGTACTAAAATTTGGACTTCCAAGATAATTATCCAAAATGAGATGGAACCAGGTTCAAGATATTTTTCTGTTGAATGAAATTCTCTTTGGCTTCCGCTAATCTTCTCTTGCTTAAAAAGTCTTAGACAAACACTTTGAAATCAGAGGCTCTACAGTAAAGATGGTGCAAAGCTGAGAAGCTCCACACACGTGAACTAATTATGTAGCTGACAGTCTCAAAAATATCCTTCATCTCAAAAATATCCTTCACCCTTAGAGATAATTTAGACTTGTGGACATCAATGGAAGTTTTCCATTGTTTCATATAGAATTTAGTCAAAAAAGTTTGACCAAAAAAAGTGTCAATGTCCTTTAAAAAAAGGACCTTTACAGGACCTTTAAATAAGATGACTGGGGAACAAGAAAAGCCCTGCTTTTCTCAGATATTATGAATCCTAGAAAATATACAAGCAATTAAAATCCCAACTCATGCTGAAGCCTTAATAAAAAATCCTAAAATATAGTATGGTTTTCGTCAAGGAAAAAGATCATAAACCTGATTTAGCAACCTTTAGTTATGTACAAAAATGATAAATTTTGAGTTTTAGATTGTTCTAGCTTTCTTTTATCATAGACTTTGAGTGATTAATGTAATTTTTACCTATTTTAGAAAGATTAAAAAAAGAGTCTCAAGCAGTTAAAGTTTGTGTGATGAAAATTTATAACCTAATGTTTCATAATAAAGTACTTGGCAGAGTTAATTCATTTTCTGTATTCTGAAAGAATCCTAGACAGCTGTGAAATTATCAAAAGGATTATTAAAAGTGCTGAAGTAGTTTTCTCTTACTTTAAGTCAGACAGTCCTATAATGCTTTTTTCTCATTTGTGTGCATGCTAAGGAAAGAAGATGCATTCTTCTGAATATAATTATAAGACATATTTCACTAGCTCATCCTTCTGAAATCTTCTATATGTTCCACCTACAATTACAGACAACTAAATATTGAAGGAATTTACATTCCTACATCTGATGCCTTTGTTTACCAAGCAAATTTCAAAGCAGCATTATTTAGTTAAATTTCAATTTGATTTACTATTTTTTCCTAAATTATTTTTTCAGCAGAAACCTCATCCGTGGTTCTTATCATTGATATCTTCCTCCTCCAACTAATTTAATATAGGAAAATGTGTTACAGTCTTCCTTGTTCATAAAGCAATTCCTAATTCTTATTTAGTGAAGTTTGCAATTAACAATATTATAAAAATACACATTCCTTTTTTAATTATATTAAATAGTGTCTTTGATGGTTATGTTATTTTTCATTAAGGGTTTTAAATTTTAATCCTTATCCATGAAGATATTTAGATGCAAGATTTAAGTGGACTAATTCTTACAGCAAAATTTACCAATACATAAATAAAAATGCCCTTTAACAATTTTTTTGTGTATGTTCTGTAGTAAATTATTAAAAAAATCTCTCCAGAGATAAGATGAAGGATAAGCCACATACATATGCCACAGACAGTCCTCAGTCAATTAAAAGTGGAAACTTCAGGTGAATTGATACTGTCAGTCCTGAACAAAAAAAATCCCAGACCTCAAAATGTGCCCTCTGTACAACAATTTAATGTACAGAAAATGAAATAAAAGTCTTGAAGATAACCTGTAGATATAATTACCTTACAGAAGAAGCTTTCTGTTTTCAATATAATTTACAGAATACAGAAGATAAATTGGTAAAGATAACATTAAGCTGATAAAAGCACAATTGATAAAAGAGAGATGATCTCTCTTAAATTACAACTTACAATAAATTCAGGCAAGACAAATGAGGTTTTGAATTGATGTGTCACAGAAGTCAGGGATGTCAAAACTGTATTTTCTATGAAATGTAACATTATGAAATGTAACTAGCACTGAAATTAATCTTTGTGGTCTTCAGAAATTACATTACAACACATAGCTCAGGGATGCAGTGAACTGGTTTATATCTGTCCACAGAAAGCAGAAGTGACTTTTTGGAGTCATTAGTCAGCCTTGTACAAGAAAAGGCCCAAGAATTGTATTGAGAAGTGAAAATATGTTACTGCAGGGAAGCTTGTCTGTTTATTTCCCATCAGCTTCACCCATCTCTTCTGGCTGATGCCTAGACTGCAAATGTGTCAGCTCACAGGTGTCACGGTCTAGAGCCCAGTGCTTCAACGTGAAAGGGTAGTGCACACAGGTGATAGCAGCTGGATGTGCAGCTTCATGAGAGCAGAAAGGTGAGAGCAGCAGCTGCTTGGCCATATGATTGTCATGCCTTTTGTTTCTAAGTCAAGACAGGGGAAATTCCACGGCTCACTTCTGTCCCTCAGTTTCAGCCAGTCACTTCCATCAGCCAGGTTCTGAGCTCTGCTCATCCTGTCATCTCCATGGTCATGCACACACTGGAGGATCAGGAATGGCACTCCCTTAACATCTTTGAGGGTGTTCTCCTTCCCCCAGGCTGGATACATCGAGCCTGGGAGGAGATCAGAACCAGATAGCTCTGTTCAAACATTCACAAACCACTTGTACAGGCTTTGGGCTGACAGAGCAAACGAGTACAGGCCAAAAATTTATGGCCAAAACCTTCTGAGTCTCTTCATTTATCCATGCTGCACAAAAGGCCTTTGACCTTGAAGATATTTGAGTGCCATGGACACCCTCCCTCTCACTGGAATAGAGACTCCCAGTGATTAAGAACCCAAGATTTTGCCAGAGTTACTCAGTTACAGGTATGTGCTACACCAGACAAATTCTGAAAGGTTCTGATGTGATAAATAGGAATAAACTTAAAATTGTTTTAATGTCCATGTCCACATGTTTTTAAATTGTGAATGTATAATGCCACAGCAAATAGAAACCCAAACTCAACATTATATTCAGTCAGAGAGAAAAAAAATGTAGTTTTAAGCTAGCAGAGTGATAACATATGAGGCAGATAGCTACTGCCTGTCAGTATAATCTGCTAGGAATACAGTTTTTAAACTCCATCCTTCCAGGCATGCAGGAAAAAGAAGTCATTACAGCAGTGAGAAGGGAAAATATTCTTCTTTAAATTCAGAGGGCCAACTCCTATTTGTTGGCAAATAGACTCCTTAAAGCATGATGTGATCAAAGGGACACTCCAGAACAAAGCCAGGGCACAATGGCCTGTTTTTCTAATGTCACACACACTGAAGTGAATGTGAGATTAAAAGAACACAGAATTAGGCAGCACACTACCTCCAAATTTTGTACATGCACAATACCTTGCTAAGAATATTAAAATATTACTGTTGCTCTTGTGATGTGTGCTACTAGAAGGGTAAAACCTGATTACAAGGACGACCCTGCCCATGCAGAGTCTTGTGTGCATTGCACATGATGCATTAAAAATGGAATTCTGCAACAGCTGACAGGACAGGGAAATGAGGACTGGGGAAAAAAAAGAGAAGGAGTCAGGGAAATGTAGACCCCCAGGCACAAAGCAACAATTTATTCAACCTGCCTGCTAGCTGTCGGGTACTTCAAGCTCACTAGAATATGTTCCAGTACTGATGAAAAAAATGTGTGACACGGAGGTGGAGGAAAAATAGAAAAGGGTGCTGAAATTTGTGGTCAGAATTCATAATCCTTATTCAGAAATGCCTAGTAAATGAAAAAAAGAACAAGCAGCAGTAAACAGTTTTTGCTTGACCTTCAGCTAGGATTTTGTCACTATTTTTGGGATGATTTGAGAGACTGGTAGAGATGCACCTTCATTTAACATCTGAATTTTGTCTCTTCCTTTTGCTCTATGAATTCCTTGTGTTCACAAAATATTTTTAGAAATTTAGTGTCCAAATTTCAGCTGTATCTTCAAGTATTTACTGTTTTTGCTTGGTATTGTTTCTGTGCCTTGGCATTGTTTCTGTGCCTTGGCTAAGCATGTAAAAGATTACTAAAAAATGGAAATGCCAAAAAAATCTACAGTTTTTGCACAAATCTGCACAACACGTGTTTGCACATCACATTTCCACTTTTTGAAACAGTATTCTAGTTGGGAAAAATATCTGGAGTTCAGATATGAACAAAACTTCTAGCTATCTATAGAATATAATTCTAATATAGATTAGTAATTCTAATATATATATAGTGTATGTAATATAGTTAATTAATATAGTATATAATATATAAAATATATAATAATATATAATTATATATATAATCTATATAATACATATAGATTAATAATTCCAATATAAATCTAATATAGATTCTATAAGCTTCATGCTGTCATTTATAAATACACACTTACAAACCCACAGTGTCTTTATTTTCTAGTTAGCTTACTTTCATTCCCTAGCTTATCATCCAAATATTTGCTCATAGCTAGTGTTTCCTAAAGGTGTTTCCCTGTGTTGTAAGCCAACAAAATGATGGCATAAGGAACTGTTGGCAGTTTGGTGTTTTTTCCCTCCTAGTGACAAGTAATACCTTGCAACAGATGCTATTCATTTCTTCTGGGTGAGCTTTGTCCTTACTGGGCTTGAGAGGTAATAGAGGGGATGGATTGCTGAATAGTGTAAAAGTAAATGAGTTTAGAAATGTAATACTTTAGAAAAACAGAAATGGAGCTGGGGTGTGAAAATTGTGGTGGAGACAAAAGTGTTTGTGGTTAATGAAGAAAATAATTGGAAAGGGTAAGTTTTACAGCCTGCCTTGGCTGTTCCTATTAGAAGATCCAATCTCCCATATCCACAGGATGACAACTTAAAAGAGATCTTGGAGGCTGACAAAGCCCTCAGTGTTACACCATAATGCTACTTTCACAAAGAATTTATGGGGACATGGCAGTGAAAACCTGGAGTCCTTCCCTTCCTCTGACAGAGGGCGGGAAGATTAGAAAGACAAAAAGATTCACACACATAAATAACCCACCTGCACAAAACTCAGTTACATGTCTAACACCACTCTTCTGCAAGCACACTTGAACTCCAGCTGCTGATAACAGTGTTTTTGAACAAAACTGCTAACTCGTGGCTAAAGCATCTAAAATAGGATTTTCAGAGGCATTCAGTGCAGATTTAATTGGTTTGCCAAAAGCAGCAGGGATTTTTGATGCTGCTTCAACAGCAAACAGTTGAATCATGTTTTCCTTTTGGATCCAGCTTTACTAATGATTTGTCTTTGCACAACTTTTCTGCAACATAAAATTAGTCAAACAAATACTCATGGCTTTGATACCTGAGTAAAATATTGCCATAAATCCCATGTTAGGCGAGGTGTCACACAGAAATCAAGGTAAACTTAAACCACTGCAGCTCTCTGGGACCTTCTGGTGATTGTGGATTTCCACCTGGGTATGTTACATCAGTGCTTTGGACAGCACCAAGGAATAAACTGTTAGGATTCAACATGTTTGTCTTAACTAGAAAAGCCTCAAATGGTTTAACAATATGCATAAATGTGAACACGCCTTTGTGTGGTAAATATCTGAAGCTGTTTCAGCTCGAGCAGAAGGCTCTGCTGGTTTGCATTCATTTGGCAGAAGTGCAGATGAAAAAAGGATGTGAAGGCCCCTGACCATGTCCTTACCTCCGTAATTTCCAAGGATATGGGGGAAGAGGGAGCTCAGAAAGAGCAGAGCCATTGTTTAGCTTCAGCATGGCTATGGTTTTCTTCTGTGCTATTTGGTTTGCACTTGCAATTGTGGATTCCAAATTATATTGGTAATCCAGAAGTTGCAATAGGCATTCTCCCCATGACTTCCACCACAACATTGAACTGACTCTACAAACACACGAATGTAAGTTCATCACAGATCGCTTCAACAATGAAGAGCATTTCCCTGCAGAAAATTCACTTTTCTTTTTATGGATCGTATTTGGTTGTACTATTAGAGGATAAATGTCTCACACATGTATTCAATTTTGAGAGGTTTAAGGAATGTCAGTAAATTTGATTCCTCACCTTACTGTACTTGCTAACATATGATCAGAAAATACTTATGCTTTAAAACACTATACCTTCAGCAAAATAAATGTCTTGAAGTATTAATCCTAGATTTAACAATAATTTTCTTCAAGCAAATACTGTGTAATATTTTACATAAATCTTTTTTATTCTTCCAGGAAATTAACAGAGCTAATTGTAGAGTCAATGACCTGGGTGCTTTGCCTTCTCTTTTGCAAACTTTATGAGACTAATCTGTCAAAAAAATTAAGGTAAAAATTCAAAGATGAAGAGGAAAGCGTACCTGCCAAAATGCCTCACTAATTAGAAATAATTTTAAAAGGCAGTTATGAAATACAATTTGTTCTGCATTTCATATCAGTGAAATGTACTTGAACATTTCAAATCCTTTCTCACCATTTTTCCTAATCACAACTTCCTACGTTATCACAACTTGGGAATCCCAATGCATTATTTTTGGAAGTGCACACATCTTCATAAAAAATTGCTTTTCAATTTATATCATCACTGCTATGCCCTATCATTGTTCCTGCTACTGAAGAAAAAGTTCTGTCAGTGTGATGATAGATGGCATGGAATCAGAACACTGCAATTAACCTTTCTTAAGCTTATTCTCATTTAAGTATGATAATGGAATTTGATCTTTCTTGTCAGAGACTTCTGAGTTTTAAAAATTATTTTACGGTATGCAGAAGCCAAGTTCTTTCTACACTTCTTATGAAACAATTCTACAATTTTTGTCTTATGAATGTGCTTGTCATTCAAAATAAATTTCTTTTAATTATTTTAATAATTATAATCAAAATATTATAATCATTCCACAAAAAATATAGCTCTAAATAACAAGACCTCCTGAATAAAAAAAATACAGTTCACATTTTGTGCTGTAGTTTGTTTTCTGGTTTCTTGATGACTTTAAAATGCACATTGAAGTTCTTAAGCATTCCTCTGAAAGCTTACTCTCTACAAGAGAGTTGAAAATGTTTCTCTAAAATAAGGATTAAATAAGGGCTTCAAATTCTGGTGTTAGAATGGGCTAGGAGCTGATGGGAATTTCAGCTTGAAACAGAAGTGGAAGAGGTGGAAGTGTTCAACATGCACTCACCTTTTTCTGGACACAAAAAAGGAGAACGAGTCCACTTGTGACAACTCCTGCTTAAATGGGCTATGTGACTTTTCAAAGTCACACAGGGATGACTTTGCCTTCTGATTTCCATTCCCTTGCTCCATTAGATCTCCACAGTGCTCCACACTCATCCTGACAGGAGGATGTGCATGAGCTCATCGTGACTGACAGTTTGCTGTACTGTCACCACTACACAAGGAATATTAAAAGAAAAAAGGAACTGCAGTCTTTAAAGCAGGTGGCAGAAAACCTTAAAATACTACTTCCCAACATTATAAATACATCACTATGTCAGTCAAAGGCAGAATTTTATTCCTTGGAAACATGTGGTTTCACATTTAGCTTCCTATTTTTTGTCCTAGTGGGAAGAGAAAATAAATAATGTCTCTCAGCATACCAGGCCTCCTTGAAAATGTTTTCCCAGGAGAAAAGGTGCATAGTTTTTGGTTTTAAACTTTGGGCAATCCCACTGGGATGAATTTCATAGAAGAAGTGTTATCCAGTAATTTGTCAAAATGAATACTTAAATTGGCCTATATTGGTCAAAGCATTTCTTTTATGCTGGTCAGCCTGACTCAGATTTAACAGAAAACCTCCCCTGTGCTTTATTGTAGCAGAGATTTAATCTGTGGAGGGTTATCCCATTCCTGGCATAAAAGAGCCAAGATATCACAAAATAGTTGTAGGGGTTGCATGGTGTGCATGGTAGGTCCTCCTGAGACAGACAGTCAGCAGTGAGGCTGATTTTCTACGGCCTCTGAACTTTGTACAGTCAAAGAAAATATCCAGGGAAATAGGGCAGCCAGCTCAGAGGCAGAAACAGGGAATCTTCCTCCAAGAAGTGAGCAGGATATTGGAGTGATGTCTTTAGCTTCTGGCTAAAGATGCAGCAATACTTGCTTGAGCATCACTCCAGACTCCTCTTGGCACAGCAGACCTGGCTGACCAAGCTATAAATGAGCATTTCCCAGAGGCCAGGCTGGGCACCGAGCTCTCTTCACTCCTTTGTAAAGTGACATCACTTGATAGGGCAGGGAGTACCAGGAGGAGCTATAGAGCACACAAGGGGTCTAACAGTGGGCAAAAAATGGGAGAGCATTAAATGGATCCTTAAGAAATTAACACAATGAATTTACTGCCTAAAGATACTGCTGGGATCCACCATTTGTGGAATTCTTTTCCAGGACTAATGTGAACTGGCATTTACTAATTTTTTCTTACCAAAGAACTGACACTGTTAAGTGCAAAAAGAGCATTCACACTTGCAGTGCCAGAGGAGAAATATGAACTAATTTCATGCATCATTGTGTGTAGTAAAAATTAAGATACATAGTTGAATTATTTTTCGTTGCCTTACAAAGTGGTAGATTTTGTTTATCAGGATCTGAAATTTATCTTATTACTTGTCTCTTAATTGCATGCTTCCTTTCCTCTGCATTCCTGAACTGAACAATAAACAAACAATTGAACAATTAAAGACTGATGATGGTCTGCCTAAATGCATGTGCAAAAAAGAAGAAAATTTATTATTTGAGTTTTCTTTCCTCAAATAACTAGAAGCAAAATCATGCTTTACATGCTTGTTCTATGGTTTGAGAGAAGAGGCAGAGTTGAGAAAACGTCAGGTTTTGCAGCATTCTACACAATTTAATCCTTCATACCATTATGAATAAAATAATGCACAATCCAATAGGATTTTGCTGATAATTTATCATCAATTATTGTTCCTCATTGTAGTGTTAAATAATACCAACCTCATCCAACATGTGAAATGAGTCCCATTGATTCCTTTGTCCTTGTAATTGAAAGGGACAGTCCCATCAGTTTCATTAAGGGTTATTTTTCCTCTGACACATCAAACAAGATTTAGAGCTTAAATATTTTGTGGGGGAAAAAAAATCCATTCCAAAACATAAATAAACCGAAAAGTAAAATTTATAAGGTCAGTGAAATACTAATATTAGGTTCAGCTGCCCAAGCATCCTGACACAGATAACATATTAGCAGCTGGTACATGATTTCCCTGTGAAAATTGCAATAAAAGAAATGACTGTAATTTAAAATCAATGCTAATATAGAGAAGTATGACAATACACATTGCAGGCCAGTGTACACTTCTGAAAAATGTACTTTCATAACTGCAGGATCAGTAGCTTTGCCAGTCACACTCTGATTTAGGACCCAGAGGATGCTGGGACAGCAGAAGCATCTCTGGTCAATCGTATTATTTTTGGCTTAGGGAGAGAATGTGCTTTTTAAGGAAGCAATCCAAACCATAGATAAAAATCAGTCCTCCTTAAATAAGTACTGGAATTGCTAAAGGAGCTTAGAAATATGAGGCAACACGTTTACTGGTCAGGGCAGTTAACTGTTTTTATGCTGGAAAGGCAAAAAAGTAATGTAATAACATCAGAACCTGTGCAGATGCTCAAGTGCTGTAGTAGATTATAAATGTATAATCGATTATTTATTTCATATTCAGAGGCTTGGACCATTACTATCCATTGTTTCTAAAACATTTTAATCATGGTCTTTAATAACGTGATGTACTATCTTGACTAGAAATGACAAAGAAGAAAAGAAAAATAGCACTTGTCTGTCTTGGAGAAACCAATCACCAGAGTGTTCATTGAGTTCAATATTGTTATTCATGCCTGAAAGAGCTACTTGTGAAAAGCTGTTATGGATTAGAAGTTATATTCCTCACATTAGTTTTCCAGAATGAACCTTTGTCTTTAAGGTGTTATGCATTTCCCTGCTGCGAGAGCCCAGTTCTCTTCCTCCACTTTTTGGAGAGAAAAGAAAGTGAGGCAGAGATGCACCTGTAATATCACATTACCTTGGGATTCCAATCTCTCCTGCAGCCCAAACCCCCAGATTATCTTCACCCTTCATATGTTGGTTCACTTCTGCCTCTCCTGGCAAGAAAATACATTTACAAGGTAAGGCCAGCTCCACCTGAGCTTTGCTTTTAGGGGGAGGATGAGATGAAACCTGGGTTCGAGACCAGTTATCTATCAAGCAATGCAGATATATTGCCTTCAATTTGAGAAAAATGAGAAATGAATGTTAAAAACTATTTAGCAATTAGTATGTCACAACCAAAAAGACAAACTTGTAAAAGTTAATCTGGTTAACTAAACATACAAGGAAAAGAGAATAGCTTAATATTTTATAGCACATTTGTCCTTCTTGCTATCTGAAAGTATGTTTTAGCTACTGCACCAAGAGTGCATCACATTAGCCAGGTCTTCATAGTTACCTAGAACTCTTCTCCTCACGTAAATTTGTGTTAAATTTCTTTCTTGGAAGACCAATGTGCAGTTAACATTTGTATGACCTAAGGCTTAGCTTGAAAACTTTATATCTGCATACCATTTTCATCTTACTTGTGTTTTATTTTCTCCATAAACATGTCAAACATATATTTCTGTAAGCATTGGTTCTCCTTTCCCTAAATATCCTTAAGGGATGGAATTCTTTTTACACAAAATGGCACTGAGGAAGTTTTCTGAACTATTTATTGCAGACAGTGAATATCTAAGTGTTAATTTCTTCTTTATGAAGCAAAAGTCAGCTTCATTTGAAGACTCAAGCCAAATTAGCAGTAGCTAATGAGCCTTGGCATACAGAATCATGACACAAATATGTGTTTACTTCTATAGCTTTATCTGAAATAATGAAGCTATTCTCTATTTCATATTCTAGGTTCTCTCACCAACACTTTAACAGAATAGAAATAGCACATCTTTAAAAATAAAGGACCAACAGGAAGGAAACAGCACAGACAAAATTTTTCCCAACACTTGGATTCTGGAAGCAAAAAAGAGAAGCAACATTTTCTCCTACATAGACATCTATACAAGCAGTGTTTCAGGCTTTCCCACCTTCTGTGCAGTAACTGATCACAAGCTTTATGGGATGGTCAATAACGTTCTCTAAGGAACATTATTCCTTCCTTGAGGAAGAATTTCAAATAGAGGCTTTGGTATGAAACCTGAGTGATCCCTGGCACCACAACAGATTTTCCCCCTGCTCTGTAATGTCTCCAGCAGAGACATCAGCTTCTTTAGCTGCCCCTCTGGCCAGGGAGCAGAAAGGAAATCTCAGGTAAAGGTCTTCAGGCTTCTACACAAAGCAACTGCTATAATTTCCATCTGGGAGTTTGAAACAGAAAGTTGACTCCAAAATCCAGCACGTAATCTATAAATCAAACCAGAGACCCAGCAGTAACATGAAAAGAAAAAGAGAGGCAAGAAAAGATGGTGATTTAGGGCATTTTTAAAAAAAAGGAGCTAATAAATAACAGCAGAACAGAGGATAAGAACAAAGAAAACAAGGTGAAGAGTGAGGTGACTAAAGGGAGTGCTGAATGGAAAGTACAGAAAATTAAAGAATTTTATCTCTGTCTAGTTTCTGATAGCACAGACATGTTTACAATGTTTCTATCACACTTTGAACTTCATTTAAACATTTTTCTAAATGCTGCTTCATAATTTTCATTTGGGTGACCATGCTATGTTCAAGGCATTGTCTTCAAATTTGTGCTACAATATTCTGGCACCAGCTTGAATCATTATTTCAACATTTATTTACTTATTTTCTGCATTCAGGAATGAGTCTTGAAAGAGCTCCACAGAAAGTGTAAGGGGCAAAGCTGTCTTTGTGTTTGGGATGTCCACTAATCCCAAAATAAACACATTCTGTTGTCTTGAGTGTCACAGAATGGTCTGTATATTACCTGGACTAAAAATAGATGTTTTTGTTTCTCTGCTCAGTTTCCTACCTTCAAAAAAATATTGAATCTAAGCAAGACCTTCCCACACATTGAATGAAATTATGGATTTACAATATACTCCATCTTTTTCACAAATTCTTTTCTTGTTTTTTTGAAAACCGAGACAAGGTAGAATGATGCAAACTATTGTGTATAAATGCATTTTTAGTGGGTGCTAGACAGCTTGCTATTAATTAATATCTTACATTATTGTGTAGTATTTTCCCTGTGTTCCTTAAGAACAGAAGCAAATGGAAAGTGATGGGTGTGTTGTACTTGGAATCTGAAGGAGACTTTATGTTTATGTTTGCCATTGTTCCTTTTAATGTCCCAGTAGGGTTTCTCTAGGATATATAGTCAGCATTCTGAATTTCATTAAATCTGCTGGACTAGGTTATGAAATATGAAACCATATAAGCAGAAATAAAAAATCCTTAACTCCATTCTGTCCATTTCTATCTATTCAAAAAAATACATTTATGCCATCTCAGCATGTAGATATTAGATCTACAAAACATTGAGTATGTTTTACTGTATTGAAGGACAACTTTTATAACATAAAAGAGGATTGCTAAAAGAAATATTCAGCTGTATCTGTCCCAGATCTGTAAGAAAATCCAGAATATGGAATTTGAAGCACTCCCTCAGCTAAAGGATGATCCTCCCTATTTTTAAAGATAAGTCATTCCTCATTTTCATCTCTTTTTTCTTTGAAAAGGGAGTATGCATTTCAAATTCAGTAGTAATACAAAGGTCAGTATCACTGTGCTCAACCATTTCCTCTCATATTGGAGAGAAACATAATAATCCTAACAAAGTAAAAATAGAAAAGTTCTTGATAGACATAAAAATTAAAAAAATAAAAAATCAGTTTTAGTTACAGAATTTAGTCCTTTCTGTGGCCCCTTTAAAAGTTTCTAACTTCCTAAATATTCTTTTAATTTTTCAGCAGCTTTCTTTGGTCCACTGAATATTGTCCTTCCATACAGAAAAATAGGAATACCTTTTGTTCCATTTATTTTTAGTTCCTTCTCCTGGTAATGACAATGACACCAGGAAAATATCAGATGGCATGATCTTTTTCATGCAAATCAAAAAAAAGTAGATTTTTTTTCTGAATTACAGAATTTTTAATATTTATTCTTTTATTATATCTATGTGATTCTACTTAAACCTAAGTGGATCAAATTGAGAAGGTTTTCACTTCTCATCAAAGGGCACAGTGGTTTCAAGCCAATCACAGACTTCATCATGATATACTGACATATATTAGCCATGAATCCCATGGACCTCCACCAATATTTAAAAGCTAATGATCTGCTTGACATTTCTGCAAATATGCTTTTTCCAGCTTTGCAGAAAAGGACCTGAGGGTCCTGGTAGACAAGTTGAATGCAAGCCAGCAACGTGCCTTTGCTGAAAAGAAGGCAAATGGCATCCTGGGCTGCATTAGGAGGAGTCTGGGCAGCAGATAGAGCAAAGGGATCCTGTCCTTTGCCCAGAGGTATAAAACCACTGGCAAGGCCACTCCAGGAGTGCTGGGTCCTGTTCTGGGCTCCCCAGTATGAGACAGGGATGGACACACTGCAGAGACACCAGTCTGACTAGTATCCAGCCTAATGGCACAGCCATTCTTCATTTTTACATATATACAAGCAGAATATGTAAAAAAGTGTTACTGAACTCCAGTGTTTCCATGGCCTTCAGAACTTCAAATTCCTTGGGCGCTTTAAACTGCTAAGAAGTATCTCAAATATATTGCACGTTCTTTGTAGTAAATACCTTATACAATCCCAAGGTTTATCTTCTTTAAATTAAGCTAGCCCTCAGAAGCTTAATGTTTAAATCAGGATTACTTCTCCACCAAACCAACACAGGCTGCACTTGAATATTCCAAATCAATGCATGACTAACAGGATTTTTCAAGCTGCAGACAGACTAAATTCAAATATAATCTTAGCTTCTGCTTCCTTTCTACTGATTACAGTCAAGGATGCAGCAACCTTTGCTGCCTGAGTGAACTCTTCCTGATATCTTTATGCAATTTACAGTACACCCTGGGATAATCCTTGTTCAATATTGCTGAAGTGGCTTTTTCACTGACCAGTGGTTTGAGAAAAGCTCAAGGCATTATTAGTGAGCAATCATTAATTAAAACTGTTTATTTTTAAAATCATTTTAGTATATATAGCTGAACAAATGGCTTTAAATATGTTATTACAATAACATATTCATATTAATATATTTTAAAATATATCAAAGTAATTAATTTTATCCAGACCATTAATTTAGTTAGATCCCAGTACTTTATTCAAAGGAAACTCAGTCAAATATGTATGCACATTTCTGTACATGGAAGAACTGTATTCAATAATTTAATTAAAATATAATTTCATTAATTAAAATTAAAATTTAATGTTTCCATAATAATTTCATAGTACATATCTATTCTGATACGTACTGGTATCAGTGGAAGTGACAGCCCTGGAGTCCCCAGCACAGGAAGGGCATGGACCTGTCTGAGTGAGTACAGAGGAGGCCACCAGGGTGAACACAGGGACACAGGGCTGGAAGACCCTTTCCTATGAGGAAAGGCTGAGAGAGCTGGGATTGTTCAGCCTGGAAAAGAGGAGGTTTTGGGGTGACCTAACTGTGGCCTTCCAGCACGTGAGAGGAGCTGCAAGAAAGATGAGGAGAGACTATTTACAGTGGCCTGGAGTTTGAGGACAAGGGAGAATGGCTTCAAACTGAAAGAGAGTAGGGTTAGATTAGGTATTAGGAAGAATTTATTCCCCGTGAGGGTGGTGAGGCACTGGTACAGGTTGCCCAGAGAAGCATGTGGATGCCCCAGAGCTGTTCAAGGCCATGTCTGAGGGGGCTCTGAACAACCTGGTCTAGTGGAAGGTGTCCCTGTTTATGGCAGGTGGGTTCCAATGAGACGAGCTTTAAGATCCCTTCCAACCTAAACCACCCTGTGGTTCTGTGAAACATCCTCCAGCTTTGCCATCAGATGAAAAACCTCTCAATGTGAATGACCAACCCTGCAGCACACTCCCACCTTACAAAGCATCTCCCCTTTCTGGTGGTTCTTCCTCTTCCCTGCCCAGTAGGTGAGCAAAGGCAGATTCTCTCAAAGTGCAGAGGTCAACTCACATATTCTGGCTGCAATTAAAGTACCTTTCATCCATGCTGTAGTTTAAGGCAAGGATTTGCAGGATACCTCAGGTTTTACATTTCAACTGTTAAGGGAACTATAGATGCTTAAAAGTGGGTCAAGCCCTTCCCAGAACAGGCAGCAAACACAAGTGCTTTTAACTCATGCTTTTAACAGCTAAATAAGAGTGTTCTGATTGTTCCCTTTCTTGTGAGAACAATTTTTAAAAATGTTACTGGTAGGTCTTATTATATTTATATATTTATTATATATAAATTATTTATATATGCTATTATATACACCATTCTGTCCCATTTACACTAAGCTGAGTTAATTTGGGAGGCTGAACAATGACAACTCTCTCCTAGCCCCTGCACTAGGCAGCTAAAGAATTGTTGATGAAACAGCCTGCTTAGTCCCTTTTGTCTCTTTTCTGTCCTCCACATGCCTTGGCCAAGTAAAACAATCTTTCTCATCCTCTCAGAGACTATTTTGCATGTGTACTCACAGCTTTGCTGTCTGTGTTTGGGGACAATGCCTATTTATGAGAGTTCTCTGGCAGCCTCTCTCCACACTGAGCTCCTCTGTTTACCCAGGCATGGGGAGCTACATCTCCATCACTGCTGTGTAAGAGCAGATGGAAGGCATCCTTGGGACCATTCTTTTCCTTTTCCTTTAAAATTCTTGGAATCTGGCTTACCTGCTTTTCTGATTTTCAAGACTCCCCTTCACTAAAGTATCTAAACACCATATCACTTTTGCAACTCACTTATGATACACCTGTGAGAAGTTATTTTTATTCTCCTTGAACTTACCTGGACTTCGGGGATGGAAAGTCTAATGGAAAAAATCCCACATCTTTACAGGGAATTTCCCTGTCCTCAGCCAATCCTATAAGCATTTCAATTTATTTAGATAGGAAAGGAAATAAAATTATTCATTGCATCTATTCTTCTCTTCCAGAAAAAATCTTGAGAACACCAGAGAGATAACCAATGTGTTTCAGGATGAGGAACATTAGTTGCTAACAAACTGGGGGGTGTTTCTACAGCATTAAGGTCAACATGTAGAACTTCCAAGTAGGAGAAGACTATATTAAAAACTCAAAGCTGAACTAAAGTTATTGTATTCTCAAATGCTGTGACTAGCTAATTCTATAAACACAGAAAAATTATTTGTTTCCTGGGCAAATGATACTTCAACATTTTAGTTATGTAAGTAACTGGCTGGATGACATTTTGGAGCAGAAACTGCACAGTAAAACACTCAGGAGATTATTTTCTGCATTTTCCAAAGTAGCTTAGCACAAAGTCACGCTCCAACTTTTTATTTTCTGTTTTACAAGTGGGAGTTTCCTTCCCATTCTCTTGCAATGCAGCTGGGAAGGTCAGAAGCTCCCGGGTGGCAATCTTTCGAAGGCAACTTTCCTCCTTGTTCCTCTGAGCTCTTTTATATCAGCACACACCAATGTCAAATGTAATTACTGAAAATAAAAAATTTCCTAATCGATGAGAGAGTCTAAACTGAAATAAATGGGTGGAACTAAGCCATTAACCAAACATTGCCCAGCATAGGAAGTGTTCTGTAATATATGTTGCAAGAGGGATTAACTTGAGATATTAGCAATGAGCAAACCCAAGACCATGTCTGCCAAATTATAAATTAATTTATCCCAAAACAGAAAAATTAGATAGAACAGATATTTCCATTACAGTGAAATCTCAAGTTAGTTGTAAGAGGCTCCTTTTGCTATTACAGACATTTCTTTACACTAATTCCTAATTTTAAAGCAGATCAACCTAAGGTTATCTCCAAAGAGAGAAGGGCTCTTCTCACAGCTCATTTTACATCCATGGAATTAAAAAAACCCCTGAAGTTTCTATTCATTTCAGTTCTTACCCATTACTAAAATGGAGAGAGTGGAATGGATTCTGGCAAATAATAGCACAGTCAGTATACGGGTGGAAACAAATACTGAGGGCTCCCTCAGTAGCTGTGATCAGTGAACAAACATATCTGCACTGCAGCAATCTGATTGGAAATACAGAATAAATCCATAAACCCTCACTTTAATTAGAGACTTCACACAGATGGTAGGCTTTGTACCACCTGAAAAGCATGGTAGTTCTGATAATCAGGACAGAAAGTCAGAATACATTAAGCAGAGATCATCTGTAAATCTCAGTTTAGCATGCAGTGAAGTATAAAGCAAGAACTGCTGGGCTGTGGATGTCCACCCAATTGTTTTCACAGAAAGTATCTTGAAAAGTGTTACAGTCAAGAAAAACTGGTATTAAGTCAAGCTCAAAGTAGTTCAGTCCCTTTTGAACCACCAAAACTCAAGGTGAGTTACGTAATTTGGGGAAAAACAGCTGCAGTTTTTCACTTCATGTTTTTCATTTCCTTGTAGCAGACATTTTCTGTAATGTTCATAACTACCTTATCTGTATCTGCAAGAGTCATAAACTTCTAACTGATTAAGTACTATTTCTTTCCATAAAAACTCAACCTGCTACTGAAATTAAGGAGAAAATTTATTGTGATGGACTTCCCACTTATGTAAGAGCAAACTTTAAGAAATGTCCTGTAACATGCTCTCACACTTAATTTTCATCTGCTGGATAGATTGCTATGGCAAATATGTTGAAAAGTATCCCATATGTTATATTAAGGACTGATGGCATTTTCACTACTGGCAGAAGTGATGACAAACATCTACCAGCAATAGAGGGGGACTGGGCTGGCCAGAGGTTGTGAGGCTTTGCTTAAACTCTTTATATAAAATCAGAGCACGTAGTGAGCTGCAGAGACAAGATGGGAGAATTACTCCTACAGTGGTCAAGGTCAAAGAGACCACACCACTGAAAAGCACAGATATTATCATGCAGTGTTAGGTTTTACTGAATTCTTTGTTTCTTTCAGGGAACTGAAGAAAGCAAGCCTCTTGGGGAAGAGCTGAGGGATCTTAGGCACTGTCCTCAGAGCCTGCAACACCTTCTGAGCTACAGGACAAAGTCACATCTTAATATTCTTGCCTCAGAGCCAGGGCTAAGGAGAGTTTTGCTACAGGTATTGTTAATAACCGATTAGTTATGTTTCCAGGTTGCTGGCTGAAGATCTATAAGATGTATATATACACATATATATAAATATAAAATATACTTGCATATATATAAGATGCATCTTCTCCCAACTACAGAAAGAGAAATCTTATAAAATACAATCAGCATCCGTACAGAGTCTCTGCTCTGTCAGAAAACAAACCACTTGTGGAGCTTTTTGGTGCAGTGTGAGGGGGTGTTAGCCATGGCATCTGTTCAGCTGGGGCCCTGGGCTGGACTGTGGCTGTGCAAATCTGGGATAATCAATTAGGCAGGGTGTCAGCGTGCCAGCACAGATGTCCTCAGTCAATTGCAGATAATCATCGCGTTCTTTGAAATTTCCAGAGGAGATTGCATTACTCTTGGGACACCCTTGACCTTCCATCAGGAAAGGTTTCCCAGATAAGAAAAATAAAAGGATCATATCTTTTTCCTAGTGCAGCAATATATATTGCAGGCTATTCATAACCCTGAAAGGGATAGAGTGATGCACTGAGAGCTGCATGCTTACTGCAGGACACAGGAGCAGAGCTCTGCTCTCCCTCCCCTCCCCAGAATGAAATAAATACTACAGCACCTTATGAAATACATCCAGGCACTCACTACGAGATATTTCTCCATGACCTACCTATCGTGACAGCCTGTCAATGAGGGATGAACAGTGCCATCAGTGATCTCAGCAGACATTCTTTACCCAGAAAGACCAGCAGCTTTCTGGGTCTGTGGCTTTTGCAAGGTCATACAAAGTGAGAGGGTTTTTAATTTCAGTCCATGCTTATTCAAGATGGCACCTGGAATATAAGGAACTGTTTGTGGAAAAATGAGATGAAACCTCATCTCACAGGGACTAAAACAATTTATCAGTGCTTCAAGTTTTACTAGTACTGACTTCAAAAACTTCCTACATAGGAATAAAACAAGCCTAAAAAAGTTCTTCCACACCAACCAGCTTCAAATATGGTGTTAGAAATTTTTTTAGAGCTGATCAAGGTATCAGTGGTAAGGGCTTGGAAACAAAGCTTTGTTTCATTAGAAGCAGAGGACAACTTTTGAATCTGGAAGAACATCTTAGTGAGAGAACACAAATGAAGCTCATTTTACTTAATCCATCACTGCACAAAGGAGAATTATTGGAGAAACAAAGGCTGAAAATGACTATGATACCCAGGAAACAAGCTGGATTCAGAGGACTATTTTTAACTCTGCTAACCATGTTCTGATTCTTAGTAAAATTATATTATATATTGATTTTTTTTAAAATAAAAGTTATGGGATGAGCAATAGCAACAAGAACTTGCCAACACTGGAAAGAACATACAAGCAGAAGGGTCTTTTATTTAGCTGAGGTGCATCTGGAAAAGCTAAGGGTAGAAGAATACCCCACTTTGCTGTTTCAAAACAGTTTCAAAACCCAGGCAGCAGCTAAATGGACCAGGAGGCTGCAAAAGCAGGGATTGTCTGCTTGAGACAACCCTAATTTCTCTGATCCACACTACTACAGGAGAAAGCAAAGGAAAAGTAACGCTTCAATAGAAAAAGAAAAAAAATAACAAAACATCAAGGCTCCTAGGCAACAGTGACAAACAGAGAGAACTAGGTATGCTGGAGTTAGTCATGTCTACATTGTAGCAGGGCTGTGTAGCTGAGAGATAAACCTGCCAGTCTTTATCTGGCTTGGGTTTCAGTAGTCAAACTGTTGTGACAGCACAGAGCTCATCAATTCATACACAAATAACGGCTGTGACTGTATTTTAAATATCTGTGGGCTCACTTGGACATGCACTGCATCTCCTGTACTCTGATTTTATTCACTCTCCACACACTTTTTTATCACATGGTTGACCTAAAGCAGTGAGTTCCTGTACTGAGTGGTGTACATTTTATAATTTCTATTCTATTAAGCATTACTTGAAGTGAAATGAAACATAAAAAGTAGAATTCTTTGTCTGCTGTTCCTAGAGCCTTTGGCTAGGTAGCATTAACTTTCCCAGCAAGTTTTTGCCTGTTTCAGTCAGACCACTATGAAAAATAAAGAAGCCAGTTTGAGTACCCTGTAAAGACAATAATGGCTATTCCTGTTTCTAAGCAAATGTATAAAGGGTCACCATTCCAACTTACAAGAAAATGCTCATCACACAGTCAGGCTGAAGAAACAACTCTGTAAAAAATGAATTATTTCACGTGCATTGAAAAAATTATATTCCAGAGTTTGAGCATCCTACTGTACTGATCATTTCTCATGACCACACTGTCCAGCAGTACCTCCAATTTTGACACTGGAATATCAATACATCAATTTCTCTAAAAGTTCAACTAAAAATGTTCACACGAGCTATTGAAAAGTTTGCCTTGCTCATTTGCTGTAAGAGAAAAATAAAAATGCTCACCCCTTAGATGTGAGCCTTGAGAGTCTGAAGAAACCTATGAAATGCTGAGTTCTGTGCCAATGCCATTGATCAGATGTCAGCATCTTGCAGGACTGATTTAATTGTTTTGGATCAGGCTGGACCACCCGGATTCTATTAAGGGTGTAATTGATTTTACTGTGGTGACTTGCAGAGAAAAGTCCTATCTACTCTGTATAAGAAATTAAGTCTCCTGGTACAGCGAGAAAATGGGCTAATCAAACAAAAATTGCACATCCACCTTTACAATCTGGGGATTTTTTGAATAGTCTGCAGAGGTTCCATGCATTACCTGTGTAAGATGGTGTTGTTGGGTGTTTTTTACCTTCAGGAATCCTCTCAACGTTGCCATAATCCACACCAACATGAGTATGAGCATATGCTCTGCTATGTGGGACCTTCTAACACTGCATGCTTCCCTTAGCCCTGAAGGCATCCCAAATATGAGAATGCTCATGCTAAGACAGCCCAAGCTATAAATGAAATGCAGATTAAGCCTTAATTGTAATTAATTATAAGCACATGTGGCCATGTTCAGCACCATATAAAATTGGATTTTTTTCTATGAATACCTATCAATGTGTTAAGTTTAGATGACAGCAAAAATTCATACTGGAGAATGCTAAATATAATATCAATGAACTTCATCCAAGTCTGTTGACTAATGAGAGGAATTTAATAATACCTTTGTAGTTAAATGTCTGGTACATGTTGCCCTCTTGTGGAAGCTGTGATTAAGTACAACTTCCTTTGAATTCGTCAGGATTTTGCAATGATATTTTAATGCCTGGAATGTAATGATTTATTAAATTCACGATGTGAGTAGTTTATCATGTTAAACACTGAGTATATCCTGTTAATAGCTTTCACTTGACAAGCAAACCTAGGTAATTAAATCTGCTAATCACGCTTATCCGCTGCAAATTGCCTGGCCGTAGCCTGGTGTTTCATTTGCTCATTTGGAAAATAAGAAAATAATTATCATGTATAATTTTAGATCCTGGTCTAAGTTAAAGTTTTTTTCTAGCCATTAAAAATGATTTTTAGATTTTTTAGCTGCTTCTAATTGAAAAACCCAGGCTCACCTCACCTGTGAATGCTTGCATCTGTATTACATATGACATAAACAGAATGCCTTGGACGCTTCACATCTCATGATCAAATCACTCACATTCTTTAAATGCAGATTAATTAAAATACTTTCAAAGAACAACACATTCATTAAATTTTTTTCAATACATATTTAAGATACAAATATATTCCTTATCAACTAAGTAGAAAATCATTAAGCCTGAATTAAAAATTTAAGAAAACATTAGAGAACTAGAAAACAGATTTTAATGAAGCTGAAGAGATGAATCAAGAACTTCAAAGGCAGTTTAACACACTATCAGGATACTGTAAGTGTTAAACATTGAATGGTACCTGGATTTTCCATGGGATACTCTGCTAAACACAAATATTTTGATTCCTTTTGAATGTCTGCCAGCAGAAGATAAGTTATACTTGACATGCTTACATACCATTGTATTTAGGGCAACTTCAGATACTTCTAAGTGGTTGTCTTTGTTGTTTGTTTGGGCTTTTGGGGCGTTTTTTGCCATTTCATTTTGATTTCAGAGATGAGACAGTTTAGTACAAACTTGATCAAAGATTTCCATCAGCTGTGGACAAAGGTCAGGTGTCCATGTTAATGTTATCAGTGGTCTCTGATACTGCTGACAGCTAAGTGTCACTGATATGTCTGCAGGATCTGATGGATTTGGTGTGATTGCTTTATTCTTCACCCACTGATGTTTTATTTAGTTTGGGAAAAGGGGTTGAAGGGAGGTTGTGATTAGCTAACACATCTCAGCTCACCCTGTTCTATGACCCTTTGCCTAGTGCTTGCACACACTAAACATTTTGCTTAATTTGCTTGGATTAAATCAATCCAAGAGGCAAAAGTCTTCAAAGTTTAACTGGTTGGTATCCCTGGATTCTCTCACCAAAAAAAAAAAAAAAAAACAACCAAAAAAACCCCACGAGTAAATTTACAGGATGTTTGAATTCTTTCAATCGATGGGATCATTTATGGAAACTGTAAGTGACTTGGGGCCAACATATCATTGATAAATATTTGTGTGAATGGAAGTCTTCAAACTTTTGTTTTTTTTCCAGCAACTCCCTCTTTTCTCCCACGTGAAGTTTTTGGCTGTAGCTTCCGCCTGCTCTAGGAAAACAATGATTAATGAGCATCCTATAAACTGAAGGTATGTCCACTGATAAGACCCTAAGCCACTGGCTAACATCCTCAAATGATTATTCCATATTTCTTCAAGACCAGTTTTCTAAGAAAAGCCTTGTATTTCTTGTACTTTTACCTCAGAATTTTATCTGAAATAACCTGTAAGTCTGGTTCTGTGTTTTTACAGTATTAGGATGTGTAGGCTTGTGTTTAGAAATAGATTTTATATGCCTTCTGACATATATTCATACATGTTTATTCAATGTAAATTACTTGAGCTACCCTTGCTTCACAGAAGTGCATTAAAGGAAAATAGCTTCTGCAATTTTTAATGCATTATAGCTTATCTGTTGTCAAACTCATAAAAAGTATAATCTCAATAATATTAATATAGATACAAAACTACTTCATAAGGCTTGTGTCAATATGAAATACACTGATCTGAAAACCAATTTATTGTTTTTTAGTGTTCATTTATTGGTGCTGGTCTGATCAGCTCTTGGACTGACCATCAGCTCCAAACACATCAATGCTGGCTCAAGGTGGAGAGCACTGGGGAGAACACAGCCATTGCTTCTGCCAACAGCATCAATTTACTTCGACTTGATTGAGATGTGAAGCAACACCACAGCCAGATGACCTAGGTAAATTGAGGTTTTAGCAGTTTGAGGTCAATAAGGCCCAGACTCAAAACCCCAAACCACCTACACGTATCACAAAGCATTAGGCTCACGTGTTCACAGAGAACAGCAGCACTGACACAGCCCCTGCCCTTCCCATGAGCTCCTGGGATTTCATTCATGGAGCATCCTGCAGCAGAATTCATCTCCACACCACCAGAAAGTTATGGATCACAAAACTTTAGCAGCACTTACCATAACATCCAAACTGAGGATAAATGAAAACAACGTATTAGGGTGTCTGGTTTTTTATTCTTGCTCAAAAACAGACATAAATACAGCAACAGTAGCTCTACCAATAGCCAGGGTGCTAAAGGAGAGCTAGTTGCTCTCATTTCAAATAGCAAAACACAGTTTCTTCTGGCTCTTCACCTAGACAGTTAGACATTCATCTTTATCTGGTAAATCATTTTGGAAAAGTACCATTTGCCAGAGTCATGAAGGCACTGACAGGGTACTTGATATTTCTGTTGATTCTGACAAATTGTTCATAAAGAGAAGAAAATAATCAGTGCCAAAAAACAATATTCATGAAAAAAAAAGAAAGAAATGTGAAAAAAAAGATCAAAACTAGAGTCCTTCACGTGCAGCATATACACAGCTGCACATACACAGAGAACTAAGTGAAATTTATAAAATAGTTTTGGCAGCTACGCAATCCAGATACAGGTAAATCCATGTCAGCAGTCTGAGTCTTGACCAGCCTGAGAGCTTGTTCAGTCCAAGTTTTCATAATTTTAGTGCAATTAAAACTTCAGTGGAGCTGCCCTGTCTTCAGGTTACTTCTGCAGAGGAGGATTAGAGAATTGTAGCTTCAGAAAATCAAGGGTGAATGTGTTTGGTGTGAAATGCTCCAAGGAAAAAATGTAGGCAATATCCAATACTGCCATCACTGTGGGAAGAGGATCCTAAGCCTGAGCATCCCTGGCTTCTCTTTCATTTCCTCACAGCAGAAACACAAGTTGTTGTTTGCAAGACTCTTTTACTAATACATTACTTAGCCCAAGGACTATCAGAAAACTCTGCTAACAGTGCCTGTGAGGAACAAATAAAAGTCATTCTGTGCATACACAGTACTTTCAGTTGAATAAAACATTTCATGGGTCATGATCAGTGTTTCATATCCTGATAAATTTAGATTAGCAGCTATACTCCTTTACAAAGGTGGGTGAAAAAAGCTGCTTGTTCAATAGACCTTTCAAAGGCTGAAGGTCTCAAAAAGCTTCTAAAATAGCTTTTCTTTTTTTTTTTACTCTACTCCAGAAATCAATATGCTTTAAAATATTTTACCTTCAGGAGTCACAGCACTGTAAAAAGAATGAAGTAAAAGCAGGACTATTCCCCCAAGATATATTTTAATCTAGCTTCTCAATATACAATATTATTATATCCCAAAATCTGAACCCAAGAATTAAGGTTCAAAACATATATTCTTCTGTCACTGATAATTTTTTATTTTTGATATCCAGAACTCAAATGAAATATCTTTATTTCACACACCTCAGGGGAGGTAAGAAAGGGAGACAGGCCACAAGATTATGCCTACTTCATTCTTTTTTGCTTTCCAGCTAGTATAAGATTAGTATGATACTTCAGTCTTCTGCTGAATTCACTTCATAGTGAATGTGCATGTATAGCAACTTTGCAGCCAAAATCAATGTAAAACTTGCAGATCTTGTTTTATTTGTTAGTCTGCTAACACAAAGCTCATCTTTGCAGTAATATCTTGGCAAAGCAAAATTTAATACATTTTGTTATATTGAATGTGATTTTAATTATCTTAATACAAGGCCTATATGAAGAAGGAGCAACTGCAATGTGCTAAAGCACTTCATACTGTTTTTCTTCTAAATCTGAACCATGAGAACAATGATTTTCAAGCAAACCTGAACAGGAATACAAGGATGAGGAATATCATCAGCTTTTGGCCCCAGATCTCCACAAAATCATTAAAATCAGTAGGTTATGAATTAATACCTCCAGCAACAGCCACAGGTTAAAATGAACCTAAAGCCCAGTATCAAAAAGTTACCTCTCTCTAGTCATGGGATTTATAGATTCTCTGTCATTTCTCACAGATATCTGCAGTTTCTGTATTTTCTGCTCTTCACTGTTGTCCCATTAACTCTTCAACATCCTCTGAACACAGCTGGTGACAGGGGCCACGATCACAGCTTCAGGGAATCATGCCAGATTAATTAAGAGGTACATGAACAATGATATGCAGAATACATCCTGGGCAAAATGCAACAGGGTTCACCACTACTTGAAAACTATTTATGCATACCTTGGAATGGAAATTTTAATCTGAAAAAATTATTTACATAAGGTATGGTTACTTTATTCACTCATATCAAGACAGCATTAAAAGGGATGGGAAAAGCTTGCCCAGGCCAGCCCTCCCTGTCCCTGGAAAGAGCAGATGTGGGACTGCTGAGCTGTTAGCCTATGCCACAGGCCTGGAATTCAGTCCAGATGCTAGTCAAAGGGAAAGGTCAGGGCCAGTGGTGGTAGCAGGTTCTGCTGGCAGACTACAGCTCTCATTTTCAATTTTCACTCACAGGATGAGGGGGCACCCTTATACTTCTGCTGTCTGTGTGCATGGCCAGCATAAAGCTAAATATTTTCTCTTTGCTCTTCAGCCAGCACTCTGTCAAAGCTCTACTCCACAGCAGCTGGGAGAGGAAAATTTATTTTTGCCTACATTGTTGAGAAGCCCTGAGTCAGCTCTGCTAGAATGATCCCTCATGATGAAAAATTTATGGCTTTTGCTTTGCCTCACTCCCTGCCTTTTAATATCCTTCCCTTTTCCCTGCAGTGTTTTTCCCAATTGCATTTGGCAACCTCCCCAATTCCTGTTTTACATTCTCCATCATCATTTTGAAAATAAATGTATCTAGCCTCGTGCCTCTGTTTCAAGACCTCTATAGTTTGTTTTAAGACTGATGGATTTTAAAGGGTGAGCCAAATCCCTAAATGTCCTAAATCAATATTGTTCTTTAAGAGTTACTTTAATCACTTAGATGAAGCACCTATTTCTGGCAAACTTGTGGAAGGAGTGAGTTACACAAGACAAGGCCATCAGATGTGAAATGCTGTCACCATCTAGAGATGTTGGAATGTGCACAATCATCTAAAAAGTCAGTTAAGCACAAAAAATTAACTGGGAAATAAGGAAGAAAATCAAGTAATACCCCTCTTTCCAGCTGCCTGCAAATTACCATTCTCCACCCACCCCAGGGCTCCAGCCCATTAGGGTTGATGACAATCAGCAGCCTGGATAAGAGAGAGGAGCTTTGCATCAGTGCCATCTGTACAAAGGGAAATGGGAAGGGCCAGCCAAGCAATCTCCTTGCTCGTACAGTAAATGGGCACTAAGAAACTCAGGGTAAAACTACCACTGGGTTTGCTCCAGAATTTTGTGGGCTTGATGTCCTCGTAAATTTTCCATCTCAGAAGAAAGACACAGCTCAAAGAAACATTTAAAATAAGTTTGTTTGTTCCAGCATTGTATTTTAGAAACAACTTCATAAAAAACAGACACAAACATTTTCCTTTGGTTTTCCTGGGGATTTCTCTGGATCTCATTTTGATCTCTGCACTTTTCCCTTGCATTGGTGTGTAAAACTCTCTTTGTCTAATGTCTCCAGGAGTGTTTCTGCTACATCAGCAAGCAAATGAGAACTGACCTAGATGCTAACACACTTTTACATATTATTACTATTATTATTATTATTATTAATATTTTTATGAATATTACTTGTTTATGTGTAACACAAAAGTAACTCCTGTTCACACTCCACCTCCCCTTGCCTTTGGAACAAAGGAATCTGCATCTGTGCTCAGAGGATGCCAGATTGCTGCCTGTGCCTGCCTAGATTTGGCTGGCAGGTGGCCCACTGGGGTGGCACAGCAGCTGGTAGGAGTTGGGACAACCCTTCAAGTTTCTGCTTTTTTTCCCTAAAACTGCACCAGCCATTGTCAGGATGTAGCCAAAACATCTCAATTATCTAAAGTTACATGTTCAAAGAAGCATGGAATATCCTGAGTTGGGAGGGACACACAAGAACACACAAATCCTGATCCGAGAATTCCCGTGTGTGCCTGAGAGTGTTGTCCAGCCCCTTCTTGAAACAAGACCTTCTTGAAATCAGTGAGGATTTATGCTGTGACCACTGCCCTGGGAAGTCTGTCCCAGTGCCCAGCCATCCTCTGGGGGAAAACTCTTTTCCTAATATCCAACATAAACTTTCCCTGGCATGCTTTCCTTGGGTGCCATGACAGGTTAACAGAGGAGATCAGTGCCTACTCCTCTGCTTCCCCCCCTGAGGAAGCTGTACACGGCAGTGAGGTCTCCCTCACTCAGTTATTGAGGAACATGCAGTTACTAAAAGTCAATGGAATGCTGATTCCAAAGGAATATGCAGTGTTCTAAAACTGTCTTTTGTGAAATTTCTAATTTTGATGTCTGCCATTAACAGAATATCTGTGTTTGCAGAAACATGTCAAGAATTGATTAGTTCTTTTCTCTCTTCCTAAAAATAGGACCACTGCCTTTAATGAAGAGCTAGTTTCAGTTCAAAGACAGAAATTCCAAATAAGTCATAAACAGGTGGTTACAGCAGGGAGCAGAGCTGCCTGTACACCCTCTGGACAATGGGAATCAGATTTTGGGGGATGGAGGGAGCTGCCTCCCAGCTGGAGCCTCCAAGGGAACTGGAACCAAGGACCCACCCATAAAGATGCTGTGAGCAGAGACAGCTTTACAGAAACTTCTTATTTTCATCTGATTTTACCACAGCCTGAGAACTTCAAGAAAACCATCTGGAAATACATTACACCTTAATTCACTAATAAGAAAACCTGTTCTGCAGGCAGCAGCAGCAGCCAGGTGAGAGCAGCACTGAGATCTCCCATGCAGGAGAAAAAGAAACATTCTGTATTCTGCCTGCCCAAGCAAACACTCTGAGTCAGCATCCACCTGACCTTCACACAGAATAGGAAATGTCTTGCAGCACTGTTGGGGTTGAACATCAAAAGAATTGCATTTCTGATCACTGATCTGTGGACAGCAGGAGAGTTTCAGAGAACAAATAATATCAAAAGAAATATCAGCAAACTAACTAAGATATTTAATGTAGTGTAAAATATATTTTTTATCTTTACAGACTGATCCATGTATCTGCTGAGCTAGTATTTCAGAAAATGGTGTTAACAACATGAGAACATCTTTGTTTCTATGAAGAGGAGCTCATTTGGACTTCATGCACTTATTGATAAAGGCAATAACATTTCTAGGGAAACAAGTTGCACATTTTTTTATTATTTAGGTACTTTCATGCTTTTAAAAAGAAGAACACCTCTTTAAATGTAAATGTTTGTAAGCTGTGCATTTTGTCATTTTTTTTTTAAATTAACATTGCAAATAATTCAGATAATTTAAAAAGGTGCCAATAACACTGGTATAGTGATAATAATAAAACTTTGTAGAATAATGGAGATTAAAACTGAGCAGGTTCATTACTAAACTGGAAGGTCAAATAGAAAAGTGTATTTCTTTCATTCTGGAAATGAAATAGATTTATTGAATTTTCTTGCCCACGTATGAGAATGCAAAATAGAATCCAATGATGGCAAAGTGATTTTAAAGATATATTTTTACCAATATCCAAACAATGTAGTCAGAGCTATGTTTATTTACCATTTACAGCTTTGTAACTGTAACATGGAATTAATAATAGTTTTGAGTGTTTTGAATCAGCCAAAGAGCTTGTGAAGCTAAAATTGAGGAATACATTTGAAATATGATGATGAATTCATTGCAAGGATGGGAATGCAATAAAATTATTTGCATTTTGAATTTACATTTTTTATAAAATTAACATGCTGGGGGAAAATAAGGCTCTTTAATTACTACTAACTAGTGCATGCTAGGAAGTCATATGAAGTTTTTAGCAGTTTTTTCTGGTGTCTTGTCTTTTACCTTCTTAAAGAGCAATATGTACATGAGAAAGAAAAAAAAAACAACATATCTTACTTTCTTTTTTATTCCCCCTTCTCATTTTCCTTCCCATCACACCCTCTGCTGGTGTGTTTATCTGTTCTCCCCCTCATGCCTTTCATGTTCACTCCCATGCCCAATAAGAATGGATGCCTCTGGTACATGATTTTTCTCTTCTCTCCCTCCTGGATTATCAGCATAATTTGATGTACTAAAGTGACAATGAGGGCAGAGAAAATATGCAAAATAAAGTCAACATGCTTCCTCATCTGCAGTCACTTGAAGACAGGTGTTGGATGAGGAGGTAGAGAGAAATTTGAGCCAGACAAGCTTTGCTTGTTGGCATAGCTCCTTTTTTTGTTTGCTGCTTCATGATAAATGACTCTGTTGTCCTGAACTGAAGGCAGAATTTTCCCTCCCTTCTTTTATCTTGTACCCATTTAGAGTTACATCATGTTTGCTTAAGGTTTTCTGCAGAACACAGGCTGTGTATTTGCTCAAACACAGTGTGTTTTCTTTGTGCCAAAGAATGGAGAGGAGTGCACTGTCACTGAAGGGCCCTTGCCCTCTCCCACAGAGAAAATGTTCCCCTGCTCTGGACAAGAGCATGGAAGTCTGTTATTTTAGCATTATTAAAATAGACATCAAAGTATCTTTAAGCCTTTTGTAAGATGGAAATTGAAATGTAGTTTTTTTTCAGCCTTCTTCCTCTTCTCTGTTAGCTGGAATTATGCAATCGTTTTTCTTTTTTACTTTTTTATGTGAATGTGGACGTTCACAAATATTATCAAGATACATACATTGAAAATTTTGATTTGAAATGGCAAAGAAATAGGGTGTGCATAATGGTAGCCAAAAAAGGATTTGAGATTACTGCATGGCAAACAAAGCAGCTCTTTTTGAGATGCAAATTTCCATATTAAATGTAAAAATTGTCTGTGGCCAACCAGAAAAATATCAGAGCTATGTTGTGCCATTTCAATACACAGCTGAACAAACTTATCCATCTGAGGTTTTACTACTGCATAAGCAATGTATTCACACCTGACATATCCAAACAGGAGTATGATTTTGACTTAAAAAACAAATAATAATGTTTATCTGCGTAGAACAGGAATATGACTGGATGCTGAGAAGTTATTGTGAAAGGAATAAAGACAAGACTGGATTCTGAGTGTTACAAAATTCAGACTGAATGGGATATTTTTTGACATATGAACCATGATAAAATCCATTGAGTGGTTGCAAGAATACATTCACAAAGGCCTGGCTTATAGGATAAGGGCCTTCTGCAGCAGCAAAATGCAATTTTCTGAGATAACTTGCAAGCACACACAAAAAAAATGAGCATTCTGTCCCTGATTTCCATGTAGTAGATTTTTTTCTTTTGGTCATAAATTGCTTCATACCAGAAAATAAAAATGAAAACGTTGAACATGGAAGGTTTTATAACAGAAATAAATGTCACATTTAAAGGTGCAAACAGGAGCAAAGACCCTGTTCTACCAATATAAAATGAGCTGTAAATTTTACTACATCTGACAGAAAACAAAGCAGCCTTTTTTTTTCTTTTTGACCTCATATATATACAACGTATAAATAGAGAAAGACAGGATCATATTTTCCAGAAAGCAGAAAGAACCCCCAAACCACTTAAAGCCTGTGGATTGCAATTCAGAGATTAACTTCTTTAGAGCTTTTGGGTGCTCCAGTGCTGTTAGGGCTGTAGCTGGAGCTTTTTGAGGATAAGCATTGCATGTGCCAAAGGAGAAGGAAGATGGAATGTTTGAGGTATGCTTGGACAAAGGAGGTGTGAGAAACATGAACTTACCATTCAAAATGTTAAGAAATAGAAAGAGGAGTAGGCAAGTATGATTTTCTTGCATCTCTTCAAAATAGGACAGAAAAATCAAGTACAGTTACTGACATTTTAAAGGTTCTGAGAATTTTTTACCTTTTGAAAGGGAGGGACATTAAAAAATTTTTATATCCCTAATTCTTCAAGCTATCACAAAGACCAAAAAGGATCCAGGTCTGAAGGAGGTGTGAATACTTGGTGTCACAGAAGAGATGTGATGTGCAATTTCCTGATCCTTTCTTCTCATGGAGGAATTTGTGCTATATTGTGCTGCTCAACATGCCAACAGGATATCCTAATCCACATGTTTGTCAGAGCTATCAACAGATCTCTAGCAATAATAATGATGCTTTCTTTATCACCTTTCATCTTTCTTATGCTTTTAGAGGATAGTGCCCAGAGACTGATCAGAGATAGTATTAAAATTGGAAAAGGAAGACTTGGGGCACCTTGGAGCATCCATCATGCATACCAAACTAGAGAGTCTTTAGGCACTTTATGGAATTATTTTAGCATTCTTATTCATCAGAAAATTTTGATCACATTGCAGAAAATTTCAGATTTTGAAATAGGAGATGAGTCTACTTAGGGCTGAAGAGGTCTTCTGCCAATTGTAAAGTAGTGTAAGTCCATGTAAGTCCCCTGAAATTAAAGCATGGAGTGGAGAATGGAATCTGATCCTTATTAAGCATAAAATGCTGAAATTGTGTATTTATAGTTTTGTATCCCTTTTATTTTCCCCCTGGAATTTCACTCTCTATCTCTTTGAAACCTCATTTTTCTCCCATAATTTTCTTTCCCTCTCAACACCACTGAGATAATACTATTCCCAAGTATTCCCACTACTTCCATTCTTGTCTAAAGTTCAGCCATGATTCCCTGCATGTGATTTACTTGCAGCCTGAAAATTATCCTCATTCCAGACCTGGAAAGGCACAGCACAGCTCAGTTTCCCAGAAAAATCACACTCTGGTTCCCAACAAGGCCAAAGCCTTTCCTTTTCATTGTTGAGCCAAATGTATTATTATTGCAAAAGTGAGGGCATCTTTCTTCTTCTCATCCTCTCCCTTTCCACAGGGAAAATAATTTGTCAAAATTATACAGGCTTGCTCTTCAAGAGCTATACTTCACATTTCTGAAAATGTTTATTTTGCTTTCTTTTTTCCTCAGTCATAAAACTATTTATTAAAATTTGGCACCAATCTGTCAACAAGAAAATAGCCCTCTCCCTCAGCACCCCCACCACTCAAAAAAAGAAAGAAAACCTGGGAAAACCCACACAGAAAAGTAACCAGTCAATTAGGTAGAAGTTAATATTGGAAAATAGTGGCTGTGCAACATTTGAAGATGACTCCATGAATGCTTGTATTTACCAGAAAATGAAATTTGCTGTAAACAAAGTACAATAAAAAAATGCACTTAATCAATATGTGTTTTGTTTGAGTTTAACAGGGATCTCATCAACAGAGTTTTGTACTATAACTCCCAGTTAAATAAGTTTCCACACCATCCCTAGGCAGAAGCAATTTGTCTGATAAAGAACCTCTTGTATGGTCTGAAAGAGAACAAATAATTTCCTAGCTTTAAGAGCCCAGATAATCAACTAATTATTCAGATTTCAAGCAGTCAAAAATAAATAGTCTGAACCATCCCCCCCACCACCACCAAAAATCTGAGCAGTAATTATCCAAAGTGCCTGGTGAGTCTTTCTAACAACAGATGCATGGTAAGAAACAGCTGGATTCACTCTTCAAATTAAATTGCTCTTATCTAAACAAAGGAGAATTCAAAATTGTGGGACTAATACAAACCTTTACAATTCTGACAGTGAAAAATGTTAGCCTAGGTGATGACCAGTTAATTACTCTCTACAAGAGCAATTCTATTTAGAATACAAACAATGACATTTGTATTGAGCCTTTCCCCATCTGTGATACATTTTTTCACACTAAGAAATGCTGTTTTAACACCTTCTTTTAAAAAGTTTTCCTCTTCCCTAAAATATACTTCAAAACCACTTCGTTGAAGTGAAACTGGCTATGTTAAACACTAGATGGCAGAACAAGGCTGGAGCTGAGCATCTGAAAAAGCTCGTCTTTTAAGCTCTTCTGCATTTCCAGAGGTACCAGTTGAAACATTTCACCTGGTTTTTGCTGTGGAAGTTGTCTGTGGCCAAATAAAAATCATGTCCATATCATATCAATCATATCATATCATATCATATCATATCATATCATATCAATATATAAATATAGAAATGTAAATATATATATATATATAAAATAACCTTTGTATACACACCCTGTTTTCATTCCCTGAAGAAGAAAAGCCAGAGGTGTCACTTGAGCAGCCTCCTGGCACTTCCCTCCTGTACCCATTTGCCCAGGAATGTTCACTGTCCCGGGACCTCTGCAGCACCACGGAGCTGCAAGGTCAGGTCCTGAAGTCAAATCATCTTAAAATCTTTAGTTGGATGCCTAAACTAAAAATGACCAAGAACTCAATGTAGAATTTAGGCTGAAGTACAGATCAGAGAAAGGGATTTACCTTTTCAGGCTTGTCAAAAAATCTAACAGTAGGGCACACAGAAGCAATACATGGACATAAAGCATTCAAACAAAGAAATGAACTGATGGATTAAAAAGATCTGCTCTGCACTCTCTCTTCTAAAATTTTGAATTGTTCTTTATAAACAATGTAAAATTAATTAAGAGTTTAACAGAAATTGAATTGGACTGGTCTTCCTATACCTGAAGGGGGCTGACAAGAAAGATGGGAGTGATTTTTTACAAGAGCAGGTAGTGACAGGACAAGGGAGATTGGTTTCAAACTGAGAGTAAGTTTAGATGTGATATTAGGAGGAAACTCTTTACTGTGAGGGTGGCAAACACTGGAGCAGGCTGCCCAAGGAAGCTGTGGATGTCTCATCCCTGGAAATGTTAAAGCCAGGTTGGATGGGGCTTTGAACAATGTGGTCTAATGGAAGGTGTCCCTGCACACAGCAGGGAACTTGAAATGTAATCATTTTTAAGGTCCCTTCCAACACAAACTATTATATGATTCTATGAAATGAAGAGATTAACACATAAACTAATTCACCTTCATGCTTAGAAGAATATGACAAACAAATGCACCTATACAAATTAATAAAAGTGAGGTGAAATTCAGTTGTATTGCCACTGAAAACTATTAAGATACCATTTTGTTTACAGTCAGGATCACAGGCTCCTGCATCCCTGCATTGTCTATGACAAACCCCACTGCATCACTTCAGTGCAGCACCTCACATTCTGGGAAAGTGGGTAAAATGGAAAAAAATACCTGTGTTTGCTCTCTGGGAACTTAAATCCAGCTGAACTTGAGCATCATTACATGTAATTTTTGCTAACAGCACTGGCAGTAGGTTTCAGATTGGACAGCAAATTTCACTGAGGCTGCACTGCAACTCTGCCTTTGACTCTAGTATGAAGGAGTCAGCTGAGGCAGCCAAAGGTTTTGCAGACAAGCAACAATGCACCATTAAAGCCCAACATATGCTGGGCAGCTTCACCAAACAAAGCAATGGGTACACACATTATCCCCTATTGTCAGCCTACCCCATACCACAGTACTTTTCTCCCCACTCCTAGAGTTATATTTAGAACCTTCAGTCTTCCATATTTTAGAAGAGAAATGTCCAAATCTAAGGCAACAAATGGTGGTGGAGGGCAGCTGAGCTGCTGGTCCAAGGAAGGCAGAGCAGCTGCTCAGAGCTTGCCTGTCTCACTCAGAGCTGCCTCTGGCACTGCCCCTGAAGGAATGTGCATTGGGAATGGCTTGGGGAACAGCCCAGCATAAACTACCATTTGCAATCAAATATGTAATTCATGCTGCATTATTTCAGGCTTGTAATATCACATATATAGTATTTCAGGCTTCATGCTGAATGATAGGCTGAGGATGGCTGCTTTGGGAGGATGAAATTGCATCATCTCCGAATAATCACTGTACAAGCACGTAAACTACAGATTAAAGACAGGTAAGGGGAGGGAGATGGACGAGAGTGAGAGAGGAGAAAATCTCACTCTATGCATGGCACTCACTGCTTCTTTTGTTCCAGTTTTGCCTCATTCTTAAAATGATACATTTAACTGGAATTAAGCAGGAATTTCAGACCAAATGGGCAGCAGTGAGAATATGTCTGGCCTGCCAACTCCCCTGTCCCGTGGGCAGCTATGGCCATGGCACTGCAGCAGCAGCACCCCACATTTCCCAGGGATCTGTTGTTCCTACCATTCCTCCCTCCACATCTCCCCCTCTGCAGCCCAAACACACACAGAAATGGGAGCAAGCTCCGAAAATGATGAGAAAACAACACAGGGAAAAGCAGATGACCCTACCCCAGATAATTAGTAGTTGTATTCCTTGTCCTCACAGGTGCCTTAGCACTGCACAAAGGTATTTCAGCAAAAAGGATGCCATGGAAAGTTAACAGGAATTTCCTTTCGTTGTTGTCACACCTGAGCCATGCAAGCCTTTATGCCTGGAGTTTGGTATTGTTCAGGTTAATGAGACACTGCAAGTTTCCCCTTCATATACTCCAAAAGCAGAACAAGAGGTGTTTTCCCATCTCTATTCATAAATCTCAAAATGTCAAATTACAAATATATAATAGAGATTAATTTCTTACTTTTTTTTTCTCTGGCATTAATTAGCTGTTTACCAATTGAAATCAGTCAAGCTAGCATAGAAGTACTACAAGAGGGAGGAGACCCAAAATCTGCAGAATCAAGTAGGTTTTGGATGGCTCAATTTTTGTATCAATTTTCTGCCTTCCTTCTGTCTCATCTCATGTGCAAACATCCCTACATATATACTCAGAAATCCATCTCACTGCTCTCTTTCAACCCTTTCTTTACCATCCAAGATCACTGCACAAACCCTGTGGTGAAGGCAATTTCACAGCAGCTCACTTTGCTCTCATCTGTTTCAGACCCTGGGCTCTATTTCACCCTGTGAGAACAAACCTATTCATTTTTCACCTCAGATTCCAGCCTCTTTGAAGCATTTGCCAGGTTTTTTACTGTATCATGATTACTTAGTTGACATTAAAATAAAAAGAATACATATATTTGTGTATATATATATATATATATATATGTACATATATATATATATATAAATATATACACCTATATAGAGAGACATATATATATTTGAAAAATAACATGGCTACTAGTTTTTTTTGTTTGAGTTTGAGCATTATAGAGATGAACTGAAATATGACCCTAACCCTGCATCATCAGTGCAAACTTCTGGGTGCACATGGATATATATATATATATATATATATATATATATATATATCTCAAATATATCATATATATCTAGCATATATATATATTAATCCAAATTTATCTACATATTAGGTATCTAGATATCTAAGTTCAACAGCTTTCACACTGAGCACAACACCCTCTTTCAGTGTCAGAAATACCAGCTTTCTAGCCTGTTCATTGGATTAAAAGTATTAGCATCTATGAAGAGTTTATTCAAGGATAGGAAAACTCTTCTCCAGATACAGCAGAAGAATCACAGAGCAGCAAAAGTAGGTGGCAGCAGGTTTATACCCTCTGGAGGACTTCTTTCTTCTCAAAAGCCAAAGAAGCCATTGATGGCACTGTCTCACACAAAACAGAGGTGATGCTACAAGTTTACTTATCAAAAACATTTAGATAAATTAATGGACAACACTTACTCCCACTAAAGACTGTTAAAGACACTACCTTGGGCTGGGAAACCCCTTGAATGTTTTTGGGAGATGGGTTTTCCTTGTGCATATATTGCACATGCATTTGCTCTTGGCAATTTTGGATTTCAGGCATCAAAAGAGATGGGACCTGTGATAGCCTTTTCTACCTTCTTAAGCTTCACTGTATTTTGATGAGTGAAATATTAACCTACATCCATTATTTCAATGATTATTATAGGATTTAATTAAAGAAACACATTTTTACCCTTGTTGATTTTAGAGGAAGTACTTCATCAGTAAAGCTTGTGCATTATGCTGTCCCTGGTTACTTAGACAGTAAAACAAAAACACTAGCTTTTCTTGGCTTTCCTGCATTTTTGTGTATTTTCATTCAGATTAGGGCAAGTTCCTGAGTAAACAGAATTACTGCTGAAAGCATCACTCTAATCATGGGGAAAAACATGACAGCCTCATTAATAGTGAACATAAACAGAAACAGCTTTTAGTTTTATTAAACTAAGCAAGACCTTTTGGACAGTAAAATAATATTTAAGCTGATTAAGCACAGCAGAATAAGTTAGTGTATGAGTTAGTTCAGATTATTTTTATATTGTCTTTCTGAACATGAAATAATAACTTCAGCTGCAATTTACCATTGAAAACTGATAGCTGTTTGTGCCTTAAAAAAAAAAAAAATGATCCTGTTAGTCATCTAGAGAGATGCTGTTTTATTTGGAAAAGAAACACCTTGTCACCAGTACTTACAAAAATTGCCTACAGCCTTCAGTTTTGTAAAAAAATCAGGCCCAGTTAAACTTCTAGAACAGTCCCTACAAATGAACAAAATAAAAATCACCCCCTTTCCCCCCTGGAAAACCTTGTACATTAGAGTCTGACAGAGGGATCCAAATGATCATTTTTCTCCTGTGCTGCTCTTGATAAACAATGGCTTAAATTCATGGGCAGGGCTGGGGTTGGGGCAGGCACAAAGCACCAGAACAGAAAGGGGAAAAGATCTTTGCAGACAGGGATGTGCTGGGAATGTGACAAGAGCAGCTGACACGGAATGCTGGCACACCTGAAGCACCAGAATGTGGTTCCTTCTGTGACCCCTCTGAGGGAAAAATTCCCACAAATCCCCATGTATTCAGTTATTTTGAACCCTAGCAACCAAATGGGTGAAATTAGATGGATCCTGGGATGAATAAATTTCCAGTAATAAAATTCTAAGTGTTAGGTAACACTACCTATGTGTATATTGCTGTCTAAACACAAAGGGGGGTCATATACATAACCCTTATTACGAGCACATATAGGGAAAATCTTCATGTACTAAGAACAGATTCTATTTTTGTTTACTGAGCATACTGTATTTTATCAGCTGTCTCACTACAATGAATCAATAAATATGCACATCTGACAAAAAATATGACTGTGAATGACATATAATCACAAATTCAGCTCTATTGCAAATATGAGAAGGGATCATAGCTATTCTGACATGGCACCAATTTTATTTTTTAACATCTAAATTGAGACATTACAGTGGTAAGCAGGTTCATGAGCCATGGAGTCTTGGAAGAAGACCAGCTGAAAGTGGAAACTGGTTTTAGATAATTGGAATTACTTAAAAAAATAAGTAATATAATTAATTAATTAATTAATTAATTAATTAAATAGCAAATAGAATTTAAAAATGAATGAATGAATGAATGAATGAATGAATGAATAAATGAATAAATGAATAACCCAGACATGAAAATGTGGACTCTGCTAACATTTTTCTCACTTTGATTCTGAGCAGAGTTGGGATTCTAGGTGAAAAAAATCATGTGAAGAGTAAAAGTATGCTCCTTGCAAGGAAGAATTTTATAGTGCTGAACTATTGAGTCCTGTTCCCAGATCTGGACACTGGGACCTGTTTTTTAAACAGACTACATGAATCTGTCCTGCTCTGAAACACACTCAGTAGTACCCCACTGCTTGCACAATTTCACTACAAATTAGTGGACTATTCAAGCACTAGTTGGACATAAATAATGGCAGTCAAAAGCAGAGAAAGCAGAGAAAGATAGAAAAATAAGTCTTTTTGCCAGTGCTGAACTGTGGTGCTGGGTGGTACATTCCCTACAGTTTGCAAGAAATTGATGGCAGGAGCCAGAGCTGTCTGCAGATCTCCTGAGCCCCAGCCCAGCATCTGTAGCGCCACACAAACCCCACTAATGCACTGGAGGTACTCACAGCTTTGTTTTCCTGGAGAGGTCAGTGCACAGCCTCACTTCTTTCCCAATGAATGCTTCAAAAAGCAATCATCTCCCTCATTGACAGATACTTCTCTCTGTCAAACTGTTTTTAATGGCTCTCTGCATATTCTGGGTTACTTATATTTTCCCTACCTCCCTAGAAAACATATTTTAGAGGTGTGTGGTGCTGTCCAACAGAGATAATAAGTCACAGCAGAGGTAAGGGAAAAGAATATTTTGCTTGCCCATCTCCAGGGGAGATTACAGCCACTAGCCTAGGTGATTTATTGTCTTGGACTGTAAACAGCCTGCTGTAGCCTGCAGTAAAGACCCCTTGTAAAACAGCAAGGCATTCTGCTTTTATATTCTCTTACACATACTGCTGTCAGCTAGGACAAATTCACTGAAGTCAATCTTCACTGCTATAAAACCATACAACAGAAAAGAGTAGAGCTCTAAATACTCTAGTATTGCACCAAAGAATTAAAAATAAAACAAAACAAAAAACTACACAAGCATAATGAGAAAAAAGTTTCATCAAATGAGGACAAGATATTCTTTCATTCCCCACTAGGAAGCAGTATAACCATGCTTCTAACTATCTGGAAATAATAACTATTCGAGTCAGACTTCTGGAATATTTAAAGAGAAGACCACAAAACAAACAAAAAAAAAGCCTTTTCAGTCTGACGACTACATCAACTACTTGTGACACTGAATGCCCCTGCAGGAAAGTAAAACAGAAGAGAATTCTGGAGAGAATGATGCAAAATCTTCATGGAAGATATTTTTCTCATAATTAAAGGAGATAAACCTTTGCAATATTTCTCGGACCTTTCCTGCACATGTTTAGCAAGCAAATAAAAAGACAAAAGGCACAGAGGCTACTTTACTCCATTGCACCAGGCAAGCTGCTCAGTTACAGCTTTTGAAACTTTCTGATGTCTTTGTAGAATGCTTTTATAAAGGTCTGAGAGGCATGGTGCATTTATAAAAATAATGAAATAAATTTTGGAAAAAAACACCAATATCATTATAAAAATCTATGGAACAAAGTTTACCAGGTTGGATTTGGGACTGGATTAGTGTTTAGGAGATGGAAATGGTGAAAATGCTTGCTATATACATCATACTTTGTGATAATGAGTTTTACATCTGTCTTTATCAAGAAAAGGAGTGGCAATATTTCATCTCTGTCTATAGGGAAAATGAGTCCATAATCCTCCTGACCCTTAAGTTCTAAAGATGTCCTAATTATTTCAGTGGTAAGATGTCATATTCTTAACTGAGATTTCATTAAGAAGAAAAATCTGAAGGTTTAGATTCTCTTGCAATTCAAATATCACAACAAGATTACTTGTTGTGGTAATGGCACTTAACATTTACATCCCCTCATTCATCACCTACTTCACAAACATCAGCTAATAGGGCAGACTTGGAAGTGTTTATTTTCTTCACTTTCTGGAATAGAAACCCAATCCAGGGGAGTCATTCATTAGTCAAGAGCAATGAGTGCTAAAGCCCACAATGTTATGTCCTCAGCCTTTTTTTGCTACCTGAAACCACTCTGTTCCACTTCTTGGTATATATCGTGTTTCAGGGCATTGCTAATGTGACTGCACTGCTTTAATTTCTAAGAATTTTAGTACATTCCAGAGTTTTGGATGCAGTTATCTTACATCTTTATCTCAATATAAAGGGTTGGTTATTTTTGAAATATTACCAAATGAAAATGTTAGTTTGATAAATACTTCATAATGTTCACCATTCTCAAATTATGTTTGATGATGATACAAATAATGCTTATCTCCCTTTTCTAGGCAGAAAGTTTCAATAATAGATGTTTTATACGAAATGGTGGATTATTTTTCAATCCTGACTTGCACTCTCTAGAACCTGTACTCCAAGTGATACTACAAACACTTTTCAGCTCTTCTGAATCTTTCATATTTCTCTTTCTTGCACATCAAGACATTTCCTTTGCTCTTTCTAATCTAATTCTGTCAGTTTTGAAGACTGCTGACCAAGCCCTTGGCAGAACACCCTGTTGGTATTTATTCTAGCCTTAATGTAAAATGTCATTGAAATTCACACACACACAGAGGATCAGCATAGACATCGCCTAAGAGAGTTTACATGACCCTCTAGACAGAAAGGTCATCACTAGAAGGCAGATTAGGTTGGGCTGGGTAAACAGTGAAGGCTGGAGCAAAAAATGCTAAAACTGCAAAGTGAGGACTTCATTCTGATTTAAGACTTCACAGTTCTCCCCAGGCGTTTTGGTGAGCTTGCTCTGAGTCTTTTGGGGGCAGGAGGGAAGAGTCCTTTCTACATTAAACCATTTTCAAATTTATACTTCATAGAAGTAATAATACACACTCTCTAAAACAGAAGTACTGTGATTTCTCCTCCCCTCAATGAACTCAAGTATAGGAAACATGATGAAAATGGAGTACCATGCATCACAGACAGGAGTATAAATGATACAGAAATGAAATATAACCCAGCTGGCATCATTCCAGCCTTCTTGGCTACTTATCAACTCTCCGATGTGATGATATGCTGTGTGAGATTTGCCTCCACATCTTCTACACATAACCCTTATCTGACTGGGGCCTAAACAATGGTCTTCAGAGGAAACAGAATATGGATGCAGCAGTTTACATTTCAAGCTAAATTCCACAATTAAGTATAATTATGTGCCATATGTTTTCATCCTTTCAATTTCATGTTATCTTAAAAACTAAGTAAATATGTAGGCCCATCAAATAATGGGCTGTGTCACTGCCCTGATGCAGCATCTGTGAAATTCACTGCACTGCTGCAATTCTAAAATAAGAATACAGTCAATGTAATTATTCTAAACTAAGCTATCAGAATTACAGGGTGGTTACCATATGAATGAGGAACAGTTTTGAAAGTTTGCCTGTTTTTACTTTTTCTATATTTTTACTGTATTCAGGTCCCATTTCAAATCTCTTAACTGTTGAAGATCAAAAGGAACTAACGACAGTGCTCCCTAAAGCCAGTACAATTTCCCCAGAAAACAAAAGGAGGTACAACCTCTGCTCATATATTCACAATGAGCATTATTGACAACTATCACTTCCTTCTCTCATATTCACCCATTCAGCAACCTGAATATGAGGAAGAGCTTTGCTGTGCAGTGACCAAGCACAAGAAAAGGTTGTGCAGAGAGGGTGTGGAGTCTCCCTCACTGGAGATTTTCAAGAACCATCTGGATACAATCCTGTGCTGTGTGCTCTGGGATGGCCCTGCTTGAGCAGGGAGATGGGACCAGCTGATCCACTGTGGTCTCTTCCAGCCTGAGCCATCCTGGGATTATGCCTCTGCAAGGTCAGATCCAAAATAATCTAATTTCATAAGGAGAATTGAAAATCAAAAGATATTATAGAAATGCTTTTAATATAAGTCTCTGAATTAAAATGCTTTTTGGTTATTTTTTTTATTTGGACTTGGTTTTAGGGAGATTTTCAAGGCATTTGTGTCACTGTCAGACACGAAATAATTTACATAGATGCAGATCAAAGTGAGATAAAAGAAGAAGAAGGTTTATTTGTTCTTTTAGTATTTACAGGTTTTTGACAACAACTAGGGATTAGATAGTCAGGTTACCACCTTCCCAAATACACTAGCTGTGAGAGATGTCTATCAAAAAGCATATTTTTAATAGAATGTATAAACACCTATGATTATACTTACTTTCCTAGGAAAGTGGTTAGAAATCATGAAAACAATATTGAAAAGTCTGATTCTCAGGGTGACACATTTGCTCACTTTGAAACAAACATGAGTTCGATTAATCAGTTGTCAGATACTTCAGGAAATTATGATGTTTTCTCCTTTAAAACAATGAATTTTAAATACCATGCAGACATTACAATGCTATTATTTTATCTGATACTCTGAATGGCACATTTAGGACCAGTATTAAAATAAAAAATATGCAGAGAAATGCTTCATCATAAGGTAGGTAGTTGAAGATTCTGCTAATTAAGCATTAAGAGCTCTCTGAGAATAGATTTGTGGTTTTTTCCCAAATAATTTACCACAGAACTGACAATTACATGGTTATTTGCTGTTGCATTCTAGTAACAATTAACATTCACAATGGTAGTTTGTGTACACAGTAACATATTAAAAGATATTCCTACCAATGGAATAAAACTAGAGAACAAACCAACAATGCTCTATTGTCTAAATCAACAATGAAACACCAAAAATGCAGCCTTAAAGACATTTGGAAATCTCTCTTCCATAGTGTATATAGGTCCTGGAGTGCTGCTTTTTTGGTTATTAAACATTCACACTAGAAATAATATTTTAAGAAAGAAACCAACAAACCATGAAGACAAATTCTCTATGGTGACTTTGGAGTCCTAACTCAGTTAACAGCCTTGCTCCAGATCAGAACCAGTAAAATATAATTTTAAATTAAGACTGTGAACAAATGTACCACAAGTATGAATCAAAAATATTTTTTCATTTCTACTTAAGGTAGATTGTAGCAGCCAGAAGTCAGATGCAGATAAGAAAAGCTCTTCTTTTCAGAGTTTGAACAATACTCTTGGTCTATTGGAATGCCCAAATACCACCTCAAATCCCACTAATTCTTGGCCTCTACTCCAATAACAAGCTTCACAATCTGCTTTGAGCAGTTATTATGGAATAGACGAATTCAAAATTATTATTAATATTATTATCACTGACTTTATTGAAGCAGCACACTTCCATTAAGCTAATGTGACACCTCACCCTTCATCTTGCAAGAGATTGTAAAATGAAACAAAGCTCAAGAGTGAACCTTTCAAATACGTTCTAAAGGTTCTTTTTCTGATCTTGCACGAGCTGTTCTTTAAAAAAAGTAGTCAGGATAGCATGTGTGTGGGGGAAAAGGGCAAGAGTAAATCGAAGAGGTAGAAGAAATGAGAAAAAATTTAACAGTCACAAGAGAATGAATCAAGCAAAATGAGTCAGGGCAAATTTGGGGCTCAGCCAGGAATCACCAGATTCCTGTAGTGTGCATGCAGCTGTATATCTAACATGACAAAAAGAATAAGTAGGACCTTATGAAACCATATGATTTCATATAATGCAAGTGGTTGGCAGTGTCCAACAGACTTGTTGACTTTCTCAGCATTTGCAGACACTTCATGGCCTGCACAGCCTGCAGCTGTCTCCAGAGAGATGTGCATCTCACTCCTGCCCTTACTCTGGTAGACAGCCCACTCTATCCTGAAACAAGAACATGCCTGGTGGCCAGCAGCAGAGTTCAAGGAGCATTTCATGGCTCAGAGCCTGAACTGAGAGCTCACAGTGAGCCTGGTCTCTCACCAGAGAGGGTTTAATTCTAAACCTCCAATCAGTTACATAAATCTTTAAATAGCTTAAACTCTCTTTCCATTGATCACTGACAAGATATTTAGCAAGTTTTGTCCAGGCAAACATTCACTACCCTTGATTTCTTTAGACTATAAATAAGAAAATAAATGATAATGTTGTAAACACATAAATTTATGATTACCTGGAGCGAGTTTCTCTAATTATTTGCAGAGAGGTTATGTCAGCTTCTGTACCACCTTGTTTGTTTGCTTGTTTACAAATAAAGGCCACAAAGCCTCCACTTTCTGCTCTCCTTCACTATTTCTTTTTAGGGTACTAAAAGCAATGTGAGCTGCAAGGGCAAAGATTGTGTTACAGTGAAATGGAAATTAAATTCTATGGTCTTGGCTGGGCTCTGAAGCGACGCACATAAGAATCAGAAAGCAGAACAAGGTACCAGGAGATGTGCACAGTGACAGTTTGCTGCTTTTACAGCTCTGTATGGATCAGCCAGGGAGGGATTTTTCACAGAACACTGTGCTGGAGATCCCTCTTGGTTTTTCCTCTCTCAGTTCTCACTGGCAGTGGAACAAAGTACAGCAGGTGGCTTGGGCTCCATCTGGATCCAACGCTTAGAATTATTATGCCACAGTAGAAAACCACAGTGAATCCACATCTTGGGTACTACATCAAAGGTAGCTTACAGCACAGATAGAAATAATACAGGAAAGAGCAGCAAAATTGATGTGAGACAGGCAGCAGAGTTTGCATCAGGTAGACTAGGGATTTTTTACATGGTTTTGATTCTGAGACTTGACCATTTATCTGATCCTGTTGATTTATTTTGAAATAATTTTCTGCATATTTTCTTTTTTATGCCTTTCAACATTTATTTCCTAATAAACAACAAAATTAAACTCTTTTTCAAAAACTCATTTCATTGTTTTAATTATAGCCCTCCTTGTCACGAAATGTTGGGAACATCAAAACCAAAAATTGTGACTGCAATTCCCTGCAGTGGAAGGCAGTTCTGAGGAGACAGACCAGGATTTACATTTGTGACACTGGTGATGGGATGTGGGAAGGGATTGCCCCCTCCTGGTGCAATTTCAACAGAGAAGGGTCTGGAGGGCAGCTTTTGGGCTACATCAGCTGGTGAGGTGCAGGCTGACAAAGGAAGAGCACAGACTACAGAAGTGAGCAACTGGTAAAACCCAGAAGAGAGCAAAGAGCTCGTGCTGGTTTGAGCCCCTGTTCTCCTTCCCAGCTGCTGGCAACACCCAGCCATTTTACTGGGATTTACATTAGCTGGGCATTTCAATTGTAAAGTCTATTTATATTTGATTGTTAATACTACTGCAGCACTTTACTAAGTTAAAATCCCAAGTCACACCAGGTAACGTCAAATAAATAAATATGATACTGAATATCAAACCCTTCATGTGGTAATATTAAAAAAAATGGTCAGAGAGAAGTGGACTCTTGACACTAATTCAGTCCAGTGTGGACTGATCACTTAGTGTAAGTAAAAGCCTTTAAGGACTATTAAACACCATTAATCAGTACAATCATTCACCTGACATTCCCTAATCTGTGTGTGAGGGGAAATCTTACAACAGTTCTTCTCTAAGGTGCCGGTCATAAAAATCCCAAGTTGGGCCTTTAGGCTGATCTGGTGCATTGTATTTTGCCTGGGGCAATTCAGAAGCTATAAAATACATCTCTCTATTTAGTTAGTGTGTTGGTTTATTGGGGATGCAGGGGATCCACAGCAAAATCTGGTCATTTTTCTCAATTTTCATCTTCTGAATCTAAGTCAGTTTTTGTTATGGTCCAATACAACACTTACAGCTTGTATCCCATGACTATTAAATATTTTTTTAAGTTTTGCAAGAGTTCAAAGTTTCGGCAGAGTCTAAACAAAATGTCAGTTATGATCTTCTTAATATGCTCATATATTAATGCTTTTGTAAAGATTCCACAGATCAGGAAGAAGGGAGACTTGTTCTTTTTCACAGTATTTTCTGCTGAGGATTGTAACATGGTTTGGAGGCCTGCTGCCCTTTGGTTCAAACACAGAACTCTGTAAAATGTGGGTGCAGTATCTCTCACTCCCCTGAATAAAAAACCTCATATGTTTTCATTAGCCTCTTGTTCATTTTATATTCCACTTTTTTTTTTTTAGCAGATATCAATTTGTCCTATTTGATTTTTTGTTGAAAGTGTGAATAGCCCCAGAAGCTCTCCAAATACTCAGGGTTTTTTTTTTGCCAGAAAAGGGAGGTATTTCTTCACACCCAAGTGTCATCAAGTCATGCATACAGTTAATTCAGCTGCTTGCCACTCTCCATTGCTCCCATGACTTCCATTTCTACATAATCAACACTTTGCTTACTTAAACACCACTGAAAGGTTTCCATATGAATTCTCTGGGTAAAACAAAAACTCTTTTAATGTCTTTAGATGAATCTCAATTAGTCCTAAATGACAACGTTAGGAAACTATTTTCTAGCAGTTATCTAGATTGTTTTCACCACTGGTGCATACATTGATACAACAATTCCAGCTAAAAGGAGTTTATCTGATATTGTGGCAGTTTTATATTATCACTGTTGAAGACATAGGTAAATGTCAAATACTCTCTGACATTAGAATAACTATACTTCTGATTAAAAATTGAATTTAAAATTATTAAAAAAGAAACCACTCATAGATTAAACTAGACAGAAAACAAATTAAATTCTACCTAATTTTTTGACAGTTAATAAATCAACTTTAAACAAATTAGTGCATGTGCTCAGAACAGGCCTGTTTGAAAAATAATCTTCTGAGCTCATGGGAAGTGATGGTTTAGTGAACAAACTTAATTTCCACGTTTTCACAAAGAAGAAGAGTGAAACAAAATACTTCCTGCATACATCTATGGACTCACACCTTCAAGTTAAATCCTGCTATAATCAACAAGCAGAACATTTGACAAATTCCATTTTCCAGTTCTTTTTTTTTCTTTTTAATCTCTTGCCACTCTGCAATTCATCATGCTGAAATCTTTGATCCCTGGCATTGAGCAGACATGAATTTCCTAAATGACTAAAACTTATGGGTAAGTGTTTCCTTTTAGAGCTGTATGTAAATGCAGTGTTAAATTTTATTTTTGTAATCTCTTTAATCAGAAACAAGGGAATTAGCCAGCTGTTTGGAACTCATGTTAAGATCTAATTAAGCATCTGATTGGATTTCTGCGCATATCAAACAGCAAAGGCTGGTATTTGCACACAAGACCGATTGCTTTCATTAAAATAAAAATCCCACCAAATGACAACAGAAAGGGTTTACTCCAATGGTTTGTCTCAGAGATATCCCTCCATGAGAAACCACACATTGGAATGGCAAAAAAATTTGCTTTATGTGTCAATCATACCAACAGGATCCCTTACTGAGTGACACCTAGCTTTCCCCTACATCTGTACTGCATGCTCCTGCAATTCGCCAAGGAATTGCCTGTCTTGAAGGCTTCACACAGGAAAAAAAATTCCCACAAATTGTCAATTATTCCAATGTGGAAAGAAGCTTCACTGCCACCTGTGCATGTTTTATTTTTATTTATTTGGTGGTGAATGCTTTTTGGGTTTTAATTGCTAGTGAAAGACCTGTTTAAAAGTATTAGTGCTGAGGTTTATGTATTTATATCACATATGGCCAGGACTATTATATCTGGTAAAGTGAAAATCAAATTTTCCCCTTTTCATGTGATAATGTCCAGAGATGATATATCCTATTTTTTAAAGCTAACAGATAAATACAATAACAAGCTAAATTTCAAACACATTTTTTATGTGTAGGATGATGCCTGGTAAACAAATTATTGGAGAAAACTGCTTCTTTAAACAGTTTCACCTCATGCAGGAGCATCTCCTTGACTGTTGCAATCAACTCTGATATGGGGCATAGCACCCATATTCCCTACGTGCTAGCTAGGAACAAATCAGAGGCAGGAAGAAGTGCCATTAAAGTAGGGTAGTTACTGTCCTTTTCTCTCAATTTCCTAGAGTGGATTAGGCTTAAATCACTGAGATAAGTTTAAAAATTCGAAAGACTGTACAAAGTTTAGCACTAGAAAATAATTCAGTTTATACAGAAGATTCTATCTGGTCTAGTTATTATAAATAAGGTATTTATTGCTAGAAAGAATTGCACTCATACTATTATATTTTATCACAATGTTGATGAGTTTGAACTTTAAATTTTTGAGTAACTATTATTGTTAATATCAAATATCTACATGGCCACTAGAAGGTATTATGGATGAAAGAAAGAGTCTCTTCAATAAAGCAAGCAGCCCACATGTAATGTCCAATGAAGAATATTTGGCCCACTCCAAACACACTGAGTGTTCTCCACCATAAAGCACTAAGAGCAAAAATATTTCTTCAGATAAAAAAACCACTTGAGGTAGAATACTTGGGTTTTTTACAAAGTACCCCAAGCAAACAGAACCTCCACTAAAACAGATGCTGCTGGAATTGGATGCATGTAGGGAATCTAAATACCCTTATGTCGACCAATATACCTATAAAAGTACATTAGACACATGCACACATTTGTTTATACCTAAAAATATTTTTCAACACTGGTTTTGTTCAAAATTCAAAGCATAATATCAGCATGGTTGTCTAAAAAATGTCTGTCACTATGAAGCCTCTTTCTCTCAGCACATCCAGCCATGAAAAAGTGAATTCTGCTCATAATTTGTCTCTGATTGCAAAGAAGCTGTGACTCAATATGTGGTTATTAGTCTATGAGTTCTTTTTGTAAGTAACAGAATATCCTTTCGACCTGGTCTGTTTTCTCTTTAAACTTCCCATCTTCTTGTGGCATAGTGACCATGAAATTATAGAGTTCTCAATATTTGGTGATATGAGAAGGGACATCAATAAGACTTTGACACCGGACTTCTGGAGGGCAGACTTTGGCCTATTTAGGAGACTAATTTGGAGAGTTCCCTGGAAAGCTGCCCTTAAAAACAAAGGAGTCCAGGAAAGATGGGCATGCTTCAAAACAGAGATCTTGAGGGCATGGGAACAGACTGTCCATGTGTAGTGAAGGATGAGTTGATGAAACAAACGTCCAGCCTGGATGGGCACTGAGGTTTTGAAGGAACTTATAAATAAAAAGAGGATGTATCGTCTTTGGAAGGCGGGTCAGGTCTCTCAGGAAGTATTTAAGGGCGCTGCTAGGCCATGTAGGAAAAAAATCAGAGAGGCCAAAGCTCAGTTAGAACTTAATTTGGCAACTTTTGTTAAGGATTGTAAAAAACTGTTTTTACAGACATATTAATGGTAAAAGGAAGGGTAGGACCAACCTTTGTTCTCTGTTTGATGAGGGAGGAAACTCAGTTACTGCAGATGAGGAGAGGGCAGAAGTGCTTAACGCTTTCTTTGCCTCAGTCTTTAGTGGGAAGATGGTTTGTCCCCAGGACAACTGTCCTCCTGGGTAGGTAGATGGTGTCAGGGAGCAGAATGTTCCCCCTGTTATCCAGGATGAGGCAGTCAAAACTGCTGAGACACTTGGATGTTCATAAATCCATGGGAGCAGATGGGATCCATCCCAGGGTGGTGAGGGAGCTGGCAGAGGAGCTTGCAAAGCCACTCTCATTTACCAATTACCAGCAATTTACCAGCAGTCCTGGCTCACTGGTGAGGTTCCAGATGACTGGAAGCTGGCCAGTGTGACACCCATTCACAAAAAGGGTGGGAAGGAGGATCCTGGTAACTATAGGCCAGTCTGATCTTGGTACCAGGTAAGGTAATTAAACAGTTTGTACTGAGTGTCATCACACAGCACTTACAGGTTGGCCAGGGTATCAGATCCAGCCAGCAGGGGTTTAGGAGGGGTAGGTCATGTTTACCAGCCTGGTCTCCTTTTATGACCAGGTAGATGTTGGAAAGGCTGTGGATGTGTCTATTTGGACTTCAGCAAGGCCTTAGACACTGTCCCCCACAGCACACCCCTGGAAAAGCTGTCAACCCTCAGCTTGGGCAGGAGCACTCTGTGCTGGGTTAGGAACTGGCTGGATGGCCGGGCCCAGAGAGTGGTGGTGAGTGGGGCTGCATCCAGCTGGGGGCCAGTGAACAGTGGTGTCCCTCAGGGGGCTGTGCTGGGGCCAGTCCTGTTCAATATTTTTATTGGTGACATGGATGAGGGTATTGAGTCCTTCATTACTAAATCTGCAGACAAAAGTAAGCTGTGAGCATGTGTCAATCTGTTGGAATGTGAGAGGGCTCTGCAGAGAGACCTGGAATGGTTGGATGGATGGGCAGAGTCCAATGGGATGAAGTTTAATAAGTCCAAGTGCCAGGTTACTGCAGTAACCCCCTGCAGTGCTCCAGGCTGGGGACGGTGTGGCTGGACACTGCCCAGAAAGGGACCTGGGGGTGCTGGTGACAGCAGCTGGACATGAGCCAGCCCTATGCCCTGGTGGCCAAGAAGGCCAATGGCCCCTGGCCTGGATCAGGAATGGTGAGGCCAGCAGGAACGGGGAGGTCATTCTCCCCCTGTACTCAGCACTGGTGAGGTCACACCTGCAGTGCTGTGTCCAGTTCTGGCCCCTCAGTTTGGGAAGGACATTGAGACATTTGAGCACATCCAGAGGAGGCAACGAGGCTGGTGAGGGGCTGGGAACACAAACCCTGTGAGTAACTCCTGAGGGAGCTGGGGTTGTTTAGCCTGGAGAAAAGGAGACTCAGAGGTGACCTTATCACTCTCTACAACTTCCAGAAAGGTAGCTGTGGGCAGGTGGGGGTTGGTCTCTTTCTCCAGGCCGCAGCTGACAGAAGGAGAGGACACAGTCTCAAGCTGTGCCAAGGAAAATATAGATTGGATGTTAGGAAAAACTTTTTAACAGAAAGAATGATTAAGTACTGGAATGGTCTACCCAGGGAGTGACCATCCCTGGGTTTGTTTAAAAAAAGACTGGATATGGCACTCAGTGCCGTGGTTTAGTTGAGGTATTAGTGCATGGGTTGGACTCAATGATCTCGAAGGTCTCTTCCAACCTTGTGATTCTGTATTTCTTTCCCAGCTATTGAAGGGTTTTGAAACAAATATTCTAGATGATAGTAAATGATGACTGAATTGATCTTTGCATGACAAAATTAGTCCCAAACCAGTTCTGACTGTTACTTATCAATTACAGCTCATAAACTAATGCTAGTTTAGAATTTTTTCTGTCCTTTTTCCTTCTTTTGTAGAACAATCATTAGATAAATTGTCTTAAACAAAATAACCTACACACAAAATTAAAATTATGTTCTTTTAGCTATTCTCTCATGCTGGACAGCTAACACAGGTCTGCAAGTAAAATACACTGTGGCAGATAAGATTTGCTTTCCTCAAGCTTTCTTCCTTAAATATTGTCCTAAAACAACAATTACTATCATAGGATAGACTTAGTCAATTCAGAGAAGAAATTATTCAAAAAGTAACTGCTTTTTCACACTGTAACTTTGACTAAAACACTTGCTAAGGTTTGACCTGGGTGAAGACAGTTTAAAAACCCACTTTACACATAGACCTCGCCATGCCTTTGATTTGATAAAACTCGATTAAAAAATGAGGGAGCCAGCTACTTTGAATGTGCTTATTGGCTTTTTCCTGAGAGTTGGACAGGGCTCCATTCAGTCTTGGTGTTGGTAATCTTTGCTCTGAGACTGATTCCACTTCTCACTGTTTGTGAAACACTAACACCTGGATCTCTTGTAATGGAACAAGGTCCAGTCAAGATCTTAGTGAACAGCTTGATGAAAATGCTGCTAAGATAGGAATTTAGCTGAAACTGCCCGGCATTTATTAGAGCTTTAAATCCTCAGGTTCTGGATTCACATAACTCTGTCAAGCTCTCTATTTATTTATTAATTTATCTGAAGAAACCAATAAAAAAAAAAAAAAAGAAGCTCAAATAGGAGGAATTTAAATAGTTGGAAGGGAAAATAGGTGTAATTTTTTCTCAGCCTATATCATGATGGTTTAAAGCTTTGGGCAGGCAATGTTGGATGTAAGTGTTATTTTCAGCTTTAACTATTTATCTTAATAATAAATGTTATTACAGTTTCCAAGTGAAGAGGGGAAAAAAAGAAACCAAACCATAAATATCAACTTTGATGCAACCATGCTTCAGAATAGACAGGGAACCCTCACATAGCCCACAGTGACTGTAAAAATGGTTTATAAATCAGTTATGAAGCAGCACTAACTGCAGAAAACAACCTTGTAGAAAGAAATCAGAAAACATAACATTCACCTGGGAACTCTGATATTTTCATAGCCTGTGGTTGGACTCAATGCCCTTAAAGATCTTTTACACCCTAAATGATTCTATGCTTCTAATTATAACTGAACAGAAGGTCTACACACATTTCCTGAATTCTCAGTTCAGAGATAATTTATTTTTTCTAGTTGTTATCAATATTTGTCCATAAATAGTTTTCCCAAGACAAAACCAAACGCAAGAGGCACTATCTCTCTCAGAATATCGTAAAACTTAGATTAAACTTTTGTCCACAGATGAGTATTATATTTGCCAGTATATCTGAAATCAATTCCTCTTTCCATGGTCTGCTGGCTGGAGACTAAGCTGTCTTAATACTCACAGGTATTAGAGCTTTTAATGCAATTTAATTTTAAATGGATCTGATTTTAGTCCTTAGTGTAGGAGACCACATGTCCCTATGCAATGGCATCATAGGCATTTCAGTCACACTTCACCTTGGAGGCTCAAGTGCTTGTTGCCTTGGCAACACTATGCTTAATGTGTTTCATTTTGCCTCTCTTCTTCTTTTGTGAGGGTGAACTTAAAAAAGGAGGAGAAAGTAATGTATAACACCTTTTTCTAACCAAAATCCTATTCAAGTAAATGCTAATGCTAATAAAAATAATTATAATAATAATGCCACCATAGGTGTGGCATCACTTCATAGGAAAACCATGAAAACAATATATGTCATAGAAAAAAGACAACCTGTTCTCTCAGAACTGAACTCAGGAATTTAGGTTTTGAGCTTATTTGCAACACCAGATTCTGTTTCCTTCAGAGGATAAGAATAAAAAAATATATTTTTTGCCTTTGTTTTCAACATGCTATTAATTTTATATTATATAACTCTCATGCATATTGTATTTTTATAAATATTAAAATAATTTCTTAATATTTCAGATTTTACAGATTATGTCAGTACCTTCAGTGAGATCATTGGCAACCTTCAGAACCCTGCAGCATCTTTGCCTCTCTGGCAACAGCTTTTAGCAATGGAATGGCCAAAGAAACTGAATATCTGCACAAAAAGATGCACATACTCTTCTCCACTGCTCACACACCTGTGTAACACCTGCACTCACAGCTGCAGCTGAACACAAGGAGATCAGAGCTCTTATTTCTTCAGCAGGTACAAAAATTAGCTCCAAGTGGAAGACACTAAGTAGGCACTTCTTATCTAATCCTCTCAGCATCTCAGCTTCTCATTTACAAATCAGGATAATGCCTCTGTTTCACCTTGTTGGAGTCATCTGAATATAAGTTCAGTGGTATTTCTAAATCACTGACATACTTTTGGAATGAGCAGACTGGGAGAGACCATTATAAAATGAAACTGCTGTCTTCAAAGTTTAGCAGTAAATTCAGTCTGTATCCATAAAACCACAAATATTGCGTACTACTAGTAGTTTTAATCACCCTTCAAATCTGCCACATTTCTGTCCTTTAGAAGAGCTACTGGTTGATACAAGCATTTCAGAAAGAGTAGCTGATGACATGATCTGGACCACAGATGAGTTTGCAGTTGAGATTGTCACTCATGAGTAGCTATGTCAAAAATTAATTGTATAGGTGAGCCTGAACAAATGCAAAGTGTTTCTGTTTCACTGTTATGTATTTTCTATGTAATGAACAGAACAGTATTTGAATGAGCAATTTGACAAGGACCTAAGAGGTTTCTGTAGTTTTTCATTTTAACTGTTACACTCATCTCACTATATGCTCTATAATTTAGTTCTGCAATAGACACACAACATTTACTTGAGTCTACTTGACTTGGCCTGCCTGGAAGGAAAGGATCTAAATGAAAAGGGTTTTTCCTCTATTTAAAATACAGAAGAAATAATGCTGTGACCTTATTTTCAAATATAATTAATGTTTTATTTGGAGACACTTCCAGGCTGCAGTGTTTCCCAGCTACCACTACCGTGAATACTGTGTATGCTCTGTTGGAAACTTAGATCTTATTTTAACATTCAAGATATCATCCAATTCACATAATCTTTATTTAAAATAATGATCAATTACTCCTTTCCTCCTAAAGCCCTATATTTTCCCCTATTTCCTTTTACTTAGTTTTATCTTACAGCTACAGAAGCCATATTAATTTCAATACAAACTTAACAAAGCCATGGTTGTGCCTAATGTTCCTGCCTGTTTTTCTTTGGGGACAACACCTCTATTACTCTTTGAAATAGTTATTGGGCTTTTTCTCAAAATTAAAACTCTGCTTGTTACAATGTCCTCTGTCCCTATCACACAGCAAGGTGCAGATGTCTGTACACACAAAGGAAAAAACACTTCTAGCATCAAACAAGCAAAAAGATGAAGCTTTTTTGAAAATAAATGTTATGTTTTAGCTCTGCAAGGTTATATATATATAACTAAGTGGACCAAACCTAAGTTCATGTGATATGAACTTACATAATATAACTGTACACCCAGCAATTGATAAAGCAGTGCTGATCTTTCACTGTGAATCAGATCAACCGGTTACATCCTCACCCTAAACCAGTAGGAACTGACACAAAAAAAAGTTCCAAGGTTTTATATACTATATACAATTTCCTGGTAGTTTCTGCCTATGTAGCTAACAACAGCTTTCTTCCATAAGCAAATTGGACATGGAGTGTCTTTAATGTTGGCTTATGGGGCCAGGCAGTTAAATATCCTATTATTTGGGTTTGACCATATACCATTAAATGCATAAAATATAACAAAGATAGAAGATACAGAACAGCACGTTTCCCAGAAAGCATCCCACTGAAACATTTAATCTCTGCTATTAAAGGCATGATACAAGTGTCATAAAAAAGTTGCTCATCCATTTATGCTGTCACTAAATTGATTAATGATGAGGAGGAGGTGAACAGTTCAGCAGAGTTAAGCCTGAATCTAATACATACCAAGGCACAAGCATTTGCTGAACAAAAATGATCATGTTTTTATTACTTAGGTTCAGATTTGATGGGATGAACCATTCACCCAGACACAGTCATAACTCAAGAGAGCTATAAGCAGCAATAAAATGGTTCTTCTACTTTGGCATTTTATATCTAAATGTACAGACATAACACGGGTCAAATCCTATTTTTACAATTAAAATGCTTGAACATATATTATCAAAAATATTATTAAATTAATATACTGTATATTAAGAAGCACTTGCCTACCATAATGCTGCACAGTTTTCCCATTCAATCATCTTAATAAAAGAAATAATTCAATTAGGGAATTTTTTTGAAGATAAGTAATGAAACAGGGAGTATTCGTGGCTACAAGAAGCCATATTAATCTAATTAATACAATCTGCATTATTAAATTTCAGAATTCAGGTTTCTTTGTCCCTGGAGCACTGGACCAACAAGTTTGCCTCCTCATGTATTTTTGGGTGTGAAGAAACATGTAAGGAGGAAATTTGTCCACTTTTTTCCTCATTTCTCTCTCTCTCACTGGAGCACATGAAATATGCAGAATCTAACAAATGAATGTCTAAGGGCATTGAAAGGACAATTTAGAAGCATATTTGCAGTTCCTAAAAAGATGTTTTTAATCACTCGTCATTAAGTACAGTTATCACATCAATCTGTAGTAGTGTGAACCACGAAGGATATGGACCATGGCCAAATACACTGGCAGAGGAATTAAAGGGCCAATGGAAACTTAGGAGGAATATGTTACAAAGAAAACAACTGAACTACATTATATGATCAAAGCCAAAGAAATAAAATATGACAATCTAATGGTTTAAATATTCTAAAACTCTGAAAGACTTCAACTCAAAAAGTATGAAATAAAGAAAATATATTTCAAGGTATATTATCACAAATTTGTTAATAAATTTTCAGTTGTAAGTGATTTTATGTGAAACATAAATTTAATGCTATAAATAATTTGCAATAATTAATAATTTAAACAATTAATAATTTATTACCTTATTGGGAAAAGATCAGTGCCTATTATGATCTATTTGAAGCAGCAGTAATTGTCAGGATGCTCTTGTCTCCTAAGACTGGCAAATTGTATTCATTTCCTTATGTGACTATAATTACTTGTTTAAGGGCAGGTGTTGTTTTTAACTAGTCATTGTGATAGATACAATATAATCCCACATATATCTGAGGTGATCCTTGCCTGAAAACTTTGACATTCCAACTGAAAGGAACAATAGAATGATTATGAAACAAACAAGGAAAAAATGATGGCAGAGTTCAATAACAAATCTTTTTGCTTGCAAAAACAACCATATGCATAAATAATATATTCTCTACCCTTTAATGTATTCTATTTTCATATGCAAGCTTCTATTTGATCTGCTCTTCTTTGGCTCCTCACTAATATCACTGCTGAAATAGACTCTGATGCAAACCTAATGCTCCCAGTAAAAAGGGAACAGCCTCTGTGTAATCTGGAAACTCTGAACATCAGGTTTCTGTAGACTTGTCTTATGAAGGAAAGTGTGTGCACTGCAGTTACAATGGAAAACACTGCCAAAAGTGACTCTCTGGTCATTATAGTTAAGCCTCATACAAATAAAAATGTGCTTAACATTAGTGAACCAGACCAGCCTATTAACCAGGACACACATACAGATGTGTATCCTGTGGTACTTAAGGACATTAAATAAATTCCAATAACCAAGTTAAATTAACATGCAGAAATTATGCATGAATATCTGAAAGTACTTTAAACATGATTAATGAAGTCTGGATGATAATTACATTAGGAAACCAGTAGCATTAAACAAAGATAATTCTGTGTAAAAGTACAAAATTCATCAAAAATTTTAACAAATGGGTGAAAGATTAAAGACAAAAATCCAACTCAATTACAGTCTATGGCCCCAGTCCAGCAAACCACTTAGAGCTTAAGTTTAGTTTTATCAAAGTTAACAGGCCTCATCAGTCTAAAGATAAGCATCTGCCTCAGGCACTTTCTAAACTGGGGCCTATGGGCTCTGTGCAACTACCAGAACACAACTTATTTGCCTGGAAATAGTTACATATTTGACTATTAATTAAAATTATCTTGTTCAAACAAAGTGTACCATAAAAGGTTTTAGTGAAATACAAATGATTATATTTCTAGCCCTGTTACATGCAGCATCTGACCTGGAAAATTTTCCAGGAAGCCAAGAGGTCTCTGATCCCTAATTGCAGAAAGAGACAAATTTTACAACTTTTTTTTTTTTTTTCCTTATAGTTTATGCCTCTTAGAAGCACATTTAACTATTGAAACAAAAATCCATGATGGCTGAATGAAATTTAAGCATAGCCACTCTGCCAGCATTTAGCATTTGCTTCAGCTTTTTAGGGTAAAAGAAATCTCCTAAACAAAAGGCAGAGTCTTTTGGGATAGTGATAAGACCGCTATCATTGGCTCTGGATATCAGTAGAGAGCTCTGCTGAAAATTAGAGAGTAAATCTTATTAGTAATTATGTTTTACATTGAAGATACAGCTTAGGGAACAAATACTGCCCTTGGGAGTAGGCTTATCTGCATGTGAAATTTGATGATCTCTTCACCACTGAATCACCAGCTCCTGACACATTTTTAGACATGGCTTCAATAAGAAGAATAAACAAACAGAACAAGTTAGTTTAAAAATAAACCAAATTAATTATATGTTAACTGTAAGAACTGGTACATAATATAAAGTGAACCTGTAAACAAACATCTGATCACAGTCCACTCAATACAGAACAAAGTGCAGTCGAAAATCCCAAAGATCAGACTGTGATATTGCCCTCGAATGTTGAAGACAAAGAAGAAAAACAAAACCAGAGACTGTTTTCTAGATAAGAGGTATCTCTATCAGAGAATGAGCAAAGAAAGGACTAGCTGAACAAAAGCAGGCATATCTTCTTAGAATTGCTTTTTGAGGCTATGAAAATTGGGAAAATCTGAAAAATTGTGACTACATTAAAATATATTTTTGTAGGTTTTTAACAGTACTTGATAATATGATATAATTTTATATTAAAATTTCACTTGAATTATTTTTTCCCCCTTTGGCAGTTGCAAAAGTAAACAAAGTTTGACTTAACCCACTGTTTTGGTGTTTCAGGATTTGATTCCTTAAGGAGAAAGACGATGTTGATGAAGTGCTGATGAGTCGAAGTGTGGTCTTTTTTCTTATAAAAATTCAACATCAAGTACAGAAAATTTCCAAGAAAAGTTTCAGTTTCTTCTCTAACAATTTCAACACATGAGATCTCAGGGAGTGATAAATGTTTGAAGTACTAATGATGGTAGGATTAATGATGAAGTACTAATGATGAACTGGACACGTTCTCAATTCAATCCTTTTTAAAAGGAGTGGGGCTAAAGCATAACACTTGGAAAGATGTCCTAACCAGCAGATTAGACAAAAACACAAACATTGTCACAAGAACACCAGAGCACAGACATTTGTGATGGGTAACCCTGGCTGGACATTGGGTGCCCACCAAAGTGGCTCAAAGGGGACTTCTTGCTGGACAGGGGAGAGAAAATGAAGCCAAAGGTTTGTGTGTCAAGGTACAGATAAGGAAAGATCACTCACCAGTTACCATCACAGACAAAACAGACATGACTTGAGCAACTTAACATAATTGATTCCAAATCAAATTAGATTTTGGTAATAAGAAATGAAACCATTCTTAAAACACCTTCCTTCTATTCCTCTCTTCTTCCCAGTCTTCATTTATTCCTGATCCCTACCTCCTCCTCCCCAGTGCTACAGGAGAATGGGGTTCATCACACATTGCCTCTGCCACTGCTTCCTCTGAAGGGTAGAACACCTCACAGTTTTCCCCTGCTTGATGTAGGTCCTTCCAACAGGAGACAGTCCTTCTGCTCCAGCATGGGCCCCTCCATGGGGTGCAGCTCTTCAGGAGCAGCCTGCTCCAGCACGCGTTCCCTATGAGGTTACAAGTCCAGCCAGCACGTCTGCTCCAGCATGGATCCTCTCTTTATGAGTCCACAGGTGGTACCCAGTAGCCAGCTCCAGGGCAGGTGTCCCTTGGGGTCAGAGCCCCCTTTGGGCATCCTCCCGCTCCTCTGTGGATCTCCATGGGTTTCAGGAGCACAGCTGCCTCACAATGGTCTTCATGGGCTGCAGAGGAATCCCAGCTCCTGGACCATTTTCTCCCCCTCCTTCTTCACTGTCCATAACCTCGGTCCCCTCTCCAGCTACAGTTTATATTGCACAGTTTTTTCCTCCCCTTCTTAAATACATTATTACAGAGGCACCAGGCTGTCACTGACGGGTTTGGCCCTGGCCACTGGCAGATCCAACTTGGAGTCTCCTGTCATTGGCTCCATCAGACACAAGGGAAGCTTCTGGCAGCTTCTTACAGAAGCCCTGGAGCCCACCCATGACTAAAACCTCACCACACAAACTCAATACAACATTTTCACTCAGTTGCATACAAGACTTCATTTAAGGATTCAATGGAGATTCTTTTGCTTTGCATAGTAGCATGTATAGGTTTTACACAGCCATAATTTGAATATATATAGAAGCATTTCAGTTAATTAAAAGTTTTGGAACAATAAAACATGTGCAAAGAAAATACACAAAATGTTATTCATATGAAAGAGGACTGTGCACATTACTTAGGTTGATTCATCAGACATAGTTGAAGTAGTCAACCATTGAATCTTTTAAAAAAAGAACATTCATCCTATTAAAAATGATTCCAATTTTCAGGTAAATTTTTGATAATTTACAATTTATGTGCATATTAATTTCAGTAACTTGCAAAAAAGTTTCATGGGTAGCACCCAGGCAATGTGTTCAGTGGAACTTGTTCTCTCTTTTCAATTGGTGGCAAGAGAGAAAACAAAACTGTTGTGATACAATTCCACAGGAAGTACATAATCTGGAACTGCCAATCCTGCCCCACAAAAAACCCATTTCATAATATGCAATTCTCTTTGAGACCCCTGGCTGTGAAAGCACTATTTGTCTACACTGAAATTGTTAAATTGATTACTTTAGAAAGCATCTGGGTTAGGGTATTCCTCTTCAATTAATGGATATTTCTTTCAGCTCTAAAAGAATATTCTCTGTAAAGAAATGCCAAGAAATAAACAGGTGAACTCGCCATGAAATCAAGTATATATCTATTAGTCTTTAGGTATTCTAACAATTCCATAACGTAATGCATCAGATATACTGTGTTGAAGTATCTTCCTTTTTAAGAATCAGGACACTTTTGGTGTTTCAACAAGTTCTTACTCATAGAGCATTTACAAAGACTGCAATATCCTTTTCAACAACGACTTTTGTTTTTTAAGTAGATCAAGCAAAACTTTCAAACAAAATCCACAAGTCACTTTGTCCTAGGTCACCCCAGATGGATTTAAACTTTTTTTAGCCTATTTAGGTATAATTGAGAAAAAATATGATGTCAAAAAAAAACATATGAAATCATGTCTTTTTAGGAGTTTCATTCCTTCTTGTTGCAAGTCAGAGACTGCTAGTTCAGCAGGTGTGAAATTCCAGTTTAAGTACAAGCTACTCCAATTTCACAGTTGAATCACAGAGTTGCACAGAGTCCCCATTGAGCAAATTCCACATTTGCATTCATTCAAGGTCATTACTGAAGGTGATTGAAATGAGACTCGACATCTCCATTTATTTATTGTCACAGAATGGGTCTGAAATTTGCACTGGCTCTAATCATTCTGATTCCACGTCTAAGCCAAGGTTATTGCAGTCTCATCTTGCCTTGTCAAAGAAGAATTTCCACTTCTAAAACACTAGCTTTCAATAAGTCCCATCTTTGATCAGATTTCAAGCTCAATAATTCAGACACAGGTACTGCACAATCTGCTTGTACATTGCATCATCAATTCATATTATTACCTCTCATTGGATTAACCTGGCCTCTTTTTCTTTCCTTTACTCTTTTCCTGAGCCTTCATTCAATGAGGCACCCCAGCATCTTAAATATCACAGAATACAATTTAAAATAGATGTATACTTGTGCCTGTGTTTAACAAGACAACTCCTTCTATGCATAAATATATTTACACATACAGGCATATGGTATATAAAATATATATTCATAAAAATGCAAACATGCATCTAGAGAGACTCGTCTAAAGAGAGAATGTACACTTTACACCCACATAGAGAAGAAACAATGTGTGATTGCTAAAACAGTAATTTGAATGATGGTTTTGGTAGGCACTCTATAATGAGAAAGAAAATCATCCAAATATTGAAAAGACTGAAAACCTTACTAATTATTTTAAATGAAAAACAATCGTGCCCAATAACTGTTTTTGAAAGCAAATTCCTGAACTTCTGAAAAACACATTATTGGAAAACCCCCCATATTTAGTCTCAGTTTGATTAGTCTTAAAATATGAAAATTTCAAAGGTCTATGAGCAGTTCACATGAATGGGACTGTTTTACCTCCATTACATAGATGGAAAAATTTATTCACAGAAAAATTACAATACATGTACAAAATGACATATTAATCTAGAAGTGCTGAGAAGCCACCACAGACTGTGCAATTCCTTGCTCTAAAAATTATATGAATATATATTTTTTATATATTTATTATATATAATTATTATATTATATTCCTTTCAGAGCTTGGTCAAGTCCCAGGAATCACTAATTTACTTTCTTCTCTAGAATCTTGATGCAGCTCCTGAAATCTAGAGATTTGTTGGTTTGCTTTAATAGCATATTTTTCAGGAATATGAACTTGAACTTGGAACATGCTTAATTTAGTCTATGAATGATCATATGTAGTTATTATGAAATGAATTTATTATGTCAGACTAATTCATGAAGTTAAACCACCCTAATTTGAAAGGTCCAGCTACATTTTCTTGGATTAACTTCCATGGCTAGATAATCTCTAAACAGACTGGAGAGGCAACTGCTATCAATTGATTTCCTTTCACTCATTAAAAAGCTTTCTGCTGAGCTGAAAAATAAGCAGTGAATTGATAAGTGTGAAATCAATTCCTTTTTACTCTTTGCAGGCCAAAGATAAATACGTGTAATAGACTTGGAAGTTACAGCATATGGCTAACTTTTGATCCTTGTACTCCCTGTACCGCTCTATATGTCACAGTTATCAATCAGAATTTGTCTGATTCACAGATCTATTTATCTTCCCTAAAAAAAATTAAGTTAAAATGTCACAATAGGGAACCCTGAGGAAGAACATCAATAAATGGTTAATTTGGTCACTACATTCATATAAATTGGTATTCCACTGGGAAATTTGTTGAGCTTAATATAGTGTATTTTTCATGGTACGTGTTTAAGAACTCTTCTAGGTATGTAGAAATAGATAATGTCTTTAGTATCAGACTTTTTCAGTTCTTTGTTTTTTCTCACATATACTTATCATTCAGGTGTATTATTATCTAACTTTACAGAATAACAGAAAATAACATAAAAGTATTAAATGAACTTAATTTAGCTGCACAAGCAGGCTACATAAAGGCCAAGGCAAGAATTTTTCTTTCCTCAAGCATTTACTGACACTTCCCCTGGGAGACATTATCTATCCATCAAGGGAGAGTTTGGTACTAGTTCCCAGTAATAGGGAAAATATTCCATCTATACAACACAGTTTTAAAACCTGTTCCTAAATAAACATTTTTATTGCTCTTTAGTTTGCAGTTACACTCTTAAAAAAAATTAAAATAATGACTCAATAAAATAAATTTAAATATAGATATTTTCTGGTTTCAGTCCATTCAAAATGATTTTGAAATTCTTAGTCTTGTTTCAACTCTTCTAGGAAAACCTGTTTCTCCTGAATGTAAAGCTACAGAAACAAATCTTATGCAGAAAGGGAATTCTAGCTACGAAAGGGCAGAGAAACACCCCAACAATCCTCTGGTCCCTTTCCTGCTTCCTTTTATTGATATCACTTCAACACTTTAAGAGATTCCACAGCTAAAATCAACACTGATTTTTAAAAGGTGCTATCTGGTTTCTTGATGAACTTTAGGTATTTCTGAGATTCAGATTTCTTCTTTTAAGACACAGCTAACTATGAAAGTGTTTATAAAGTCTTTCAAGGACTTGTGATTCTTGTGTGCCTACAGCAGTGAATTAAACACTCCACTGAGGTCCTTCCACATGGTGCAAGCCCTGTCTGTGCTACCAAACTCTTTCAGCCTCCAAGGGATGGGGAACTCCAGGGTCTGCTCTCTGGACAATGTTAATGTCCAGTCATGACTTTTTTTTGGGATATGTAGTTTGTAAAACCCTAAATTTAGCTTTGACTTTCAGAAACTCAGCACATTCTCCCATTGATATATAATGTACTTAATTATTTTTCAAGCTAGAATTCTCTTATCAACCCTGAATATTACTCTTAAAACTATTATGCAGCTAGTAGTACATGTTAATGATAAGCTAAGAATTGTAGGGAGTGTCTGTAATTTTATGTTAAGTAAATAAGGCCCTTAAATTTCTATTTAAAAAGATTCTTAGTATTACAAAAAGTCCAAACAGCCAACAGAAGACTTTGGATGACAGCTACCAGGTGATTACTAGATTATATTAATATCTGATAGAAGTGAAAATACGTAATATGATATTTTGTCTTGTTCTATAATGCAAAACATAAGGAAAAAAAAAAGTGAAAGAAAATTAAAGTACAAGCTACACAAAGTTCTAAAATGTCTCATGTTTTAAAATTGCCTTTCATGAAAAACCACTGGAGAACCTGCTTCTGAATGATGTTTGTCTTTCTGAAGGACATTATATCCCTTATTAAAAAGACATAAAATTGTGGGCCACAGACACTACTCTTCTTTCTAAAATACATTGCAGATAATGATAAACTAATTCTTGAAGTCCTGACAACTTATTTTCTGAGTCTAAAATTGATTTGTGTTCCTTGTTCATTGATTTTATGACAGAGGTGAGAAATATATCTGGGATGCATTGATATTTAATGATTTGAAGGAAAATATATCTTTTGAATGCAAACCTCAGGTTTTATATTGTCTACCTTGTTGCTCCAAGGGGTTTTTGCTACTTTGCTTTAGAAAAAAAAAATACTTTTAACTTGAGTTCTAAGTTGTATTTTTGAAAAGTAGAAATGCAACATACAGAAATCCATCAGGGAAACACTTAATAAATTCAAGCTGTCTCAGCAAGCCAGAGAGAAAATGGTACTTTTACAACTGGATTTACAGAAATCTGCCTTGTTTATAGACTCGTTTTACTCATTTTTACATATAAAGCCAATGTCAACTTGTTTATCTTTCCTCTTTTGCCTTGGAGAAGATGTTACCAAGGCTTTCCACAGGAACCCACTTTAGGGTGATGCAGAGCAGCCATAGCTCAGGATAAGCACTGTGCCCAAAGTACCTTCCTCCTGCTTTATGTATTTATTTTCACAACACACTAATCAGGAAATATTGTACTGTTCTACCTTTCTGATGCAAAAGTCAGTCAAAGGTCCAATAAAAAACTTTGGGATATATACTAAGTAGAACAGGGGTGACTGAAATTTGTTTTTCTTTTCTTCCAAGAGGGGAAGAAATGAGACAGTTTATGCAATTGGTTTTGAAGTTCCTCTGGAGTCTGGAACCACATTTCTAAAGACACCTGGAGCAGCCTTTAATCAAGAAGCCACGAAGATCAGTTTAACAAACTGAGACTACTGAGCCAGGATCAAGTCAACATGGATTTGTTTCATGACAGAATATTCCCTATTCAGAGACCAGTACCCCTCCAACCTGTATAAGAACCTTTCCTGCAAGCCCTTAAGTCTGGCTTAAGAATCTCACCAGGACAGGAGCTACTTGCAGGAACACCATCAACTGTGACTTCAGCCCACACAGAAAGGATTCAATGCACAAATATCTTTCAAGAAAAGGGTAATATTAAAAGATGTACATGATTATCTTCATTGTAAGAATGAAATAGCTACGAGGGACCATATGCTGCATTACATTGTGAGAAGGGCTCTTCAGGTATCTCCTGACCAGCTGCAGTGAGCAGGCTCATGCTCCTTCTGGGTCATGCTCAGTAGAAATGATTTAGTCCTGTATGAACAGAATGAGTACCTTGGACAGGGAAAAGGGCACTTACTATGTGTCTTTCAGCTGTCAGAAACACTATACAGGAGTTATAAAGATACCAGTTTGCTGCCCTGAAAATTAAAACCTTCTGATAATGTTTTCATAGTTCTAGTTACTTTCCCATGAAAGTTCCATAAACATAAGTTGTTTATCATATTCTTTCTAAGAAAAGTCTTTTGATGGACATTTTTCATGAACAGTGTGCTTGGGAAGGTGGTAACTTAATTTTCCATTCCCTGGTCATTGTTGAGAATCTATAAATACTGGAGTCAGAGAGCAAAGGTTGGGCTTTTCTATCCTGACACTGGGAGGTGTTCATGTGAATCATTTCATGTCCTTTAGTGATACCAGTTCATGTTATTGCTCACATTTTCCTTAGCATACACATTATAAAGAAAACAAAATATATTTCTGTCACCCAGGGATCTCCTGGACAATTTTTTGGTTAATCTGTTTCCCACCTCACTATTGCTTTCCCAGAAAGAAGAAACTATGTTCTAATACATATATTGTCAAATAGTTGCATACAATGTAAAAGCACTAAGGTACAGACACTCAAGCATGTTGTTTCCCAGTTAAAGAGTGAATTACTGAGAAAAGATATCATGCCCCTTCCCTACAATATTTCCCCTATATTCAGCATGACCCCCTATATTCGGGTCATGGATTTTAGTGCTAAAAGTAGCATTTATTATGAAAGTGGTTTTTTTTTAATCTATTATTTTTTCCAGTTAATTTCTGACATATATTGTGAAAAGAAGTCTGTCAAGCTGACTTAATATTACATGAAAGAACAATAAAGTGGTTTGTTTGTTCATTTTCCTTATGGGGGTTTTTTGATCAATAAGTCTTCCTTAAAACATATTGAGTACAATCAAAAACAGGAGAATAAATATTTAGTCAACTAACAATTTTTCCTTTATTTTTGTTGTTTTGAAATTTTTGTCAGGGAGAAATACATGTGGGGGAAAAAAAATGTACTGGCTTTATAATTCTGCTCTTAGCAAGTCTCAGGCAGCTGAGAAAACTCCCTCAACTACTAAGTTGCAAACTGCAGAGCTGCAGGTCCCACATTAGAAATCACAGCCTATGCAGCAAGTGAAGGAAGTAGTTGATTCCCAAGCTAAAAAACTGATATTGTTGTGCTTGTTCCTTGTGGCTCAGTTCCTCTTCGACTGAAGTCAAAACTGAAATATCCATTGGCTTCAGTTGAGCTGGATCAAATGGAACTGCATGTGTTAATATAAATGCAAAATAGGGCTAATACAGAAAAGGGTTGCATGAACACAAGGAAGGGAAAACACAAAGAAGACTGCTGAATGAGCCCTGAAAAGGTAAAACTTTGGTAACTTTATCAGCAGGTCTGAACAATCTGAAATATTCAAGAATGCTGTGCTGCAAAAGAGCAACAAAATTATTGTGGTGCTTTGGTTATGGTAAGAGCTTCTGATAATGGTTTTAACTTTTGTTTTTTAACATTAAACTTTTCAGAGAAAAAGGGAAAAAAATTCAGGTACCCAGCAAAGGCAGCTAACCAGCACAGTAGTCTGCATAACTGCTGTTTTAGATATCACTTTAATACACAGTCTCTGACAAGTTTTATACGTATTAGTTCCTGGCATCAGAAAAGTAAAGATAATTGTTATCTTTAAAACTGACTCTTTTTAAAGTCTAAGCCCAGAACTTTACATTTAGCTGTGCAGCCAGTGGAAGAAATAGATGTAACATAAACAAGTAGGGAGGTAGTTTTATACACGTTTTGTCTAAAATCCCATTTTATATAAGAACACCTCACGAAGTTCTTAGTTCCTGCCTCCAACAACAGACAGTGATCAATACCCATTGAAGCACATCTCTGGGCAAAGGAATAATGCTCCCTCCTCAATGTGTTTTGCATATGTTCAACAATTACCAGGTCATGGATTTCCACTGCTAAAAGTAGTGCTTGGTATGGAAGAGCACTTTTTCTTCCCTGAATTCTTCCAGTCAATTTTTAACATGGTGTCTTGTGGTAATGAGTCCTCCAAGCTGATTAAATGTTACATGAAAGAAGAACAAGGTGACTTGTTCATGGAAGTGTTATTGTTATTTTTCTCTTGTAAATATTACTGAATGTTTTCTGTTCTTGAAGAAAATCTAGTGAGCAACCTCTCCAAACTCAGTTTCTCTGTTACAGCCATATTTTCTAAATCTCTGTCCTTTCTACCTTTAACTGTCTCTCTCAAGGGCTGACTAGTCCTAAATTACTAAAGCAGTCTGTCTTTCTATTCAGTCACACTCACTGTTTTTCTCCATTTTCCAGCTCCACTATAGACTTTAGAGATGATAGGACTAGAACCAACTTCAGACAGCATTCAAAATTTTAGCACACTAGAGATTTTTTATATCTGCATATCAATGTTATTTGCCTTATGTTAGATTCCTTTCCTAATAACACCTAACATTTGATTTGCCTTTTACTTGACTGTTACTGAGCTCCAAAATGACATTTTCATAGAACTATCAATCATAATTCCAAAATCTCATTTGCTCATTTCCATGTGATAATAGTCAGCTAGGAATCCATCATTACATATGTAAAGTTGGAATTGTTTATTTCCCATGTGCATCACTTCATATTTATCTAGATTGCATTTCATCTGCTGTTTTACTGCAGTTACTTTGCATGGTAATATCTTTCTTCCCTTCATCATAGTCAGCCTTTGCTCCTATTACCTTGAAAAGCTTGATGTCATCAGTAAATTCTGTCTGTTCAAATGCCCCCACTTTTTCAGTACTAATGAAAATGTTGAATAACCCAGACAGGTATGACTCTGCTGGCAACCTCCCTCCTCTCTCAAGAGAAAGCTTTTATTTTTGTCTTCTCATTCCTGACTGGCTTGACTCTGCCTGGAGACTACAGTTCTACTACCATTCTTTATTTTTCATCCTTTTCCTTACCCCTGTTTCCATTCTTTTGTTAAAATTGCTTCATCATCATCTATAATGTTCTACCCTGGCATCCAGATGCCTTCTACAACAAAACCAGCAGCTAAAACTGGTAACTTCTGGATAGGAGGGCTGGCACTGCTCACACAGGGATATGTAACAAACCTAACCCTTATTGTGTGCATTTTCTGATAACTCTTATGGGGGTAAACAACAAAAAAACCCACACATCAATCCCCAAAATATTTTATAACCATCAAATACAAATGAAATCTCGCTGTCAGAAGTAATGACTGCTGAAAGCTGCCATACATCACCATGCTAAAGGATTGTGGTAATTCCTCAGTGAAGAACCACGTATTGTGCCACTTATTTTTCCTCTTTTAGTGCCTTCCCAAATTTCTTTAGAAGAGTTACACTCATTGTGAATCATATTTCATCTGTATGCCTTTAGAATGTGAGCAATAATGAAAATCCAGTTTCAATATCTGGCTATTAAAACCAGTTTGAATCATTCTACAGCAGTTTTCAAGAGTATGTAAATGCTTATATATAATATGACTGACCCTTTCATTATAATACATTGACAATATTAATCTACCACAAAATAGATTTCCCTCTCTTTGGCTTTTATTTGGATAGCCATGAGACTTTCAAATTATATAAATTTACAATGAGTACTGGGATAAAAATGGAGATTCTTCTTTTATATTTCCCTGCTAAGCTGATTCTAACATCAAAATGAAGGCACCTGGAGCTTCACAGCTAATAATTTCAAACCTTCAAGCAAAGGCAGGGGTAGTAAGGAAGGTTCACTTTGTTGCAAAATAATCAATTTAATTAGCTTATATGTACTGCAGGTATTAAAATGCTTAATGTGAAGATGTAAAGATCTATACTGCTAGTCCCATCTTCATGCTTTTCTTGTTTTGTCTGCCTATCCTTCTCTCTTGCAAGAAGAATCAGAAGAAAGACTACATTTTATCTGCAGTGTTATTGCCTTTTTTACCTCTGAGATCAGTAAAGGTCTAGACTTGTACAATCTACCCTACTGTCCACATACCTCAACTCTCACAGTAGCACAAGACATACCCTACACTGACATAAATAAAGTATGGCTAGGGTGACACATACCTTCCTTGTTCAGTGACTAACAAAACAACAAACACAGAAAAGAAAGGAAAGAAAGGAAAGAAAGGAAAGAAAGGAAAGAAAGGAAGAAAAGGAAGAAAAGGAAGAAAAGGAAGAAAAGGAAGAAAAGGAAGAAAAGGAAGAAAAGGAAGAAAAGGAAGAAAAGGAAGAAAAGGAAGAAAAGGAAGAAAAGGAAGAAAAGGAAGAAAAGGAAGAAAAGGAAGAAAAGGAAGAAAAGGAAGAAAAGGAAGAAAAGGAAGAAAAGGAAGAAAAGGAAGAAAAGGAAGAAAAGGAAGAAAAGGAAGAAAAGGAAGAAAAGGAAGAAAAGGAAGAAAAGGAAGAAAAGGAAGAAAAGGAAGAAAAGGAAGAAAGAAAGAAAGAAAGAAAGAAAGAAAGAAAGAAAGAAAGAAAGAAAGAAAGAAAGAAAGAAAGAAAGAAAGAAAGAAAGAAAGAAAGAAAGAAAGAAAGAAAGAAAGAAAGAAAGAAAGAAAGAAAGAAAGAAAGAAAGAAAGAAAGAAAGAAAGAAAGAAAGAAAGAAACCACACAACCAAAAATCACCACCACCAAAAAACCCTCAAAAATTTAACAAAAAACAAACAGAAAACCCCTAAAACAACCTGTAAACCCCACTTCCATATGAAAGTGAGAATACTATTTTTCAGAAACGTAATAGATACTTCCAAAATTCATTGAATCCATTGCTTTTTTTCCACTGCATTGAGCACTTGAGGTTTTTGTTATCATAGGCATTTCTGTGCATGTATGAGAAGGCTTTGAATGTCATTTGTGAAAGACTTTCTATAATGTTTTCCTTATTCCACTATTAGAGTCTCCTTTGCTTGGTATTCAAACTTCATTAAAACCAGAAAACACTGAACTAACTTGCCTTTGACAGTTCATTTAAAATAATCTAGTATGACATCTTATATCACATCTCACACTTGTAGAGAAAACCACAAATTATGCATCCCAGCAATTTTATGAATTTTCCCGGGTGATTTATCCACACCGGTAATTTTGTACACCTGAATGCATCCTCAAAAGAATATGCAAAACCATTTCAGCTTTTCAGTACTTTTCTTGGTAACCTTTTAAACAGATTTTGCTAACACTCATTCCTTGCTCCCTAAATACACAGGCATAAAGCTGAAGTCTGAATCACTACATACACTGAGTACAGATAGCACAGATATTAAACACAGATATTCATATGGAGTTTCAATCTCTTCTCTGACCATAAACTCTCACAGGAAGTAGAACCAGTAGCAACATAATACATATTAAACATAGCTACATAGAATCTTAAATAATTAAAGATTAACTTTTTGAAAAGTTAGAACAATTAAATTTGCAACGTGGCATACGAACGCATGACATGGCAGAAAAGAAATTTCCTTTTCAAATCACAGACACAACCTCAATCCTGTGAGTGAGTACAATTCATCTTTCACTTGAAATCTCCTTTAAAGTCTAGAATTAAAAGGAATAGATGAAAGAGCCTATCCCATCAACCTTTTCCCACCCTGTACATTAGATGGGCCACAGTAGGTAAACGGAAAGAGGTAGTATTTCACCCAATTAATTTCACAGCATGAATATTAGAAAGTAGGTCATAGTAGAGGAGTAGTAATTCTGCATTCTCTTAATTTTAATGAAAAAATAACAAGAATTGTCATAGTTCAGTACTTTTCAATATGACCAGCATCTAAGCATATTGCACATGTCTTTCATTAAATAAATGGGTTAATTGCTAACAAAGTATCATCATCTTTCTGCTGTGTGACAGCCTCACATTGGAAAGACTGTGTGACCACTAAGTATATGTTGGCAAGCCATGTTAGAAGCTTCTGTTAAAATATTATAAAGAATTATCAGTAAAGGTAATTTGATTCAGTTGATTCTTCTTGTTACTGTAAAAGTTACAGTACATTTTTTCTGACATTACTGGCAAACCTACATTACTCATGCTGGTGCACTCAAAAAGTCAGGATCCATTAAAAAGGAGGGAAGCACTTTTCAGTGCTGGGAAAACAAAAATAACAGTCCCAAAACTGAAAAGAAAGAGGTTTGGACTGGATACAAGAAAATGCTTTCCCCCATGAAGACAGTCAAACTTTGGAGATGGTTTTTCAGACAAGTTGTACAAACCGAGTCTGGACATTCCCAAGAAGGGACTGGAGGTCTTGTCAGACCTGGTGGCTGACCCTGTTTTGAACAGTGACCTCCCAAGGCTGTTCCAGCCTGAACTATTCCACATTCCTGTGACTGTCCCCTCTGTCTACAAGCTGGTGATGTCATCAGGCTCCCCTAATTTCGGGAATCAGGACTTGACAACCGAAATTGTAGAGGCATTGTCAAGACAGGTTCCAGGTATAAATACACATTGATGCCACAAGCCCATACCTCCCTGCCCACCCATCTCTGCCTTCTCTCACTCTGTATTATAACAAGCTGCAACAGGTCCTGGTGGCCATATTCAGTGGTCTTTTGGGATGAAGGCTGAATGTCTTCCTCAGTGTTTGCTGATTGACTCCCATCTCTGGACAGGAGCAGTGGAGGAGGTTTGGTTCTCTCTCAGGTCAGCTTGTCCTGCTTAAAACCACCCATCTGGTCCTGCCTGGTTTCTGGAGCCACAGGTTTCTGCTTTGCTGGGTTTTTGCAATACCTAGGTCTTGCTTTGCTGAGTTTTCACAATATATCTTAATGTTTTGGTTTTTTTCCTGGCAGCTAAGTACCTATATGGTCTGTTGCAAACTGTTTCTGTATGTGTTTTCTTTCCCCTCCACCTGTTTAAGCATATTATAGGCTTCTAAAATTCTGAATTTTTATAGCCATATACGTCCCACATCACACACTCCTGGAGCATAATTTTGGTTCCTTAGCAAAAACGACCCAGCTCCTGGGTGCCCCAAAGTGCTGGCCCACACATATGTATGTGTGAACACAAACACACACACTCTCTGCTTTAATGATGCCTGATGCAACCAGAATTTCCTCAAAAGCCCGGTGGCACTGAGTACCATGTTCTGATTCATGCTACAGTATTAAAGTACCTAGGATTTAATTTGAACAGAAGAACTGTCTATGAATGTCTTGTCACTTGACTGAGTTTGAATATCTTCTGGAGTGGGGGGGAAATTTAAATATTAATATGAATAATGCATTAATGCATTTCAGAAAGAGATTTCCTTTCATATGGTGACTTCACACTGATCTGGTGGACTGAAAGAATACAAGGATAAGAGTTTTAAGCTGTATGATGGAAAGTTTTAAACTATGCCAAATCTCCTCCACCTTTAGCCAAAGTAATTAGGTAGCTTAGTCTGCAGACTGGAACCGGTTGCTTGACTGTGAAAAATGTGTGGCAGGGTAGTATTAATTAACAGGAATCTTGATGGAACATATTCTGCATTGGCAGATTGGCAATAAAATATATTTTTAAAAACTATATAGAATATGTACTAGTGACAATTTCAGAAATACATATATAAAAGTAATTGATGGGCTGTTCTCACATTTCTGCATCACACTTTTTCATATCCAAGTCTTTCCTGCTTTTGGTTTGTGTGATCAAAATTACTTTGTTGCTACCTGGCACTTCACTGCTACCATCTCTGAATCTTTATTTTTATACCTTTCCACTGCATTGTGTTTCCTCTCAGATAAAAGACCCTTCTTTGTTGTTTCCCCACCTTTCTTTATCCATCACTGCATTTACAAGGAGACAAAGCACTTTCTCTGTTAATACAATTACAATTATATCTGCCAGCTCCCCAGTCTGATTTAGTTTGACTACTGTGTTATATAAAAACAAAAAGTGTTCATCCCATAGTCTAGTATATTTTAGAGTGAGCTCTGTACTGAGGTTTCCTCCTGACTTCAGAGCCTATCAGGAAATTTCAGCTTACAAAGTTGTGGTTTATATGGAAATCTCAGGAAAACTCTCAAACACAACTTCTTGAGAACATCCTCCTGAGTAATGCTGTAAAATCTGAGCTATCCTGGAAGTCAATCTTGGTATAAGCTTATGGAAACTTGGCTGGGGAAAAAAGAATCTCACATTTAATGAAGCTTTTCATTTCAGACAGTGGGTTTCAGCATTCAGTGCTGTGTAATCTAAGAGCTCATGCAGGATTCTTATTTTACTCATTTTCTAATCCACAAATCTTCCTCAATACTGAATCTATTCCTTAAAAAATATAGCCAGGTGAAGGCTAAGAGAATATTTATTTGACATATAGAACAGATTAAAACACATTAGCTTGTTTTTGAATTTTCAACAGTTACTTTCCACATTGCAGATTTTCAGAAGATAAACTCAACATGAAATTATTTTAATTCCAACATAATCCAACCTCTAGATATGGAAAATACTACAGGACATCTATCACCTTGTGATTCTGTCAGTGCCCTGAGAAGAGTGGCTCAGAGTACCAGAGAATCTGCATCTCTGAACAGTGCCCTTGATCAACTAATTTTGTATTAAATCTGAGACCTCTAGTAAGAAGTGATGCATACTTTTCTCTGTGCTTTCTGTTGAAAGTGATTTTTATGTGATGAAAAAGGACAATTTTTAGTATAGTCAACATGAGATTTTTCTATTCCTATATCTTTTTTTAATTGTTTAAGTACTATTTAGTCTAGTCAAAGAGCTTCTCAAAGAACTAAATATGTATAAACAAAAAAGGATCATAAAGGTAGCATCACTACATGTGAAAGAAAAATCACAACATAAAAAAATAATTGTTTCAAAATTATATCTGACTTTCTTGCAACCAAACATTTTATCCATTTGTTCTAAGTAATAAACCCTTGATTATGGGATAAGTTTCTCTATGCCAGACCCTGGCATGAAACTCATAGGTCTTCTTTTGCAGTGATAAAATATAGTAATATGCATTCATCATCTTACTTCTCCTTGAACTGGCTTTATGCTATGGCTGTGTAGTTTCAGCAGTAAACATTAACTCCCAGCTTTTAAAACTATTTTGAAAAAATGTCTCTATTCCTTATTACTGCACTACTTGAGACAGTACACAATTTATTATTCTGAATTCATATAAATTCAGATAAACTCACTAATAAAATAATTTTATTATTTTATAGGAAACCATTTAGAAGCACATTTCTTGTGCACTTACCTGAAAGCAAAGTAGTTGCTGAGCTACTGATGTGTTTTGATATAAAAGTATTAAAAAGACAGAGTGACTATAGTGACTTCTGAGAAGGACTCAGTGGCTGTCTGACACGTTTGAATTGCACTGAGTGCTAAAAATTCTCCCCAAGTGGCACAGGGGAGGTTAATTCATGTCACCAGACATGTCACCACACAGAGCTGAACCCTTTAGTCAAATGTTCTTTTTACTTTGCTTTTCTCTTGGAAAGTAAATGTATTATTCCTGGGGCTCCTTTCTCCTTTTCTTTTGCCTTTGGGCTACAGCTCTAATTCTCATGTTAGTTCTCGAGTTCTCAGGCTGCTCACTCTAAATTTTAACAGCTAGTTGAGCATGTGCCTCAAATATTGCTGTGAGGATACAACTTGTAGGGCTTCTGCCTTTTATTCTCTCTTCTCTCTGTTACTGCATTTCTTTAATTTTGCAGATGTGTTTAGTAAAAGCCTCTCAGCTATTTACCTGGCAACTTCCCTCACCCTTAACAAGTAATTTCCCAAATGCATGAATTTTCTCTGCTCATTGCCCTCTGAGTTCAGAGTAGGGCTCCACAGTAAAAGGAAACTGCTCTTCCTTTCAATGCATACTTTGTCAAAGACTTGGACACAGCAAGAGCAAAAACTCTTCTCTCTCAAAATTTACTCAGTTCATAATAAAAATTAGACATTATTTCATGGATTTTATGAAGCTGTAAAAATTCTTGCAAAGCTATTGCTGATAACTCAGCAAAAACAGTATTCAGTACCCCAAAAACGATATTCAAAACCCAAAAATATTAGAGAAATGTAGCACTTGAGAGACAAAAAAAAAGGCAGGATGTCTGTAGTGAAATCCATCCATCTCCTTTTCATTATCAGCATGTAAACTGGGATCACTGCTCCATTATTCACAGGAGAGTTTAAAATTTGATGGTTCACTTGTGCAATATAATTTTCAGAGACCAGTAAGTAATTTGGTGTTTCCTATCCTTAGGTAAGGATGCTCACTGCTGCAGTAAACAACTACACTGAATTATAGCCCTAACATGGAAATTACCTCTGAACCATGCCGGGGTAATGACTTCTGTATGTACAAATTAAAGAGGCTTTTAATAATAGAGAAATAAAATCTTTCATGCAGAAGTCTGGTAATAAACAGTATCAATAGCCCAGCAATAATAATATGTATATTTTTACTAAGCTTACAACATGGGATGATAACTACATCTATAATTCACAAAGTGTAAAAATGCAGGAGCAATAAAGCACTAACATCAACATGCTGAGTCATTAATCAGAAGATAAGTTCCATTTATGAATAGCAATTAATTGCAAAAAACCGTGATCTCTGTTGGTCCAACAATAATTCCAGGGTTAAGTCCCTGAGTATTTTTAGACTCCAAAGAACACCAAATATTTATAAAGACAGGTGTGGAAAACATTAAATTTCTACATTCCATTTCACTTGAGTGAGCCAATCTGGGGTTTATAAATATCACGGGCCTTTGATAATTCATGTAGGAAATCATGAGAAACTTTGAGAAGATCTAAACATTTTTAGGTGTGGTTTGGATTGTAGGAGAGATTAAAAAAGCATGATATAAAGAAATGAAACATTGTTGTAGAAGCAAAATATCTATATGAAAATTATGCAAATAATATCTGCATGTGCTATAAATTAGGGAATTGGGATGTGCCTATAAAGTTGGAATGTGAAGGTTTACTTTCATGCTTGTGAAATGAATAGATTGACATTTGAATTACAAGCAGCATGTAAGATGAAGTACTTCCTATGTATTCTTTCTCAATTTAAATTTAAATTAGTTCAATTAAACAGTTTTAAATTAGTTATGTTAGTTCTAATTATTATAAAACCCATTTTTCCATGCCTTGTTTGAAGTCATTCCCTGGAGCAAGTCTTGATATGACCAGGCATGCTGAAATCTACTTTTGTGTACACTCTTTCACAAATCTTAAAACATCAGTGTGATTAAAAAAACTGCAGCATAAAACAAAACTTAAATTACATTTGAAAATTAAATATTCTGATTATCTTTTTTAACTACCATGCAGAAAAAAATTCCATGAAATTATTAACTTGGCAAATGCATACATTCTAACAGGAAAGCTTGTTCCTTAGTTCTGCAGTGTTCTGTTCCCCTGTCCCATGCCAAGAATTTCACTGTTTTATTGTTATGGTATTTTGTAGAAGAAAAAGCCAAGCACCTTTCAAAATAGATTATTTCCACCTCAACATTATTTTACTGGCCTTTTAGAAAACTACGCTATCATACATGAGTTTATGGTGTTTATTTTATTTAAAAAGCAATTCTAAAGTGAAATTAAACATTTAGGAAAAGTCAGCAAACTAATTTTATGCAAAACATTAATTTATTTTTTTCCTTTCCTTCTCTAATTAAAGTGCACTCACATGATAGAATATCTCTTACAGTGCAAAGGCTGAAGATTGGTCACAATACCTAGCTGCAATGCTTCATTTTGTTATCTTCCATAAAACTGAACCCATTTTATTTAAGGCAAAGCCTGGTAATAAATTATTTTCTCTGATGGTTCCTATGTTCTTTTAAACTGCATTCTAGCACTTTTTTTTTTTTTTTTAATTCCTAGAAGAGGAGAAAAGTAGTCCCATGAAGAAATAGCTTGCAATTTAATATAAGACTCTTCACTACACACACATATTCTAGGACAAAAGTAGAATAAGGCAATTCAGAATTGTCCTCAGAGCCTGACACCTGGAGAAGCTCAGGGATCTGAAGAGTGGAAAGAATTGCTGTATCCTGTATTAGATCAAGTGATGTCAAGGCTCCTTCACAATGTTGTTAATGTTTCTTATATTAGCATACAGGTTTCCTGCCTCCATAGAAAATGAGAACACAGATTTTAGCCTGGAGAGTGTGGCTGGATTATTCCCTAAGAAATCTCATGGGTATCTATATAAGAAAAAAAGATTCAGTAAATTTGATCCAAAACTAGACACCTATATCATTTCTGTTTCCTTCTATAGCCAATGGTGAGACACAGGCAGCCAAGCAACAATTCAGCCCACTTTCACCTTGGCTGCAAGGGTGCCCTAATTCAGATGCCCCCACTTAACATAAGCTGGAATGAATTCAGGCCCTACCAAATTTATTTCCTTGAGCATTACACAGTTGATCTTTCGTCTCCTGAGTCTGGTTAACTTTCAGGCACCGTGCCCAGAGTTAAAGCTCCAGGCATAACTCTCTTTCCTCTTCAGAGATCCGAGATGCTCTCACCCAGCTGCTGAAGCTCGTGACTCACGATTCAGGCTTTTCAGCAGACTCACTCCAGAGTCCCTTCCAAGAGGATGCAAGGGTGCTGAGGACTTCACAAAGGTTTTCCTTTGTGAAATTGTCCTCATTTCTTAGAGTGTCAGTTCAAAAGATGCCATGGAAATACATCATTTGTTCCCACAGCCTTGCTTACTCTAATGAATCCCTAATATTTCCACTCTAGTGCTAGTGCTACAAGCCTTCTGCATAACTTGGAGCTGCTGCCAGAACAGGTTAAAAAATGTACTTTTCTTGTACCATCTTTAGCTCTCCTAACAGCTTGACAACGAAGCAGGTCTCACATTCAAAATCCAAATACTTCTATGCTACAACAAAATAAGCAGGTTGTACATCCTCAGACTGACCCCAGCTTCAGGCAAGAGCCAAGGGCCCTTTCCTACACTTTGGTTTTCCTGGGAAGAAAGCAGGAACACGCAGACTGCAGCACAGCCATATAGTACTTTTCCTTGACCCTTCATTTGGATAGTTATAGGACAAATAGGTGCGAGATACACAACTTCATATCCACTGTTCAGTCAGTTGTCAGAAGAGAAATAACAGACTCTGAGGATGGGATTTATCTGACCAAAGGTAAATCCCTAGTCTTTAGTTTAATTGAGGGAGAAATCAGAAAACTAGAGAGGATAACCCCAACAGTGCACCTAGAATGCCCCAACTCTACTCTGAATTGCCTCACTTTATTGGGTAGGATTTATGTAGAGCCTCAGGGATAAGTTCAGATGCAAGTACCCACACCATTACATGTCTCTCATGATGGTTAGACAGAGGAAGACCATCAAGTTCAGCACAGAGATGGAAAATCTGCATATTTGACGGGTCCAAGCAATTTATTGCAACCTTGCTCTGTGTTACAAAACACAATGAGGTTTCTTGGTTAAGGTGTTGATCAAATCTTCTTTTTTTTTTTATTTTTTAAAAAAATTGGGTATTTGTTAAGCTTGTAGATAAAAGTTACAATGCTGTTAGGCCACTGTTTTTGAGCAGTTACGTTCAGAGTTGTGCATACAGCAGTACTGAAGCTCAATTATTGGTAAACCCCTATTGATTTTTCCCTCCTAAAATCTGTAAAAAAATATTAATATATCCAAAACTATTAAACTGCAAGAGAATTTTCTGTTGTATTATTTTTAACATTTTCACAGTATACTGTACTCTCAAAGTATGTGAACTTCTTAATTTTCCCCATGCAAAATATTATTTCTTCCCTTACACAGAAATAGAAAGTATAAAGAAAGTTACCCATATTACCAAGAGTTTCCAACAGCACTGCACAGATAAGCTGAGACATGGAAGATCTCATTTTTAAAGAATATTTCACACCTTCACAAGCTTATTTTGTGGTGAAAAATGTGATTATACTTAATTCTAATAGCAAATGTTCAGACCTGCTGAAAAATGTGTTCATGGGAATCAAATTAGATAAGTCATGGAATGAGATGTGGACTATTAATGTCTGTGACTTGGCAATTTGTTTGAGGTCTACTGTGCAGCAGCACTTGGGAAACCTGTGGCAGACGCATGGATGGGCTCCAGTTTTGTGTGGCTGCACAGGAAACGAGACAGGCATGCTAAAATCAGCAGCTCTTTTTTATATTACCCTGACTGCAGTTTAGGAGCACTGTGGACTCAAAGATGGGGGAATATTGTAGAAAAATATACTGTTCCATAAGACATAAATCCAACAAAGCACAGTCTTCTCTCATCTTAAATTCTCCCAACATGATATTCCCAGCTCTTTATGAAATACCCTCTGAAATCCTTTTAGTGGGGACTCATTTCTGCTGCACTCTGTCCACATCCCTCTCTACAAAGCCCAATTCTCATGTGAATGTCTCATCCTTTCAAATTCTCTTTTCCTGTTACATCCAAAAAAATTGGTGAGTAGATTCCAAGACTAGTGAAGGATGGAGAATTTATGAAAATGAGACAAGAGTGGGAAAATTTATTAGCCTGCAAATGTACAGGACTATCAGAAAAGCTAAAACACACACAAAATATCAAAGTGCACAGTAATATGACCTGCAACAGGAGTTCTGATAGTATGGAAAGCAGATAGCATGGAATGCTAACTTGTGTCATACTGAACAGGACAATGACATGAAGTGAACAGGCTTTGATCACAGATGTACTCAAATGGCACAGCATATTCTATTTTCCTAAGCCTTTAATACAACCATGCTCTGACTTTTCTACATCGATTTCAACAGATTGGCTCTCCTACTCAGCACCTCCCTCCTGGAAATTTATTTAGCATCACCTTAAGAGCACAAAATACTGGGTAATCTTCCTGATCACTTCAGCAGTCCAACTCCTATTCTTCAGGAGCAATGTTTATAAGATTGGCAGGATTTTCTCTTTCTAATCTAAGAACACAAAGCCTTTTTTCAAATTCCACCAATATATCAAATACATCAGCTGCTGAACATGAGAATTCCTGGCATATAGAACTGGAGTGCATTTAAAGTAAATTTTTTTAGAACTGCCAAGAAGACATCAAGCAAGCCTCATGGCCATTTTTAAATTCTTTCTCCAAAGTGTTAAGGATTTATTAGGAAGGGTAAAAGAGTTCTTTTATCTGACCTTTTTTTGGAAAGCAAATAAACAAACAAACTAAAAGCCACACAAAACCAAACAACCTTGAGCCTCTTCTCCCACATTAAATAAACATGAATTTGGTTCACCTGTAACCATAGAAAGTTGTAATCTAAATTATTGAGCTAATCAAAGGATAGGTCTTAATAAGCGAGGCATCAATATGGTGGAGTTCATTACTTTATCATTAATGAAGACTGAAATAAACTTTCCAGGTGATGGAGAACTTTACTGTATGCTTGAAACTGAACAGGAAAAAAAAAATTTGAAACATATTTGCACCTGATAAAAATATCATGCTATTCCTGCATCTTTTAGCAGATTAAAAAATAAAAAATAAATATATCTGTATATAAATGTGAGCTAAAGCAACTAAAAGGAAATATATGCAAGGTAGGAATGAAGATTTCTGCAGTGAAAATGCAGCAAACCAGTCTTTTAGAGCTGGGAAATGAAACAGGGTGTACCTCTATGAGGCTGAATGGAGATATTCAAATAGGAGGCAAGACAAAGGCTTCAACTGAAGATGATTCAGACCCACTTAATTGCTCCCTTTCTGTCATCATTTGTCTGAATAAGGATTTTACTCTAGTTTTACTCTAGATCTTCCCTCAAATTCAAAAAACATGGGAAAATGTGCTTTTATGAATTTCAAACATATTATTATTGTAGCCATAGACACAACACATTATTTTAGTCCTTTTGTTTTTTAAAAAAGAGGGTAGGCTAGTTGCTTTATTCCTAGTTGTGTCAGTCTTTCTGAATTAGCCCAAAAGGCTGCTCTGCAAGTGGTGATCAAGGGATTTCAGTCATTTCTTACAATGTGACTGTAACACAGATTGATTGGAATTTATGCAGTAATAGAAAGGTTAAATATTTTGAACTAGAGCTCAGAGTCAGACTTGACACTGACTGAATAACTTCATAAGCTACTCCTGACCTCAGACCATCCTTCTCCTCACTGTACTAAGTTTCTTAGAGGATTCAGACTTTCCTGCTAAAGCACACACAACTTAAACCCTCTGCAAAGCCTTTCGAAGCCATGGGAGACAAAATCCCTTAATAATAGAATATTTATGGGGGGTAAAAAAATTCAGGAATCAGAAGCCAATTTCATTTACAGGCTTTATTATAACTTCTAAAATGTCTACAATAGCACAAAACACCAGAGCCCTGAAAAAAAAGCAGCACTATGAAATAAAGACACCAGACAGTGAAAGAACAGAGACTGTAATGTATAGTCAGGGTGCCAGACTAGCTTTAAATAAGCTCACTCAGTTTCCAGAAGTAATCTAGCCATGACAGCAGGGAGGTCAATTTGGGAAAGCTGTCTGGGTGCTGGAAAGAGCTGAACCTAAGCTAACATTTTGACCTCTCCATGTAGCAAGTACTTTCAAGGACAGAGAAATTTCATTAAAAAAAAAAAAAAGCTTCAAAGGGATGGAAAATAAACCAGGTAGGCAGTAATCATTGTCCTCTTCCCAGCTGTGTCATGCATTTTAGTTCAAATTCAGAATTGTCTGTATGTTTTGAAAATCTTTCATTAAATTCACACAGCGGTTGTGAGCAGTATGTCAGATTGCCATGACTGACTCATGAGACCAATCCAAATTACCTTCTTCATCCCAAGTCTTAAAGTTATCACCTAAGAATCTTTCACTACTGCAACAACTCCAACTTAAAACCAGAAGCCCTCTTTGAATGTTATTTCAGAAACAGGCCACCAGAGAGCTGAAATTTAAAACCAGATGTTACCTTCCTTGTGCAAGGTGGCTGAAGTAAACGTGACATCTGCAGGAAAGCAAATCACGGCTATTTCAGTCTGTAAATTGGAAACAAATTTAAAAATTGAAGGCTAAAACTCTGAATCAGCACAATGCCCAGTCCTGATTTCAGAGGTAGATAAAATCCAGCACATCAGCTCCCTCTCATGAGCAAAGATGCACTTAACAGAAGTGGCAAAAAGTGATAATAGAAACTGATGAGCAGAAGTGGTCATGGGCACCACATCCTTCAAAAACATGATGCTTCTTTATTTGTTTTACAGGTCAAACAAGCAAAGAGGTCTAAGTGTGCAGCAGATTTCTACAGTTAACCTGTCCCAGACATTTTAAGTAACATACACTCAAAGAAAATGCACTTACATATAAGTATCTTCAAAAAGCACAAGTGATCAGCTCTGAGCTAGGTCAGTGCCATGACCTGTAGTGAGTCCTAGTGAATATAACAAAGCTTATTTTCTGAAACTGTATTACACATGAACAGAACATGGACATTTTCATCTCTATTTTCAAGTGCCAGATGGATGCAAGAACTGGAAATTGTTTAATCTTACTTTGAGTACTGCATATGAGTGCAGTCCTGAAGGGCACAGCTGATCCATTTTGCAAATACAGAAAGGAAAAAGCAACCCTACAAGCATCCTTTTGTTGCTTACCATAAACCACCTTTTAATTTTCATATTTTCATATATTAAAAGTCTGACCTTGATGGTCACCAGCATGTCTAAATGAAGCAGGCTTAAAACCTCAGTCATTTACGATCAGATTTAAAAACCAAGTTCTAACTAACATAATGAAATTTTACCTTTAGGGTAATATTGGGCAGAGAATTAAAAAAGAAAAAACAAACAACCCAAACAAAAAAACCAAACACAAAGAAAAAACACACCCAAAATGCAATTAAAACCATGTCTAAACATGGGAACATAACAGCAAATGGCTAACCAGATGTGCTTCCCAGCACTTTTAAGGGTTATTTTATCTTTGTGGTAGCCTGCAACAATGCCTTGAGCAAAATACATTTATAAAGGATAGGTGTTTCTTTGTTTTTATGCAGCAATGGAAAGGGGACTGACTGGCTTAATAGTAGCTGTTACACAAAATAATAATAATAATAATAATAATAATAATAATAATAATAATAATAATAATAATAATAATAATAATAATAGAATACATAGAATATTTGATGATATTTTAACCATTCATATACAATAATTACTGCAAGGAAAAGGGTTTAATATGTATTAAAAATAGAAACTCTCCAAAAGTCACAGCACCTACAGCCTTATACTGCTAAATTACTCAGTTGACTCCTCTGAATATGGGCCACATACAAGTTTTCTTCTGGGTCAAAAATAATATTGGAGATTGTTAAACCTTTACTATTAGAGAAAAGTAAAGGAGTTTCATGAACAGTTATAAAATGCATTAAAAATGGTTGGAATGCAGAAGATGCAGCAATAGTTAGTTGTACAATGCTGTACTGATAATACCATCACAGTATAAACACTTGTATAAACTTGAAATAAAGTTATTGTCAATCTAAATCAACAGTTAGGGTTGAGAAATGAGCTTAAAATAAGACCTGCTTCTTTCACCAATGTGACTTTGATTTAAAATTCAGATTAGCTAAAAGGGAGTAATTTCCTGTTTCATTTATGCAAAAATAAGGTGGCAGACTGACAAAAGGATATTTTTTTTCTGCATATGCAGATACAGGTGCATATAAATCACCCTTTGTCAGGGCAGGAATTCTGCAAATATGTTCAACACATTAAAATATCTAATAAAGCATCTCTAGACACTCTATTTACAGCACTGAAAATAAATTAGCAAGTGCAGATATATCTGCTCTAACCCCTTGAGTAGTCATAAGTGAAAACACCCTTGTAAATTGTTACATTCTTTTACTGATATGACTGAAATTAGTTTTATAATTGATGTTAAAGACATGAAATTGCTTTGAAGCATTAACAGATTGATCATCTAAATAAATATTAGAATCAAGAGAGACTGTCATTTTGTGCTCTACTTTTCTAACTGAAAATTATTCTCAGGATAATTGAAAAATTATGTAAAGAAACATTTATTCTTGTTAATTTTAAGATGGGTAGAATAACTTATTGGGAAAATTCTATTTATATTATCTGCAAAGATAGAGCATTTATGCCAGTTTTTCCATTTGAAACACAATCTTTACAGAAGAATTTAAGCAAATGTATTATTCTTAGATTCTAGTGTGGAAATGCCTGTACAGTAACCTTGCTATCAAATTGGGACTGTCACAGAGCTATGTAAATTAGATAGGCTTTGCAACTTAAGTTTATAATGCATATGAATATTCATTATAAAGGTATGCAAAATCTGATTATGCCTTTTTCATAACTGGCATGTTTTTTGTCCCCAGGAGGCTAAAAGCTTCAGGAGAAACTGTTCATGATACACATAATCAATTTACCAAAAATTTTACCAATAAAATCTTCAGATTCTGGGCTACACATTTACAAAATCTTTAGCTGTGGCCAGCCAAGTCCATATAGAAAAACTGATTACGTCCTCATTATATATAATCAATCTTTTGATATCCCCATGATTGTGATTATTTTTTTTTTTTATCTTAAAATATATCTTAGAGGGAAGTCTTCCCAAATCCTGATTTTGAGATCAGCTTTGGTGAATGCTCTGTCAGTGCATCCAAAACAAGTAGAATATCAGCATATTTTGAGGAAAATCACAGGCATCAGCTTCTCAAGGGAAAAAAAAAAAAAGGAATAAATGTCTCTGAAATTACATCTTTGAATAGTAAGAGAAAAGAAAGACAAAAAGTCTTCCTTCTTACACACACAGAATCAGCTTAGAAAGGCACCCACCTACAGGCACAATGACAGCAGCTGTAGCATCTCACCTCTATCAGTCATAATCTAGAACAGTGCCACTTTCTATTAACCAAGCAATAGGGGAACTAAAATTACTTCTACTGGTCTACTCAAGTCACTCCGGTTGCTCCAGTGCATTTTGATGACTTAATTAGGAAGACAGTGCAGCACATGTGGTTTTCCAGCCAGGTTCATCACAAAGGCCACATCATCAAAGCACAAGAGTTGTGTCTTCTACAGCTAGATTAAAAATAGGGATTTCTTCATTAAGTGTCTTGCAGCTGACTGTGCCTCTTGGTTTGTCTCCATCTATTCAGACAATTAAATAAAGCGTCATGCTTTATTTATTTCTTTTTAAAGGCTAATAAAGAAGCCGTGAATTGAAGTACAGCTGGCAATCTTTTTATTTATTAAGACCTCAGTGTACACAGTGACAATCTCTGGAAGGCAAGGCACGTGCTGGGATTTTTTTTCTCCCTTTTTAATATAGGTCCTTTTTGTGCCACAACATTTCTCCTAATAGGAATTAGAAACCTTTGTCATCCTCTCAAGCAGGGAGAGGAATCAGAAAAAAACCAAAAAAACAACAAATCATAAAAAGCCCAAAACAATTAAAAAAAAAAGACAAAACTAAACCTACCATCCAACAGGGAAAACCTAAGTTCACACAAAAAAGAAAAGCCCCCAAATGTGAAATCTGAGTACACAAATCTGAATACTTTGAAAAAGAGGGGTAAAAATGACAAAACTGTAAAAATTAGCTGGCATATAATTGAGTCAAAACATTTAAAATTTGGTCACAATACTCCAAATTAATAAAAAAAGAGTGATTTGCTTTTACTTCTATCAGCAGGGATGGATGACTAAAAAAATTATACAATTGTTATGTAGGTATATTAACTGAAAATATTATGTGAGATTTGCTGCACGCTTTTCATTTCCTGATAACAAGAAATTATTATCTCTTGTGTTATTAAGTAATCTCATTTATGTGGCCACAATGGAAATTATTCATGGTAATCTCATACCATGGAAACACCATAATATTTCCTTGCCAACAAATATATTGTATCATGATGTAGTGGGATCTAGCATTAGTCCATGAATATTAGGACATGTTAAAAATATTCTACAAGGGAGGATAGCATATTGCTCTGCACGTCAAAGAAATGCTCCATGAGGCAAGATGACTTTGCAGTTTTAAGAGTTACTGACTGATAATTGTATGTCATGATGCATATTTACAAAGGCATATGCACATGCATACAAAAAAATCCATGGTGAAATGAGATGATGTCAGGTGGTAGCTCTTTCTGCAAGAGGTTTAAGGGTGTGCCTACGCACTTTGCAGCGATAGGAGAGAAGGAAGAGGCCAATGTGAACACAAACTTGGTGTTTATCAGACCAGAGACAGCAGTTTCTCTTAACTCCTTATCTTTCTTTTTATTCACTCAGCCTAAATAAAACCCTTTCTTTGGAGGGTCTAGCCAAAATGTGTGGGGTGTTTGATTTGGGTTTTAGTTTGGTTTGCTTTTTTCACTTCTGAACTGACAAAAATTTTCTGGCTGTTTCAAATTAATTGGATGTGTATGATAGAAGCACATCTTTCTACATGTTCCTTGACCCCAGGAAGGCCTAAACTGTCAATCTACTCTCCCTGAATTTGACCTTGACTTCCACAACCTACAAACTTGGTGGCACTTACAAGTGGAAGCAATGCATTAAATCATCACTCCTTGCTACACATCGCTTACAGATGCATTTGTCACTGTTACATTAAATTAGGATCACAAAAATGTAATTTATGGCCAAGAGTGACATTTCATAAAGCCTGTGAAAACAAAATTACCAGTGAACGTGCACCAAAACACAGTATTTCTTGCCACTCCAGTCTGTCAACAGAACAGATCCTCCATGATTATGCTCTCTACAGCAGAAGTTATGTGATGGAAAGTGAAGAGCATGACAGGATGGACCTGGGAGCCTGGTTGGTGAGCTGGATTTGAGCTGACACTGTGCCCTTGACCTAGGGAAGGCTACCAACATAGTGGGACACTTTAGTGGGAACACAGCCAGCAGGGCAAGGGTGATGGGCTCCCTCCTGTTGTCATTCATGAGAGCACATGGAAAGAAAAGAAAAGAAAGAGTACATCCAGTGCAGAGTAAATCCATGTGCCTTCCAACCTAAGGAGTTCCCTGATTCCATGAGTGTTCCTACATCTGAGCTATTCACTTCCATTCATATCTATATATGTATGTATTGAATAAAAAATAGATACATGTTATCTTCATTTGGGCTCAGATTCAAGGACAGAAATGGAAATTCCATGGAGTTTGAGGACATATTGTTAAAAATCTGACTCTTTTAAATCGTATCCTTCCTCTTTCAGAGTTAACATTACTCTGGGATTTTTAGCCCTGATAAAGCTGCACCTTCTCAGGTACAAAGTTTTTGTTTTGATATTTTTTGCTTCTGTCCTTTGCCTTATTTTCCCTGTGACCTAAAAATCAAGATTTGGAGGGCTTACTGGCTCATTTCACAATAGTTACCAACATCACTTTACTTTCAAATAATACAAATTTATAATAAAAACCACAATGTCCTGACACTTTTTTTTGTTTGTTTTAATATGAGCTTTGCTGTTGGATCGCTTGCTCAGAAAAGGTGAAAACTATCCTCAAGTACCTCCCAAATGAAAGACTTTAGATCCATTTCCACCATTCTTCAAGAAGTGCCAACATCACTTCATTTTCTTAGCTCAATGATTCTTCACTCTTCCCTTAGATCTTCATCATCAGATGCTTACATGAAATTCAAGAAATCAATTCTCTGACTCTCTGCCTATGCCAAAAGACAGCCAATAGATAAATTATGGGTTGCTTGAGTTTGGCTGAACATTCCCTTTTTTAAACACTATTTTCAGAAAAAGACCTACATAACCACAAAACTAGTTAAATTCTTCATCTGAGCAATTTGATACCTTGTTCAGTCATTGACAGATTTATTTTAAATATTTGATTGAAAATCCATTCAGGCACTTAAAAAGTACAGAAGAATGCCTGAATGCATGTTGCAAGACTCTGGTTTTCTTTATGAAGCAGCAAATTAAGATCTTCCAGTGCTAGGAAACATTTTTTCAATATACCTTCACAAGTTTCAGAGAAACTAGAAGAATGTGGAATTTCTTGTCAAAATGTATCAATCAGACATATAAATCCTAAGTACCATATTCTGAGAGCAAGTTCAGTAATGTTACAAGTAGGTCAAAAATAAAAATCTTGTGTTCTCTAGCCAGATGACAAAGTTTTGAGAACTAAAAAGTTAATTGTGATTAAAAAAAAAAATAAAAATTATACCAAACAATTATGATTGACTTGACAAAAGACCTAGTGAAAGAATATTCAGATTCCAGAACAATTGTCTCTTTTTCACTGCCTCTAAGATTCTATAATAAGCAATCTGAATTTATGGGAGTTTCATAATGAACAACTGTTTCCTGTTAAAAACAGGCAAACAAGTTAGGATGGTGAATTTATTTCCTGTAGTGTTTCAGTAATAAGACAGGAAGTATTAGGGAAAAGGAAATTTAAAATATTACTTTCTGCCCCAGGAAAAGTCAAATCCTGATCTGATCTTTTTCAGTTAGCTTCTATGACTGCCAAAGAGAGTTGTTTATGTTTTTTACGCTTACTCCCATGAATAATTTCTCAAATTTATGTTTCATAATGTGTGTTTTATGTCTTTTATGTTATTTTATATATCTGCATCTCTTGAAACCCATTTTCTGGAGAACTAATGCACAGTAATTGTAAATCACAGAGTTCTAGAAACTCTGTCAAAAATTTCTCAAAAACCTGGGTTCAAAAGAGGTATTTTTCTAATCTTCCTTTCCTAAGAACTACAGAGAATTCTGTTGCAAAAATCTATTATAATCTATCAGGAGCATGAAAAATTTCTCTTTGTTTGTTTTCAGCATTGCTGACAAATTTGTCATGTTTTTACAGGTCTTTCTTTGTGCAGGTATCTCTGTGAAGCTCAAGGATTAATGACACACAAAACAAGTGGCATCTGCTCCAGTTCCAATGGAGAGATCTTCCACAGCACACACTGTTAAAGAATCAGGTTCCAAACCCAGGCAAATTCAGCCAGAATGCTCCTGTCATCTTTATCACCAGCCCAAAATTTGGTAAGCTTGCAGTTATTGATGTTGAAAAGAAAAATCAGTTTAAATTATTAACATCTTTTGCTGTATGTCAGATGTATAGTTTTTTTGTTCCTAGACTTTTTTGGCAGTCTAGGAACTGGTAACTTTAAAATAACTGAAAACACAGAACTCAACACATGCATCTAAATATAATTTAGCATTAGTTTATGCCGTGTTTTCTTAGATCAGTGCACTTTAAAATCAGCTATCAAGTTTTCCAGCTTTTAAATATGCAGAGCAACTGGCAAGGAAAAAAAAAATCACATCTTTCCCAGATAGTGTTCAATCCCTGATTAAATAAAGATGTGCCAAGGCAGAGATACTTTATGCCTCAGGAGACAGCCATAGTGGAATTGTGAGTGTATTTTATATGTGAATTAGAGGTAAGATGTAATGACATGAGATGAAAGGCTCAGCCATGGTTTTAATAAAGGGGGGAGACAGTGCTTCCCTGTGGACCCCATATGCAAAAGAGTGAGACTCAAGGAGAATATATGAAAAGATTCAGCAAAAAACTACAACAAATGTTTCAACATTAGAAGGCTACTATTAAAATTCATCACATTTTACTGAAGCTGAGAATTCCAGATCTGAGGGTGAGCTCTAACGCATTTCTGATAACTTTAATTTCATATGACCAACTATGTCGTCAGTAAGGACGGAATAATTTCAATTTTTAGGTAAGACAGAATTGGAGAGTTTGAAACCAGAACATTTCATTTTTTAAAATGTTTCTAATATAATCTAAAAATAATTCCATTTAATTTGTTATTTTAAGAACATATTTTTAATTGCAATAAAATTTCACAATTTAGTAGAACTATGTTGGCAGACATTTTAGCTGCTTAGTGCTTTTAGCAATCCTCAGGAAAAGCTATAACCCATTTCTCTATTGATTTTTTAAATTATTTTTTTTATGGCTACAACCGATTTCTAAAGAACCAGTATTTCATTTTCTCTCAATAAATTAAGGAAAAAATTGAGATTTTTCACAGTTCTCTCTCTTTCTGTACATTGAAAAAAAAGAAATAAAATTAAGAGAGAGACATGCCTTTGTAAGGAATAGACATGAAAAGAGCAAAATGAATGGGATGAACTGCTTAAAGGAAAAAAAATAATCCTGCTTTATTTGATCTTTTGTGATAATCACACTCCTGGCACCCTGCCAGCAAGGCTCAGCATGCTGATGTCTGGCCAAGTACAGTAATCTCTTGGTTCAAGTCTGAGGTCTGTGATGAAAATTACAAAGCAGGGACAAAAATCAAAATGCCACCTGTGATTTTATTCTGAAGCTAATTTGATGGAAAAAGGAATACAATGAAAACAGTCTTTTTAGTAAAGACTACAAACCTATGACTAAATTGAAACCAATGCAAGTGGATGGAGGTAGCGATCATGCAAATACATTTGGATCTGCAGGCATTCCTTTTAAAATGAGCAGTAGATGTCTTTGTGACAGGTAAATTGCTTTGAGATTATGTTTGAAGTCCGAGGTCAAACTTTTAAAATGATAATTTTAACTTACATCTTTCTTTATTCTGGAGTCTTTCTTAATTTGAAAACAACAAAACCAGGAAATAAAAAAAAAAAACCAACCCCAAAACCAATTTATTTCCTTATTTTATTTTCTGTGAACCACCATTCAATACAGGTGAACAAATCCTTGAGGAAATCTTTTTCCTTTTTTTTTTTTTCCATTGAGTAGTCTATATTTGAGCTAGCTGTCCAGAGATATGGGGAAGAGAATTACATAGCCACAAAATTCTACATTCACAATGTATTCAAATCAGAAATTCAGACAGTAAAGTCTTCTTAATTATTATTCAGATTGAAAGCAGAAAAAGCAACCAGTAAAACCAGCATGATCCTTTTCTTTCTATATAGTTATTGTGTTTTCCTGAAAGGTTGTACATCATTAGTGGAACTGATCAAAATTTGTTTAGATTTTTCTTTATAAATATTGAATTTTTTTTCAGAATTACTTGGAAGCTGGTTTTAGAGATTTGTTCTTAAACAAGAACCCAATGCAACAAAACATTTTGTTTTCTTTGTGTTACTAGAACAAAAATCCAGTATTTGCTGAAGTGCTACAGGTTCCCATCGCCTTCTTTATAAAATTAGGACAGTATCTTGCCATTTTTATCCACACTACTCCTCTCTGCACTGGTAAGAATTACCATATGTAAGCACCAGGACAATCCCTGATCTCTGGGCCTCACTGAAACACTGCATTCCAGCATACCCCAGTTGCTATTTTGCTCTTTCTTCAGGAAGGTTCTCTATAGATTTCCAATTCTCTTTGATATTCAAGTCTGTTTCCTCACTCTATATCTTCCCCCCACCGACTGTGCTAATCAAAGGAATGCTTTAATAGCCACCTTAACCTCCTCTCATATTTTTACACCACTCCTTTTCTATATTTTCTTTTGAAGTTAAAAAAAACCCCAATCATTGCAGCACAGACAATACAATTAAATTACCAAATTCTGCCTGTTACTCATGCAGATACACTCACAAATTTCTCAGCTCCACACATACACACGTTTTAACACCCAGAGAGAACTTCAGGTATATTCATGCACACCCTCACATGGACAGCAAAAAAAACCATGAACATTTATGTTTAAATAAAAGGTACCTACCTGGAATGAGCTGACCCAGTAACTGATGGCATCTGGAAAGGCTGAATACAGCTACCACAGCCAGAAAAGGATAATGTTTCCATTTCATGATGTGTCCCTGCTTGCATTACACCAGCTCGGCTGCGCTATCGTCAATGTCACCTGCAATACACCATGGAAATAAGGACAGAGGAATTAATGGTAAATTGAGGTGCTTCCAAATATTTTTGTCTAGAGTAATTCTATGAAGAATGCTGGTTTCAATATAGCTTTAGCTATTAAAACAGTGTTAAATTATCTAACAGTTAGGCAGCTGAAAACCACAACCAGAATATTAGCTATCCTTGCAGAGAAGACAACCACAAACCAGATGTTTTAAAGGGAGACATGAGGATCCCCATAGAGCACATATGTGTTTTAAAGAGCTGCATGTTGTTTGGTTAAGTTATTAAAGAAATTGCCCACTTCAACAAGATAATTAAGTAAATGTTTAATCCATCTCAGTGCAAGGAAATACTTAAGCCCTTATGTAAGTTGAAAACACTGCTAAGGTTATTCAACTTATTATGAAAGCAGGGTAAAAACTTCACTTTAGTCCTCTTATGAAATTATGTTTAGCTAAAGGAGGATTACAGATAATTTTACCCAGTAATAACTTAAACAGTTAAGAAAATTTTCTGGTGACTTTCTATGTTCTAAAGGGCAGAAAACTTCCATCTGTTTGACAGGAAAATGGAATCCTGTGAAGTAAGACAATATTTTGAATTTAAAAAGAAATCAGAAATTTTTAACCAATATATGACTTTTAGACGCACCTTTCTGGCCAACACATCTGTAGATTAAAAAGCATTTGCAGCTCTTCTGGTGCTTAAAAGTCATCTCTGCTCATCCTATTCATTTGTTTATTTTTCACCTATGTTAGTGCTCAATACAGACTTGTCCAGAATGGAATTTCTGGGGTTTGAAGAGCCCCCTGAAGATCATCCAGTCCAATCCCCTGGCAAAGGAGGGTTACCTGGAGCAGGTTACATGGGAATGTACCCAAGTGGGTTGGGAATGTCCCCAGAGAGGGAGACCCCATGGCCTCCCTGGGCCTCAGGCCTTGTTTTCAGCCTATTCCTGATGCCTTTCCCCTAAAGCTTTCTAAAATACATATGGTGTTTTGCAGATTATTTCAGTAGATTTTTAAAAGCAGTAAGATGCTTTTTAGATAATTAAATACACTCAATCTGAAATTGGATTTATTATTTTGTTTTGGCGGGTTTGTTTTGGGGGAGGTTCTTTGTTTAGTTTCTCTTAAAGGGCTTTTCTCCCAGTGCAAACACAAATGCATGTGAATGTAACATTCCATATATTTCATAGTATCTGAGGCTCATGTCAAGGTCTTGATGGTGAAAACAGACACTGTTTTAAGTGTCTGTCAAGTTATGAGATGTGCCAAATTGCCTGACCCTAACCAACAATTAGAGACCACCAAGCAACTGTAAATCTGATGTACACTGACACATCAAAATCTACTCCAGCAATAAATAATTATGTTAGACTTTGATAACTCTACAACTACACCTCTTATTTCACCCTCCTTGTCCTCCTTGTAGTTAGTGTATACTCAGAGATGACCAGTTTGGATGATGAATCCTATATTATCTAAATGCCAGCAGACATAATTATAATAGTGAAGGAAATTACAGTGACACAGTCACTTGCTCAATCTGTTGGGATGGAGGAGTTTCATCTGTAAACCTAATACATATTTAATGAATACAGATTGAAGAGTTGCATGACTACTGGGAGCATTCAGTGCCACCTGACACTTTTAGATGTTCAAAAATGCATAAATAAGTTTAATATTAACAGATTCAATCTCCTACACATGTTGCATTTTAAATTTTCTTTTTGTGTTGTACCTGTGCCTCTACTATCTTAGCAACTAAAAATAATAGCAACCCATTTCCTATTACAATTACCTGTATCCTAGAAAATATTTTACTTTTTTTTTTCTCATTTCAACCACACTGCACACAAAAACTCCAGGTTCCTTCCATTCTCATTCTTTTAATTTCCCCTATCACTCATATGGTTGCTCTTCTGTTGCAAAGAGCTTGACAGCTTTTAATGGCAGAATTAACAGCAATTAATGGCCAAGGTGTTACTTACTGCTCTAAATGCTGTTCATGGTATGACACCAAGACTGAAATGAGGATTTGCAGGCTCAGACCCTTAGAGTATCCATCTCTTTCTCTGTACAGTAATATAGGTTTGCTCTGTAAACTATTTATACTTTGGTTCCAGACTCACATTGTTTCTTCACCTTTACTTTCTGCTGCAAACACAGAACTGAATGTTGTTTCTAACACAAAGCTGAGGAGGCAGCCCTTAGGTTTTGCTTCCTCAAACAAAATTAGAAAAAAAACACTTTTTTTCTGGTTTTGTTTGGGGAAAAGTTTTAATTTTTGTCTTTTTTCTCACCATCCAACTCTATTTTAATCAAAAATAAATTTTGATCTTTAGCCAAGGTCAACTGACCCCAACTGTAAAGTTGCAGAGAAGAGATGAATCCCAGGAACACACTTGATGGGACTCACCTTCTCTGTGAAGGTATGTCATGCATGAGTCCAACATCTTGTCTTTCCATACCTCTCTCTTGCATTTACCTAACTGGTAGACTATGACTTCTTTTTAATCTCTGTATGTGACAGGGCTCCACAGGGAGCTCTGACCATGAGCACTTGGCTGTTTAGTTAAAAGTTTTTCCACCCTCTTACTCTGCTTGTAGGCTTATGTTTGAAATATTGCATTTCATTCTAAAACCTGAAATTATTTCAGTGTCATTACAAAATTGTTCTTAGAGAAAATTTCAGTGAAGACAGCTTTCATGAAGCCAAATAATTTTAATACGAAAACAGTGGTTTTTAATCTACAGTTTAAAAACAAATCCTGTAGGTATTCCTTGAAAACAATCTTGAATAGGAGGCTAATTCTCTTTATTTGAGGTGCAGAGCTTCTGAAAGAGTAGTCCTGATCATTGGAAAGATAAAGTAGAAAGAATTGTCATCAGAATGGTTTTCAGATAGAAACTGAGTCCAGCAAAAGAGAAACAAGATCTTCCTTTTCATCATCTACTGCCACAATGCCACAATTCTTGCACTACACAACAATGAAAGAAACACCCAGAAATGTACTGCAGCCAAAGGGACTCAGATGCAATTCTCTGCAATCATTTTTTCAGTGTCTGACCTATAAAACTAATACTGCAGAATAAGGACTGGCACTAATTAGATGCTGCCATTGACAGGAGAAAGATGCACTCAGCACAGACACTTCTGCTGGCCTGAGACCTCACCTCACCCAGTATCAAATGGCCACAGACCTTCACCAGAATGTGCAAGAAATGATTCAGATCCAAGGCCTTGTCCTGAGTGCACAATGAAGATAAACACTGGCTTCTCTATGACATTATAATCATTAAAGAATCAATGGCAAATTAAACTGCACAAGCCCAGAGGGGAAAGATGTAGCATGGTAAATGCAGGGAAATGGTCCAATCAATTATTTTCTTCCACTTCCAAAGTCTAGTGCTATTTATCACTATAGCCAGTGCAGAAGCAAAGACACAGACAAGATCAAACTTGTCTTTATTTTCATGTCTTTAGGGGTTTTGGGTTTTTTTCTCAAAAATTTGATGACTACTGATGCTTCTCTTGGGTAACCAGCTTCCTAAGACTAGATTTTGACTGGGTCTTGAGTAGAAAGAATGGACACAAAAGTCAGATAATTAAGATTCTAATTTGTAAAAATAACTTTTCTTTATGAAATATGTGCACTTTGGCAAATATTGTGCTAAAGAAGATTGCTTATCTACAGAATGAAATACAGAATTTTGATTTGCCGCGTACCCAACCATTTAGGAGTGGACTAGCAAGGTTTCACCAAAAGTAGAAAAAAAATTAATATTCCTTTTGAAGCAAGGTTAACTATTTTTGGAAGTGGGATTTTTTTAAAGCTTGTCATGCACTGTTAGGCCTGCTGGTAGTGGATGATCCTTCCCATACTTTCAATCCCCATCCCTATTAGTCAGACACTCAGTTATTTGGTCATCTCTGTTTAGACTGACACTACTTCTGAACTTACTCTCCTGTGCCTTACCATCAGCACAGTTATAGATCACTAAAGTTGAGAACTTTCCTCTACTATTTTAAACATCCTGTCTGTGTTAAAATAAATTTATTTAAAGTTCCAGAAGGAAGCTCTGCCCTATATTGTCTCAACTGTGTCCATTTAGGAGCAAAAATGACAGGGAGTTGATGAACTAGGGTAAAAATTTGGTTAGCTCCTTTTTTGCTATAAAGTAAATCTACCAAGATCAAAGCAGCTCAAAAATATAAATCTATTTAAACCAGAGTAGTTATCAGTATAACACATCTATGGATGTGGACTGTCATCCTTTCAGTGACAGTTTCAGCAGCCATTCATGAAGCTCACCTTATTTAATCTTTTAATACTCCCAGACATTTGCTTTCTTGCTGCCCTTTTAACAGTTATGATGCAAGATTTGCACTTTATTTACTTTAAACTGTGGTTTGCTTGCTTTTTTAATGCAATGAGAAACCCAAGAGTAAAATATATATTGTTATTATTAATAGCAATGTATTAGCTCAATTTACATTTCTAAGCTGACAGGTGACAGACTTCTATATAAAACAGTCTTACTCAGATTATGACTTGATTTCTGTATGGTATTTTTACTGGCTAGTCAGTACAATAAGAGTAATTCCTCTACTATAATTAAAATTAAAAAGAAACTGTGTCCATGCTCATCCCCTTGTACTTAAGCTCAGTCAGAGGCCTCAGATATATGACAATAAAAACCAGTTTTTCTGCCACCAGTCTTTGTCTCATATACAATTTCTCTACTAGAAACTCTGCTAATCTCTAATGTTTCCTTCATGTCTGACCATACAAACTGAGGTTAATCTTGATTAAAGGACAACTTGAACAAAGAAGCTTTCCTCAGGGAGGAGTACATCAGTGAGACAGTGAGCAACAGAACAGGATTTCTGTGTAAGGAAGCAATACATTTATAATGTAATATAAATGTGCAATGTAAGGTATGGAACATGCAGAGTTAAGGAGTATAAATAGAATGAAAAACAAATTATATCATGAATTGTATTATCTGTGTCTAAGTTTTTTAAAAATTATTCTGCAGGTACATAAGAAGCCATTTCATCTGTTCTTCTTCAGAAACATGCATATGTATGTGACACAAAAGGGAAAAAAGGATAGGTCAGGTAGTGGTCTTCCTTTGAAAGGGTGAATGCTTTAACAGAATAAAAATAAAAACCAAACTGCCTAAGCAATCAATTCTAAGAGATTCCCCACCATTGCCATTCACACTGTGGCTGCCCTGCAGCAGCAAAATGAGTTGGCATCCATTCATTATTGGGTGACATTAAGTAAAAATCAGCTCAATTAAAAGACTAAACACAAAGGAAAAAAGTTGTCGCATGGGGTTTTTTCTTCAGTCTTCAGGCAGGAACTGGGAGCACTTGAGAAAAGTGACAGTGCTCTGCAGGCTCCTGCCCCTGCCTGACCCCCAGAGTTCTGGTCTCTCTCAAGGACTCAAATTAGGTTACCAAGTGTTTCCTGCTCTCTGTCTTTGCTGCCTGCTCTGTCAGGAGCAATGGAGTCAGTGTCTGAGCATGCAGGGAAAACAGAGCCCACCTGGAAGTCAGCCTGACAAAGGAATGTGAAGGGCAGCAAGAGGGACTCTTACAAGTACATAAACAACAAGAGAAAGACTAGAGAGATGAAGTGGGGGACATGGAGACAAAGGAGATGAAAAAGGCTGAGGTAACTGCTGCCTTCTTTTATCTCAGTTTTGTTGGAAAGACCCAGAACCAGAGGAGAAGTCTGAACTAAGGAATATTTGCTCTCAGTTGATCAGGCTAGGAAGCACTCGAACCACCTGGACATACCAGTTCCTTGGACCTGACAGATGCACAGGAGAGATTCCTGGGAAGTGGAAGAAAGTAACACTTACAAACTTCCATGTTAGAAAGAAGGGTCTCTCTTCTCCCAACCCCATGCTTTCCTGGGCTAAAGAAACTTCAAGCAGCTGGAAATGCCAGCAGGGTCTTCTCTTTACTCTATCCAGCCTCTCGCAGTGGAGATGAGGAGAGAAACTTCATAACCATGGTAACTTGATGCCAGGTAAACAATTAGGAGAAAGAGAAGCTGGGGGGGGGGAAATCACAACTAAAAAATGGGAAAAGACACATTTCAGGCTATCAACTACAACAAGTAGTCAGCAAGGTTTTATACAGAAAAAGCCATATTTAACCATCCTGAAAATTTCCTGTGATGAAAAGATTGACTTGGTAGATAAGGGGAGACCAGTGGGTATTGTTATTCCACTTGTTATTCCATAAGATCCTCATAAAGAAGCTGATGAGGTACAAACTAGATCAGCAGAAAGTGGACTGAAAACTGCCTGAACTATAAGGTTTAAAGGATTTTTATCAGCGTCACAAAATCTATTCATGCATCCAGTCCCTTGCAGTACATCCCAGGGGCTGCTACTGGGTCCAACACTCTTCAATATCTTTACCAGGACAGTAGGGCTGAGTACACCCTCAGCAAGTTTGAAGGTGACATAAAACTGGGAAGAGTGGAGGATGGTTGTACCACTACCCAGAGGGACCTCTGCAAGCTGGAAAAACCTCATGCAATTCAAAGGGTAATCCCAAATCCTGCACTGGGTGAAGAATAATCTAAGGCACTAGTATACCCTAGAGGACAGCTGGCTGGAAAGCAGCTCTGCCAAGAAGGACTCAGTGCTCCTTCTGGACAAAAAGTTGAGTAGCAATGTGTTCTTGCAGAAAAGAAGGCCAAAGGTATCCTGACCTAGGAATACCTAAGCTATTCCCCTGGTATACCAGGGAAAGCACTGACAGCAGGTAGGAGGAAGGGTTCCTTCTCCCTCTCCTAAGCAGAGGCGAGGCCACACCTGGGGTGATTTGCCCCGCACTGGGCTCTCCAGTGCAAGACTGACAGTGGAGAAAATTCAGCAGAGGGGCACAAAAATGGTTAAGAGTTAGGAACATCTGTCATTTGGGAAGAGGCTGGGACTGCAGAAGATCTGGGGAATCTGATCCATGTGAATAAATCCTTGCTGTGATGGAATGAAAAAGAAAGAGCCAAGCTCTTGGCAGTGGTGGCCAGTGACAGAGCTAAAAGCCCACAAGTTGAAACACAGAAATTCCACTTAGATATAAAAAAACCACTTCTCTACTGCAAGGGTGAATGCACAGTGGAATAGACAGCTGGGATAAATGTGGTTACTCCATCCTTAGATGCAATTGAATCCTTAGATGTAAAACCTAATAAGACAGTCCCAAGCAACTAAATTATCCTCTTCCTACCTCATCTTTGATTATTCTGCTTACTGCCTAAGGAACATTGCATCAAAATTAGCAATTCATATTCTGTCTTGGGAAATAGAACATTCTAAAGTGTCCAGCACAGAATGAAGAAAGGCTTTTTCACTGAAAATTGGTCACAAAATGCTTAGAAACTGTAGTGGAAAGTGTAGTGGAGGGTAACTAGAAAAACTATCACCATCAAATGGTCCTGAAGCTGGGGCAGACTGAATGAAGATAGCATGCTGGGGATGTTCTTTAGGGCTTAAAAGAAAAAAAAAAATATTAAAAAAATAATGTGAATACAAAAATCACTTATTCTGTGAAAAATCCTCAATTCACAGTCAATAAATAGAAAGTTGAGGAGGTTTGTGATGACATTTTTAGGGGAATAACCTTAGGATCCCACAGGGAAACAGAACAAGCAGATAGATGAACGTTTAAATCTGCTATGCAGCACTGTAAGCTATGGCCTGTCATCACTCTGATAGTTGTGTTCAGGTTGATTATTCCCCTGGAATGCAAAAATCAATTCTAACTTGCAGACTATTATTTTGCACAGACCTTCAGTATTACAGATTTTGTTCTCTATTTTATATTCAGTCACTCTCAGGGGAGCAATCAGAGGCCAAAAGGTAATTGGTAACAGTCACCAGTGAATTCACTGAACAAAACTTTCCTCAAATCCAGAAAGTGATTTCATTCTGCTAATTAGACCTTTTTTGTTGAAACTGCTGATATAGCTAAAAGCTGTGGGAAGAGAGAGGAGAAGTGAAGATTGTGTGTATCATCACTCATGCCTCTCTGTTCAAGAGAGGGAAAGACATCAAGGTCTTAGCTAAGAGTTTTACATGCAGGGTAGACTGTGTGTGCACACAAGTGCCTGAGTGAGAGGAAGAGGTGATGTGGCTTTAGAGATCTTTAACCTGATAAAATTTACTTCAAATCTAAGTAAGAGGAAGGTGACACACTTTGGGTCATTCTTCCCAAGAGTCACAAGACACTTCCCAAGAGTCACTCACGTACTTCATGCTGAGAGAACACAGAATTTCTCTGTAATTAAAATAAGTCTGCCAGAGGAACAGAATTACCATCAACAGCAGCTTTAGCTGACTTGCTCCATGCAACTCTAAAACACAAGACTTTTGAAACAGCTGTTTGGGGTGGTTTTTAATGCAGTTTCATGTTTTTCAAAATTTTATCCCCTGTAATCAGGGTTTTCCTTTCTGCATAATGAGGCACCATCTATTAATAAAGGACAAGCAAGTAAATGGGAAACAAGCCCTGTAGTAACTAACAGCATTACAGAAAACCCTGTGAGAAAATAAATGGAATTCAGACTTGGATTTGGGTGTGGTACCATACTCATAGTATAAAACAGGGAGGGGAAAGTAAAAGCTGACAAATCTTGGTTAGTAGCTGGATCACAAACTGAGGCAAGTAATCTGCAAAGAAATTGCAGATAGTCATGTGAATAAAAATGATAACAAAATTAATTAATAATCTATAAGGATTTTTATCTTTAAAATTCTTTGCCTTGTTAAAGTGAGATTTCTCCTTTTCTCTGATTCAACAACCAGGAAATAAAACTTCAACATGATTTTGAATCCAAATTACAGGACTGCCAAACATCACATACTTGTTTATATCTACTCAGAAGAAAGCAACCTGTATGATATAAAATAATCATTTCTCATCATTTCTCAAGCCTGGGAGTTTCTCAGTTCAGGAGTCTCCTGCTGAATGTCAGGAAGAAAGTGGTGCTTTACTCTTTTTAGATCAGATAATTCCACCTTTCCATTCTACAAATTCCTTTTGCACATAAGTGGTCCAAGAATTAAGTACCTCTAGATGAAACTTAAATGAGTTCCTTCAAGGTGGTTTGAGCTACTTGAAAAAAAATGCTATCTTTTGAGAATTATTTAAATGTGTGAGAAATTCAGTAACAGTGTAATGAGGCCTGTGTTTTCCAACAGAATAATTTTAAAACCTGGAAAAATGTTTAAAAATTTTGTGCACAGTCAAGAATTGATTTAGATAAAGCAAAAACTCTCATACCTTGCATTACTGATACACTATCTCCTTTTGTCCCTTGGTAAATTAAACAAAAGACTCATGTCTCAGCTAAGACTTTCAACAGAGCATCTGGGAACTGTGTTCTCTAGAACTATACACTCATTTTTTTAACGGGAAAAAAAGATTGTAATTTAATTAGCCTTGATGTAATTAGTAGTTTCTTGATTTGTAAGAAATACTGTCAGTTTTCAAACACTATTAAGTAGTGGACGTTTGAAGAAGTGGTGGTTGTCAAAAGTGCTTCCAAGTTGAATCACAGTGAAAAGTAACATTTGATATAAAGAAAAACTGGTGTCTGAAAGGTTAAAAAAAAATAAACCCAAACCACTCTGTTTAACTGCATTTTGACTCCTCTGTTATACCTGATGCAAAAAAGCAAGGGTTTTTCAAAGGCATTAAGCTTTAAACATTCACAGTATCTTTGAATGTCCTCAGCAGCACCAGAAAAAAGGGATTCAATTTTCAAAGATAATTGTGTCAGATAACTGTCTCATCCCTTTTCAGAAACAATCTGATAAATACCTAATTACCAGCCAAGTGATTTCAGAGCCACACAGCTGGGCCTGAGAAAAGGCTACAGGGAATGACAAGGTCCCCTAAAGCCATCGAGAGCAAGAGGCATTTGGTTTGTGAATTACTTCATTTATTCAGCTGATAAAATGCATAGAAAGTCCCCAGAGAAAACAAAATATTCATAAAATGTTGAAATAATAAATAGAACTAATATTTAACCAGAGAGGTAAAATATTTTCAAATAACACAGAATTGCAAACTACAGAACAATTACATTCCAAAATCCACAATGGTAATTAGAGTCTTTAAAAACATTCATTTTTTCCAGAAAGCATTTGTACACTACTCAGACTAATGTTGTCTTTTCTTGATACTGCTGTATAATAGGAAAATTGCTTTACAGTAAATTTATATTGCAATTTTGTTGCAAACTGGAAAAGCATTCTGATCTTAAACAATTATAGTCCTAGCTGTTAAACAATAAATAATTTATAAATTTTAAGAACTCTCTCATTCTTCTTGAAAAAACTTAGTTATACAGCAATCCTTTCTGAAAATATCAAATTTCTTCACTTTTAAATTATCTCCACCAATTAAAAAATCCCACAGGTATTTCATGTAACACCTCAGATTTCAGCAAATCTTTTGAAGAATCGACATTGTAGAAACCAATCCTGTAATCTTGCTGGATTCCTTGTGCTTGTAGAAGTGCTGCCCCCTGTTACATAGCCTAAATGCTAATGGATTGGAGAGCATGAAATATCAAAGTAATGATGTAGGGTTCAGAATCACAGATGGGATGGAAAAGATTACTGATAATGCTTCCACAATATGAAGTCGAACAAGTTATATATTCCTCAGGCTTTATGTGAAAATGCAACAGATCTGCTGTGGTGATCTCAGAAGTACCTATTTCTGACCTGAATCTGCTCCCAGATGGGAGCAAATCGATTGGAATCCTGCAAATGCAAGGGAGCAAGGATGGATCCATGCAATTGGGTAAATCTCAATCACATAACTTGAAAATGAGGACACAAAAAAATCTTGCATGTACATAGCAGAGATGTGAGTCAGTGGCTAATGTGAGAGGTCAGACTGCCCAGGAAAGTGGTAGAGTCACTATCCCTGGAAACACTTCAGAGACATGTTGATGTGGCTCTGAGACATGGTTTAGTGGTGACCTTGGCAGTGCTGAGTTAACAGCTGGACTCAGCCTTAGGGACCTTTTACAATCTAAACAATTCCACAACAAAGGTTTAAACTAAGCCGGTTTGCCTTCCCTCTGCTGTCTCGCAGTACTGATCACACAATCAACAGAGTGAGAGTTTTCAAACCTGCTCCTTTCTGACTCTCAGCTAGTAAGTTTGAGCATTTCAGCACTTGAACATGAAGTAAAGCTGTCTGGGAAGAGCTGACACTCCATTAGCATTTAAGTTCCAGCAGTCATATTCAGTGGGGCATGCAGCAAAAGGTCCTGGGGTTTTGCCTGTCTGAAAATTGAGACGTGACCTCAGGTCACAGCTTTGGCCTAACCACTGTTCTGAAACAGTTTAAATTATAGAAGCAAAATTCCTGGATAAATTCTCCCCTGCAACTACATCTGAGAAGACAGACCCAAGTGCAAATTACACAGCACAAAGGAACACCCAGAGTTCTCTTCAGTATACAGTGAAATCTTTGTGTTCACCTAGTTTCCAAACTTCTTAGGCTTCTATCTATCATAACAGGCAGGGACATTAAATGCTCTCTCAAAAAATAAACTTTGTGAAATGTAAAAAGTAAAAAATAATAAAAAAAAGAAGAAAAAAAGAAAGGGAATCCTAGACAAAACAGGGACTGCTTTCTAGTGCAAAGCTATGAAAGCATTTTGGGACTGTGAGCTGCAGCTTCTGCAACAAAAGGCTTGCTGGAATTGTTCTCCACTTGCGATTCAACTTTGAAGGAAACAAAAATAGCTTGGCTTTTGCCCTTAGTAAGAACAGAAACAATTAGAAAGGGTTTTCACAACCTATCTCACCAACAAGCCTTCTCAGACGCAGAAATGTAGATCAGGATTCAAAGAATACTCAGCTCTCCCCTACAGCACACTCATCCTTCTCGAGTCACCAGCAAAGGTGAAGCTTAAACAATACAAGGACTTTCAACCTTGTCTGCTTCTTGGTTAAAGAGACTTCTGTGAAATACTAACTCCTTGGGGGAAAGGAGGAAGATGCCAGCTTTCATGAAGCTACTGGAAGAGTGGCAGAATCCCTTTGAAACTGAGACTGATCTGATAAGGTTGTAATGGTGGTTAACAGCAACTCCTTCCTCTGCTTCCTTGCAAGAGACTGTGGCATTTCGTGGCAGGTCAGGGCAGCCAGCAGCCAAGCTGTCATGGAAGGGCTGTGACTCTGAAATTCCCATCCTGTCCATATCTAGCAGACAAAAGAGCTTCTTTCTGTAAGTGAGGAGTACTAATGCATCCTATTGTTTCTGGAACTGAAATCGGGTAGCTTTTTGTTATGCCTCATACTTAAAGCAGATTTGGCCATCTCACTGATTTTGTTCCCACTGGACTTTAAACCAGGAGTCCAGAGAAACAAAAAGATTTAAAGTAATTGAATTTCTACAGCTCCCGAGACTGTAAATCTTTGGGTCAAAGGTAAAAATCCTAAATGTCACCACTCCCAGCCCCAGGAAGAATGCAGGGAGGATGTAACCCTTGTCTCTTCTGTCTGGCTAATGGGCTCATGCAAAATTCCACACTATCTCCAGGAGAGAGAGATGAAAACAGTGCAGAGGTGGGCCTAAAGTACGTGGGAGGGAATGCAAACAGAGGTGTGGGATTATTTCAAAGAGAAAGTTTAACAGATGCAGGAATCCTTTAGATCAAACATATATTACAATTGCGGTCTTGCTATTTTTGTTTCAAGCTCCTAATGAGAAGAGCCAACAAGGCAGTGGGACCACAGACTACATGCAAGAAAATGCTGTTCTGTAAACTCTAATAATCCCTTGAGGATGCTTTATAAAAGGGATTTATTTATTGCAAGGTTAAGGTATCACCAACAAACTGCTCCCAGGAACAGGCTACCTGTGCTCAGAAGTAGGAAAGAGAAAATCTGAGGCAAGACCTGAAAATTCTTTTCTAGTATGGTCTATGGAATCTCAGACAAAATATATTTAAAAGCTACACTAAATTTGATGAAGAGCAGGATCTGCAAAAGAAGCTTCCTTCATAATCTAAACAGTAATTTGAAAATTAAGATCACTTCTAAAAAATGCCACCCTCCTTTCCTCCACCTCCCTCTTCCTCTTTAGCTTTTTTTTTTAAAAAAAAAGTCTCTTACAGCATATCTTTAGTCATCTCGGGGTCTATTGACTCATAACTTCATAATTACAACATCTTTTAAGGACTGGTTATCTGTTATAGAGTTAGGAGTAGAAGAAAAATCAAATGGATAGACTGAGAATTCTGACCCTGGACAATTTCCCTTGTGAGGATGCTCCCAGATCATTAATTTTGTCTTTTAGAAAGACAAAAGCTGTTAGTGTCTATCAGCATATGAAAAGCAGTAAATAACAGGGTGCTTTTAAAGTTTTGTTTCTAAGTATAACTTTAAAAAAGTAAATTAAAAAGATAAAGCTGAAAATACCCTGACCAGTAAAGCACAACAGCTATAGAAGAGAGAATTAAGAACTTAGGTCTCAAACAGGCTACCCAAATTTATAAATTCTCTCAAAACATGAAATAACCTTTACACTCAAGGACAAACAACCATATGTGTCTCAATACCAAATTCTAGGGTTTCAGCTATTCAAATAGAAAAGCAACTCAAAATTTCATACTTATTTTCTCCTATCAATACAGTGCACTTTTCTGAGAGAACACAATACAAAAAAGGGATTTTATCAGAATATATACAATATACTAAAAGTTCAGATTAGCTGGTTATTATTTTGACTGTTCTGCAGTTCCTAGCATGGGTCATTTTGCATTTTGCATCTGTCAGATGCACGATCAGATGCTCACACATGTATCATGCTCCTTGTAAGTACAAGGGACACCAGCTATAAACATATTTTAAAAGTTCTGGATGTGCCTGACATAACTGGTGTGACCTTTCCTGGTAGAGGAACTGCTGTATAATCACATGAAAATACAAGAACATCTTGAATCTCTGAATTCAGTTGCATCAGTAGGAATATGAAAACATAGACCAAGCCACTAAACTATATCAGCTCCTAAACCTTCAGAGGATAAATGAGTTGGAGCTCAAGCTTCCCCAAGCTTGACAGACGTAGACAATTGGAAACTTACAGAGGTGGACAACTGATTTCCTAGCAGTAAACCATAATGATGACACTAACCTTTATTGGATGAATAACTGGTTAGGGGTAGAAAAAGGACTGAATCCTCAGGAATTATGTGTTCATGGCTTCATAATCAGCTGTATTTGCACATATTTTATTTAAATGTTTTTTGTGATCTGGGACTACTAGGGAAGTAGGTATTGTGAGATTGTATTTTTAAAAAGGCTAAGAGTGATACAAGAGGAGTATCACTGTCTTTGACTTTAGAAAATTCTACATTTTCTTTCACTGAAGTGGCTGACTTTTTGAAAATACTTGAAATAAAGTGGCATTCATTTTCTAACAAGCCTTGTGTCATAAGAAATAAAATGCCAGTGGAACAAGAGAACTATATCATGTACTTTATCTCCAAGCTGGAAAGCAAAATGAAGAATGTTAATTTGATATTAAAGAAAATTATGTGCTCATTTGTGCTATTGTCACTTTTGGGGAGCAATATTATTTTTCTAGGACTCAAAGAAAGACAACATTAATTCAGCAGAAGAAAGTCACTATAAAAAATGACTCAGGATATTTTTTACCTCATTCACCCCTATTTAAAATAAGAATTTTGTTTTAATATTTCCATTGGCTTGGCTTTCCAACACCTGCCCATTCCCTCCTCTCCTTTCAGGCAGGTCCATGCAGGTGGGTGCTTTGCAGCACACTAATGCTGCCACCAGTGAGAGGGCAGTAAATTAGATGTTCACATGGCTGCAGTGTAAATTTACTCTCATTTTGAGCATTTGAGTTATCACACAGTCAGATGAACTAATCAGTATTGATGAAGAGGTTCATAACATGCCTCAAAGTCACATCCCTAGCACACATTAAACTGATTCAGAGCTACCCTTCTCCAGTTATTTTCCTGTTAGTGAAAGGAAAATAAATTTATTTTAAATACTTGCTCTCATCTGCACCAACCTGTATCACAACCATTCATTTCCATCCATCTCCTGATAAATGGATACTTAATTTTTTTCAGCCTACCTTGGAGATTTCTAGTATGTATTGACAGACAAAAAGCAAATGTCTTGAATGCCTCAAAAAGCACATTCTATCATTCTATAGACTATAAAGCCTTCCTAATCTTTTCACTAGAAGAAAGTAAAGTAAATAATATTTTCCCAGAGAAATTAGCATGCAATAGCACACTTATATGTGCTTGTAGACTAAAATGTATCCTACACAGCAAGCACTGAAATTGAAACTTCTAACAATATATGATCACATTAATAAATTCATACCAGTAAAGCTTCTTTTAAACCACAAAGCAATTCAAGAATTTTCATATCTGAAAAAATATTTTAATTTTTCTCTGGTATTCTCATTTTTTTATGTCACCCTGTATCCATACTTTTACTTGTGTCTTTTTCACAGGTAGCAGCATCACAACTCTTGGTCAAACTTTGCTGACTGAGCTTTTACTGACTTCATTTCCATGGGATGATCTGCTCCTAAGCATAAAATCTGCAACTATCTTGGTCTTTGCTTAACAGTTTATACCTTTTGTTTATAAACAGTTCCTGCCCCTCAATAACAACTTCAATAACTCAATTTTTCTCTCCCAGCTGATGCAATGTTCCATGAAAAACTGTTTCTCAGTTCCTCAAATGTCTCCCAGTTCCACAAAATCTCAGCTTATTCAGAGAACTCAAAGAAGAGCCATGACCTGAAGTGCCAGCAGAAAATCAAATCAAAATCTCACTTTCATAAAATGAACATAACCTCTCCTGGCATTTAAAACTCTTGTCAAGATTATCTTCAATAAAATAAGAAAGTCAAATTGAAGACAGGGAGAAAGAGTATGCTAAAGTATTGTTATGTTTGCTAGTGGACCAACAAAAGTACACAGTGGGATACAGCCTAATGTGTGTTTTAGAGAAAACAACTTCATCAGGACACTGGGAAAAATTTTGCCCTCATTAATGCCTACAAAAGATAACTCCCTCTGCTTCTCTCCTCCAGAAAAATCACCTTAAAAGATACTCTCACAGATAAAACATAACCAAACACAAAATAATTCATGACTGACAAGTTGTTGACATTCTTCAAAGCAATAGATGCTGCTCTACTACTGCAAGCAAGGAAAACTAAGATAAATAAATAAAAATATAGAAATATAGGGCAAGAATAGAAGTGACAGCAGTTTTGATTACAGTGAAAAATAAGAAAAACCAAATCTCCTGAAAAGTTGTTTGAAAACTAACACTCCTTGATAAGAAAAAAACCCCAAAACAACAAAACCACAATCTGTTTCTCAAATGTCATTCAGAAAATCAAATTCCCCTGCAAAAAAACTTTTCCTTTTTAAATATTCAGACTCCAGTCTTCAAAAGCCAGTATTTATGAGACTCCTATTTAGCAATTTGCTGCACTAATCTAAAATAGCATTGCTCACATTTACATATAAATTAAGCCAAGTACATCACCACATTCTTTAAGCAGTTTATTTACTGTGTAAGTACACAAAGCATCTGTTTTAGTTTTCCATAAAATAGAAAATATCATACAGAGAAACATACAACTTCTCTGAATGGGGAAATGGAATAAACTGAACTGCATGCTCAGTGTGATGCAGAAGACTCAGAATAAAACATCTGAAGAAACAAAGTAGAAAGGAAGCAGAAAAACAGAATTACATTATATTTTTACTTCCATTTAGTGTAACCTGTCAGTCTAACTGTGAGCCTAAATCACTAAATTCCACATATGAAGGTCAATCTGATCTGTTAGGAAAACATTCTGGCAATTTGTTTTAGTGGATCACTGTCTCCTTTCAAACATGGATCAAACGCCATGTTGTAAGGAACAGAAGACACAATAAATTCTGGTAGCAGATCCAACTTTGAGTCATGAAACCTCCAGTAAATGCTTCCTTTATTAAAAATATCTTGTCCCTGTCAATGGCTTTTAAGGGTTTCTTGTTGGTTTTTTTTTGTGATTCTGTTACAGGCTTAATAAAATTTTTTACTAAACAGAATACAAAAGCAGCTGCATTGACAAATCCCAGATTAACCTCTCCACTCCTGACCTCTCCTGTACCTAATCTCCTACCTCAGCTGTCTCACTGATACTTCACCTAGCTGGCATGCCATCAGTTTAACATGGCCAAAATTGACCTCTTTGTCTTCCCACCAAAGCACTGCATCACCAGCATCCCCCTGTCACTCAAGCCTGTCGTAAAAATGTCATTTTTGTTTCACCTTTCCCTAGCCTTCCTAATCCAGATCATAAATAAATCTGTCTGCAGCTTCTCCTACACATCAAAGATAATTTTCTTCCTTTGTGCCTGCACGGCTAAATGCTCACTTAAGCTCTTGGTTCTCATTTTGATTCATTTATTCTCAAGCTCCATTACATCGTATCAACCATTCCCTTTCAGCCCATTCTAAATGCAGGTTTTAGTTTTATCTCCATTTAAGTTTCATCACAATGGATAAAAATTCCAAAAGCATAAAACAGTCTAAAACCCAAAGATCCTTGAATCCATTTAAGATTCTAAAGGAATATGGGTTACTTTGGTAAGCATTTATGCAGCTCAAGATGCAGATTATTATTAGACACGTGAACATCTATAAAAGCTTCTCCTCCTGACAATGGTGCATAAGCCCCTAAGTATCTTGGAAACTGGACAATTTTACACTCTCATTCACTCTTGTAATCCTTCTGCCACCTTCTTACATTTCACACATTCATTTTTGTTTGGTATAATTTCGTAATTTTGTCCTTTTTTGCCTCATCTTCTCTCTGGGCATTTTAAATTATATTTCTTCTGTTACCATCTATTTTAAATACAGCTTTGCCACCTCATCCCATAAATATCTAAAATTCCATTTCATGGTACTATGCCTTTGGCATAAAGCATCTTCTGTGTACTTCCTCCTTAATGGCACACCTAACTCTAAGCAGCAGTTCACTAATGCCAGCTCATTAAGATGCTTAAAGCTACAATAGTAACAAAGCAAGGAACTATTCACATAAAGGATGTATATGTACATAAACAACATATATCTGATGGCATATTGTCACCCTGCTTACTTTACATTCTAATCTGTGTCATTTTTGTGCTGTACCATGAGACTGAGTCTTCACTGGGAACAATAAATCTTCCATCCATACATGTATTGAACCCACAACTTCTAGTAATTCATGCACAGAGACTATATAGAAAATTATCAAACACCTGACACTAAAATTTTGAAGACAATCACACTTAACTATAAATGAACAGTATTTCATTTTTTCCTGATTGTTTCTGCCTGGGACTGCCCTCTCTCATATATTAAAGAATAATTTTGCTGAATTTACTATTAGAAATCAAAATTTTGGGGATCAAATGAATGATAAAGTAGAAAGAAGCATTTTTATGTTGTTAGCCAGAGAAAATGCATGAGGTCCTGCAGCGTGCCCTGAGGCAGCAGCAGATTAACAACAGTGGTTCACCACTGACTCAAAGAACACAGTGACCCAGAACCTGTTGATGTTCCAGCAGCCTGATCTGAGTTCATGTGCTGGATGTCACAGAGGGATGTTTCTGGGCTGTGAAGGACACCAGGCCCTGTGGTGTGCTGAAGTGGCAAGTGGTGACAGGACTCAGCCAGCATCTGTCCACTTCCATTCTGCAAGGAAGAGGGGATTGACTCTCTAGGAGCAGTGTGGTTTACAGGTTTTGTTTAAAATTTTGTCCTTAGAATCCAAATAAATACAAACCACCCATGACATCAAAATTCCAACAGCAGTTTCTCCTGTTTGATGGCCTGTCCTGTTCCCTCTGCCCTGAGCTGGCACCGTTGCTAGGTTTTGTTTTCAATGTGTCAAAGTCTCTATCCCTGTGAAAAAAGAACACCCCCAAGCTGTTAGCTCAGTTCTGGTGATAATTCCTTCACTCACCCAGCCAGCCAGCCAGCCACTTCCATTTTATTGGATAAGGCTTCCCCTCAGCCTATGCTTTAGCTTCACAAATGCTACGGGCAGCATGAAGGGCATAATCAGAGGAAGGGGAAGGAAGGAATTGCTTCTGCTGGCATTTGTGCCAAACTAAATAACTGCATGACTATGGCTTTAGACCGTGACCAAATAACAACTGTAACTTGTCATATATTCTTAATAACAAATTGTTGCCGTCCACAACTGCTGGATCATGTCCTGGGAAGCTACAGTTCCTGGGAACCAGCATGTAATACCAAAGAGACGGGCTCCTGTTCATGAAACCATTTATTCAGCATGGGAACAAACATTCAGAGACAGAGAGCCTAGAACAAAAGCAGGGTGAGGGGTTCTGAGGGACTGAACTCTTGAGGGTCTCCACCTTTGAGGGTGGAGTTTAGGGTTAGGGACTACTAGAAACACAGCAAGGGAGAAACCCCCAGGGACTCAAACCCAATCAGAACTCCTGGGCCACTCCTCCCAAGAGGTCTGGGGTGTGATAACTCCATCCAGGGCTCACACTGACCATCCTCCAAAGCAGGAGGTCAAAATTCACAGCAGCCTGGCTTACAGCCATGCCTCTCACCTTAACAATGCTTATCTGAAACTAAGTCTTTGCCTCCCTGAGGTGCCTCACAACAACAAATCTCTACCTTCTGGATCAATTTTTGAAGTATACATATGCAGGTGAGCACTACACAACAAAACAAAACCCAAGGGAAGGCATTTTAGAGACTTCATGGGTAAGATTTATACATAATTATTTTAGAAAAAACGCATAGTTCTTTTATACCCAAAACAGAAAATACATATACACTTCTATTTATACGTTCATTTTACAGCTATAAAATAAAGGAATATTTAATTATTCTAATCAAAATATCAGACCTTCTTATTTAGTAAACTCTCCTGCATTTTTATAGATTTTGCTATTAGAAGGTTTTTGATAAGCACTAAACATGAAAGCAAAAACTATCATATCTATTTTATAAAAAGAATTCTGCCTTAAAGCCTGTATAAATTCATCCCATAAAACACTTGGAATTTTTCCTTCAAAAAAGGTACTAAAATTTCCCCCTTTAATTCATTAGTTTTCATTCAACTTTGATTGCTGCTATAAAGTGCTATTCCTTTTTTATGATACCATGATCAGGTTTTTTGGCTTACCATAAAGTAAGAGAACATCAATCATTTGTATTATTCAGTCTTGATCAGTGCTCAGGTGGGAATGCTCAAGTAACTTTATTAAATCATGCATTACCTACAGCCTTCAGTTAAAGAAAAACAAACCAGTGAATTCAAAACTATGGTTAGGAAAGAAATATGAATTGCTCTTTTCTATATGTATTATTAAGAGTCCTGCACAAACAAAGGCCTAATACTGAAGCCAAAAAAAAAAAAAAATCACATTAGATACATCTAGGGATGGAGCACTTAGAAATTTCTGGCAGAAGTGTTAGTTCAGCACATTTCAAAGATGGAATAAAATGTCCAGCACAAGTATTAATCACCTGATATTATCTTTTGTTTAACAGCACATACTTCTCTCCTGTTAATTGTTGCTAGCTGAAATGGCATTTGAGCTGAGGAGAGACATGAGGATTAAGGTCATAATGATATACAACCAGAACTGCTTTGCCAGGTGCTCTGCTGAGTATATCTTGGCTGTGACTGTCAAGGCCCTGCTTCTGCTAAAAGTTGTAATCAAGACACCCCTACAGTGAAAGAAACAGAAATTACCCCCAGTCTAATAAGCACGTTCTAGTTGCTCATGAGAAACCACTTGTAACCAACAAATCAAGAATGAGTATGACCAAGAATGTGTTTTCCTTCTGTGTCATGGCAGGAGTAACCATGAGCACAAGACACTTTTCCACACAGGAGTATTGCTACTAACAACTCCCTCATAAAGGTGCTCCTCGTGCTAGATTTCATACATTCTTACATCTGTCCAGAAGCTTGGAAGCTTCCTTCACATTCCTCCATTTATGCTTTGGTGAATGTAGTCCCCACAAATGCTGGACACTCACCCCTGGATAGGACTTTGTTACCTTGTCCTGTATCACAACAAAAAACTCTGTAAATAGTGCCAGTAACACCACCAGCTTACTCCCACTAGTCCTAAATTTTAGCTGTAAGTCTGTGGAAGTAAAATTATGGTCTTTTCTGCATAAGCCTTGGGCGTGCATTTTTGTTAAACTTAATCATCTTCTAGCTCTCCAAATTAAAATGGAGACATGCAAGCATGTCTCTACAATAAAAGAATGTTATTGAAGACACAGAAGGGATTAAAGCCAGGGAAAAGGAATGTTTTAGACTATATCTCTAGACAAGGAGAAACAATACAATTGAATGCATTTATTCTCTTGCCTGCAAAGGGATACTGTGCTAACAAATTTATGAAAATGTAAGAAACTCATCAGTAGAGTAAAATGGCCATAAGTTGCTTGAGTATTTGAGGATGAGGAAGGAAACAACCTGACTTCAACCTCTGAAGTCATACAAAGAATCTCTGAATCTGAAAAAACACAGTTACTGGGGGTGTGGGCTGGGAAAGTGCCAATCTTCTAGAAGTGGAGAAATCCCAAAGTCATACCATGGAACCCTGTCTCTAAGGAGCACATTCTAACAGGAAAGCCATGGCACTCTTCAGTTTTGGTGATACTTAGAGGAATATTTGCTACAGCAGCAGTCTCCCCATAATTTTGTGGGCTATGGATATGGAGCTACTAATCCCTATTTCCTAAGCCATTTGCCTCGGGGTGGCTCACATCCACACTGCTCTGGGCAGCACTCCCTGATTGCAGTTACACCACCTGGAGTTCCAGGTAATCTCTGGATTGGTCCCTATGGCAAAGATATTCAGGCATTTGTCAGATTGTCAGACATAAAGGCATCTTTAGCACATTTGCATAAAGCAATAAAGCACATCTCTATCTACTCAGCTGCCACTGGATTTTGTCTAGGGATGCTCGTGCCATATCACACAGGGCTCAGGGAGTGATGTGGCACCATGGAGTGAAGATGATCCAGGGCAGGTGCCCAGGACCAAAGAGGGAGGGATGCCACCTGAACCACAGAAGCAGGAGGGGTAGTCAGGAACATAATGAATCTATTTATCAGATCTGGATAGATGTGAACACAAACTTCAGCAGCAATGCAATGTGATTCATACACTGGCTGAAGTTACAAGTCCTATTTGTTTTTCAAAATACCTGTCAAATACTGAACAACCTCTAAAAGACATTATTCTTGCTCTAGACATTCTAAATTGAAAGGGAATCTAGATGCTGAGTTTTAACAAATACAATAAAGACCCACATTCGACATTTATCTTCCTAGAAGATTTTTAATGCTTCCTACATGACACAGGGCAAAATTCAACTCCCAAGGTGGGTAGAGGTCTAGGAAAAAGAGTCTCTAGGGTAGAGACTCTAGGAAAAAGTTTTTAAAGATCCCTTGGAAAAGAAGGCCTGTTTTTCAAGTATGGTTGGCACTGACAATATTAAGTTACTTTCAAATTCCATCAGGAATTATTTTTTTTCTCCTCATCATGTTTATATACACAGATAGTGAAATTAATCCTTACTGAGACTGGGTGATTGCCTGGTGGTAATGGTGACAAACAAAAATCATGTTACCAAAACACCTCGAGAGAGGTTTGTATGAGATTCTATGACTAGCCACAGAGTAAGCAAAGCAGCATTTTGTAGATGCTAATATGGGTAAATACTCCATTTATTTCCATATTTATATATGGAAATGATTAGCTTTCCATAATTCAGTGGGGAAAAAAAAGGAAATAAATATCATAAACATAAGTAACTGGAAATTCTTATTTAATTTTTCTTTTTGTAATGCCACCTATCATGCATTTTCAGGGAAACTTCTAAAGCACAGCTTGCATATCATAGTCCCCATATTTACTTGTGCAGAGTTTCACACATGTAGGGATAAGATTTCCAGGTAGTTAGGAGCTGAGATACTTAAGGATCAAAAGTTCAAGCATACAACTCCAACCATGCCACACTTTGGGGCTGCCAGGGCTCAAGTCTCTACCTGAGGAGACCCTCTGGCCCAGGGGATTGCATTTCCTCTTCCAGGCAGCACCGCCCACTTCCCTCTGCTGGGATTTGTTTTGGCATCACTGTGCTTAGCACAAGAGGGAAATAAGACCCAAAAAAATAGTTATAGACATCTGGACCTCTCTGTCTCCACAGAAAGACTTGGCTCACCTGCCACTCTTGGGCACATCCCTCCAATGTTTGTCCTGAAAGAATTTAAGACAGGTGGGCTGATTCTCTCTCCCCCTTCCTCTGTGACCTCCCTCAGTTTACTACGTGGGCATGGCATATTCTGGCAAAGAAATCAGAGCCTCCCTAGTATTGTACTGGGAAGAAGTAAGCAAAACTTTCTCACCTGCTTGTTTAATTCAAAAAACTTGCCTCAGAATTAAGTCAAGATCTTTATTTTAGTACCCATGAAATAGAACAAAGTGTCAGGAACTTTGAAGTAGTCCTGGCTGGAGCAGGTGGTTGAACTGGCTGCCAAGTACTGAAGTTTGAACATCATTTTATGTGCATATGTTCCAACTACAAAGGCATGGGGAAGCAATCTCTCTTTTCCTCATGGCTGCAGCTCATTAATCCCTATTCTCTGCTTGTCACCTGACCAAAAAGAAGATACTTGGCAGCTTTTAATTTTCAAGTTCTACTGTCTGAGAAACAAAAGATAATATGCATGCACTTTAGCATGTCTGAAATAAAGATTATCTTCTTCAGCAGACATTCTACACTGTAGCTTTAATACATATAATTCTGATGTAAAACCACTTGCATAATTTCATAGTGCTTTACCTGAGCCTTCCTAAAGCTTTGGTACTGCATGTGCAATTGTCACCTGAGCTTGATAGATTTAAATCTAATAGTATAAATCTCAACATTTTAATAGGAATAACTAGAATCTGAAATAACTTATGGTTAAGTTGAAAGTACACAACCTATTGACCTAAGAAACTGGATAAAATTATTTTATGAAGTTTAATAATCTTATTTTGGTCTTCATATTTTGGCTGGGTTTAAATAATAGTAATTACTGTTCTAGGACTAGGATTATATCCTGTGTACGTGGAGTAGTTGCTACTTGGGTCATGGGAAAAGAGCTCCCGAGTATAAAGATTGTTTCATATTTGTTCCTGAAAGAATACTAAAGAGTTAAAAAATGGGTGTTTTAAATAGAGAAGAGAGACAGACAAAGCGTCTGAGATGCTAGAAAGCAGCAGACAGAGTAACTGAGGTCTCACTTCCCACATTTCTAAAAATATCTATTTTCAGAAATAATTCTTACTGCAATATCAGTAGATGTTGCTTTATAGTACTGCATTCTTGCTGGATGGGCAATAGGTCACACACACCTAGGAATGTCTTTGCATCCACTTAAAATAACTGCACATAAAGCTCATTTATCATGCCTTGGTAAAAGGCAGGTTTTCCAGCTTGCTCTTATTTCACTTTTTAGTGATGTTAACAAGAAAGTAACCAGAACATCACCACAAAAAAAAAAAAAAAAAGAAAAAAAAAGCCCCAAACCACACCACAATCCTCGACCTGCATGGACTGGATAAAACTGCATACAGAATTTGCTGAATCCCCCTCTTTAGCAGTCTGCATTTACACAGCTCGCCATGCTTTCATTTACATATGAAATTATGAACATACATTTATACATATCTCTGTTCCCAGTAGTAACTCTGGCACAGGAGAGTTTTCTCTTAAGGAAAGCAGTTTTCTCTTAAGGAAAGTGCTGATTGATTGCTGCCAGCTCCTGCCTGCTCTCCATGCTGAGCCCCTCACAAAGGGCTCACTGCTTCCTTCCATCACCTTAGCCTGAATGCCTGAAGCAAGGTATCAGTATCTAAGCTTCAGATCAGGTTTTCAAGGAGCAAAAGACCTAATTAAATGAACTGGAAAAGGAGTTTAATCAATAGCAAGCTATAAACTCACATCTTTGTTTTATCTGTAAATACATAAATTACAAAAGAAAAGTTGTATGCAGCAAAAGAGATTGAGAGAAGCACTATTCAATCTACACTATCCAATGCTTCCATTAAATTAAGCCTCAAACCATGCAAAAAAGAATAGCTTGAGTTTCAATCAGGAAATGCAAGATTCATTGTATGCTTTGATTGAAGCAGGTGAAAAAGTATAATTTATTCCCTGTTTTCAGCTTATTTCAGCTTGCAATTTCTGCTCTTTAACAATCCTTCAGCTATTCAAGGTAAAAATTCTTTTCAATTTCCAGTAGTGTTAATCGTATACTGCAATCTCTGTCCTTGCCCATTTAATTTGGAATGCAACATAATAGATACAAATACTGGTCAAATATATCTTCATTATCCACAGTTTTCACAGTATTTTTTTTTTAAATACTGCATGTAATTTGTTATCTCCCCAGCACACGGGCTTTTCTGCACTGTTAGAAGGGACTTTGGTCATCCAGATAGACTTGATAACTAGGAGTACCACTGTGATTTCCTCCTTGCATGAAAGCTGTCAGGTTTTCTGCTCTGTTCACATAGTTCTTACCATCTATGCCTTTATGAGCCACAGGCTCTTCCACTGTTTTCATGATGCTGTGTTTGTAAGCTCTAGACTCCACTGAAGGAGTGGTGAACGCCATCACACCACCACACCACACATGGTGTCCAGCACCACGTGCCACACTCAGATATGCTTGGTCTTAAGCAGTTTCTTAAGGAGAGAATTTTATAAAGTGCAAAATCCACTTTATATAGTGGGCATAACTCAATACTGAATTTCCAGTCCATCCCACTCTGCCTGCGTTGCCCTGACTTGTTTGCATAGTACTAGGCAAACATTCTTCTCAAACTTGCCTTCTTTTATCTGCATGTTGACACCTTCATATGCAAAATTAGAAGAATTCCATAGGATTCCATATTTCTAAAATGTCACACAGCATTTACCTAAAGAACCCTTCCTCCTAGATTTGCAGCTTGCTTCCCATAGATGTATAGTGAGGTTCATTCAAGTAGACAGAATTTGTCTCAAAACTCATGGAAACAGATACATCTGAATGTAGTTTTCATTTCTGTTTAAACCAAGTACCAAACTGTCATGGAAACGGCAGTAAAAGTTACCTAAATAGGTGAATATAATCTATATATAATAGCAACTTTCTTTTCTTGGTAATAGCTGCCTAAACCTGATAAATAAATAAACCTGATTCCTTTTTCACCTCCTGGCATCCTTCAAAACAGGATTTATGTAACCATATGTCATATATTCTGAATCCAAGATCATGGCAGGTGTTGAATCTGCTCATAAACTGCAACCAAGTTGGAGAGGTGTGGTGTCAGAGAGAACCTACACCTGGGTGCCTTTCCGCAAGGACACTCACGGATGTCTGTCTTCCAGTGCCCATTTCCACCGTGTGGACATGCAGCAGGGTCTCTCCTCACCAAACACCCCTCTCTGCCCATTCCAGACAGTTAATTAACACATCTGATCTCTGGGAAAAACAGCACTCCCTCAGGCTGTCAGAACTGCAGGTAGGGAAGGCTGGAGCAGGCACCTGCCAGGTAACATCTACTGTGGAGGGATGAGGCTGCGCTCAGAGGTGAAGCTGTTAGGACTGCATTGTGACAGGAGAAACAAAAACCTGGAAGAACATGCTTCATTTCCCCACAAAAGGACTAAATCACACGTTTGCCAAAACAAAAAACCCCAAAAACCAGTCCACTACTGTTTTAAAGGAATATTATTATGCTACTGACAGACTCCAATTCCCTTTTCCCATCATCCTTAATTCTGCAAGGAAGATGCAATGAGACAAATCAAAATCTGTACCTCTCACTACAGTAATCAAGTTTAATCTTAGCTATTCAGTGGAGTCAAATATTGAGTTTAATAAAACAAATTGCTCAAAAAAAACCCCATTTGTTGCATAGCATTGACAATTTTTTTCAACCTGTTCCTCTTCAAAAAAAGCTAGGAACCCCATTGCTGTATTTGACCTACAAATCACTGACTTACATTAAGTCTGCAGTAGTATCTTCTCTTCCAATATTGCAAGGCTCATTTTATTACTCTTTATACAAAAAAAAGTGGAGAAATATGACTTCATATTTTAAGCCTTGCTTAATTAATTAAATGTAAAGGACTTTATATCTTCCCACAAAACCTACATCTTATTTATGGTTACAGCCATGCCATTTGGATTTGTAATTTCAGAAAGAGAATGAGGAAGAATTGCCCTTAGTTTCTAGCTCTTTTTTAACACCAGCAAAAAAAGTCACTCAAAAAAAGTAGAGAAAAGAATGAATAATTCTAGAGAAAGTTATTTAAAATTTATTTCAATGCCAACTTTACTTAGTAAAATCCTTTACTAATGTTTTTAGGCAAATAAAAGGATGAAATTATGTCAGGCTTACAACTGATAAAGAAATTAAACCTTCAGTACGTGAACCATTAGGCCCATGCCAAAACATTTCCACTTCTGCAAGACAAAGCTAGAAAAGGCACATCTGAAACATACCCTCCACCCCCAACTGGGAGCTGTGAAAAATAAGTGATATACCTGCAAATTACTTCACCTTGCACATAAAGAGTTGAAATTAATTCTTTTGCTATATTCTTTCTTTGACATGTTTGAGCTACGAAGAAAATTTGCACTTTTGATGAAAATGGCAACAAACCAAAAGGGTAAATTAAAAAAAAAAATATTTATATAGCATATAGTCACTTGTACAGTTTTCAAGTTATAATAAACAACAAGTCAGCAATTCCATCAGGTGTCTGTATGTCAGAGTGATCATGTCATAAAGAACTGAGCTTGCATCTTGAAAATTTAATCAACAGTAAAATCAGAGAGCCACTTTAAATAAGCAGACTTAGTGCTGGGTTTTGTCTGTTTTGTCTCTCATCTTTAGCTAGAGATGTCTGTTGGAAAATAAACTCTTCTATTTACTGATCATCAGCTCTTTTCACTTTGGATCCTGTTTGCAGCTAAACCTTGGGTCACTTACAAATGGTAAGAAAATAATTGATACATGCCTACAGTGACAATCAAGCTTGTATATTCGGTTTGAAAGCTGCAATCATTTTTAAGGAAGTAATTCTTTCGTCTTTTGATCCAAAGACATTAACAGGCAGATCTTCCCAAGTGCATGTTGCTCAAAACATAGAATTAACTAAATGGCAAAAGTGTTAAAGCTACATAAAAAGGTGTTTGAGGAGCAGGAAAAAAAAGCCTGAAATTCCTGTTACATGCAGAAAAACATGCTACTTCAAAATAAACACTTCATTATGGTAGTTCAAGAAAATGCCAGGAGACTACAACTGTTGACATTTATGTAAACAATTAAATGTGATTAATGAAAAGCAGAGTGGCTAAATCAAATCTAGTTTATGCTCACTAATTTCCAAGTCCTGGTAATGTATTGGCAGCATTTTTTATTTTAACAAAGTAAGTTTTTAATGTCTGTTGTTAACTCCTGGTAAATGCCCAGGTTTCTACCACATCTGGCTTCTAATTACACATAAAGAGCAGCTGCTAAGATGTGCTCTACCATTTGAGAGAGGAGATGTCATTTTTGCTCATAAACATATCAGTTCAATGCATCATTTATGTTTTGTAACAGCCAAAACCTCTTCAAAATTACATTTCCCTACTCCTAGCAGCTGGGTTGGGCTTGTATTAATCTGAAGAGCCTTTACAAGATGCACCAAAGAACAAAATGAACCTACACGGATCTGCTCCTCCTAGAGTACCAGTCTGAACCTCTCAAAACACTGAACATTTACATGCCCTAATGAACTTACCAAGATGTGCAGATGCCTGGCAGTGCAAGAAAACTGATAAAGTAAACTAATTAAAAACAAATGTAAAGGCTTAAAGAACATTTTAACAATTTAATATTTTAATCTATTTATTATTGCTATGGTTTGAGGAATGGAACAGAGATATTCAAGTTCCCAAATCCTCCAAGACAGGTAACAAAAATGACATGGAAAGGTGACAGCATTTTTCAGTTTGTATTTTAAAAAAGAATCCCCTACAAAAAAAATTTTACCTTATATTTCCAAACCAAACACCAGAAAACAGACCAGAACTGTAACATTAATGACGTGTATGAGTATTTCCTTTGGTTTTATTCCTCCATTTGGGTACTATTTGACTTGGATATTTTTGCAAATTTTTTTTTGTGATTTTTTTTTTGTTTGTTTTTTGTTGTTGTTTGTTTTGGTTTGTTTTTTTTTGTGGCATTTTTTGTTGTTGGTTTTTTTTTAATGGAAAAAAAAGAGATTATGTCTCATTCTACTCTTTTTTCACTTCCAGCCCAGACTTATCTTCCTGGTGCTTTGGTTGGACTTTTTTAAACCTTCCAGAATCAAGTCCAGGAATTTTATTGCCTTCAAATAAGTACTGAAATTCTCTGCCCATGAAAATCTAAGCCTATAAATCCCAATGTAATTGTTATTCTGTGGTCAGCTGATGGTACTTATAATATGGACACACATTTAACTACTATTTGAAACATTGCAAAGTAAAAAATCAGTTATTTGTTGCTAAAATCACAGTATTTATATAAATACTACACCTGTTTAAGAATGTTGTTTTTGACATTAACTTGTGCACACAATGATGTAACCTAAGAGTTTTGGAAGTCAGGGCTTTGAACTGACATCATCACCTCAAGGTTATGATTCCAAAGGAAATATTAAAGCTTTTTGCCTTTGAAATTTTTCAATTTTTATTCTTCTTTACAAAGTTAATGTGGAATTTTTATTCCATATTTACTCATTGAAAACATCCAGTAAATCTTAGTTACAGAAAGGTCTATGTTGTCTCTTTGCTATCCTCAATTACCAAGTGACTCAACACTGCAAATGGTAGGGGGAGGTGATACCTCTCCCTGATCACAGTGGCTTTCAAATATCCTTCAACTTTGTGCACCAAGCAATATTTAAAGAATGGGAAAGCTCAAATGTTCTTTACATTTGGTGTTTTAATGCTCCCCTTCAGTGTCTGCAAGGATAAAACAAATTATTAATATCCATGTGCAAATTATGATTGTCTGTAGGATGTCAACATTTGGATAGCTGGAAGCCAGAGAAACTGGATTGTGACAATTTTCCCATTTCTCATGGATTATGGAACAGCTGTCAGATGGTAACAACTTACACTATTAAGCTAGTCTGCATTTGAACTGGTGACCTAGGAGTGAAATATTCTCTCTCTCATGATCGTTCATTCTCTCATTAACAAGGCCCCTGAGTCTTTTGCTTTCCACTGAACAGTTCTTCCTTTTTTCCTTCTTTTCCCCAGCTTAAATGTATTTTCCTGATTATCCAGTAGAATCATTCTAACTGGTGCATCTCTTTCAGACACCCGTGATCAGGGACAGAACAGTTTCTGGCTGGAAACTTAAAATGGAGAAAGTAAAAGACAATAGAGAATATGTACATTGTACCACATAGGTGAGATACAGGCTGTAAATAATTTGAAGACTAAAATTCAAAATGAAGGCAAGGATGTAAAGATGTAAAGCATAATTCTACATATTTATAGATGCATCTCTCCATACAGTAGCACTGCCTATATCATGTTTGTCAGCACTGAGACTGAACAAGAAAAGCAGAGTTGATCCTGATGGAAAAGCACTGAGTTCAAAGAAGCTATATATCAATATATCTGCCAAAATGCCACAGTGGATGAACAACCTGTCCTAGCAATATCACACATTCTTGCTTTCCAAGTCCTGTAACATTATTAACAAGCTGATACCTCTTAAAGACTCAACAAACTCCTGCAGGATTTTACTGAACATACCCTGAGGCAATAGATGTTGTAGAACTATAAAAATCACAAAAAGATATACTAGAGAGAAAAAAACCCCCACAACCCCACTATCAAAAGACACAAAACTGTCAAAGTGACTATATATTTATTCACTAGAGATGCAGAAAACTAGGAGAAACATAAAAGAGGCATAGGTAGCAACCACTTAATCCTCAAAGCAACGAAGAGTGGATGACAGCCAAACAGAGGAGCAAGAAGCATAAAAATACACTATCATTAAGAAAGGATAACAGGCATTTAGTAGCTCCAAACCACAACTATGTTTTCATTCATCCTTCTTGGCATAATGGGCCAGGAGGAAAGTGGAATGGCAACAAGGGAAGGAAAATTCACAGCACTTACCCGTATTTAAAAGACTTGGTGGAGTAAATTCCATGGATATGAAAGACTATATAGGATTTAGGAGTAGAACAATGAAACAAGAGTAGGCTAGAAATTCTAAACCACCTTTTTGTTTTTGTTTTTTTTAACAAAAACAAATGAAATAAATAATGGTTAGTGGTTTCTGTTATTTTTTTATAATCAGATTCCGCAAAGCATAAAATGAAGCTCCCAACCAATATATAACAACTCCATATATAAATAAATACTTATGTCATTCAGCAAAGAGTCTGACCTGAGGCATATAAACCAGGTGTCTTTTACAGTCAATTAGGCAACTAAAATTAAATCTGGACACTCTTACAGGTGAAGGTGCCGCTTGATGTTTCAACATTTGATTTCAACGGAGATTCTAAGTGTATTGGTGTTTCTGCAAGCTAGGGGTTAAATTACTCTCTCCTCTGCCTGAACCATAACCAAAAAGCACTTTATGAGTGCAATAATGCACTTCAATAAATGGAGCTCACAATGGATACTCACTTTTCTCTGGGGGATGAAGAAAACTTGTGTTCTCTTTCTGCTTCACCACACATTGGCAGTCTAAGGTATCCTTTGAAGGCACAGAGCCCGTTGTATATCAAGGGATACATTTCACTTATACAGATGCAGGAAGCAGTTCAGCACAGGTCTAACTGTTCTCATCCCTCCAACCATTACCTTTCTTACTTGTGCACAAACTAACACAGTATTTCTTAACCCCATCTGAGCTCCCATTTTGGCAAAAAAATTGTGAGGTAATCATAGGAAAGGGCTTTAAAGTTAAACCCCATATATTTGAATTCTCTTATTTATACTATAATAGCCATTCTATTACCATAATAATAGGTATATGAATATAAATAGATGCTTCACTTCATTTTTGTCAGCATTTGCAGAAAATAATATGACAGAGCAGGGCTCCAGGGACTCATCTGACATTATTGAGCAACCTCTTTGCCTAGGATATTCCTGTAGCTGCCCTGCTACAGACAGATTACACAAAGGAATCTGTTGGCTTTTCAATGGAAGTCTCAGAGACTGATCCCTGCTACACAAAGAATCTGCTAATGAGAATGCAAATAGCAGCACCTGTATAAAGCAAAACAAAAACCCCAAAGCAAGAAAATCCCAACAATTTAGCACCTAGATAAATACCTTCTAAAGAATGCTTCTCTGAGGGGGCCCTTGTGAAGACTCTGCATGCACCTCAAGGAGCAATGGCTAAGACTTCCCATATAAAATTTATATTAAAATTTTATACTTCCATTTCAAAAGCAATGAAATACAAGAGAGGTTTTTAGCTTCAGAGGCCATAAAACTTAACAAAAATGTATCCTAACTTATAAGAGCATAGTATCAAGTGCTATATTACTGGATATAACTCACTGAACTGATTTCTGAAAATTTAGTAGCAACCTGCATGTGGTAAAACTACCAAACTAATTTTAAACAATTATTTTTAATAGAAGTGCACCATGTATTATAGGCTGGCTTTAAACTTCAAGAAATTTGGTATACTCTGCTGCAAAAGGATTTCCAGTGTTTCAGCTGGGGAATATCCTAACCTGTTATGAGGAGCTCCAGGAAAGACCTTATTACCACTATAAACTGCAGAAGGAAAAGAAGGGGTGTGGGGGCAAATCAAGCCTCTCAGTGGGGCTCCTTTAAGGACAGACTCCTGCTGGTCCTGGGCATATTGCATAGCACCTCATACCCTGAGAAAAGTCAGCAAGGTCAGAGTCGTTATTCATAGCAGAATGCTACTAAAGTAAGGATTTAGAAGGTCATTAGAGATCATTTAAACAATAGCCTTTAGTTTATTCAGCAAAATAAGGGGCAGTCTCATTTCTAGGTGTAATCACTTGGAGACAGATACAGGCCTGCAGTCTACAAGCTAAAAATATCTTCTAATTAATTTTTTTTATTTTTTTAATGAAATGTGGCCATTTACCTGCTTTTTATATTTTGCGTTTCAAGTGCACTTGAATGTTGAAAAACCACAAACTTCCAATTCTTATAAAGCCCCATGGGGGGAAAAAGAGAAATTTCAATACAGTGCTAATAGCTTGACCCATAAATTTGTTTAAAATTAACATGGGGAGAACAGTCTCCAAAAAAACCTGTGGATCACACGGCACACCTGAAGCCACCTAGACAGACAAAGGTTCCACACAAAATTTCCCTGAATGAATGAAGGTAAAATCACAGCTCTGAAAGGAGTACTTTTTTGACTTTTCAAAAATTATTAATAACTTCATGTGAAGAATTCATTTAAAGTCATAATGTAAAAGTTGAATTTTTACACTGTTCCACTGACAATCTTTTATAGCATTTTAGATGTGCATCAAGGATGAATTTAGAAAGAAATAAAAAACCAAGCAGAAAGCTACATGACTGTATGAAATGGCAAGAATAAGAAAGCCGTTTGTGAATATATTAAGCCTGACCTTAAACAGGTGGAAATTCACAAAACATCGTTTTACACCAGCTGAGAATCTGACCTATTGAATTTCAGGTGGCATTTCCCATCAATCTTTTTTTTTTTTTTTTCACACCCATTGCCAGTTTTCTATGTATTGTATGAACCAATGTGAACTATTAGCTGCTGTATTCAAGAGTCAGCATGATGACATTAGAAATAATAAGGACAAAGTTCAGCCCTTTCTTTCCTTTTTTCCTCCTTTAGCATGATTTACAATTCTCTTTCAGAACTTGATAATTCTCCTTGGCACCATTAAGGCTACCTTGTCTTATTTCAATAAATAAAACAATCTGAAAATTAAAGTGGAGCATGCAGAAAGAAACTTACAGATTAAGGACAAATTGCGGATGCTCTACAGCAGTAAAAATAAATTGATTTTTATTGCGGTGAAACCACCTGTAATAGGCTGCTTCAGCGATTTTGTAGCATGTGATAGAGACCTGACCTGCCCACATATCAAAGCACAGAGGGTGAGGTTCACTACAAAGTCACTTCTCAGCTGAGGACCATACTTAGCACAGGTGGGAGGAAAATGGATCGAGGCCTGGCCCTTGCCTGCAGCATTCTTCTCAGTAAGGCTGGTATAGAATTTGTAGAGATGGAGAAAGCAAAAGAGAAACTGGAAATTACCTGCATTAAGATTTTACTTTTATTTCCCAGGAGCATTGGAGATACTGCCTTATATTTGGGGCAAATGGTGGGACAACCATCTCGTGCAGAAAGGTCTCAGGTGTGGAATACAGGGGTATAAAAAGTAGAGAGTAACAAGGAAAAGAAGGGGGTGTAAGAAAATTAAATGTGAACTCCTGATAAAGAACAGAATCAACACATTAGGAAAAACAGCCTTCTTCTGCAATGGGGTACAGCCAGTACCCATTTATTCTACAATAAAAAGTTCAGCCTAAAATGACTGGGAAGCCCATAGCTTTGCAGCAGTGCATGCCACATTTGGGAGGCTGAAGCCGAGGAGATGCTTGAAATGGAAATCTTCTTCTTAACTGACAAACTGCAGTAAAAGAACCTGTAGTTAATCCTTGCATTGTGCCACTGGATATTACTCCCTGCCATTAATTTGACAGTGCATCTACATTTTGGTGCACTCAAAGCTGCAAAATACCTTGAATATATCACAGACTGTTGTAGAGGGAAGTAGGAGATTGTGGCAGCTGCAAAGGAAGCAGTTTGGATATAGCATTTGGGAGCAAATTAACAAATAATACAAAGTAGCTAATTGATCATTGAGAATGCACTCTCATGTCAAGAATCTTGGCTAGTAAGCAAAGCTGATGAGGGTAGAAAACCAATCTCACTTTGCTACAGCTCTTGGGCTTCCAACATCTGTTACAAATAAATTGACCCTGCTTTCTGGTGAAGTTTATCCTCTTACCCTCAAGAGCACTCAAAAAATGGTCTTTGAATATAGGAAAATAAAGTACAAGCTTTCATCTTCCACATCTCAGTCCCAATCTGTAGCTCCAGCCTCAACTCCTCAGATTGCTGATGTATTATAAATTTATCATCCAAGCCAAATCTATACACATCCTCAGTAAACATTTAGTTTCAATAAAACATCATGTTTATTGCACAAGTACTTTTGTTGAAGTAGATTCCATTTCCTAAATACGTTAATTCATTTCACAGCTGTATTTAGTCTTGAAAAAACCAGCAACAAAACCACACAACAACTACAAAAAAACCCAAACAAACCACAAAACAAGAAAAACAACCCAAATGCTTATCAGTACCCACATCTCGGAAAAATAACTCCACATGCATAAAACTTTCAAGTAAATATCTACAGTATTAAGAATCCTCCTAATACTGTATCCTGAACTCCATCTTCTGCCCTTTGAGCACAGGCAAGAGCAGCTTTTAATTAAGCTTCTACAACCAATAATGAAATTCAGATACCTTCAGATACATGATTCACCTTAAAACAAATTTTAGGAGGAACCAGCTCTCTGGACACAGTCATTGCTTCCCAATGACATTTTGGTCATGCTGTTAAAGTGTAACAGTGCAAGCCTATCCTGAAGATAGCTGAGTTGGGATGGCAGATTCCTTCCCACTGTGGACATTTGGTTAACATTTCAATACCATCTAAAACTGGAAGGAAATAAAGCTGTTCTTCTCAACACTTCCAGAAGACATCTGACATGCAGCCTGCAAGGGAGTCCATCAGAAAACTGTTAAAGCAGATGGTTTTCTCCTCCATTCTCTGCATATCGAAGGCTTTGCTCATTCCCAGTCAGTTCCTCATTGTCACTCATCTGTGACTTCACTCTCCATCTGTATTGCCGTATGCTGACTGACAAGGTCATATCAAAATCCTATCCAGAATTATAAAAGAAAATAAATAAAACAAAAACCTGCTATGTAGCAGCTTAGGCAAACAAGATAAAATTTAACAGCAATATTAAAAAATTCTCCTAACTCCCATCTCAAATGAAAACATACCCACTACAAGTACATGAGTACAAAACTAGTGTTACATTCAAATTCTGCTTGTGTTCCAGCTCATGGCTCTCAAACATCAATACTTCTGGATTTCTTTAGGGTGTTTTTTTGTCAAATCTGATGAAGAGTTTCTTCCCTTTATCGTACATTCCTGTTCAAAGGAATAACAGACTATCAGATATTCTTTACAGTAACCATGTCTAGACAAAAAAAGGAACCTGCAAAATGGCTGAATTAAATTATTTCACAACAAAAGGGTTTTCTTTCTCCCTCTGTTACATGTTACTGCCTCACTCTGGCATTCTAAAATACCCAACAAAATGGTGGCAAAATTTATATAGATACTCAGACCTCTAATGTCCCCAAAACTGCTGACACAATATCCTTCTCTCAGGATGCTACTTCTCATGGGTGATGAAGCAAAGAACACCTTAATCTGCACATGTCAAGATAAGTAAAATTCATGTCAGCTCTTGCAAAACAAAACTACTGGTGCAGAAGGTCACTAACCACTTCAGGCCAAACACTGAACTAAGGAACTTATCCTGCAAACTTTTCCACGATAATGCAGAGTCAATGGAGAACATGAAGAATATCTGAAAGCAAGTGAGGACAAACCCTTGTTCAGGGGCTTTTACATGAACAGGAAGTATTATCCTGCAAATTTACTGTTGTTCTGGAATTCTGAAATTGGTTTACATATTAAAAGCTGTTTGTTACTCCCCTCATAACCTAGGAAGAATTGTAGGTGTGAATACAGGCACTGGAATACCAGTTCAGCAAAGCATTTAACCTTGTGCACTACAGCTATCCCAAGTCAGCAAACTCCCTTGACTCAGATGAAAATTTTAAATCCTCTAAGTAATAAACAGCAGTGGAGAAAGCCACTAGATACTGTAATTATGAGCTCAGGGGGATCATTTTTACGCCTGTGCAAACTAATGGCAATATTTGAAATACCATTGGCCCTCATAGTCAACCAGCAGCTACATAATTGCAAAATAAGAAGGAAGAAACAGCTGAAGTAAAAAAAAATAAAAAATATATAGATTTATATCTAAAAATCATAAACCAGTTAGAATGCTTGAAACCAGAAGTTTTTCTATCTTATTACCGAGCATATCAGTCAGTGAGGAAGAGGAAGGACAAGAATAGTTTCAGGTACACAGAACTGCTTCTCTGGTGTGACTGCCCAACTTGTAGCAGTTCCTGGTTGAGGAGGTTCCCAAGTCTTAGGTCAAATCTTTATCTTTACTCATGTTTTGTATAGATTGTTTTTTCCTTAATTTATTCAATTGATGTTTTCATCCATTTCAGCCGCTATGGCATTTGCCGACGTGGTTCATGAGCTATAGAAGCCATTCCCTTACATTTCATAAATGTGCTGTTTAAACAGATATATCAGACTCCATGAATTAAACCAATATTTGATTAGTTTGGTGCTCCTTAGAGACAGAAAACCCTTGAGTTGCTGAGTTTAGTATGGATGGTGCAGGCTACACCAGCACAGGATTCTCAGTGGGCCCACAGGTATCACAACACCACTCCTGACATTTTGTAAAGCTGTGTGAGAAGCAGGGAATTTCCACATTTGTGTCTTTTCAAGCACTTTGTTCATCCACAGCTAACACAAATCTGAGTGCATTCCCTTAGCAGGTGGGTCTAAAGGACTTTCAATGCCCAGGGAGGGCTGAAGCACTTCCCACTGAGCCCACCTCACATCTACAAATGGAGGCAGTAAAGCAGGTGTCCCTGAACTGCTCTGTCTCCACAGCTGCAGACAAGGAAGCAGGAAAGCATTGATATTGATTATGTTATTTTTGGGTTTCCCATGGGAAATAACTTATTCGCAAAAATACAAAAAATTCTTGGGCGTGCTAAAAATCCTATTTATTTGGTATCATAAGATATAGTCTTCCAGATAAATGAATTATTACTGATATTAAAAACAAAAAAGCCCAATTTTGCCGTAAGTCTATTTTCTCTGTGTATCCCTTGTGGGCTGCAAGCTAAGATAAGCATAAAATTAGAGAAGAAAACTCCCAAATTTCTCTGTATTAAATAACAAAGTTAGCATAAAGAAATGTGTTTCAAAAAAAAAAAAAGAGAAACCAAAACCACAGAAAATTAAAGAAATTAAAACCATAAATGTAAATTTAAAATTAAGAAGACACTTTCAAGTCTTCATCTGCAGGGTCCAGTAATCACCAACAAGGTAGCTACAGACTGCTCTGAAGCGGATGGCATTTCTATGTCAGGGGTTTCTTCATTTTTATGATTTCAGACATCAGGACTGGCTAATGCAAAATCAAATCTTGATGGGGGCAGGCAGAGGAGGAAACCACACAAATAGCACAAGCCAACAAATTGTGGAGTTTTGCAATCATAAAATACCACATCACAATGCTCATGGAAATTTTTCATGTAATCAGGGCTAACATAGATTTGGTAAGAAAATATCCTCAAAGGCTATTCTCAGTGTTAATACTTAAACTGAGTCAGTTACTCATTTGAAGTCATAAATTACAATGAAGCATGTTACTACACTTCAGGTGTAGCTTAAAGATTTTCAGGAAGGGTGAGCATGGATTTGTGAATGAATCTTATTTAGCTTCACAAATAGCAAGTAATGAACAACAAGCCCAATTGTATCTGAAGACTTGATTAATATTAGTTTCTTTCATTAGAACCCCAATATATCTTGCAATTTCTGGGTGATCAGGTAGAACTCCAATTTGAGATATTCACTGAATTTTACATTTTGTTCTTTGGAGAAGTAACATATTTCTATGGGACACTGGGCAGATTTCAAAGGCAGTGAAAGGGGGTAGGATTCTCCTCCTCTGAGGGATTTTCAGAAGCAGTTGGTCTAAATTCACTCCAAAATCCCTTTGTATGCTGATTAACACTCTCTCATTTACATAAGAAAATCTTTCCCTCAAATCTCGCAGTTGCCATGCACAGTAGCGACTCTGGGCTGTCCCTTTGATTACATTATAAATTAATATTTGTCCTTGGTTCCCAATCAATAGGAAAGAGTATTTTGTGAAAAAGGCACGCTGTTGGCAACACTCGAGCATATTCATGAGGGCTTAGCGGTGATTACGGCGCTGAGGCACAGGCAGCAGCGGATCTTCCCTCAACCCTGCGTGCTCCGCACCTTGCATCCCTCCTGGAGATTTTCCATAGGCTCTAATAGCTCCCAGTTGGCCTCCCCATGGCAGACCTTTGCACAGCTGGGAAGGCCACGTTGCTATGGAGCACCACCACCATTACTGAACAAAGGTGCAAAACAGTGCATTACAGCTGACATGCAGCTCGGGAAGGCATTAAGTGTCTTTACCGAGCTGTCACTTACAGCCCTGTGGGAGACAGAGGCAAGTCACGGGTCCAGGAAAATAATAAAGTGCATTAGCAATAACTGTGACAGAAAGCTGAAGGGGTTACGCAGAATTAGGTATACCACATATGGCCGTGCTTGGCAAAGGTTGACTGAACTAATATTGACTGTTTCAAAGCACACAGCTCTGCTCCAGCCTCTCAGAAACTCAAATGTGTTGCTAGAGTGATGATCTGACAAAGAGTTATTACCTATATTAAATATAGATCAATATTAGACATTATATGTATATATAAAATAGACATATAGCCATTAATTTATCTACACGAGACTGAATCACACTCTTTTGAAACTTATAGATGCCAGCCTTATTCACTGCCCTTTGAGTTGTGAATGCACATCCTTACACCACAGTTTATACCTTATAAGCATATATAAGTAAGCCAAGTAGTGCTTTTCATTATTTTGTATTTCTGACACTGTCTTCTGTAACTTGGAAAAAATTTCTATACAGTCAAATTAGACAACATTATTGATCCATCAAGCGTCCCTGATGCTGGCAACATCTTCAGTTCTTGGAGTCAATCTATAAAATATTCTTATTCACATACATTTTTAATCACAGGTTTACACAAGAGAGGAAACTCAGACTTCTTGTTTCTCCAAATTTTTTCAGAGGAGCACTATCAACAGGCAGGTGGCCATAAAAACCCATCAGTTGTTGTTTGATAAAAAAAGGAAAGTCTGCTCTTGTATTAAAATATAATTTACTTTGTGTAGCCTTCCAGTTTAAGCCCTCATATTCCTTTTACCAAAGTTTGAAAATCTGTCATTAAATAAAATGCTCCCCTGGGATGTAAGTGTGCATGCACCATACACAGACACACAGGAAATCCTGATCTTCACATTACCTTGTGAACGTACTCACTATAAATTAGAGAATCAGTAATTTCAGTTACCATTACAGCTGTGGTTACAGGTTACCTTCACTTAACATATTGGATCCAGTGTTGTATGGGGTATGAATTCAGCTGACCAGTGCTGATCTGAGAGTAGAAAACAGCTTCTGATCAAACCTTGCCCATCTACTAGAACTTCTGCAATCCATATCAATTCATAAATAATTACTGCTATAGTTCACTATACAGGACAGGAGTAGCATATCCATTCAGGGTTTTGCTGCATTCTGGCAATATTTAGGTGTTCACTCTAGATCAGGACCTTTTACAGAGCAATACATGCAGTAGGAGCAAGAGGTTTTTCTTTCACAAAGATTTCAAGATCTTTTGTTTTTCTACATAGTCCTTTTGTTTATACTCATCATGGCTGAATACTATTTTATATCATTATTCCAGAGTGGGTTTTGTTGTGTTTTTTCTGTTGTTGTTTTTCTGTTTGTTTGTTGGTTTTTTTTGAAAATGCTAAGTAGGTCTTTGCTACAGCTAATGGAAAGAATCAAGAGTTGAAGGGTTTATTTTAAGCCCAGAAAAGTGGGGAGATTTGCTTTGACAGGAAATCACTTCCATTTTATGGTCCAGATGGATAAATCCTTGCAGATCTATGGAAACATAAACCTGTTCCACATTTCTCAGTTAACAAAAAGGCACAAAATGTGGAGTTAAATTGTATCTCCACTATGAAAACAGCAAATTAAATTAGACTGTTTTAAATCTATGATGAGTTTAATTCAATCTTCAACGAAGTTACTGCAAGTACAAGCACAGGCAGACTTTTAAAAAGTACGACAAAATAAACAAATTCAAACATACACATTATGCTAAATCAGTAAAACCTGGTTCAAATGCAAACAGTGTCTGGATTCTTACTCAAAAAAGAATTCCTAAATTTAAATGAAAATACAGTAGGGGGGAAATCACATGATATTACATATTTACCAGGGGATGAAGAAAGCAGGCTCTCCCTTCTCCAAGCACAGCTCCTTTCAGCGTCCCTCCTGGAGATGCTCAGGAGTTATTACACAATGCTTTGATGCACCCTGGCCAAGCTTTTTTCTGCTGCTTTCATTTTGCCCACATCTGACTTCATTGTCCACTGTAAAAAGACCTTGCTAAAGAAAGTGTACACATAGAATTCATGGAGTGTTCCAAAGGATGAACAGAGAAACCTGTTAACTTGGACTTTCAAATGTGTAACAGAGGAGCACTTCTGTGATATAAATGCTTGCAACAATCCATATAAAATATGCTTACAGAAAACGGAGAGTTTGGATTAATATTACCTACGGAGGTACTGTTGCTTGACACCACATTAATTCAGTTGTCTCCAGGGGAATCAGACACTACAGTGGTGCACTGAATAGGAATACTAAAATAAGTAGTTTTTTAATAACTTCTGATAATTCAATAATTTCAAGACATACTCTGAAGATGTTATGGCTACAAATAATGAATATTTTATATCAATTATTTAAGATTTTTTTTTTTTTTTTATGTAGGATAAAAACAAACCAAAAAGAATTTAAATTGAGGCTTCCTAAAACATTGGAAAGAAGTAAACAAGAGTTATAGAGTTGCCAACCTTTCTCCTAAAGTAACATTGTCTTTCTATTAATAAAATAATTCAAGTCCACTACTACTAGCAAAATGTAGGGTTTTTTGTTAAATTGTGGGGTTTAAGTGCATCATACCTTTATTTTAACATTTGCCCAAATAATTCAATTCAACACTGGTAAAAAAAAATGACAGATGCCCATTAGCATAACTGACTGATCAAAAAATAACATTAATGCCTTATTACTTATAACATATTCACCCAAATGTTTCATTAACTTTGTAATGCAATATTAATGAGAAAGATAACTAAAATTTTCTGGACCCAGCAAGTGCAAACTGCCAGCTAATCATTAAATCCCAGCTCTCCTTTCACTTAGTTTCATCTGCACAGGTTCCTCACAAATTCCCATTCACAGATCACAAAAGAACAATTTGGGTTACTTCAAGAATTAATTAGACATTTGTATGAAAGCCACTAGAACAACTGCTCCTCCTGCGAGTTCATAAAGCTGTTTAATTTGCTCTTGTATTTTCATTCAGAGAAGCTGGCAACGCCACAATAAAACGCAGCATGCAGAGATAGCAAGCCAAATTTCTCACTTAATTGTTCACTTTCATTTACTATGCTCATTTAAAAGAAGCAAGCACTAACACCTTTTAACCTCAGCAGTGACACAGCTGGGGCACTCTTCACACATAATACGGAATGACTTGGAATAACGCGCCCCTTGTCAATCTGTAAAGAGCATTCAGGTTGAGATTTAAAGTCTGGGCTCGCATTAGCAAAAGGCTGAAAACCCCTCTCTTGCACAGTTTAGCTTTTATTATGTTTATGTCTTGGCAGCTAATTGCTTGAAGAAAGGAAAAGAAACGCTGAACAGGAAGTATTCAAATGTGTATTAAATGCTAAAGAATAATAAGACAGCATAATTACTGATTTCTTTTCTGGACCATCTTACCTTCTCCACTGAGGAGTTAAATAGCCATTTGAATGATGCTCTTTTGCAAAGCTGTCTTTATAAACCTTCTATTGAGCAGAAGTAATAGACAGTCTCCCATACAGGACACAGGACAGATCGGATTTCTGTATTTAGCAGAGGTATTCCGCAAGAAACTTGGCTTAGCCATGGAAATAATGTCACTGAAAAGTCAGAGTGAGTCCTGTGGAGAGCTAATCGAGGGTGGAGATGAAGATAATCCTCCCTCTGAACAGCTGCCCTGGCTAACCATAGCTAATATCTACTTTGTACAACTGCAATATATTTTCCTAGTCTCCCACCACGGAGCTGGAGAGCAATGGTGCATCCTTTCTCCCGCAACCTGGAAGTCCTTTTAAGATTTTCAAATTTGCTATCTGCAAAGGAAAATGTGGCCACTCAGACTCATGTGCAGTGTGAAAACTGGCTGGGGCATACCAGCACTGATGTCCATCTGTCAGCATGGCACTTAGCCCACAGACAAGGTGGGACGCCAGTTTCAGCAGGGCGTAGGTGCCAATTAAATACAAATTTAGAGTGATAGCCTGCAGAAGGCAGAAAATAGCATAGATTCTGCAAAGAGGCATTTCTGATGGTAAATACTGCCAAATGTTTTATTATAAGGGATCACTTGTGTTTATGATAGCAGGCATTACGAGTCAGATCCAAATCCCATGAAAGTCAAAGTAGCCTTCCAAACACTGCAGAAAGTATACATATGTAATATGTGTCACAGTCTGCTCTTACTAACTTGAATAGCAAGGCTCTTTAATTCATCAGAACAACTGAGGCCTTAGAGAACGTGCCTTTTCCCAATCAATCTGCATGAAAACTCTCTGTGCACAGAAAGTACTAATTATGTGTGATTGACAAGGTAAAAAGAAAGATTGCAATGCTTACCCTAAAAACACACCCACAACACAAAAATACACTAAAAGAAAAGCTTGGCTGGTTGTAAGTCTGTCTTCATCCTTCCCCGTGGCAAACAGGTTGCAATTAAGTAATATTCATTTCAGCTACCTCCTAAATAATTTCTGAAAAAAATATCTTACCAAGATAAACAAAATGTAGAAATTTATGTTTATTCTTCAGTGAATAATGTCCAAAAAATAAATAAAATGCACTAAGGCATTGTTATTATTATTGTTATTTTTCATTGACAGCCTCACAAGTTTTCTTCTCAATTCCCTCTTCCTTTGTTTCACTGTGTACCTTCCAACCTCTGCTACTCCAGATTTCCTCCAGAGACAAAGGGAGATGGAAAAAAGCACAGTGCAAACCTCAATGATTTCTGTGAGCTGTAAAAGGTAAGTAAGAAGGGAAGAGCTGCAAAGTCCAGATAAAGACAGCAGTCCAGGACCAGCCGATATCAGACAAGTCAGACCTCACAGGTGTGGATCCAAATGAAAAGCTACTGGAAGCAGCGGGGTGTGGGAGGAATTGAGAGGGCAGTGGCTCAGAGAGGACAAACCATGAGCAGTTGTGGGTTGTCAGAGCCATGGACTGCGGTGCTGGACAGTGCCTTCCTTCAGCCAAGCTTCTGGGGCTCTGTGGTGTCACCCTTGAAAGGCAGGCAGATGGAGCACAGAAGAGGAACATGGACCATTTTGCACCAGGCTTTCAGAAACAACCACCTTACCAAGTTCAAGCAGATCTTCCTCACTTTTTCCCCTGCTTTTCAACCTCTTACCTAATCCTGCTTTCCCAACCATATCTGTCATCTCCAGAGGTTTGCAGATGCTGCCAATAAGCACAGATAAGCTGCTCTGAAAGTTTGCAAAAGAGATAATACTGGGTTTTACGCAGCACATAAACTCATCCTGACACTTTAAATGGTGGAAGTGTGTTGCACAGGCACACTGTTACATAGGAAAGATGAACACCTTGGTATAAATATAGTTCTTTTGGCTTGTTTCTGTGAGGTGTATCACTCAACCAACCTTGCCCTTCACAAGCTTCACTTGAAACTGACTGACCAGAGAAAAAACACCTCATTTCCAGTGCCTGTCTGTTCTGTCAAAATTTCAGCATTTCAAAGTGTCAAATTCAGCTATCGGGTAGATTTCTGCCACTATAACAGAATTATTTTTTCTGTCTTGTGTTGTTGTATTATTCAGACACAGAAAATTTAAAAAAAGAACCCCAGAATTCTAAATAAAAATAATATCTACAGTCTCTTCAGATTACATTTCATAAAATATTCAACATAAATTTTCTTTAATTCATGTAGGAGGATTGCTAGTGTCTGCTTTACAAGGAACTGAATTTTATAGGGGTATGTAAACATCTGTCCTGCATTAGAACAAGACACAGGAAGGCTTTTTCAGAATCCTTAACATCAAATGTTTGATATATCCACTATCTTTAGGAGCTTGGACTGGGGTGCTTTTTCTATTCAAATCTTCCCTTAGAGAAGCCTTGAAGAATGAATTTTATATTTGGGGAGGGGTTGGGGGGGCAAGAAAATTTAATGACTTTGCATTTGTTTTCCATTTCCTTTCTATCCCAGAACAACCTCATCACTCTCCTTCTCTCTCTGAAAAATATTAACTACAACAACTTTCTCTGTACTGAATAACACAGTCTCACATCCTGAAAGCAGTTTGGGGGAGACGAGCTTCTGGGAGGTTTAGGGATGGAGGAATTGCAGTCTGATTTCCAGTTCCTGCAAAAGACCCTGGTAAAAATTGCTTTTGCTGAATTCATCACTGAAAAGCACAAAACAAGTTATCTCTAACAAATACAGAGAACCTTAGGTAATATTCTAGCACAGAACAAAATTAATCACTCTCTAAACCTTCTAAACCTCTAAACTCTAATCTTCACAGAAGATAAAGGATCTGTCAAACACTGGAATCCTAACAGTTGATAGGTACCAGAAACAGCAACCAGTTAATAACAGGTCTGTAAAGTGCAATGCAATCCTTCAGTGTGGCCTAAGCAGTGCATGCCTTCAAATTTGTCAGTGAATTGTAAAACCAAAGGCCTGCTATTAAAATTATCTAGCAAGTGGGCTTCCCTTGCATTCCTTGTAATATATGACAGACATGGTTTAACAGATTTAAACTTCCCAGACCTGAGACAGGAGAGAACCTGTGCTCAAATTTAACAGGATCCCAAATCACTAAAGCTCGTTAAAGTATAATGACAGAAAATTTTAGTTGAATCCACAGTGTTAATACACATTGTAAAGTAGAGAATTTTGATAGAGGATAATTGTCTGCCTTTGCTCTGCCCAAATCTGAGTAACAAGTTTGAAGAATACACATCAATTTTAGCATTCCATTGTACATACCCACTCTCCCCCAAAATCAAGACCTGAATTTTTGTGAGAGTCTTAATTCCTTATATTCCTTATTTCCCTACATTTCCTCATATCAAGAACCCTTAGCCATGTGTGTCTGTCTTTAGGACAGCAAAAAGGCTCCTTCCAAGTGACAGGGTGTGAGCACAAATTTCCTGGTAGAGGCTCACAGAGCCTTCCCTAGAGTTTAAAGAACATCTGCTATGCTTTTCCATAAGTAGATGAGTTAAGGGGGGAATATTAAATGGTATCAAATCAGAGTGCCTTAATTTGGCTGCCTGGAAAACAGACAAAGGGCAATCTCTGAAAGAACATGAATATAAAGCATGGAGATGGATTATTATTAACACAAATTGAGATATTCATTACTAGTAATAACAAAGGGTATTATTATTATTGATAATATTAATAATAATTCTATTATGCAATAAGGCAATTCAGCCACTTTTTTTTCACAAATGAGTAAACTCTAAAAGCTCATTTTGCCAGTAAATGACATGTACTGAGATGATCACCAGCCAGCATTTCCTGTGTCAGTGTCTGAATTAAAATGGAGCCTTGGTACCTGAAGGGTGGTTGCTGGAGACAGATGTTATTGAAACAGTAGACAAATCCACAGATTTAGGGGCACATTTAATGATCTCTCTAGATGCAAGACTCCTAGATGAAAGATGTTTCACAAATGGACTTCAGGTAGTCTAAGCCCTAAAGTCACCCCTAGCTTGATAGAGCCGGATCATTCTCTTGGCATCCTCAGTTCTGACTGCACAGCAGCCTGACAATCCTTTTGCCATTGGTATGATCTGCAGAAGTGTCAGGGAGCTACAAAATGAAAGCATTAACAATGGCATAATGACTTGCTTGTGCCTGTATGTCATAAGCAGAACAAAATCATGACAGGAATTTGGAAAGATCTGCTCTGCTCTACCAGGGCACTTCTGAATGCTGGCTCTGACACAAGCCCTTAGAACCAAAGCCTGCTCTACAGACTAAATTAAACACAGATTTTGCCTGCTTAAACCTCCTCCTACTAAAATACTGCTTCTGAACAGTGTTTTCTGTTTTGGAGGAACCTAAATGGAGTACAATCTTTCCAAAATCTCAGCCTCACTTCTGGCCTCTGCTGCACAGCCACTCTAGTATGAAACACAGAGTTTTAGTTACATGAAATCTCCATAGTACTGGACTACCACATAAAGACTTTTTTTTCTTCACTTTTAACAATTCCTTAGGGAAAAGTGCCCAAGCAGAGGCCCTTCCTACTAAGATGGGTCTGTTACAATGGGTTCATGGTCCCGTTGATCTTCTCCTCTCCTCCAGACAGAAGGTGCTGTATCACCAGTGCACCAAGCAGGGGCTGTTTCCCACATCCTGCCTGCTCTTTAACTCCAAGCCACAAGACACTCTGAAACCTGAGTATCTCCAGGCACGCCTGTGGTCACTGCCCTCAGCCCACACAGCCAAAGAAAAGAGTTGACTGAGGATCAAGCACTCCTCTGAAGGAAAACTGATGTCCTTCAAGCTGTAACTCCAGAAAGCTACTCTAGGAACCAGAGCTCAGGCAGGAGTAAGTTAATCAGCCCTTTCCTGCTTTGGGTGGTGTTGCATCATTTTAGAAGCACACAGTATGAGTGACTGTCAAAAAGAAAGTCATAAATTTTAGTATTCCATTGTACATACCCACCCTCCCCCAAAATCAAGACCTGAATTTTTGTGAGAGCCTTAATTCCTTATATTCCTTATTTCCCTACATTTCCTCATATCAAGAACCCTTAGCCATGTGTGTCTGTCTTTAGGACAGCAAAAAGGCTCCTTCCAAGTGACAGGGTGTGAGCATAAATTTCCTGGTAGAGGCACATGAGCCTTCCCTGAAGGTTCAGCCTTAGCTGAACCAGATCCAAACTGTGCCAGGGAAACTCTCATTGTTCCTTAAGCTACAAAGATGAAAACATTCAGTTGGGGTATGGAGGGTACTGAAAAGAAAAAAAAAAAAAGAAGAAAATAGAAATTGATATTTTGCAGAAGGAAAGAAGTTTTACCAACAGGCCACATAATGGATCATTAACCAATACATCCATATTCAGAAGCCCAACAGATTTACAGGCACTGTACAGCTCATTAGCACTAGAGATAATAGCCCTTGATTAAAAACTGGCACATTGATCATTTGTTCAGGTTTTTGATTTGCAAAAAGCTTCCACACAATTTCTTACAGTCTCTTGCAGCATTTTATGCCCCAAATCATGAAAACTGTGGTTTCAGCTACATGAACACCCATCCTTAGTCCATCTATTTATGGTATTTATGCAGCATGTCCATTGATAGGTTCCTGCCCATATAATTTAGTCATAAAATCTTGCCAGGCCCATGACATGATTTGCTTCAAATTATTAAACCACTTTGTTCATTATTTATTATCGCAATATTGTTTGCCCTAGAACGGCTAAGGTTATGTTAGCATTTCCATTACAAACACAGATACATCAAGGGATTTAAAACTTGACTGTAAAAATCTTGCTTTAGGCTGGGAATCTGCAGACAAGGTTTCAGCTGACAAGAGATATTTTTTTTTTTAAAACACTTTATATTAAGAATGAAAACAAAATCCATCTCCTAACAATTTGGCTATAGCAATAAGGAAGAAAATAATTGCCATTTGCTGTCAAATCACTTTCACATAGAAATTTTCCTAAATTAAGGTTTTTATAGCATGCCCTGGGTCATTTTGTTGTATTTCAAAATTATAAGGCAATTCAACTCTGTAAAGCTGGCCACTATATCTTCATAATAGTTTCATATTTTATGTATGGAACTCAGAAATTGTACAAAACCATCATACTCTGCACATGTAAATGTAACAAATTGCTATTTAAGGACCCATAATGGACATTTCTTTACCTCAATATCCATACAGAGGGGTTTCAATACAACTTTGCAACCAAATTGAAAATCTCAAATTAATAAAAACATTTTTCAACACTGAATAATTCATTCATTCTCCATAAAGTGCTGATCCTATTGCTTATGCCTATCTCACCAATGTTTATGGGACTAGCATATATTTTTTAAGTGTGGCTGTTATTTGTGTATGGATGCAAATGCCTAACAGTATGAAATTATAGTTCTTACCAGCTTTAAGATTAAAAGAAAGAAAGACTTGAATTTTGCCAGTGCATTTGCTCATAATTCAGATGCACAGCACATCCTATTCTGATGGATTAGAGAAACAGACAATTCACCTTCAAAGAAGGTGGAAGTAATCTTTGCTTGAGGCACAGCAAATTCCAATACAGTTCACTTTTTCTATTAATGCATAAGCAGATATATGATAAGGATTAGTAATAAGGCCATATGGATTCCTGTACTAGGTTGTCTCAGAAATCTTAAGCAGAATTTCTCCATTTGTTTTTTTAAACAGGTATCCATAGGCAACTCATGGGTTACCTAAATTTAATGTTTTGGTGTATCAGCTATTTTCAGTTGCAATGATTTAATGGATCTATCCCTGAGATATTTAAGTCATCAAAATAAGCTGGAATTTTAAGTCATCATTTGTTTTAGACTTCCAAGTACTGCTACTTTATAATCAAAAGGATTCCATATTGTACATGACTGCAGCGTGTGAAGTGTGAACTTGAGATTGAAATAGAGAAAGAGGAAGAAGTTCAAGTTCACACTTGATCATGCTTCAGTACTGAATTTCATTTCTCTGACAACTACTTGAAGTAACCAGAAGACTGCTGTTTTTAATACAGGAAAAATTACAGCAAAATTGTAAGTAAAATTTTAAACTCCATCTTAAAAAAAAAATTATGCTTGGTAGATACACTGTTCCAGAGATATCTAGAACAATACAGCATTTTCATCTTGCCACAGTGAAAAAAACCATGAAGACTATATATTTGAGAAAAAAAAATCATTTCAGTCACATCTCAGAACTCTTGTTTCTGTGATTTAACATATTATGTACTTTGTCATCTAGAGTCGATTATGTCTACATGTGAACAAATTTAACTATATTTTGAAGAGATTGGTTTTAGGGTTAGGTGCAGACATTCTGCACTCACTATAGATACATTTGTGAACTTGTCTTTTCTTTGTTCTCTGCACTACCTTTATCAAATTTGGCATTTTGATATAAAATGCTATCATTTGTCTCGGATGCACTCCTCAAATCTTTTTCGCACTCACTCCACTCTGACCTTCCTTTAGCCTTCACAGTCACACGCACAAAATAAGCAGAGGATAAGACACCAAGAAATTATTCAGCCCTCTGACTGGAGGCTGCAGCAAATAAAGAATCGTAGAATCACAGAATGGTTTGTGTTGGACAGAAAAATGGTTTGTGTTGGACCTGAAAGAACATCTCATTCCGTCCCCTGTGCCATGGGCGGGGACACCTTCCACTAGAGCAGGCTGACCAAAGCCCCATCCAACCTGGCCTTGAACACATCCAGGGATGGAGCATCCACAGCTTCTCTGAGCAACTTCTTCCAGTGCCTCACCACCCTCACAGTAAATAATTTTTTTCCTCAAGATATTTCTTCCTAGGTAATTTCTTCCTAGTATATCTCATGGCATTCCCAACAGATGTACTCCCAAGCTATTCTTGCGGCTTTTAAATCATGGATAATCCACAGTTTTCCTGACTAATGTATTTCAGAGTTTTACCACCTCTGTTATTGCAAAGACTTGTCAGACATATAGAGGAGTATTCCATGTTGTCATGGAGAATTTATTTGCATCTATTTGCATATGCAAAAACTGATGGGATGACTCTCAGTTTTCTCACCTCTGGAGTTAACAGTCTATTACCTTCCTCTTTATTTCAAAATCGTGCTCCTGAGTTCATCTGATTGCTTTCCTCCTCATGATTCTACTTACTTGAAAATGCATTTTCATATGTAGCTGTCCCAGCAGATTCTCAGGCTCATTCTGAATAGTTTAATTTGATCCTGGAAAGGCTGAACAGCCTTATCTTCCTCCCACAGAACTCTCTCCCCTTTCCTTTCTAAGGCAGCCCAATACCATGCAACTCCTGAAGTAGGGAACTTCCTGACTGTCATTTGTGTAACTATATTAAGATGCCTAGTAATCTTCTCCTTATCAAGCAGGCCATAAAAATGGGAGGGCACATAACTAGATTCATCAAGATGAAAAAAAAAAAAAAAAAAAAAAGAAAAGATCTGATTTTATTCCTTTTTATTTCCTGTGAAGTACAGTTCTATCCAAAAAGCTTTTTAGCCATATTTAACGTATTTAAAAGTGCATGCTTTACCAAACTTTGTGGTTCAGTGGAAGACACTTAACCATGAGCTTGCTTCATGGTCCAGCAGAGCTGATGTGATGTCAGCCCATGAGCAGAGGGCAGTGATCCAGGTGAGGCTGGATAATAATGTGCTGAAAGCTTGGCTGTTACCGGGGGCACTAAGCGTGTATCTTCAAATTGATTTGCAGGTCACCTTTCTGTAACCAGTACACTCTAACACTGTTCTCCTACCTTTCTTAGTTCACCTCCTCTGCCAACACTCTCTTCGAGTGGGGAGAGGCAGCAAACATCAAAGAGACGTCAGTTCCTGTTAATCACGTAGCTGCATGGAAGACAGTGAATTTTATCTGCTTTAGATGAGAAACAGGTTCTTACTCTCCAGAAAAGACCTACAGTTAGTTATTCCACACCTTCCAGTTTTATTTCTTTTCTCTTCATCCCGCTCTGGTTTTTAGATAGTTTAAATATTTTAGCACTTAAAAGCTGTTAGGGGAGGGTACAGTGACGTGCAAGAGCAGCACAGATGGCAGATATGGCTCAGAAAGAATCCAGCCCAGGTAGCTAAACCAGAGGAACTACAGTAACAAAAGATTCTGATTCTTTCACCCTCACTGCTGGTCTCTGCCTGTGCTCTGTGTGTTTCTGAGTCAGCACAACACTGCCTGCACTCAGCTGCTCCATAGTGCTCTTCCCTCTGAGGAGAAGAAGGGTTACCTGGTGCTCCTGGCACTTGTTGGCAGCTCTAGAAACCACAAAACCATGGCTTTCCTGCTCCACCTTGGGCACGTCACCTCAGTTCCTCTGGAAAAAATCAGCCTGTGGATATACACATGCAATATGTGGTGGTGGAAAAAAAAATAATTCCAAGATCAATTTTGACTTCCAAAGATCATTAGAGCCAGGACAAGTAATCAGGGGCTTTAAAAGCTCTCATTAAGCACCTTTAAGTAACTGAACGTTTGAAATTTGAAAAGGCATCAATAACTATTTCAGTTCCAACCACACTCCCTGCCACACAGTGGAGGTGACAAATATACAACAGTAGCTATCGATCTGGAGAATTTATTTTCTACTCCTTCTCTGGGCTTATCCCCTTTGACTGATTTACAGGAAGACATTTCCACTATTTTTCTTGTCAACAGGATACTATGTTATTAAAGGAGAGGTTATTGATTTAAAGCCACGATAGCCTGGGCAGCCCAGTAAATTTTCACAGAGAAGGTTTTAAATTTGTGAATGTATTCTAATCTGGAAATCCAAAATAGTGTCTGAAACCATTAGGTAGATTTGAAATTAAGATTCTGAAAAGTTTGTTGCTAGCGACAAAATTGAATGCCTACTAATCTTTTTTCTTATTTTCTGTTTGCTTCTTTTAAGTTGGTTTTTCTCAAAGTGTTGTCCGTGCCTGTGAGCTAAGCTGTGAAAGAACTGCCTGGAGACTTTGGGAGTAAAATTCAAACTTGTTTTGTGAGGCAGCATCCATTTCCCTGTCAGAAGGAATTACCACGGGACCTCCTTCATGCCTCTCAGCACAGACATGAGATTAAAGTTTTCTCTACAACACCCAGGGGGAACACTCCAGAAAGCAGTTTAAAATTTAAACAGATAATTCAAAAGCAAACCACAGTGCAAGGGCAGGGTCCACTCAGATGCTGAAGGGGAAGTGGGTTAACCAGGGGCTAGAAAACTCCCCCTTTGGAATACAGTCCTTTCCCACAGGATCTCTCTGTGCTGTGCTGGAGGTCCAGGGATGTGTTTCAGGGAAGACCCTAATTGATCCCACAGCTGGGTGGCCTCTTGGCCCAGAGGAGATAAGAACTGGGCTGCAGGGGAGAGGCAGAGATAGGTGCAGCATTAAAAATCATTAGGTTTTAAGAATGACCAAAGTTGGGATTACTTAGTGATATTGATTACTTCCAAAGATCTAAAAAGAATTTTGCATTTCTTGAAAGAAAACACTTAGGAAAGACACTTCTTGTAGAAGTTTAATTCTCCTCATAGTCTGTAACACGGCAGCCTGAGAAATGTCTGTCTTTGAGAAAGAGTGGGCAGGTAGGTAGGAACCCTTTTTCTTGCATTGCCACTGGCATTTGTGTCTGATCCAGCCACAGCTTGGATGGTCACTCCCAAACCACATGAACAATAATCCAATCAAGTGGCTTTTTAAAGTGGATGATTTAAAAGCAAACCCCAAATTAGCAATTAACTTTTTTTTTTTTCTTTATAATATGCTGCCAGCCGTGCACAGATCCAAACCAGAAATGGTCTAAGTCTACATAAATTTAATCAGCTTATCTGCAACCACAATGTTAAATGATACAAGCCTCTAGTTGATATTGTTAATTTCATTCAGATGAAGGTCATATTGATTTATCTTGCATTGGTAAATTGACAGTCACAAGCTATAACTGTTCATAACCTGACACCTCAGTTATTCAGCTAAACTGGTGTTTAAATCTAGTTTAGGTCAATTGGTGAAAATTGTCTTTTTACTCTTTAGTTTGCTGATTTGGAACAAAAAGGAATTGCTATTTTCACACCAGGATCAGATCTTCTCTTGAAACCCATTTATCTGCTCTTCATTCCCTTCCCATCTTTTCATTTCTTGTACAATGATGTTTTACTTATTCCTCCCTAAGGCATAAAAACATATCATATGCCATGTGTGAACTTATAAACTCTTTTGAAATACAGGGATAGTAAATTCTGAACAGTACCATTTCTAATGTCTGAATAACTCTACTGAACAAACCATCTGTCAAACACACAAGAAAACATCCTCCACAAGGCAAAAATTGGAGGAAGAAATAACATTATAAAGCTTGTCTTACTTCCCTAACAATCATATCTTATAACAAATACACCTATTCATTCATAGTAATGTGTAAATAGTATTTACATTGATATTTAATGCAGTGTCACAGTCATCAATGTATACAGCCAATCCATGTACCATGCATGGATGGACACACTGCTGATTATTGCACCAGCAGCTATACTGCAATAATCAAACCCTACAGGCCTACAGAAAATGTCTAAATCATTCTCTCACTGTTATCCTTAGATCCAGGAACAACACACTTATAAACAAATTGTTTTTCACTTAAAACAATTATTTCTGTTAAGGATAAACTTTTCTTCTCAATTACACCACGACGAGAGAACTTCACAGAATGATAGAATGGTTTGGATTGGAAGATCATGTAGTTCCAACCCACAGTTAAGGAAACTTCCCAGTGTGACCATTTACAAGACTCTGTGGCAGCCACACTCCCAGTGTCCCAGACTGTCACTGCTGGCACTGTCACCCCTCCACAGGGGTGGCTCCAGTCCCCTGGCAGGTCCCTGCCTGACTCCCTGCACACCCACTCAGTCACCCAGGTTTCCTCACTGGCTCAGTCCCAGCATTTCCATAGCAGAGTCTCAGATGTTTTATTCCACAGAGCCATTTACCCACAGTGCAGTAACACACACACAGCCTGAGCTGTGCCTCCAAGGAGGGACCCTGAGCAAAGGAACCCCTGGGCTTTTACCCCCTCCCAGCCCAGGAGTGCCAAAGTCCTGCTGCTCCTCCTGAGCCATGGAGCCATGGGCTCCTGCCGTGTGCCTCAGTGTCCCTCAGCTGTGCCACAGCTCCCTGTGCCCTTTGCTGTGCAAGGGGTGGTGTTCACAGCCTCTTGTCTCAGGCTCCCACACAGAGGTGAACCTGCAGCTCCATCTGCAGCTGCACCCTGAGCTCCCTGCACCAGATGTGTTCCTAAACATCAAATGTGTTCCTCAACACCCTCTGCCATGAGCAGGGGTACCTTCAATGAGACCAGGCCCCTCCAACTTGGCTCCATAGCTTCTCTGGGCAACCCAATCTAGTGCCTCACCAAATGCACAGCAAGGAATTTCTTTATATTAGTTAACCTAAATATACTCTCTTTCAGTTTTCCAATCAGTACAAGCCCTTTTAAAAAGGGCATTCACTCTCCAGCTCTCTTGTAGGCTCCCTTCAGATTCTGAAAGACTTCTCTAAGTTCTCCTTCAAACCTGCTCCTCTCCAGGCTGAAGAGCCCAAGTCCCTCATCCTGTCTTCAGAAGGAAGGTGCTCCAGCCCTCTGAGCATCTTTGTGACCCTCCTCTGGACTTGCTTCTAAGGTCTGTGTCCTTCTTATGTTGGGGGCCACAGTGCTCCAGGTGGGGTCTCACTAGAACAGATTCTATTACTTTGACACAGTCAGAAAAACATATTCCAACTGCTCATACTGAACCACAGACAACACGTTCAAAGTGTTTAGAGAGCTTAAAAAGAACTAATTTTTAATTCATAATGGCTTGGACTAATTTGTCATGAACTTACAAAGAAGCATCTTCAAACCATAAGAGGTTTATTGCGTTTTGTATCAGTAAGGATGTCATGTACAGCCATCATTTTGGTTGGTAAATCAGCACACCAATGATTTCTATTACGTTGATTACTGTATGTGAAAGTGGGATAGTAGTATCTTTACAGATCATTACTTTCTAGATGTTTATTCAACTAATTATAATCATCCTTTAAGGAGATGTAATCCATCATTTTAATAGGCAAAAATCTCTTTTTTTTTTTTTCCCTGCACTGCAAACAAGTTAGATGAAACATTAGGTTTCAATTTCACACAGAGATCTTTATTTTAAAATATGTAATGATGCCAGAAGCACTTGCCTATGAATATTTATTAGCTGTCAGCCACAGAGATTTCTGTAATTAACTGTGTGTGGTGACTGCTTTGCCCTGTGTGCCTTGATAGGCTTGACCACTTTGTGGATTTGGCTGGGACACTTGAGTCCCTGACAGCAACATTTCCAGAAGTTTCCAGAGCTGTTCTTTCTCCTTGGATCTATTGGGCAGGGAGGGAATGTGGGCTTGAGTCTCAACAGGACAGGAGGGGTTGGGGAATGAAGGGGTCTGGTTCCAACTTTGGCTGGCCCAGGGAGGGGAGGGACTTGGTTGCTTGGGTTTGCTCCAGGACTTGGTTGCTTATCTTTGTTTTTTCTCCCTAGTACCCAAATTGGTCATTAAAAGCTTGTGTTAATTGACAAGAAATTAATTAAACTGTCCTGTGGCTACAACCATTTTGCCTCTCCAATATGTTACTTATATAGCCAAGTGGGTGTTAAACACTGAAGAAAGGAGCGTTGTCACAAAAGATTCCTCTTTTCTAGACTTCAGCTCATTATTGTTGGCCCTATTCATACCCCATATCATAAAAGGATGAGTGAATTACCATCTGAGGGCTGATACCTCTCTGCAAACTTTGCAACAGATTAACTGGGCACGCTGGTTCAGAACACATCAGTCAGATCTCCTCCCTCAGCTCATCTCCCAGGAAGGGATGATGGAATTCACCCTCACAGGAAGACTGAAAACTGTGTGGTAACATAGAAGCATTTAAAAGGCAAAATGAGATAGACAAAACTAATTTTAGAAATATTTAATTTTGTTTTCCTCGTTTAGAAATTTTTTTAGTGCTCAAATAAAATCTGGGGTCTGTTGAAAACGGTAATTTTACAAATAGGGATTCAAAAGTGTCTCCATTCTGTTTACTCACATAAACTAATAAGAAGTTCACTTTCAGTTCTAAGAGGTTCTGTCAAGTTGGTCAAAGTCAGATTTAATGCAATTGGTGTTAAAAACAAAGACCAAAATATCCTCAGCATTTTGAAAAATAGGCAAAATGCTCAATGAATCCCAAGGTTCCAGAACATCAAACCCAAAAACTCCCTGTAATAAATGTATGATACCTCTTCTAAAGCCTTTAGGGGAGATTAAATAGTTACAACCCCATTTCCTGTCAGTATTCTGCTCACAAAGGCCATTTGAACATTTCAGAATCTTAATATAGCATAAAAATTAATCAAGGAATCAAAATTCTTTTTTTGAATAAGAAAGGGCAAAGAACTAACATGTTAAACTCAGAACAAAAAATTATCCTCCATATTTCAATAATTCACAGACAATCACAAAATGCAACACTGGTAATTTCCAAATTACATTGTAAGTTAACTACCCTGAAAATACTTCTTAACTATACATTCTATAATTTTGAGATCTCATTAGCCCTACTGAGTTTAACTCTTCCAGGACCACAAAAAATTAGTGCAAACACACGGTTCACCAACAGTGCTGCTGAAAAGTTTCAGACATGAATTATTATCATGAAGAAATCCTGAGAGGTTGTTTGTTTTGTTTTATTCTGGCTGTTATCCATGCTCATAGCAGCTGAGATCAATTGAAATATCTACAGAGTTCCAAATCTTACAGAGGTTTCAATCAAACTCTTGAAAGAAAAGGATGATTTGATAGGTTTGTGATTCTCTTTCTTGTGGAAAATAACAAAAAACAAAACAAAACAGCATGAAGTTTGCTGTGCATGCAAGATTAATATGAATGATAAAATAAGACAAGACAAGCTCTCCCACTAGCTTTTAATATTAAAACCAGAAGTGTAAGCACAGTAGGTTTAAGGCATTTGTTTAAATGTCAATATCTTGTCTGCTTCAGCAGCGATGCAGGTTTTTGTGTCACTTCTCCTGACTGCTATCGATTAAACAATCATGATTGCTAATGAGAAAGCAAAAAGCATTATTTTAATTCCACACTGATTTTTAATTCCAGTATTTCAAATGTGAACTTACCTTTGTTGTTTGATAAAATAGTATGTTCTTTGTTATAGACTCTGAAAACTATAAGCATGTACATTACAGTATCTCTCAATAATTCACATTCACATCCAAAGGTTATTTTTCCCTCCCCTGGGAATTCAATTAGTCTTAATGAATTGGCCTACCACAAGCTGTCAGTGAAGCAGAACATATAATCACTACGAATGACGTTTTCAGGAAAGGCAAGGTCTAAATATCCAAGTGCAGTCTCACATAAGCAGAGGTAAGGAAAATGTATGTAGCTGAAACCCACCCAGTCTGTTTGCTGGAGGCACTGGAAAATGTCAGTACAGTGTTCTTACTCCACATTTCTGTGGAAGTCTTTCATTCATCCTTTAATACAGATAATAAAATAATTTACTCATTTTGTCTTGTGAAAGAAAATGAGGGTACATGAACAGCTGACACCAAGCTGATCCCAATGGTGTCTCATTTCTAATGAGTATTAGGAAAAACATTCAAGCTATGAATCCTGGAGGTAATTAATTTAGCAAGGCAATGTTTTCTTGAGCTAGATAATCAAAGTAGGCTTGGAAGTTGTAAAACATTTCCCTTTGTTTTACTGGAGTCAGGAGTTGGGGGTTTTGGGGTTATTATGTTGGTAAATAAAGTGATAAATTTCCAAGTAAATGCAACTTTTTATTGGGAGGGCAGTATTTCTGATATTTTAGCAGGATCTTACTACTTGAGTCTCTCCTCCCTTCTGGGAACTCACTTCCAATGATTCAAGAGACTTTCAGACAGAAAGTATCAAGTGGTTTATTTCTTCATGTCAGGAGGATGATCTCTTAAGGCTTTATCTCAAGTACTGCTGTTGTACTGAGACCATACTCCAGTCTCAGGTGCCTTAAAAAGACTTTGTAGTACATGAAAAGCATATTTTGTAGTATGAATTGACATGGATGCTCAATAAAGTCAGCTGGACAGTGATTATTAGCTGTAGATCCAACATGCTTTGGCTTATAAAGGATAAACAAATACAGTTCAGATTCTGACAGCAGCTTCATGAAAGAACTTGGAGGGAGAACAGTCACAAAGTGGAATTATTTGACTTTGACTTATTACCAGAGAATTCAGTCTAATATAACCTATAAGGGATTAGACACAAAAAGTAAAACACACATATCTTGAACAGTACTAACATTCAGTAAGAAAAAATTAACTGGGTAGTATATTATTGCTTCAACCACAAACAACTCTCAAGGCAGCATTGGTGACACCTTCTGTGGTGCAAAATCCACACAGGTGGATTAAATGGTTAATCCAAAACATTACTTTTGATCAAAACATGCTTCAAGAGAGGCCTAAAATACATGCAGGGTTGCAGCACAAGACAGGTCATGATGGTTTGTGATGGGGTTTACAGCACCACGCTTTACTATATCTGCTTTCACCTTTACCTCCTAGTGTCTCAAATTCTCCAAAGTCCCTAAAGGTGAGCTGCTGGTGTGTACAGGAGCACCACACATGCAGGGTGCTATTTCTTTCAGATGGGGTCAGTGCAGTGTGGAAATGCTGCTGGAAGGAGAATAAGAGATTCCTGCTAGTGCAGGGATACCAATACTACCTTGGGGCTGCATCAAAAAAGCTTTCTGGTACAGCAGTTGGGACAAGAAGCTATGCCAGAGCTTCTCAGCTTCTTACCAGAATTCCTGTCCCCTAGCACGTCCCAACAAGAGAGACTGGCTCCCAGTATCCACATCAGCCCTCTGCTAGATAAACTTCTCACTGGAGCCATATCATTCATTGATCTGTTCTGCAGGACTCTTCCTGCCTCAGATGAGGATTCATGTTGTATTCAACCATTCCCTGCATCTCCCTGGGCCCCCCACAGGGTATTTTCTGGAGAACACAGCTGTCAAAATGATTTCACATGCTGTGTGGTATTCCACTTGAGGCTGGGACTAGAAGCACTTTGTACTACAAAAATGTGTCTCTTCAAACAAAAGTCTTAGCATGCTATAGTAAAAGAAAGTGCAGTGTCATGACCACCACAGAAAAAGCTGGAAGACTGTTCATGGAGAAGCACACAATTCTTTTCTCCAGTTTTGCTGCTCTTCCCTGAAAAATATCTTAAATCATTGGCAAAGATGTTTCTGCATTACCACCTCCAGAGCTTTGGCAGAGGACAGGTAAATCAAAGATCCATAAACACCCAGTCAGACTGATTACATTTCACAGAGGGCCAGATCTTCACAAAAACGCCTGTATTTATGCCATAAACATAAAAAATGAATTAAAACCAGAACATTTTAAAGCACTTAACATAACCACCATAAATTGTTACCAGGAATGCAGAAGCTTTTAGTTTTTCACCTAGTGGAGTATGGTCAATTTTCCCATCTATCACACCATGAGATTAACTGGTTAAATTCCTAAAGTCATACTTTGAGCTTAGAAAAAAAAAATAATTTATGAAAATCATTTATTCAGAATTGCTTGAGAGAAAACAGTGCAAAAAGTCTTCAGTAGAGTTTCATGTCTTATTTATTTTCAATTTTAAAGCTTCAGAGAAAATATACTCATCTAAAACTACTTGAGAGGGTTAGTTTGGCTTATCTGTAAACCTCTGCACCATGTTCCATGTAGAGATATACCATATTTGTGGTGAACTGTCTGTGCTCTGTGCTTGATTGAGTTACCTGTTACACTGATAAGGCATCTGATGACAACATTCTGTTTGGTAATCATTTAATGTTGCCCACTAAATGACTTACCATTACTTGTGCTATGGCATTTGTGGTATAACTCAGATCAAAAATATATTTTTGCATTTCTAGATTCTTATCTAAAACATTTTATTCTTTTATCAAGAATGTCACCTGTTATTTAGGCTCCTGAAAGCTGATATGACTGATACTGCATTCAGATATCTAAGTAGTAGATATGAAAGAGATACAGGATGAAACCACCACTTTTCATGTCCTAATGATTCCATGTTGACAACTGCTTGTGAAATGTGGGTTCCACTACAGGAAATGTGTTCAAGCAGATCATTTCCCATGAGAGACTGCTGCCTGTGCAGAAACTTTGAACACAGTATTTGTGCACCATATTTTCTTTAAATTAAAAAGGAAAAGGAAGGGGTAGAATGGGGAGCTGCAAGCCCAGCACAAAATTTAAAATATAGTGATCAAAATATAGAGTAAACATATTCTACTTATCCATCCAGGTTGATGTGTCTTGAAGCATTAACAGCAGAGGTGCCCATAGGAAGGTGTGTCTGTTTGGCACAATAGAGATCAAGGATAAACTCATGAGGACTCTGGGTAAGTAGCTCGAGCTGAAGCCCAGTCAATCACATTGTTGCCATGATCCACATTATCTGTGGAATCTGGCACACGAAATAGATGCTATAATCACAAGGATTTTGACTATAGGTCAGTTATTCTGCTCAAAATGGTTTGTAATGTCATTAAACACAGTGGTGAAAACACAAGTTTCATCTTAATTTTTCTTTAGAAAGTCAAATCAAGCAAAAAACCATGCTGCTTGAAGTCCCTCTACTACATGTAGGCATTTTTCACCTTGTTATATTTCTCTTTAAATTATCTTTCCCAGTCATGCAGGCCTAGTTGTGAAGACAGGAAAATAAATTTTATATTTCCTGATTGTTTATGATCCAGAATCTAAGCTTAGAGTTTTCAGTGGTTCTAAATGGAAAACCACAAATATATGAAGATGTTTGGGGGATTTTCACAAGGTCCAAATCTTCACACAAAAGCCCAGCTTTTCATTCACAATGGGCTGCTCTGGAGGTATGAAATGCTGATACAGATCCTGTACTTAGATTTATTTATTTTTTTCTCTCAGGTGACTTTTCAGATGATTCTGGCTCTTCCCTCTATTGCTATGCTGACTAAGCCTGCTGGGAAGGCGTGACCTGTAGACAACAGCATCAGTGAAAATTTGGTAACAGGTCCCTGAACAATACTGAATAATGGTTAGGATTGTTGTTAACAGGAATTTAATCAGAGGAAGAGATACAGACAGACAACCCTGCCAGTTGTTAATTTGTGAAGAAAAGGGGTAGAATAGAGAAGTCCTAACAAGCTCCCCAACTTTCCAAATATTATTAAATAAATATGTAAAACTGGTCTATCTACAGTGCATGAAAGCCAGAGCTGGTCTTTAGGAGTGCTGCATTGCCTTAAGTGCATTAAAATGTCATTATCCATACTCACCAAAGTACCTTTCTCACTTTCTTTCTTTAAACCTTTTTGTGAACTATAATTACAATTAAGCAAAGACATGTTTATTGTCACAAAATGTATGCCAACAGCTCACACTAATGCAATCCAAACATTAGTATGAAACATTTTTCCAATTACTGCACAGACTCCCTATAGTGTTTCAAGCTGCTTTATGACATTTTAAACTCCACATATAATACAGTCCTTTAGAAAGCTGCAAAATCTTTCTATTTCTTTCTTATGACCCGAGAAAACCTAAATCTATTAAAAGCACATTTTCATAGCAGCAGGATAAAAATGCTTTTACTACATTTATCTTCAAAATTGGTGGTGTTAAATAGTGCCAGGGGATAAATAACCATAAAATATCACATTAGTGTACAGGGTACTGCTCTAACTAGGCATGAGGGGATGTCTCTCTACCCTTTCATTTCTTCTTTCTATTTGTCCCATTAGAGCTGTGCAATCATTCATCAGTCACTGTGGCGAGCAGTGCTGCTCCATCCCGACTTCTGCCTCAAAAGAGGCCCAAGAAATAAAGCCACAAAGAGAAAACTGAGTTCACAGAATTCCAGAGATGTCCGCACCTACATTCATAACTGATTATCTGCCATAACACTCTTGCTATTTATGGAAATAATATTTTAATACCGTCACATATTAAGCCTTGAAGTTACATTAGAGAAACCCTTGTCTAGCACATTAGATAGGACTAGAAAAAAGTCTAAATAGTTAAAAACTATGCCAAAATCCCCCAGTTTTCAGCTCTGGTTTAAAACCCAGATGTTGCAATCAGCTTCTGCTTATCTATTCTGATTTAGACTCCTGGCACTCCCAGCAAACTTATGATAACTTAGCACAGATGAGCTTTCAAATTGTTTGAGCTTTAGACAAATGCTTTTATTCCAATCAAAATATAATATCAGTAGCATTGACTCCTAAAATAAACTTAATAAAAATTGAACAAAGAATAATATTTATCCATGGTAAAGTCACACATTTTTTTACTAAGAACATTGAGAAAAACAATACGGCTTGGGGAAAAGTATTGACATAGGTTTTGATAAAAACATATCCATCAGTTCTTTATCTATTATGCATCTAAAACTAGAGTGCTTGCTATGTGTCTTACAGAAATCAATACATAATAATACCATCTTGTAGTTCATACATGTTCTTTGTTTTTCAGAGGATAACATATCCTTAAAATACTTTAAAATACTAAAATTGATGTCCAGAGGATTAGGTTTCTTCAGGAAATCTTGCAAAGGAAGATTTCCTTGAAGGACTGAAAACTGCACATTCTTGTTGTGTATTTGACCAGACACTCATTAAGTACATCCTCATTACTTCCAAATATGCCTCTAACAGATGTTTTAAAGAAAGTAGACTTCTTAAGAAAAAACTAAACAATAAAACCCCCAAACTTTTAAGCTTTGAATAAAATGCTGAAAAAACTGAAAAAGTATAGAGTCTTCCTTTCAAAGGTCAAACAACTTTTTGAACTTAGAGCTTCTGTGAACTCTAAACCATCTGGATTTTTTTAATCTAAATTATTTATGAAATCAAGGAAAAGAAGTATCGTACTTCAAACCCGTGATGTCTGAGGTACAGAGGTCAGTAGACATGAATTTCTAAATCACTCCAGCAAGACTGAGTCTGACTCATAAAATTACCATTTTATTTTACTGAAATTAAGGAGTGATCTCACTAAAATAAACAGCAGAAGGCCTATGTTGATGAAACTGCCCATTTTCATGTTAAGGCTGAGAGTCAACATATCTGTAGCCTTGATGACCTCATGGTCACAGTGTGTGCTTTAGATTTTTTTACTTGTTAACTAATTCAGAGTCAAAGCTTAAATCCACAAATACAATGAACCTAACAAAGTCAGGGGTTTATTTTAAATTCAAAGTGGTGGGTTTTTTTTCAGCTAACATGAGCCAGGAGCCTTCATTTATCATGGACAAAAGTGGAATAGTCATAATGGAAACTCTTCAACATTCAGATGACTGGCAGTAGGGATAAAGGAAACTCATGAACAAAGCAGAAAGGATACTTCTCATTTGAAATATCATTTCATTCACAAATTCATACATCTTGTATTGGCACTGCATCTGTTGCTGCAGTGGATTTTATGAAGAGTCTCAAAGCAACTTGGAGATGGCCCTTTTGTCATAGGGAGTGCCAGATAAAACTAAGAGAATTGAAATTATGGCAGTCACTTTGCAGATAGAAAGACATACCTTCCTCATTTTCTCTCCAAGCCTGACACTCATGCTTCACTGAAATTTGTGGCTGCGCAGCTGTAGGAGTTTACTGCATTCCACAGTTCAAATGTTTGGATGGAAAGAAAAGCAAAATTTTTTAACTGAGCTTGTTTAAAAGAGCAGCATATCTCTTGGAAGATATGAAATATACGGTGTGTTAAACATGCAGAATTTAATACACTCAACCCTCGAGTACTCCATTCTAAAATAGGTGATAAAACAAAAATGAAGTCCACATCAGCCTTACAATAGGGATGTTTCATTGGTATTTTCAGGAGACAGACTGTTTCACAAACTCTTGAGAGCAGTTATGACAGTTCCTATGTTATCCAATAAAGCCACAGCAAAATAAGAAAGTGAAGGTGTTGGATCCCATTGTGGACAACCACCACTCCCTCAGTGTGTAATTCCAATTCATTAATACATTAATAATAATAATTAATAATACATTCCAATACATTAACTGTGACTATATATATTAATGTTGAAAACTTCCAGCAACAGAGCTTAATTAGAAATATAAACAGACCTAAATTTTTTACCTTCATCACTCAATTCCTAATTAAGCAATGCCTGAAGGTGGGACCATGGCATCAGAATGGGAAACCAAGAGCCCAACCTGCTGGCAACATCTGAGAAACACACATGAGCTTCATGCCTTTGAGAGCCTGCTCCAAAATTACAGTAACACTCTGTGCTTGACATAAATACACTCTTAGGGAAATAAATTTCAGCACTAGCTGGCTCCAATGACTATGGTTGAATATGTGGTAAATTGCCATGCAGACTGGTTTCACTGTATCTTTATTTATACTCTCCAGATCCAAATGTTATATGGCTCACAAAAAATACTTCTATAGGCTGTTCAAATCTTTGGCTTGTCTCCAAGAGTTCTGCTGGTTTAGATTCTACACACCCAGGAGGAACTATTTGCTCCTTAGACATTTATATTAGCACTGTAAATATTCTGTACTGGAGAGAAAATGTCAGGGCAGTTCACAGAAAACTATTTCAGAGTTTCATAGCCAAAAAGGACATCTCTGCTGCTCTCTTTTCCACATTACTTAATTTTTTATGAATGAGAGTAAGGACATAAAATAATGTCTCCACATAAATATTCAGTAATGGATTTTTGACCAGCTGAACTAAGACACAGCAGGTTTAGTACTTAATCAGAGCCCCAAAATGATGGCAACCTTTAATCTTGGGAGAGGGGTCACTAAAACACAAATGCCCCACTAAGACAACAAAGCCTTTCAACTGACTTCAATAAGGATTTAGAGATGGGGACAACTGATTTAAGGGATACTATTATACGTACTAGTATCATATTTTGCTGGGGGGTAGGGGAGTTGCATGGGCTTTTTGTTTCTTTGGTATTGAGAAGATAAATGAGATATCACACTGAAGCCTTTTGCAGAACCTTTCAAGTTCAAAACACTCCAAGGTTTCTTTAAAAAAAGAATCTGATATGTCAGCACCTGAATAAAGGCAAGATCAACCCAATCTGTACACAGAAGTTGAAATCCAGTATGTTTCATGTGTATTTTCTGACCATAGGTTCTAACAATATTTCAAATGTTGTAGAGATAAAGTTTTTCCCTACATTTAGCAAAAAGTCTGTGGGACACAGGATGGGGTTCTTGATGCAGGATTATTTTTAATGTAATCTGAGGTAATGTAGAGAGGATGATTCCTATGATACATGTACAGCTTATGCTCTGTCACAGGAATCATGTGAATTTACTTTTTGGATAGGAAATAGGATATAATATGAACAGCAAAAGATGACATTAACAAGCACATTGCTTATAAACCCTGTGAGGAATTGTAACCTCCATTATACATGGTGGATGAAGCTTCACATTGTTAATGCAAAAGAGCTTCAAATTCTGAATATTAAAATATTCTTTTAATCTTGAAAATTTTTCTCACAGAGTTTTTTCTCTGTAAAGTACTGGACACTGACTGTACAGATCTGTGATGAAAAATAGTTGAAATCTATGGTTCTAGGACCCTCTTTTGTCTTCATTTAACCAGCAACAGTTTTCATTTAACCAGCTACATGAGCATGATAAGGAAAAATTAGTTCTATCTACCAAGCGTAGATCAGGATTAGAGGCCATTATCAGATATTCTCTTGTGTTTTCAAATTTATAGAACATTTCATTTAGCTATAAAATGATGTCTTTTACTTGATTCATAGTTCATTTATTATCTTAAAGAGCAGTATCACAATTTTGCAACTTATTGTCCAGGTCAAATACATTCTGAATGTAAGAGAAATTAATTTCATAGACAAATTGTATGTCTACTTTGAAAATTTCCTGACATTTGCTGTCCCTGTCAACATTAACTGATATTTGCCTAGACTCAAAATTAAGACTTTTTTTTCTTCTTACATAGATGACTCCTCTGCAAGCACTAAATCATCTTTAAAAAGTTTTAAAATTACAAAAAACAATGTTTCATTATTTTTCTATGTATTGTAACTACTAAAGATCAAAATCATTCTTCTCAAGAAACATTATTTTGCATAAGTGTTATACCAATATGCAAGTTCTGCAAATAAAATGTTGCTAATTTAAAAAAAAGGCAAGCTTTTTGTCTAGACACTCTGGTTCAGAGAACAATATCTCAAACAGAAAGAATGCTGTATGAAACATATCAGTTAGTAGAAAAAATCTGAATATTACATGGTCCCAAATGGTCTCCTCTATTAAGCAAATTATCAATTTAGCTGAATATGAAAAATAAGGAAAAGAGAGGGGAAACAAAAGAAAAATATTTTGATGTATTATTATTTTTCAAAACATTACAAAGAATGCTAGATCCTATAGGCAAGGTAAATATTTTACATTAAGTTAAAAACCTGCAAAATTAAAATTGAAGGAATTTTTTAAGGGATTTTTCCCCAACTTCATCTTAGTTACGTACTTACTAGGAAGTTTTCCTATCTAGACGAAAATTCTCTTTTACGGGAATGCAAACACGGATCTTCATGTTCTAGTACAAAAAAGACATTTCTAAATACCTCTCAATGTAGTTTGTGATCTTGTTTTTTCTTTTCCAAAGTGAGTATTATCCAACATTGAACTGCTTTTCTCATAGAAGTTACTGCCTAAAATGAAAATACTTTCTGGTTCGTTTCACCAATTCAATGAGAAGATGTACTGGATTAACTGCAGTGAATGTCTATTACAGCTGCTCAGCAACTTATTTGTTTAGATTACTTTATAGAAGAACAGTTCTGTAATCTTTGTGACTGTCACAAAGACAAACAAACATACTTCAGTTTCTGATGCAAGACAGGAATGCTGAACATTTAGAAAGCAAAAGTTCCTGTAATGTACGTGGTCACAAGGGGACTTAAAAAAAAATTTAGTCAAATTAACTTTTCTACCTTAACTGGGTTTGTTTGGATGTTTTTTTTGGTGGTCGAGTTTTCTTAATTTTACAGTGGTTTCATAGTTCTAGCAAATTAAGCCTCTGAGGCGGATGGATGGATGGATGGATGGATGGATGGATGGATGGATGGATGGCTGGATGGATGGATGGCTGGATGGATGATGGATGGATGGATGGATGGATGGATGGATGGATGATGGATGGATGGATGGATGGTGGATGGATGGATGGTGGATGGATGGATGGATGGATGGATGGACGGATGGGTGGATGGTGGATGGATGGATGGATGATGGATGGATGGATGGATGGATGGATGGATGGATGGATGGATGATGGATGGATGATGGATGGATGGATGGATGGATGGTGGATGGATGGATGATGGATGGATGGATGGATGGATGGATGGATGGATGGATGGATGGGTGGATATGAAAGATTTTCACAAATCATGATCAGATTTCATTTACAATTGTTTAAGGAAAACTTATTTCTCTCAATAAGCTCTGAACAAGCAACTTAGTGATACGTTATTGGAACACACAATGACATACGTCCACTATCACTTCCAGAAACTTCTCTGACAAAACCTAGTGTATTTTTATCTTGTGTTACCACCACTGAACATCTTGATTGAATTAAACTTGAAATACAACACACGTGTCCTTAATCTACATACTCTAGTTCTGAGTCTTGGGTCCATAAATTACCTTTCTCCTGACGTGTATCCACTTAGGTCATGACTAGATAGAGATTAAGTGGGGATTATTCTGAGGTTAATTCATTCAGTAGAAACCCCCAGATACTCAGCTTTATGATTCTGGTGTGCCAACGTTTTCCTTTCTAAGTGGTCTTAATAAAAGACAGAGCCAAAAGTTTTCATGGCTCCATTTAAACCATTTAAAGTCACAAACTGAAGTTTGTAAGCAGAGTACATCTTAGAAAGTTGTAATGAAGGAAACTGGTTTCATGTCATCCAAAGATCTATGATTTGGACAAGAGAATGGGAGATTTTAAAAAAAATAAAGCAGAAAGAATTTCTTTCCTCCTGTTGTATCAGATTAGTTCACTCTCCTTAAGCTGCCTCTGGCTGCTGATTCTTCCAGCCAATACATTGCTGGTGTACCGAATATTCCTTTTTAACAATGTTTCATCCGTCTGATCTGGTTTTAATTTACCCTACTAAGAGGAACAGGAAAAGAAAACCAAGGGAAAACCAAACCCTAAACAAGTATATCGATACATTGGCTCAGAAATAAACCAAAACAAATTCTCAGCATAATGTCATAACATTTTACCATTCTACTACCCCAAAATACCAATTACAAAATGACACAGAATGGCAAATATAAGTCATTAAAGTTCAATATATTTATGAACCTTGAAAAATTAAACTTGGTTAATAGTAGTATCTTTTAGAAAATCATTTTTTTTGGAAAATATACTGTAATTTCCATTTTAAATCATTACCTTATCCTGAACTGAACATCTAAGACTGGAGGAATATGTATTCCTACAACTTTAATTAGAGAATCAGAAAAAGTAAAGAGAAATAATTTTTCCTACTGCAGGGGCCCACTAAGTTACCCTTTGCACAGATCAAGTTAAGTATGCAATCAGGTTTTTTCAGAGTATGAGAGGCTGAATAATTTCATTTTAAGGATATAAGCAACAGTATAATTTATTAAACATTTCTTAAAAGCTCAGATTTCAATGCTCCTGTGGCAGACATTTGAAGTTTTGGTGTTGGAGCAGATGGAATGTTTTACAGCAAGACTTTAACTCTCAATCCAAAAGACATTGCTTTTGCTTCTGGTCAAAGGTGAATTTATTCCCTCTGCTAGCTGTGTCCTGGGGCTCTCCCTAGGCAAGGGCTGTCAACTGTTCCATGCTTCTGCCAAATTACGTGATGATTTTGTCATGTGGGCTAATATTCCCCAGTGATTCAGTTTTAATCAAATGCATAAAAGTGAAGCATTGTTGAGCAGCACAGTAACAAAACCAAGTGCTTTAGAGAGACATGGGAGAAGCACAGTTGGGTTTTAAAACCTGTGCATGAGCAAATGCAAAAACCCTTCCCCACCTCAGAAAGGCTCTGCAAAGCACTCACTACAGACAGCAACTCACTTTTATAAGTAACTTTATAAACCTGTAATGTTTCTCGCTGCAATCATAGGAAATATAATTCATATTGGAATTTAATCTGTGGAGCAAGGTGGGATTGAGTGTCATACAAGTGAATTTTAGGGCTGCTACTTCATACATACTCCAACAGTATCCAACTAGATTTTGTAGAATTGTACAGAAGCTTGAAAAATGACCTATTCAAGTGTTGGGATAAGGTTTTAAAAGACAATGGCAACAGCAAGAGATGGCTCTGACCACAGAAGGGAGCTTCTGCTGAGGGATACAGATCATGCAGGTTTTGCAACAATCTAATATTATGCAGTAATGATGCTGTTATAACTGGCCATCTCACTGAATACATGTGAATACTTTGTGCTGCACTGTAGCAATGCCTGCTATGGTTGTGTAGGAGCAATGTCTAATCCCTCACAGAGAATGATAAATCAAACAAAAAACAAAAAATAAAATAAAATATAATAACATACGAAAATGCAAAGGCCATTTCTGGGTTAGCAGATGGTTTATAGATGGATAGTGGCAACCCTGTAGAGAGAAACAGTTGATGCTGACAACACGTGCCCTTAATGTACACCTTTCAAGGCTTTTTATTTCGGATTAACTCTAGTCTGTCTCTCTGGACTGAATGCCCATTTGCAGCTGGAGTGCATTAGTTACACTCCTGGAGTGTGCTAAATCTTCCAAATCTGAATCCTAGTTTCATCTGAAAGGAATCAAGTTGAGGCACTGCAAAAGCTCCCCATGACATGAAGCAAAGCTCAAAAAGAAAGAAAAATATGCACTTCAAAAGCATGCTCTTGGTTCAAACCAATGCACTAACAAAGATGTGCCCTGAAAATACATATGCATATCTCAGCCCACACACATATGCATAGAAATATATATTGCCAGTTTAAAACCAAACCAAACCAAACCAAACCAAACCAAACCAAACCAAAATAAAACAAAACAAACAAAATAAAACAAAACAAAACAAAACACATTACTAGCATAAATTAGTGGATATCATTTATCAGTTTTCCTTATGAGTTAATTTTCTTTACTACCAAGCAGCATAGTTCTATCACGATGAATATTCCCAGTCTTTTTTTTTTTTTAAAAAATTTCAGTCTAAATAAATTTTAAAGCATTCTAATGAGCCTTATCATACAATTTTTTCCTCCATTAAAATTTGATCTCAGAATAGAGATCCAGTAATCTGAAACTAGTTAAAATTGTTCATTAGCATGGAATTTTGAATACTGAATTTGATGTTGCACATACTTGTAAAACAAATGTTGCATATAAACAAGTTGGTGTTTTGTAATACCACACAGCTTATCAGGGAAATTATCTGTGTACATTTAGCTTACAGTCTTGCCAAGTACTCCAGTTGAGATATTTATGAGCAATAACTATCTCTTTGTAAATAACAAGTTTGGTTTGTTTGTTTTTTTCTAGGCAACAATGGGAAAAATAGCTTTGAGTTTGATTCTACTACAATAAACTCAAAGATGAACATATGAAAATAGTCAGAAATAAGGTACAGACACACAAAACATTCAAGTACTACAGAAAAGACTGACAAACATTGCTTCTTATAAATAAGGATAAGGTAAGAAGGGCTTGGGGATTTAATCACTCACACACACAGTACAACAGAGTTAGAAGACAGAATTTAGGGATATAAAGCAGCTGGTGTTCAAAATTTCTGTGTTGGTTTAGAGGACATTTTGCTCAGTTACAACCAGCAAATATTTGCATTTTTTTTTAAAACTTGGGTGTATTGTTCATTTCCAAACAGTTTCCAATAAGCATCTAGAGCACTCACTGACAGAAAAATGTTCTCTCTTGAAGCGTGCTATGCTGCCCAGAGTTTTGCATTGCTCAGTTTGGGAATTCATCTCCTTTGCTTTATACTCCTGCATCCTGAGCAACGTGTGCTCACTACACACAGGACTGTACACTGAAAAAACAAAGTAATTGCACTTTGTTCCAGGAGGCACTCCAGAAGGCACCCAGCTCAGCACATCACCACTTCCCATGGAAAACAGCTCTGCTTATCCCTCAGGACCTCAGCTGGCTGGTGCAGAGCAGGACCACGTCTTATTAGGATGTCTTCATTGAGCAAGTATCCCAGAAAAATCAGAACCCAGCCATAAATTCCCTGCTACTCTGCTACTTTAAAATAGCTTGTGTTTCTGCCTGTATGCACAGGCTGTGTACTCCACAATAGTATTTATGAATTCATCCCATTTATATTGCAGTAGCTGAATATTTTAGACACCTGGACGCTCTGATATTTCGGGTGCTCAGAATCATTTGATGTTTACAGCATTCAATGACATGTGGAATATGGTGATAGGGTGAGCAGCAGCTTTGAAAAGCTCCTGTCCACAGTACAAGTCCACAAGTGTCTTTAGCTGACAGCATTGTTGGGAATGAAGGCAGTTGCATTTAACATGGAAAAGGTTCTCCATGAAGTTTTGAACAAAGAATTGTACCGAAAATGCATTTAGTTATTTTTTTTACATATCCCAAAGAAGCAGAGCAATGACAAAAGCTAACATTTAAAATGCAAAACAGCCTATGCTGTGTGACACAGCGTGAGATGTATCTCAAAGTCTTAGGGTTGACTAATTGAATTGCCATTGATAAGATGTCACTTAAAGAGACATCTCTGCAGTGAAACATGGGTTTGCTGTAAATGACCTGTCATTAGAGCCACGGGTAATGTCCGTGTCCAGACTGAAAAATATTGTAGCTCCCAGCAATATGCTCAGTAGGAATTAAAACAGCAAGAATGCTAAGGAGTCAGTGTACACGAACCACCAGAGAATTATGCCTCAGGTGCTACCTTAATTTACTTGTTGGCATACATTAATTGAAATCAATCAATAAGGCTGGTGGTACAACGGAGGAAATGCAAAAGAAGTAATCGATTGCCACACTTGCTCATTTTAAACTTGGAAAACAGGAATAATTTGGTCTAAGATTTTTCATTTCTGTCAATACAGATAATGGGATTACTTATTTATTTTCTATTCTTTCAGCACTAATTATAATAACGATGATGTCCTTCAGCAGCCCTCTTGCAAACCCCAGTATTCTAATTAGCAGCTGTTAATTTGCATATAATGGGAGTGACTTCTTCCAACTGAAAAGTTAGAAATTACATGTTTTTGCTATTACAAATAGTGCTAATCAGTTTGTCACAATGAAATCAATTATATATTTTAATAGGTATAAACTTGAATTAAATTTGATTTTTTCATTTGTGGCATAACAGCTCTTAAATTTTTTCATTCCAAAGATAAATATATTCAAAGTAATTGTGTAAAAAGAACAGAAAGAAAAGAAAGAGCTGTGCTTCTGATTTTTTTTGTGTTCAATTTCCTCTAATATGTTCATTCTATATGTCCAGTATTGACTGATATTACTTATAATTTAATTTTTAATGTACATTATTTTACTGTAGGTAACTTTGGCTTTTATTTTTTTCTTTTTGCTGTTGTTTTATTTTCTACAATATTTCTGTGAGTCCCTGCAGCCAGTTCTTAAGACTTAAAAACCAAAATAAATAGGACCATTGCTTCCTATGTTGCATTTATCACCCTCTTTTCACAAAAATGGCTCATCCTTACTGATCATCTGTTTCCAGAGAGATCAATGGAAATCAGCACACTGTTATCCATATCTGTTTGGCACAAGGAATGGAAATTTATTTCGTGGTAAACGTGTTGCCAGACACTGTCATTTTGTCTTGGGTGGCACTGAGTTTTCTAAAAATTTGTGCATAAATGAAGAAAACCAAGAAATTTAGCTTCTTCCAAACCTGTAACAGTATTACTTTCCTTCTGATCATGCTCAAAGGCATTAACTCCACATAACAGTGCTAAATTTAACCTCTGGACAGAGAATGGATCAACAACTGTTGTCCTTGTGCTCCCAGAACAAGAATGAGCAGATTTGGATGAGGTCTGCTGATGGCAACCTGATTCAATAAACATTGCTTGCCATGCTTTTGGAGAGGTGCAGGCAAGACATGAAAGATAAAAAAAAAACAAAAAACCCAAAACCAACTAAACAAAAAAAATTAACCCTTACTGATTGGTGGGCAGGATTCTTATTAAGGGGTTGCCCACACCCTGCAGATTTTTCCCACACGGATGTGTTTAGCTTGTAAGTGAAAGGAACCATCCAGCTGCAAGTTCCATGTGCAAGTATAAGTCTCCAAAATCTTGCTTCATTTGGTTCTAATGTATCAATTCTACAGGATTATTTTCTAGTGCAGTCTAATTACTCCTTAGCCTTGGAGAAAAAAAAACAAACAACAACACAATAAAACAAAACAAAATAATAGGAAAACATAACCCCTCAACTTTTTGTTATACTGAAGATAACATGACCCTGCAGATGTTTTACTAGATCTTTTACCAGAGACTGGGAATAACTGTGAGTACTAGAAGTGCAGACAGTGAGGGTGGTGCTCCTGCTAGACAAGCCTGAAAGCAAAATAATAATTAACATCCAACTGGAAAACCAATTGTCTGTGAACACAACTAAGTCTAGTGCAGGCCTTTAAAATTACCTCTTGACTACTAATGTGGCAGAGATTTGTGAAACACTGAGAAACAGAATCAAACTCAGGCCCTTTTCCACCACAGTGCTGTACAACAGTGTGGAGTTATGGACTATACATATTTCAACAGTTCTCCAGCCAAAGGTTAATTCAGTTCCCAGAAAGGAGAAAGTCCTGTCTGCCAATTAGTGTGTAATGTGTGAGACTGAAACCAAGTACTGAGTCCCAGGTTGCTGCTTCAGGAACTCAAAGTTAGGCTGAGGCTCATTTTCCTTCTCATATTCCCTAAATCTTATTCACGATTAACAATTTCTATAGTTTGAAGCAGTCTGAGCTTTTCATTTTGAAGCTTGAAAGTAAGGATACTGAAATATTCTGTCATAAGAAGCCAGAATTGGAATATACAGACCATAATTATAGAAGTGGAAGAAGGTACTTCCATCTCAAAACCATTTTTTTTTAAACACTGTTAAAAGAAAAAAAGTTTTATAGCAGGAAAAGAAATAGAGTATTCTACTGCTTAAATTTGTTTACTTGTAGCTACAGTGTAGGATTCAGAGACAGCTATTAAATAGTTCTATTAAATTTTTAAAAATCACCTTTATGTAATTTACACTACTGATGTAAGATGCTAAAATTATGTCTATATGATAAAAGCTAAGGACATAGTAATTCTCCTTTCTTGTTGTGGTAAAGGCTAAATACTTTGCATTTTATACAGTCCCATATAATTGGTCAAATCCAAACCTAAAATTATGTCATATAATTTCTCCCATTTGAATGGAGAGATTTAATAATTACAATTGTGAGAGATAGAACAACAGCCAGTTTATGGATTTGTTTCCTGTCAATAAATCTAGGGGATGTTCTCACATTTTCAGGAACTGCTATTGATGGCAAGTACACCCTATTTTCTCTCTGTTTTTTCCCCCCCTTCCTTCTCTGCAAGCTGTGCCATTCATCTTCTGAAAAAATGCCATAGGTTGTCCCTGTGGATGTCTGCAATGAGCAGCCTGTGCTGTGAAAAGTCCCTTCCTAAAGATTCAGGTCCTCAGTCCCTTCTCCAGCTCTGTCACAGCAGTGATAGCTACAATCCATTCACCTTCCTTCCAGCCACAGTGGAAAACTGTACACATCAGCAGGTCAGCTCCACATCTCCCAGTTTCCCACCAGCACATGCCTAAGTCATGCAGAGGGACAAAAGGGAAAAGGATCTGGGGCTGGTCTGGAGCAGCTTGCTTCTCTTTGGGCAGCCAAGAAGTGCACTCTGCTCAGCCACTCAGTGAGACTCACACAACAGATAAATGCTGTGGTCATGTGGAACTTAATTTGGGTCTCTCTCTGCTCCTCTGCTACCTGTAGGCACTTAGATGTCTTTGAGACCTCAACCTCTCACACAAATGGAACCGCAGATTCCAAGATTAGCTGTGAACACAGAGTGTCACTGTAATTGTTCACATGTTTTCTCTTTACCTGTTTGAAGCGTGTGAGAAGAGGACAATGTAAAATCATCCCAATTTCAGGCACTAGGTCCCAACTGTGTTGTCCAACACCACTGTGAAACCCATCCTGACAAACAGTGTAACTGAGTTCCCTCCTGTCAGACAGGTCTTATCTTAAAGTCTATGGCTTTATCAAACATGTTTTAAATAGAATAACTTTGCAAAGAAGAGAGTAGAATGTATCCTACCCTGAGCTGTTAAGTGTCCTCAGACAAACAACAATGAAAGAAACAGATTTCTTACTGAAAAGAGACAAAATGGACAGACAAGGGGAAAAGGCAATATACTACTAAAAATAGTAATATTTAAAGGCTTACTGCAGCAGCATTTGTCCAAGTTAGGCTTTCTAAAAAACCCTTACAAACCACTAACAGGTTTGTAAAGAGATGACAAAGGCTGGAATTTATCCAGAGTGCTTCAGCTGGACTTTTTTCTTTGTCTTTCAATATAAAATAATTCACTGAAGTCTCACTTCAGATGGAAAAGTATCCTATAAGCAAGTACAGTACACTGTAAGGACATATAATGCTTGAGTATCCTCAACTCAGTGTCTCAAATTTATGTTCAAAGATCCACTTTTAAAGCATTGTATAAATGGCTTCACAATTTAATTAAAGGCTTATAAGCTTTATTGAATGAACTCTTCAGCATGATCTCCTCACCAGCTTATGACTACAGAGACATTATTTAGGGAACATTAACCTCAATCTTTCATTTGAATCAAAACTTATAATTTTAAACTTTTAAAGGCAACTTATCTTGCGCATAAAATTACAAACAAAAAGTGGATTTCAAACATGATATAAAATAACTGCCTATCAATCTTCCCTACCAGACCTTCCACACTCATACTATCTTAGCCTGCAGATCCAATTATCCTCCAACATTTGCTGCTCAACCATGCTGAGATTATTCACCAGCCCTCCAGTTAGACTGTAATAAGAGGTCTGTGGGTGCATTTCCACTCAAAGAAATAAGGTATAAATGCTGGAATTGCCGTCACATCTTTTTGAGTTACATGCACAGCCATAAACTGTACAGTAATGAAACAGACTCTTTCCAGCTGCTTTATCCATTTATTTGCATGATATTTGGACTTGCTAATTCAGAAGAAAAAAAAATAAAAATCCAGGTGCAGTGTGCCTTTAAGATGATGCATCTCTTGACCTAAAGGCCTTACAAAGTACTAATATCCCATGGAAGATACTTCCTCCTGTGCCCAGACAGCCAAAGATCCAACAGGGGTGTGTGATTACCCTCTGTAAAGGCAATCTCAGCCCCTTACTATTTTTATTGGTTTTTTTTAAGCTTTACATCTTAAGAGAGCAATCATCCACACTAAACCAGGTTGACCTCAAAGATTATGTTCTGCACAAAATTCAGCAGACTTTTTGCTGCTCAGCAAAAAAAAAAAAAAGATCTAACAGTAGATTAATGATAAAATGGTTTCTGATATGCCAGTCTTCATGGTGTTTTCTCGCTGCAGTAGTTGTACATCGTGGCAAAACAAAAGCCCTCTGCCACAGGACATCAGTATACATTGCCAAAAGTGTCAGAACCACAGTTTTCAGCCCAAAGCTGCAACTACTTGAACTGCAGGAGTCATTTCATTAGCTGACAGCTGCAATAAGCTGTTCTTTCTCTGTGTGGAGAAGCTACTGGTGGGAGGTACAATTCACACAGGCAGCCTCCATAAATCATATACCACTTTAAGAAAAATATACTTAAGGAAACATTGACAATGTAATGTGCAGTACCTTTCCTATTTATTATCCTCGTGTTCTTAGTGCATTAATTCCTTAACAGCCTGTATTTCAAAAGCTCTCAACAGACTTTAAATACACGGACAAAGTTCAGGAAAATTCAATCATTTTGTTCCCATTTGTACTATTTCTGCTGATCTAGAGAATCTAGAGCCTTGGTGTTTCTTGATGACCTGCTTCTAGTCAATATGTTCCTACTGACCCAGGGAAAAGAGAATTAGATTCTTTAGTTACAGGCTGAAACCATGATGCTGGAATTTATTTACTGTGTTGCTGCTATGTAAGGTAACGAGAAATTGTAACTGGAAATGTAATCAGCTGAAAAAGCCACTAAGACACTTCAAAACCATATGGCATTAATTAAATACAGCCTATCATTGAATAATTAACATGCATAGACATTTTCAAGTCTTTAATGCTGTGATAACCTTTAGTCTCCTAAAAGTCTAAGGAAAATTGTAGATGGATATGAGTCATGAAGGGGGTGGGAACAGGCTTCAGTGTCACAAATGAGGTGTTTGCCAGCCACTGCTGAGCCAGGCAAGTAATAGGTCCTCAGATCTACCTCTTCAAATGGTTTCTTTACTATTCACACACTTTTTATTGAAAATTCCTGGCAGGTAATAACTGCAGCTGAACATCCAGCTTTGTTCTGTTTCTTTAAATCCATGTTACATTCCCTACACAAACCCATATCAGGTATGTAATCTCCATTCTCATAGTGAATCCCCTCTATTCTTCACCAGTAGCTTATTGTTAAAGAAACAGAAATGTTACATTTGAATAAAAAATAACACTGATAGAAAGATGGGTTTTGTAATATTTGCTGCTGAATTTACTGTCCCTTACATTTTTTTTTAATCACATTACATTATGCAAGAAATTACAAAGCATGTAGTTTTGTTTTTTGGTTTTGTTTGTTTTTCTTTTTCTTGTTTCATTCTTTTTTGGTTTTTTTGCTTGGTTTGATTTTGTTGGTTTTTTTTAATTTGGAAGCACACTGAAAAGGATTGATATGGGCATTTTACTTCTGAACTGCAGTCATTCTACTTTAGATGATTATTACCAACCAATTAAAAAACTACTGCAGTTGAAGCAGATTCTTGGAGAGGGGTGTCACATCTCTGTGACAGACACATAATTAGGTGTCACATCCACAGGGTATTCCCAAGCACCAAGGAGAAACAACAAAGCAAAGCAAACCAGGCACCTTCCTCCTGCACTCCAGCAATGGCTCTAAGCAGCAGGTGCTCCAGGTGGAGCAGCATTTAAGTTGTCTTAGCTGCCTATGGGAGCAGTTCTTATCCCTTCAGTTTTCTGAGCCACTTCAGGAAGTCAGAGAGAAGAAAAATACACTGTCAAGGTTATGTATTTCCATTCCTTTTCTCCAGAATTTTCATCAGAATTACTGATGAGAAGAATGTCTGTTCCACTAGAGGGAGGAGCAGGCTCAGGAACTGAATTCCCAACAAATATTCCAGAGCCACCTACAATAACAGATTTACTCCTACAGGAAGGATGATCCGTTGTCAGAAAGTGTTGAAAGGGCACAACTGGAATAGCAAGTTTTTTAACAACAAAAATAAAAGAAAAAATAAAAAGGAAGAATCCCACTTGAAGTACACTTGGATTTCTTGCTTTGTCCCTGTTTATCCTGAAAAGAGGGTGTGGTTTTGGTCATAAATAATTTATTTCATAATATACAGAGGTTTCTAGACCATTCTTTTCTTTGACATAGAGATAAAGCTACCTGGAGTAGAGCAGCAATTTGTACCTTCGTTCCTTTCATGCAAAGGGCTTCATGTAGATGTTTATTTCCTTGCATTCTGTCTTATTGCTTCTTGTGGCTTAGATTTGGTAGCAAGGTATTATCTTCACCAAAAAACAGATATATTTAAGAACTTGCACATTATCCATACCTTTTAAGTATGAGGATATTAATACTTCTAATTCTCATGTTTTTCCCCTGAAATATAGTTGGGATAGAACAGATCTAGAGATTTCCAAAGTTCAATTTTTCCCAAAGAAAGTTTGAGAAATGCAAAGCCCCCTGGTCAGAGCTTCTATCTGTTCACCTGCATATAACTCTATGGCAAATGACTCATGAAAAGACTAAAGTCACTCACTACAGAAACTGTTTTTAGTGACTTTGGCTGGGACAAGTCCCCTGACTCTTTAGTGCAGCTCAAGGAGATAAAGGAGCAGCTGCATCTTATGCAGACAAGCAAGGCTACAAGGAGACATGGCTGCAGTCCAACCTATCCATCCTACCTGACAGAAAATAGCTGTACCAGAACAGGAGGACATTCATGGAAGGGCTGGAACCTGCCACACATTTCTCTCCTCCTCCTCCCACTCTGAAACAGTGCTCGGAGTGAAGCACAATTTCTCCTTTGGGGCACTTTGTGATGCCATCCATGCAGTACATGCAACACTAAGCAGGTTTCTGTCTTCTGGGTGGGTTTGACCAGCAGCTGTCATGTTTGACTCTCTGTCTGATGACTGAGAGGCAGTCTTAAAACAAACAAACAAACAAACAAACAAACATACAAACAAACCCACTCTGTTGGGCAATCAATCTAGACATGACTCCAGCCTAGAGAGGTGCTGTGTTCAGAGAGGAGGGTGCACTTAAATGTGTTCTGAAGTCCGCAGGGAATAGGTCTCACAGTGCTTTAGCACACACCCTCAGAAGATCTTGTCTCTTGCAGAGGTTTTACTGCATTCTACATTCCATCAGACCAGAAAGAGACATTATCTACAGAGCTTTGAAAATTCTGTTTATCCTGTACCAAAAGCATTAAACTCCCTGGATATTAAGACAGGAGCCTTGAACTTGATGGGATGCAAAGAGTAGGGTCAACATGCTTCTGGCAGCCCCAGCAGGAAATGTGCTGCATGATTTTATATTGCCCAGTGTTTTCTAAATATTTAGTCTCTCATGCTTCTCATTACTGAGGCTCAGCCAAGAATCAATGAAAATCTGAGGTCAGCTGAAATTTTCCTGGCTTCTCAGAGATGTGTGAACCATTCTTCCAAACAACACGCTATATTATAGTCAGAATAAAACCAGAAAGAGCTTTAGAATCACCCATGATCATCTCAGCAGAAAAGGGCAGAACTGTCTTGTACTGAACTGCAAGAAATGTCTAGTGGTTGTCTTATTATAGGTTATTCCTGACAGCAGGATAAGAAGACGTGTGTAGTCTGAGATTAGAAATGCATTGCAGAGTCATACAGAGGTCAGTGAGGAGAAATTTGCATTATTTTTCTATTCCTGAAGTATATAGATTTCCTTTCTGGCTGTCTCAGATCTGTGATGATAAGCAGATGAGCAGCAAAGCTGTAGGATTCACACTTGGTTCCTGTTGTCAGAAAAACCCCATTCTGAATAATATCTTCCACCAGCGGTTGGGCTCTCTCTGGGTCAATGCAAAGTGATGGCCACTGCCTCTCTTGATCTCTGCTGATTAGCACAGAACTTGTGTCTCATTAGTCAGAGTTGGGTGATGTTGGGCACAGAGGGCACTTGAGCAACAGCAGGTTATGAACTATGCAGCCTTACAAAAAGCATCACAATAAAATGCATGTTTTTTGCTTTGCAGTATTCTGCATTCCTTGGCATAGATCAAGATGGGTTTCACCTGATTTCATCTTTTAAAGTGCTGCCTCTTGCCGGGAGTTGCATAAAGTGAAATTGTTTCATTGGCACGAATCAATGGGAGTAGGTTAAAAAGAATTATTGTACTTGCACTTAAAGTTATTTATCAAGTGAAGCAAATGCATACCCATTAAGAAATGTCCTAAAAAAAGCAAAGAGGGTAACCATCAGCAAAAAAATCAGGGAGCCACTTTGAGCCTATAGGCATTTTTTTTTTTCCTTATGCAAAAATATATGTGGCCTCAGAAAATAAAGCAGAGGTTTACCCTAATGACAGTATAAATCTATTCTAGGAGATTTAGGGTAACCTTCCCTGAAAATCAGGCTTCAATATTTAAATAGACAATTTTCAAAAGACGAATTTTTACAGAAAAAGAGCTGTGACCTACGTTGCCCATGAGCTATTGCATATTTGCACACTGTCTGTGCCATATATGACATTAAAGGAATGATATTGAGAGAGGATAATCATTCAGATCACCTGCTTCAAATTTCTCCTAGCAGAGATTTTGAAAGACCTATTTCTTATTTGAAAAAAAAAAAGTTCACAGGCAGTATTGTTGCTTATATTATGACTATGATGTGAGAAATACAAAAAATAAAATAAAAATCTGCAATTGCAATTTACATGCAAACACAAGCAAAACCACTTTAATTACACAAGCTACTGACAGAAACACAACACCCCTATGCAATCAAGTCTGAGTATGGCAAGACATGAAAATGCTCATCCTGCTCTTAGCCATTTATGCTTATTACATTCTAATATTTGTTACCAGAACTTTTCAGATGAAAAAACCTCACTATCTCAGAACATGTCCAAGAACTAAACTTTGTATAATCTTATACATTACATGTACATTTCAAGATTGAAAACTTTGTACTTCTCAAGTTGAACTGTTATGGACAGAACTCTGTGCATTTGATTAAAGTATGGGTTTGATCTTTTTCGGCTGAGATAATGCTTCAAAGTAGTGAAATACCCCTTATCCTGCACATTGTTGAGGAACTAGAAAATTTAAATTCTTGTTTGGGTAATGTGTTGAACACAAATGATGGAATAATCTTCATTCTACCATGGCTGTAAAATTACAGAATTTTACACAAAATTAACCCTTTTCCCCTTAGAAAAGAGGAAAACTGCTTCTTGGTTTAATCTAGTCATTATCATTATTTAGATATATATTATTTATTTGGTGGTCCTCTCCTTACTGTGGCTGTTTTCTGATAGGAGGTTCAGCAATACACACAGGCTCTGGGGTACTCCAAAATACACTTCAGCAAGCAGAGATAAATTTAACTCACAGTGTCAAATCTCCAGGCAAGATGAAGAATATTTGGACCTCGTAATTCCTTCTGCCATACTTTCCATTCTCTCATTCCTCTCGTATTTCACCCAGAGGAAGTGTTCCTATCTTTGCATTACAGAATGGAGATAGTTCAAACGAGTGCCTTGCTTTCATCCATGTGCAGCACACCCAATCTGAAAGTTATTTCAAACAATTTCTTCAGTGCTTCATTTTTAAGCCATGGCCAGTTAAACTTGATAACCATACCCTGATATGGGAAACAGTGACACTTTTTGAATTTCCCTAGACCTTATGGGTGTAATGTTCTCAAGAACAGCTTCTTTCTTCTTTTGAAAAACATTCGGAAAGATTATTAGCCAAAAATTCTTAGCTGCATCAGGGGTTTATCTGGGGACTGAAGCTGACTTTGTTATATTCAAACATTTCAGTTAGAATTGTCTGCAGTCCTGTCTGCATGCAGACAATTTGTTTAATTTTCCTGTTCGATTTTTTAACACAGAAAGGATTTTTTGTTTCAGTTGTCAGCTATAAAAACTCAAGCATGGGTTCAAAGAGTCAAGCCGTATCCTTAAATTCATTTATCACTAGCAAAATTCTTTGTACAGCTAGGGTGGATTTCAGACATAAACTTGCAGAGTAATTTATCTGAGTCACAGCTACCACTGGTGATAAAGGAGAGTGAAAGTAAAGCAATTGACTTTCACATATTATGTTGGGTGTGGCAGGAGTTGCAGTTGGAAGTTTAGTAAGCTGGACGGTTTTATAAGGACTCAAAATGAGTTAACAACTCTTTTGTCCAGCTGTTCTTAGTAAAATCCTAAAGTATTTGCATTCTTGGAACAAAAGCAAGCTACAGACATTGTTGCAATTAGTTTAGATTTCCATATTTTCCCCGGGCAGCACCATATGCAGTGAATCTCCTCCTGTAATTTGTTCTTACACCTATATTGGTTTGGAGGACCACATTAACTTTCATCTTTAGGGGTTTTTTGGTGCTTTCTATCACTAGTTCATTTTGAGTGTTGAAGTGTTAATGAAAGCTTGAAAAAAGTTCCTTAAGCCTTGAGGTTTTTAGGAATGTACTGCAGGACACTAAAAAGTGTGATTTAAGCAACACAACACATTTACTCACAACAAGTGTCTTACAAAGACAAAATTTCTTCCCTTAATTTCTACAGTTACTTTTAGAAAGAAAAGAGCTAGAAGAACAACAAAAAAATATTAAATAAAACAAACCAAGTGCTTAATTGACAATCATGTCTGAACTCAAACAGGCACATAAAATAGTAGAAGCATCAAGGAGTGATATATTAGATGACATAGTCAGATATGGCTCTTTTTGAATATGTAGTCACCATTACAGCAAACTTAGTGTGAAAAGTCACCTTTGTTGGCAAGTGAATCCTATTTTAACAGATGAGTCAAATTCTTTCTTATGCCACTTTTAGGAGCAGAACAGATTTAATTGTTATGGGGAATAACAAAGATGCACACTTAAGTTTACTTTCCATGCCTCTGCATTTCTTCTCTCACACAGAGTCTCTGAGAGGGAAATCCAGAGTTTATGCAGAATGATTTCCCCTAAACTGAAGAAAGTGATATTGAAAAATCCACATTCCAATTGCTCCTTAATGTGTTTCTTTCCTCAGCCTGAAAATTTCTCCAGAGGTGTGGGGATAATGCAGAACTTTCTCAGGTAGGGAACTTGGATCAACCTCCCAGTGATCCAGAATCAGGATGAAAGGACTTTTGGACTCAATGCCACGCCTTGGTTGAAGGAAGCCTTGTGCTCTGAGCCAAGTGAAGATCCAGGCAGCATGAACTACAATACAAACCATGGCAGCTACCACACCTCAAAAGACTGAGGAGAAAGAGAAGGAATGATGTATTGGAAGGAATTGCTTCATGTGGAAGCAAGGGACCTCAATCCCAGCTCTTGCTAGATCTTGTGACTGTTCTAGGTCTCTGATATCTCCTCAGCCCTAACTAACTATTCAGTGTCATGGTTCTAGGAAGATTAAAGGAAGAAGGACAAGGAACAGATTCCATCTCTATTGTCCCAGGCTGCAAGGAGAAAAAGATGGCACTAGGGGCCCGAAGAGCACATAAGAAAAGTCTGAGGCTCAGAAACTCAAGCACTTGTCTGAAGACAAGACTTTCTGGGCTCTGGCTTCTACTCTCCTTAGATTAATTTTAAACATTAACCACAGAGTATTTGTTTGAAACCAGTTGTATGACAGAGTCACACCAAAACTAGCAGTATTTCCCCTCAGCTGGGGATAAGCAGTAGGTCATCAGTTCACACTGCTCTTCTCTGCCAACTCATTTTCTTCTGCCACATTCATATTGTTGGTAAAAGGATCAAACTAACTTACTCCTCTTACTGAAGAGCAAGAGATGAGCTGAGTGTGGAAAAAGGACAAATACACTCAATGTGTTCACTAGTGACAAAGGAAAAAGCTAGAGGACACCTGGGGAAACAAATTTACTCTACAAGAACATGACTTGGCAGACCTGGAGGACAGATCTGAAAATGTCTAAGAAAAAGATGGATGATACAGGATTTGAAACAAACAAAAATGTGCTTAAGGAAGTCACACAGAGGTGGCCAGGGGAGGTGGGAGGATGGTCCACACTTGGATCTCACTATGGGCAAGGACAGATTAATGAATGGAGAAGTTTGGAGGACAGAGTTAATTGAAGCAAAGGATTGATGTGTTTGGACAGACTATAAATTGGCAATGGTGAGAGAGAACTGATGGGGCTGATGATTAGAAGAAGGATAGGAAGTGAAAGATTTATGGACTGAGCAGTTTAGACAGATAGAGTATTACAGGTGAAACACAGGGTATCTATTAAGCCTCTTGTAGATTGGAAGAAACATTTCATTGCATCTCCCTGCATGCTAGGTGAGAATTACTTGAGTCTTGTGAAATCTAATGTGCTGTTTAACCTACATGCTCAAGTATAGATCCTTGTTTTACAGTTCTTTCAAGGGCTTTAGGGTTATTCATTTTCCCTGTAGTGTCTACAGGTTTTTTTTTCAAGTCTGTAATGTAATTGCTGGGGAGGACACACCATGATTCTCTTCGTATTTCTGTTAAGTGATGGATCATTTTGATGAAGGTAGAAATTTGAAATTTTCTGAACTTGAAGAGACTCTTTTCCTTATAATACAACCAAAGGTGTGCAAATCCACTTAAACTGTGTGAGTTATCATGTTATGAATCAAGGAAAGAAGTGGAAGAAACATTAGGCCAAAAGTACCTCAGGAACCTGGAACCAAGGGATGAACTATTTTCACAGAGCTTGACTAATACAACTTAAAATAAAGTGTTGAGAAAAAGTGTTATCCAGAGACTTTAGTAGCAATATGCAATTATTCCATTATTTTCCTCAACAGAAGAAATGAAAATATGTAAAGTTACTGATCTTGTATATTAACAAAGACATAGTTAAGGAAGTAACAAGGCTGTAGAGAAATACATTCATAAAAGGGCATGCACTGTATATGTTAAAAAATAATAACATATAATAATTTATAATAATTTGCACTTTAAGATGTACAAAAGGGCCTCTGGAAAAGACATAGAGATGGAAAAAGTAAAGTTTAAGCCCACTATCTAAATCTCCGTCTTTTCATTTCATTTTCATTTCACAAGCACACTTCATTTCACAAGGTTAGTAGCCTCGGATGGATTCACACATTATACACAAAATTTCTGTCACCTGCTACCTGACAGTCCAGGTCTGGCCCTAAAACAAAGCAACATGAGATTGCTACGTATTTCTGAGTTCACAAAACACACTCAAAAGGGCAGGTGCAAAATTTGGGCAAACAAAAATCACAGTGTCCTAATAATTGTCGTGTTTTTACCTAGACTCATTTGCTTATCAGCTTATTCCACCATGGAAGCATCACAGCCCATGGAATTGCTCTCAAATGAAAGGTCTAGAAAATAAAAGTCCCTTCCTTTATCCTATCATTCTTTTTTCCTTTCTTTCTCCTTTGTCTGCACACTTTCCTATTGACTCATACAAGTGTGCTAAATTATGCAACAACAAACAAGTCAGGGAATCCCAGACAGAAGAAGACAGATTTGTCAAGTCTCAGTTCTACTTAATACTTTACACATGGGTAAAGCATATTGCCTCTGCTTATCTGGTATGCATTGAAATTTCCTATGGTTTCCTAGAAAAATGATAAAAATCTGAGCCTCCTAGGAATAACATTTTTACCTCTATTGCTTGGATTGGAGTTTGGTTGTGCACATATGCCTTGAAAAGCTACTGGAAGGAAAGACTTTTTCATGTATAAGGTCCATGTGGGTTATGTTGCTTATTGTGGTCCAAACCCAATTGTATCAGGGACAATATGAAAAGTTCCCAAAGCAGGGGAAAAGAAAAAAAGTCCCAAACAAAAGAAATTAAAAAAACAACAGAACTCAAATAATCCTTCCCTCTTTTTAAAAACCTATTGGGATATCTTTGTCAATTTGCAGATGCCTCATTGTAAAACTGGCATTGTCATGAGTCATCCTCCTTTCTCCAGTATTCAGCTGGTCAATGCTCAATATTGAGGATTCAATATTACCAAGGAAAGAATGAGGAAAGGGTTGAGATCTTGTTTCACTGACTAAAAAGTCAGTCAACAATCACCAAGCTCAGTTGTGTCACATTTCCACAATGACATTCTTTGTTTTTATGAGGGTTCTTACAGAAATCAGTGCAGCTTTTAGGCAAGTGTCAGCCATGCTACCAAAAATGCTTGCAGAAATCTGTTATTGTAGAGGTTTGGGACAAAATTTCTATAGAATTTGTAGAAGTTTGGCTGTGCTTGATGGAAGGCTGAAAAGCAATAAATTACTCTGAGAAGCATTAGAGTAATTTTACTAGCTTTCTGCCTTCTTTCCTTGCTCTTAATCACCAAAAGCTGGATCTCTTTCCACACTCCTGTAGCCTCTTCATACCAGTGTAATGCACCTGGAATGTACAGCAGTGCAAGATGTAAGGAGAAGACACACATGCAGACAAATATAAAATTAATTAAGAAAAGCAGCACGTAGTAAAAGCCAGATGTGATGTTTGGAGATTAGCTTTACTACTCCATAATACAGCAGGACATGTTTAACCTGTTTTGTCTACAAGGTGCATACAACAAAGCCTGCTTTTTCCTTAAGTAAAGAGAGTGAACTTCAGCTTAGTAAGAAACCTTCTCAAATGCCACATCTTGCCTATCAGCTGAACCTCAACATGTATCTACACACAATGTTCTACTATTAGAGAACTGTTATTTCTACCCACATGTCTGTGAAACACGGGTCTGACACAAAACATTTTTTCCCTCAAAGGAAAAGAAAAGCCTCTAAAGGTCTTCAGTGTACTAAGTACAACCAGCAACTTAAAAATATTCTTATAACTAAAATGTGAAATTGAAATGGAAAACATCTTAACTCCATTTAAACCCATTTTTGAATCATCAATCATTAATTAACCCTAATACATCCCAGTGAACATGAAGGAAAGAAACAACAACCAATAAAAATGGAATTTTGATCTAGTTATAGGTAAAGTTAATGGCATCCTGAATTTCTCTTGTGTGTTTTGCACTTTCCTCTCCGTATATGCCGTAATTTTTTTTTTTTTTTTTTTTTTTATTTTTTTTTTTGTGATACCCTCACACTCAGGTGCAGCACCATTCCTGCTCCCAAATCTCCACCGAAGGAGAGGTGGCAGAACCGCGCAGGGACCGGGAGGAGCCGGCAGAGAGCCTCCCCCCCGGCTCCGGGATGGGCTCCGGTCGCCTCCAGCGGCGGCGAGGGCGCGGTACCGTCCTGGGCCGGGCCGGGCACCGCGCCGAGCATCCCATCCCCGGCCAGGGCGATGCCCCGCGGGGCGGGGGCGAAGCGGGGCTGCGGCACTGCAGCAGCAGGAGCAGCTGCTGCAGCGGAGCCGGAGACGACCTCCCTCCTCCTCTTCCTCCTCCTCCTCCTCCTCCTCCTCCTCCTTCTCCTTCTCCTCCTCCCCCCGCCCCTCCATTGTGCGGGGAGGCGGCCGCACACCCGCGGGATGCGCATCCCCTCCGAGCGCCGCAGCGCCCCTGCCTAGAGACAGGCGCTGCCCCCGCCCTCGGCTGGCGGGCTCGCTGTCACATCCCCCTCCGGTGCTGAGCTTTCCATTTCTAAGCATACTCACGCACCCACATAAATGTATATACACACGAACATATAGAAATATACACTTCCCCCCCCCTCCCGCGGAATTCCGCTCTCCGCCCCGCGGGGAATCGCCGGGGGCAGAGGAGGGCGCTTCCCCCGCAGCGCTGCTCCTCGGCTCCGGCATCCCCACCAGAAGGGAAAAGGTTTCTGCGAGCGCGGCGGAAACAAAGCCGGCGCTCCTCGGCCGGGCTGCGAGGAGTGAGCCGCCAGAAGTTGCGGTGCGGATCCCCCGCTCCGCTCGGCTCCGCGGGACAGCCGGAGCGGCACCCCGAGGTGCCGGCGAGGGATGCCGGCTGCTCAGCGGCCAAACTTCTTTGTTAATCACACCCGAGCCCCGCGGGCGGCGAGAGGAGCGGGGGATGCAGCCCGCAGAGCCCCCGGCAACTTTTCCCGACGAGGCGCACGCCGCCGGTACCCGCGCAGAAACTTGTTGGACCGCAATCCCTGCGCACTCGCCACTCTGGCATCCCCTCGCCCGCGGTGACCTCTCCCGGCGCCTCCGGGAAACTGCTGGAGCCTCCCTGGCCCGGGGCCGCTGCCCCTTAGCGGGGAGCGGCCAGCCCGTCCCTGCCGAGCCCGGCACCGGCCGCCGCTTGGGGACCTGGGGACTCACCCTGCGGGATCCGGCGGCTCTCAGAAAACTAGAGGTTCCATCATCCCGGCGCTCCTTCCCAACTTTCCGTGCATAGGGCGAGGACGGAGCTCCGTGTATTTATATGGAGAGGGAGAGCGAGGGTGAGAGAGAGAGAGAGAGAGGAAGCGCGCTGAAGTCGACAAGCTGTTCAGCAGACTTTTGAATAAAAGGGGGATGAAACCGGATTCTTCCCAGTATCAGGACCCTGGAAAATCAAATCCTTCTCCGGAAAGGGATTCTTTCGGCCCCGTTCTCCGCGTTACTCTTAGGGCTCGGCGCGGCAGGCATTGCATACAAATAGAGCCCGGCAGCGGCGGCGATTGGCGGCGGCGGCGCCCCGCGGGTCCCGCAGCCCCGGCGGCCACAAAGCCGAGCGGCGGCGGCTCCGGGGCGGGCACGGGCTGGGGGACGGCGGCGGGGGCGAGTCCCGCTCAATTGATTCGTTCCCTCGCCCATTGTGAGACGTGCGGCGCTGCTGGAGCGGGAGAAAGGCGCGCTCTGAAAGGATGTCATGCCATCTCCCCTAACTGCTCTTGCAGGGCTATTGTGCCTATAGTGTGGTATGAGAAATGGGTCTGATTTTTTAAAAACAGGGCTTTATTTGTCTACAACCTTTTTTTTTTTTTTTTTCCCCTTTTTCCTGAGCTGTCACAATTATCTGTCACGTTCCCTAATAATTATGTTGTTACTTCAGTAATCAATTATTCACTGAATTCCACCTACCTATGCTTTTTCTTTCTCAAGTTATGGCTTTCCAAGGGCACATCGTACTCTGTGCAAAGAGAGCAAGCAAACAGTCTTTAAAATTAACCAAGTTATTCCGAATTAAAAGAGAATAAAAATAAAGAAAACCCAGTTATCAGGGTAAGTTTTCTCCATTACAGAATACAAAGACAGACAATGATTTTTAAATTATGATCCACTTTTGGAATCATTGGACTAGAGAAAGTACCCCATTGGAATATCCAGGCAGTGAAGACCAAAAAAACAGATGCTGCATTTATGTATCAACTGCTACATGGAGGGCAAATGTGAGATAATGAAAACATTGGTCAACATAATGAGAAATGAAAGCAACATAAGCACTTATATGCATACAAGGGTACCACACACAGCTAAACTTTTGTTACTGCCTGTAGATAATATGCTCTATATAGCAAACATACATTTAGATAATAACCATTAGTAGGCTTAAAACTACGTATGTAATGAAGTCTTTTAAATAGTGTATGAAGATTATCTGGGAATAAAGCCTGTAATATATTGCAAAGCACGATGCTGTTGGAAGTCTAAACATGCCACTTGTCCTACAAGGAATCAACTAGGAGACAAAAGGTCTCTTACAGTGTGTAAGGTGTTTACATGGCAAGGTCCTTACAGCCTAGCTAATATAGATATTACAAATATTATTGACAAGTCATGTAGAGAGCAAAAGGTTATTTGCTACTATTCCATTATTTCGTCAGGCATAAACATAGAAAGAAACATGATAAAACACAGAGGAAAATCAAGTGTTTAAACTACTCCTGGACTCTCAAGATCACTCTGAATGAAGTACACTGTACACCTTGGAGAAGAGCAACAGAGAGGGCAGGAGAAAATCAGCATTTTGTACATCAGTAAGCTCTGGTGAGAGAAATGCTGACGAGTATGGGATCAAAATCAGGTCTTCAGTGCTACGGTTCAGATCTACCTCACACTTTACCTCTTTAAGTACTTGCATCTTGTAACAAGCCTCTAATTCTCTGTTCTTTGAATTCTGTTGCTGCTTTGGTTTGGATGTTTAATCTTTTAAATAAATGCTATAAACAAGCAGCATTTCTGTTGTCAGAGGAGGTATAGTAGAACAATTAAACAACCTCTGTGTATACACACCTTCAGTTATCACTGTAGCTACACATACATATTTTTTTCTTGTTAAATAGAAGAAATTAAGTTTACTTCATTTAGTTTACTTTGAGAACAGCTGCCTATTGCACTAGTAAATACAAGCTGTAAAGGGGGATGTTGTAGTTGTTTGCAGTTTTGACCAAACACTGTTTCACTGTTTTGCTTTTGTTCCTCTTAGCTTTACTTGGAACAAATTGTGTTTACCTGACAGTTCAGGATATGCCTCTCATAGTTTATTACTTCTGTTACACTTACTATCACCATAAGGAGATTTCTGATCAACATCAGTTTAAAAGACAACAGGCTCTGGGCTCTTGTATTCCACAAAGTAATGTGAAATCACTGGCAAATTTGAAAAAAAAAGAGTGGATTAGTATAAGTGTGGATGAAGGAGGCAATAACCAACACTATCACAATTAAGAAATTGCCCTGTGAAGGAGAGAAATTACTATGCCCATTGTGGAGCCTACAAAGATTAATGGAATATGGCTGTGAAACTGTTTTAATAGATAAATTGGGTGGGTGGTTAAACATCTGAGCGAAGATGATTACTTTGTAGTGAAACAAAACAAAGAGGAATAAATCACAAAGCTACTCTATTACCACAATTAAAATGCAATTGCTTGATCAATTATCACTCCAGCTAATAGCCTGATGGGAGACAAGCAAATAAATAAAACATTATGCTAACCAAAATTCTTTGAAACATAATAATACCTGTACATTTACATGTTGCTTGTTTGCATTCTTTTGTGCCTAATACATGAATAGTGCATTACATGACATAAGCAAAGCTGTATATAATGTGTAATATTTATATTCTACAAACTGTGGCTGTCATAGATCAGCTTTACATTTTTATACCCAGTGATCAGCAAGGCATGCATTCCTGCCCAGGAAGGTAGGTGGTAACATGTATGTTTGTATGAAATAAAACCCAGGGTATAAAGGTTGCACAAAATCTTGTAGAGAGTGAGCACCCTGTGATAACCTGATCCAAAGTCAAAGGCAATGACCAGATCTGTCCCCTTCACCCAAAGTCCTGCTCAAATATAATACTTGACTTCTCCATAGAAACATTCACATAAAATAATTTAAATACATAGGGAACAAACATTTTGTAATGTTTATTTAACGTGGGGAAAAAATATATGTACATCTATTGATTAATAACAACACAGATGGTGTCAGAAGTTGAGTAATACATGAGAAGATGCTTCTCAGGTATAAAACTGTAAGTAAAAGTCAAGTAATTCCTAGATTCAGTTGTAGATAGTTATGTCTGGTGTTTCTTTATAACATTTTAATGCTTTCTTGTATGCAAAAAGATTACACATATTTGGCAAACTAGTTTTGTCTTTCCCAGGGCAAGAATAATCAAAAAACATATAAGGTTCATTAAGTGATCAGTGTATATGCTGAAAATACATTTGCTTCAGTGTACTATTGCTAAAGTACTATACAGAATACAAGAGCAGGATTAGTGCTCTCCCTAAAGCCATAAGAGCCTTCACCAGACCCCTTATGCTCTTCTTTTGTCCCTGGCATAAATGGCACCCACATCAAATCCTTTCACTCCTGTTCTTGCAGTTAATTTTTATTCTTTTTTGTGTTCAGCAGTTTATTTGGAGAAAGTGTGAGAGAATACTCCCATCTCATCCTTTCTGACTAAAACAGCTTGAGAAATGAGGACTCCTGCCTATCAACTTTCTTATTCATAGAGGCAAGAGGAACCTCCTGACTATCAGAAAGAATCTACTGCTGAAGTCAGAAATTCAACATAGGGAAATTTTGCAAGAAAAACAGTAGAATGGTCTCTGAAGAACAACTTTTGAGGGTGAAACTGGAGTTTGAAGTTTTCCTAGAATTCTGGGCTGGACCTTCTTCAAGTACCCTGTATTACCCAACATCAAGTACATCTGGTGATGAAAATGTAGGAAGGAAGGAGAGTGGAAAAAAGAAAATTTAGAATGATTAAAATGAGATTTCAAAAAGCAATTGGATAGCATCAGAGAATCAGAGAATCAGAGAATGGTTTGGGTTGGAAGGGGTGATAAAAATTTTCTCTTTCCAACCCTCCCCCGTCCGACCTGGCCTTGATCACTTTCAGAGATGGGGCATCTCCAGCTTCTCTGGAAAACTTATGCCAGTGTCTCACCACCCTCACAGGGAAGAATTTCTCCCCAATAGCAAATCAAAGCCTATTCTCAGCTTAAAACTATTCCCCTTCGTCATATCACTGCATGCGCAAACCTACATACGTACAAAACTTGTACTGTATTGAACTGCTCTATAACTAAGAGTAGACAATAATAAGAAATAACAAGCTTTCTTACAACAGAGGAAAAACAGCAGCAGGACTAAGGACTGATTCCATGAACTCAAGCTGGCAGCTGTCTTTGTTGCAGTGCATGATATAATTGAAGAGGAACACTCATTTAGCCCCTCATACCCTTACAGAGTCCCATATGTAGCCCCCCAATACAATCCTTTTATTCCAAAGTCGCTTTCAGTCTCATTGACATCTGTTATCAGCAGCAAGCAATGGTTGCAGATCACAACTCCATGTGCCTCCCACATTTTGGGAGAGTGAGGGCTTTCTGTTACCATTTTATTTTTATTTTTTTTAATGTGATGGAGAAATTGACAGCTTGGATGTTTTCTGCTGTACTTCTGTATTATTATCCATTGACATGTGCTATGAAATTGGATAGCTGACCATTGGAAAGTCATTCTATATCCTTCATACTTAGAGTTATTTTCAAAACTGAAAACCAAAAATCAAATAAACATAAAAAAGTAAGACAAAGCCATAAACTCAAGTTGTGCATAAAGACTGAAGGTTAAAATGAGCTTGAAGTAAATGTGAAAAGTAGGAAAGCTACGTATACACGCTTAGTGAGGGCTGCAGGGAAAAGATAGTGTCAGGAAAAAGCTAAATGACTTAGTGCATTCCAAAAACTATAAGAGAGGGGAAAAAAAAAAACTTCAAAAGTGTTTATCAGAGGAAAGTGAAGTGTCAGGGAGAAATTGGTGCTATTGCCAAATGAAGAAGAAAATATAGAGACTGAAGAAAATTGATTCAGACACTGGTGCCTTAATTTTCTATGTTTTTTTTCCTTCTGATAAAGAAATCCAGAGAGTCACTCTGAAAAGAGTTTTGATGGAACTTCTACAAAAAATTTAAAAATCATGCCGAAAAGATAGATCTGTGGAAGATATTAATTCTAGATTATACTGCATTCAATTTTAAGAGAGTAAACACAGAAAGATACAATCACTAGACTCACTGATGGCAACCTGGCAGCTTGTTTTATCACATCCATAGACCATGACAGCTTCAGCAACATGAAAACTTGCGTTTTGGTTTGAAGCATGAACTTGGAAAAGTGCTTCCTCAGTTGTAGAGTCTTCCTTCCAACACCAGAGGAAACCTTGAAAATTTTTCTCTGATAAACAGAAATAAATAAATCTACTGATTTAAAGTATACCAAAGTAGCTGAAATAGAAAACTCAAACAGTGTAATTATTTTTTATGTGATGTAGATAATACTGGTCTCAATATAAACTGGAACAACAGTATAGAAGGAAGGCTCAATACACTCAATAACACTTAAAAACTTAATGAATTGCTTTGTTTTTTTGGTGTGTGTGTGTGTATGTGTCAAGGGGCTGGAATACAAAGTAATTATGTCAGCAAGTTTACTGCTGTGTATAAAATAATGTCCTATCTTGTTTCAGATCCTTGTTGCTCAGAAGTAGAGAAAGAATGGGAAGATTTTCATTAAAATTATCATAAATTTAGAAGGCAGTTCTTTCAATTCACCATTGTATGTGTTTAACTGTTGGACAATAATGTTTGTTAAGGAAATATTTTGGGGAGGGAATGGAGTGTTTAACTAACAAAAAGGTAGAAAATTTTTAGGGAAACACTAATATCCTATCAAACACACAAACACACAGAAAAGCCAAAAAAGTTAACTGAATCCTTAAATTCAGAAGCACTAATTTTGTATCTCCCCAGTACAGCTGTAATGCTTCTGCATCATTTTATTCGTAGTTTCTCAGTCATGCTCCATCGTGGCTTGTACATTCTTCATGTACAGAAAAAAAAAGTTTGGAATGGAAAGTAAAGTTCCAAGGTCTTTACTCTGAGAGAGGAAAAAGATTTTAGTGGATTTTTTTTTAAAAAAAACTTTAAGATGTAGGAGGAAATTATTCTAGTTGATAGGAAGACAGGTGTGGATGAGAGGTTGTCATTGCTACCTTTAATTGACACTGTCTTTTTTCAAAACCTGGAATTTACTTTTAGCTGCACCATATGACATATAGGAAGAATAAATCCAGAGCTAGAAGATAGTAAAGGATCTTCCTGTTCTTAACCAACCTCCTGAGATGAATCACTGATGGGAAAATGCTGATTAGGTCAGTGATGATGTGTGCAGGTGCTTCCTTTTCTTTTGGGAAACCTTAAGAGAGAGACCCATGGGAGTGAAGGGGTAGAGTTGGAGTGTGCTTTTGGGGAGAATGTTGTAGCTGAGAGCATGTGCAGGCAAGAATGTGGATGTTATTTGCTGTTTATGAGCCTTTTAAAATTTATGTTATTTTGGTATATAAGAGTTTTCTGAACCTGTAAACTTTGAGGAGAGAATAATTCATTACTTGGTGCAAAAAGGAAATAACTCATTCAAGTTGAGCTAAAGTTAACTTAGCTTAACTAGTTCAATCTAATTTATGTTAAGAGTTTGATGAAACTGGCAAATGGATTTCATTTTCTAAGGTATTTCTGAGGCATGGAAAGACTATGTAAGCAGTGGGAGGCAAGGATAAAAACTGGAAATGGAAAGGACAAGGAAAGGAACCAAGATGGTCAGCTGGACTTCAAATGTTTTAAAGGATGAAAATGAGCAATACAATATCTGGGAGGGTTCACAGGGCTTGTTACATGATGAAATAGGAACTGAAAAAACCTAAGCACCTGACAAGGGTTTCTCAGTTTGACATATTTGTGGTTATTCTGCAAAAATCTTTTAATAAGTGTTTGATAGGGAGCAATTCTATGTTGGTACAGAGTTTTTGTAAAGTGATTACTTAAAAGTTATGCTTTGTGTGACTCTAAGAAGTTTTCCCGTTGTTTTTGGTATTTTTTTTTTAAATGCTGACTTTTAGATTTTTGAATTTAATTTTTAAATTTTTGTTTCTATTGTAAGTGATGTTTTGGAGGAGGCCTTACAATTTATTTTGTAATGCTCCCTTGATTTTCATCACTGACCTGTCCCTTGGAGAAAGTAATGTTTTTTTAGGAAACATTAACTCCAGTTTGCAATAAGACAATGAGGAACTATAAAACCCAAGGATTTTATTATTTCTTTTGTAAAAAATTGTGATTTGGAGGTTTTTTTTTGAAGTGCTGTGCCACAGGAGAACAAAACTTTTCTCTCAAAAAGACTCATGGAAGCTCTTTTAAAGCAAATTGGTATGGTTTGGTCATCAGCTAAACCATTCCTAAGCCATAACTTTAAATTTCATCCCAAAAATTTTTATATTGCACTGTTGAAAGACATTTTTACTTTTATTTTTTATTTTTAATTTTGTGGATTTCAGTTTTTTCCCCTCTCCCTGAAATGCTGTGCTGTGGTGACAAAGTCACATTCTGTTTCTTCAAAACCTGGAATTGTGTTTTTGACTATGTTTTCTACAAATCAGCTTTTTATTAAAGCAGTCTCAAAAATACAGATTGGTTTGGTTTTTTCCTTGGTTGAGGTTACCAGAAGAGCACCAGAAATCAGTAAAGAGTCTCTATACCTATGTCAGCTGATTGGATTAGATTGATATTCTCCTTTCCACATCTGTTTCTCCACTCTTTTGACGCTGATGCTCTCAAAGGTGTAGGAGTGTTTGGGCTGTGCTTGGTGCACAAGGGCTGCTGAAGAATTAGATTTTGTTATTGGCTGCTATATTAGGCAACAATTAATTAAATAACAATTAATGTTTCTGGAGACAAAACCCAGACTTCATTTGGTCTGTATGGAGAAGTCCATATTTGCATGGAGACTGTGTGTTACCAAAGTTTTGTCTAATTTGAGGGATAAGAATAAAAGAAGCAAGATTTTTTTTTGTGTTTTCACTAAATTTTTGAGGGTAGTAACATGGGGCCAAGGTGTTTATTTCAGTGATATACCAAGCATAAACAAACCCTTAAATTCTGCATGCAATTATTTTTTTCAAGATGATTTTAAAAAAACGTATGTGTAAGTCTACATTACAGTGTTTGTTCTCCTACTGCTGTTTTCTCCTCTTTCTCCAATTAAATACTACTTGTTAAGCCTCCCTGTTTTACAGATGCGTGAAGAGATTAGTTCATTGAGTCCAGAGGATAAATTTTACCAGCTTGCCTAAATTTGAAGCTATTGTTAACAGTTAATTTTTGGTAGAAGAATGATGATTGAATTTTTCTACATAATTAGGATTGTCTGGCTGATTTTGAGGCTGGGTAGAACATGAATGATAAGTGATATTTTAAAGAAAAATGCCTTTTCCCATAAGATACCAATATATAGTCACTTATTCTGAGGTCTTCTTTTTTCCTTCCTCTCACAGTAGTCTCTAGAAAATGAATATAAATTTCCCTTTGCTCTCTTTTGCTCAGTTTGAACCTCATGTTTTTGCTTCTAGTGGGAATGGGAGACAAATGGCATGGAAATGAGACACAACTCAATCTGAGTGAAAAATCAATAATCAATTTTCTGTTGTCTTTCATTTACTGCCATTTTTAGTCTTTTTAAAATTTGCAAACAACCATGAAGACTAGCAGAGAGATCCAAAGGCAAAGAGATATATTGTCTAGAAGGCTTCTGGAAAACTGTTTCATGTAGCCTTGTCTGAAGCTGAGAACCAAGCAGATTTTGTGTGGCAGGATCTCCCATTCTCTGTTTTTTTAACATGAATGTTACCCATGCTGACCTCCCAGCAGTAAGGATGTGTCCATCTGTGCAGGATTCAGACAAATACACAGCTCTTCCTTCAGTGAAGCTTTGCAAGAGAATTCTCTAAGCCCTGACACCACAAAAAAAAAACAACCTGATATGTGCTTTTCCTACTGGCAATTTGTACTGATGATGAGAGACTTGACAGCTTGGGAAGATAAAGGGAATTCTTGGGGAATCAAGAACTGAAGCTCCAGCTTGCAGATGAGGTGATTTTCAATGTGGTTTTAAAAGTGACTAAAAGCAGCCCTTGATTTTTGGGGAAGGAATGGAGGCATCCCAAGCGGTGGGTGACAGCTGGGGGATTAAAAAAAGGGGGAAGAAAAGGGAGGGAAAAATTTGGAGTCCAAAATCAGTCTGGAGAGAGAGAGAGAGCTGTGTGGTGAGCAGGGAGGCTGTTGGACTGCCTGCTCGCAGAGGTCACACTACAGCACAGAGAGAGCACAGGCTGAGGAGATGAATGATGACTCTTGAGAGGAAAACGTGATCTCTCTGGGTTTCTGCAGGAAAGCTGAACAGTGAGGAGCACTGACAAGCTGAATCCCAGGGTCTCAGGAGGTAGAGAATGATGATGTCCAGACCAAGGAAGGAAATGGAGCATGATGAGAAGCCCGTGGTAATACTTGAGATACAAATAAGTTTCCTTTTTCAAACCACAGATACAACAAATGATGAAAACACTAATCTTAATGGTGGCTTCTGCAGTGAGTATTTTGTACATGAGGGGAAAAATAACAATTTTCTGTTTTGAGACAGATCTCCAAGTTATAAATGGGATAATCACAGCACTGCAGTGCCTTATAAGTAGGTTATATTCAGAAACTGTGTTGTGTGTAGGAGGGCCGTGACAGAAGACTTCAATTAGTAGAGCCTCCTCAGAGAAAAATGTTAATAGAAATATTTTTTAAAATAAAGTTAATATTTATTTTGCAAGTAATGTAAATATAGCTCCTACACACTTTCCAAATTTAAAGCTTCTGCCTGTATAAATGTGTCAAAATAAGATTTTTACTATCTGCTCAGTGAGTAGTCAGGAAAAAGTCATCTCACTTCGCTCCTTCACCTGCACAAATCCAGTGAAGTTAGGGCAATTAAAATAAGACACATATGTATAATTAATACTGCCCTTGATATTATAGCATTTATGCCTGAAGTTAAACCTGTAAGAAGGAATTTTGGCAGCTAAACTAAAATTATTTAAATCAAAAAGAAAAATTGACATGTAATGATTGGCATATCCACTATTGCAAAAGAGGAATAGTGAAATTCTTGCATTTTAATTAGCAAAACTTCTTTTTCAAAACTTTTCCCATTTGAGTTCTGGTGCTTTCAGCACTGAGGTAAATGTGTTTTAATAAAGACCATATCTGCCTATTTTAAAAGCTTCAGATAGATTAGGTAGAGTCAATGTTGCTGGAAGTGATGAAATGATTGATGAATAAAGCAGCTGGGAAATCCTTGAACTAACTGTTACAGAAAAGTCTACAATAGAACCTGAAATCTTTATTTGAATAGAAATTTTGGCAGAAGAGGGAAAACCTTTATGGAAAATCAGATCTTCACCTTTTTACAATGAATTTTACAAGAACAGCTGTCCTATTTTGAGGTATAATTGGAGATTAATCAATGCTGATACTCCCATTGCTTGGTGAAACAGCACTAACACTTATTTTGCTGTTTTTATGTCAGTTCTCAGGTTCTTGGAATGTACATTTGCTTTGTGCTAATTGAAATTAAAGCTTCATTTTATTCTATTAAATGAAATTTTAATGGATCTAGGAGGAGTTAAAAAATGGCTTCAGTTTTGAGTAGGGAGGTTAACATCTTGCCCACGTGCCAGCAGTAGCATCTGGAATGAGAAAGCAGCATCTTAACCCCCCTTGAGCAGGGAGGTTGGCCCAGACAACCCTTTGGGGTCCCTTCCAACCTGATCCATTCTGTGATTTGTTTTCCATTCTGAAAACGCTGCAGCAGAGCCGCTGTCAAGTCAGCTGAATCACAGCTGGGTTTTAGCATCCTCTATACCCACTGTTTCACAGGAGCTCCTTGGAGGCCTCCATGGGCATTTTAGATGTAGATTTTATGTATTATTATTTATGTAGCTTTGTGCAATAGCTGGATGTGAATAGAAGTATCCCTTGGAGAACCAGACATTTTGAAAAGCTAGATTTACACATAAGATACAGAAGCATGTTTGATAAAAGGGCTTCCCATCTAATCTTGCCTAGAACAGATTAATCTTTGTCACTCTCAGGCTTCAGTTGTTGAGTTTACAGACACCAGAAATCAACTTGCAAAGACTGAAACTTATTAAGGCTTTAATTTGCACTTTAGTATACTTTAAATATACACAGTGAAGACTTTCTTTGGCTACTTTATTTTTTTTTTTTATGATAAAATTTTACATCAGGTGATTTAATTTAAACTGAGTTTCTTATACCTAAACCTTAAACTTCCTCACTTCAGCAATATTTAAACATTTTTCAATAAACAACTATAAAGAAACCCAACAATGTATCTATGAGTTTTCTGGGGTCTGCATGCTTCTAGACTCAAGCCTGCAGTGTTAAATGTTTTGCTGAAATCCATTAAAATGCTCAATCACACAGTTTATTTCTGAGCACTAAGTAGTTTCAATTACTATACATTAATGGAGTACTGCATTCCTTAATAACTTGGATGGCTCAGGAGTGCATGGCACATACCAGCCTCTAATCACCTAAGAATCTCTGGAACATGAAAGAAGAACTGAAACAAAGCAACATAATGAGCTAGGCTTTGTTTTACTCAGTTCATTGTTATGACCAAACTTCTATTGGGTTTTCATGTAGATTGCCTCAGTCTGCATTAGCATTACAAATTTTTATTCTTGTTGGTGTTAAATAGATATATAATACTCACATGGCTGTAACAATGAGCTTACTGGCTCACTTATTTTATTTGATAATTCAGTATTGTAGTGGAACAAAAAGCAAATATTTTGCTATAATGGTTATGCTAATTGACTTTTAATGTTGTTTTATTTTCCAGCTACTCATCAGCAGTCTCCCAAGTTTAATAAAGCTCAAACATTTAATTTTATTGCTTTGGAGTATTGATTATCTGTTTAACACTAAGAACAATGTGATCTGTTGTCTTTGCCTTGCTGATTGTCTGAATTATCTTGAAGAAATAAGAGATGTGCATGAGGAGAATCTCATACAGTAAAAGTCACTTGCATGTATCACTCATGGCTATTGTACCAAAACCACAAGCCCTTAATCTCAGACTCACAAGGGAAAGAAATTTTATTGTTTCACAACTGAACTCAATATTCCCTCAGGCATTACACCACCGTTTACGTTTCTTTCTAGATTTTTATTGCCAACATAAGCTTATTTAAAAGAATGAATAGCATACTGCCTAGTTTGAGACAAATATTTAAATTATGCTTAAAAATCCTACTAGATTTATTAGAAGGTATTTTTTTTTCAGTCTTAGAGGTTAAATTGTGGAGGAAAACAACATCTGTTTCAAAGAAATAACAGAAAGAAAGAAAAATAAGGACAATGGAAGTCTGCATCCATCCATTAGCATGAAATATTTTTCACTTATCATAATGTGCCTATGAAAACTTGGAGAGAGGGGAGACTGAAACAAGCTATTCAGCAGAAATAAAGAGTAACTCTTGAGATATCATAATCAAAGGAAACCATGTTTTGCAACACTTTGGAGTGAAGCATTTCATGACAACTACCCAAATTTGCGTGGGTATGTTTTCACTATGTGTTAATCACACTCTTGGAAAGAGCTAGTCACTTCTGTCAAATGTATGGGGTTTGTCTGGTTACACAATTAATTCTTTTGAAAACTGCCATGGTGTTGACTGTGCTGCATCAGTTTTTTGCTTGTGAAGTAGAGCAAATTCCAGGTGTTGTGGCAGCAGATGTTTTACTCTCAGTGAGTTCATAGAAGCTGCCATTCTAGTGAATCACCAAGTGTGATCTTGTGCTCAGGCAGCTGGAACAAATCACAAGAGTTTCTTGCTGCCTTTATTTTAAGTGTATCACGTGTTGGGTCTCCAAATTTTTCTGAGGAGTGTGTAACAGGCTTAACAGGGACCCTTCATTTTTCTACCTATCTGCAACTTCAGCGCTTAACACTGTAATTGGGACTATCCATTGAATTAATTCGAGAGAAGAAAACAAATGAGAGAACAAATCACCTGGGATATTACTTCTGAGGAAGTAAATGAAGGTAGATGTGCACAGAAGGTGTTGGGTTGTTATTGGGATCTCTAGCTTGTTAAGAAAATCAGTGTTTTGTTTCCATATAACCTGGAATATTAATATATGCTGCTTAGCCAGAACAATGTTAAAGAATGACTGAAATGCAGTGATTGTAGAGCTTCTAGAGTAAGAAAAGTGAAGTGTTATCAATTCCATTTTAAAAATCTCCTCTCCCCTCAGTCAAATTTTACCTTCAAGATTATACTGTCAGGAAAATGGAGCACAGAATCATGGAATTGTTTGGGTTGGAAGGGACATTTAAAGGTCATTTGTTCTAACTGTCCCTGTGAAGAGCAGGGACTTCTTAAATTCAATCAGGTAGCTCAGAAATTGAACCATCCTGACCTTGAGTGTGCCAGGGATGGGGCATCTGCAGCCTGTTCCTGGCTTTCACCAGATATAATGTGTTAACTTATAAATGAAAATAACAATGTCATGCAGATTTGGACTATTCTCACCTTGGCTATGAGTTTTTTCTTATAATCAAAAAGAAACTTTTCAACCAAAGGCATTAGTAAAGACCAAGGTGTTTTCAAAGTCTGAAATGGGCTGCATGCTTTAATTTTGTGATAACCTTTTGACCAAAGCTAATAAAGACTACTAGTTCCTGAAAAGTATGGTTTTAAAATTGAATATTGGGACCCTCCCTGTCAATAATTTGGCATTTAATTTGTCTCTTATATTTATGGAGAAACTATAAAAAGATCAAGAACTCCATTTCTTAGTGTTAAAATTCAGGGAGTGTGAACCAATTTTCTTCCTCATCCAAGCTTATTTTTGGTTCCATCTCAGTCATGAGAGCATTTGAACCTTCATAATCTCCCTTCAGAAATCATTCTTAATAAATCTTTTGTGAGCCTGAGTTTTGAATGTGCATGAAATAATAATTATTATGAAGACCATTTGCTTACTTTAGAAATTTATCAGAGGGAATGTTTGCATGACCTTTTGACCTACATGCAAATATTCTCCATGTTTCTTACTCTCTTCTACTTAAAATTTAAATCTAAAAATTATCAATGAATCACTGCACTATCTTGGAGGCTATATAAATTTTTCTTTTCAAAGGTGGCATTTAAACATGGAAAACATGCCATTTTGTGAGGATTCTGCTTGTTTTGGTTTGTTTGTTTTTTTTCCTGGACAAAAAATCTTTCATCAGCTCTTGCAAAATGTTTTTACATTGTACAGAAGTGGAATTGAGAACAACTTGGTAACATCAGTTCTTGATATCCAGACATCTCTCTGTAAGTTTGTAAATGCTACCATTCTTGGTGAAACATGTTAAAAACATTTCAGGAAATATTATTCTGCATGCACCTTGCCTGTGGGCTTAGTAGGAGCCAAAATGTACTGAAGTGAAAAGTTTCCTACTTTGGACAACAGACAAATCAGTAAGACACTGATTGCTGTTATTGATTTGAAGTGTTTTCACTGTGTTCTTATATTGTAATAGTGTTAATATATAAATGTTTCAGATACACAAAGGAAAATTGGATTTTTGTCATATACATTTGCTTTTTGCAAGAAAAATAGTTTAGAAAATTGAGTAAAAATAAGATGATAGAAAATATATTTAATAAGAAAATTTCAAGACGTATTTTGTTGACTCATTTTCAAGACATTTCACATTTCAAGCCATTTTGTTGTAGCTTAATGCTAATTATTATATTCTTGTACTTTAAAAATAATAGTTACTATATATTTTCACATTAATTTTGCATTTTATATAAGGCAAAATAAATACAAATATATTTGGGCTAAAAAAAAAATGATATTTCAGTGTAAGAGTACGTAGGCTGCTTTAGAAGTTAAGACTTGTAAATTTTAATGGAGTGTCTAATGAGTCACCAAAAGCATCTTTGTTTTCTCTGTGTCAGCTACAGGAATGACTTTAGATTTTTCTAACTAATGTGTATAAATTATTTTAACATGGCCCATAAGATTGAAACAAATTGAGCTATAGCACTGTGTGACAAAATTGTCCATAAAACACCTGCAGAAACAGTGGATTTGATCTTAAGAATTTGCATTTTTTTACCCTGTGAGATCTGGCTAATGGCTGTTATCTCCTGGAGGAGATTGTGCTTTTAAGAAAGGTTTCTGCCTGCATCTTATGTGGGCTGAGTTGTTGATGTGAATTTGTTACTCCTGCAGTCCCTCCACCCACCCTTGATTTACCAAAATATGGATATGAACCAGTATCAATATCAAACTGAGATGGACAAAGACTCTTTTACTGTTTTAGGGTTAAAAAATGTAAGTTTATTAGCAGCTCTGGGCCTGTGCTGGCTCTCCCCTTAATACACATGACCCCGAATACAGGTGATTACAGGCTTTTGATTTACAGAAATACTGAATACAAATGCATATTCATAACCCAGTGGCCACCCATTCTCCACTTCTTATGTTAATTAGGAAAAAAAGCAATTAAGCATGTGTAGTTAGTTCTTTGAAATGGGTTGGTGGTCTTATTATGAGGAGTGGTCACAAAAGAGAGGAAGGAATATATCTCATCCTCCTCCTGACCTTTCTGCCTTTTCAGGGCAAAGTGACAAATGGACCCTTGGCTGGGCTGCTAGTTTCATGTCTTCAATGGGTTTCTGAATTGAAATTGTCTTATGCTCTTGAAGTTCCTTACCAGATTCTTTGTTTCTCATTATAAGCCCAGCTGAACAAGCATAAAGTTGGCAGATAATTCGTTATTAGCCAATAATTAACCTCTAATTTTAACAAAGCCTTTCTATCTACCTTTAATTTTAACGAGGCCCATCTATTTATTTTATTTTTAATTAAGGCCTCAGCTTCTCTAAAATATTAAGGTCTTCTAAGCTTATGTCTCACCCCAGTGGCAACTGTCTCTCACATTTGTGTGGCACTGTGAAGTGTTTGAGAGGAAGATGCAAAATACAGAGCAGAACTGCCAAGTATCACTTTTATGTCAGGAGTATGAATGTCAGTACCCAGACAAGTGTGTTGTGGCTGGTGTTGGGTTTCTCTGTCCTTTTTTAATCAGGTGCTGCGGGGAGTTGAGAGGTGAAGATGAGGGTAGGAAGAAGAAAGGTGTGAGGTTCAGATCTATTCTTGTTGCTGAGAAATGCAAAAATTATACAAAAAGGTTGTGGATAAGGTGAAAAAAAGTGGATGATGGCTTAGAAGGCAAACAAGGTCTCCTTCATTTTCTGTGAACACAGTCAGACACCGCAACAGATTTCCCTGAGCAGGTGGTGGATGTCCCATTGCTTGAAGTGCTCAAGGCCAGGACAGATTTGATGGGGTTTTAAGCAGCCTGGTCTAGTGGAAGTTGTCCCTGCCCATGGCAAGGGGTTGAAATTAGATGATCTTGAGGGCCCCTTCCAACTCAAAGCTCTAAATGATCAGCACAGTTACGAGTGTGGGCACCTTCTTGTCTCTCACGCTGTGAGCTCGAGGCAAGCCTGGCACCACCAGCCCTGGGGATGTGGAGGCTGGTGCCTGCTTGAGGGAACTTCAGGACATGGGAGTGGTGTGCCCATGCTTGGAAAAAGCTTTCATGACCTCTCCTTGCTTTGGAATTACCAGTCATTTAGGGCATTTCTGAAAATTTGCTCTCTGAGTTGCCTTCTGGCTGTGGCCTCTCTGCTTCAAGAAGCTCAGGAATAAAAGTCACCCCATATGTTGAGTTGGAAAGAATAAACAATTGCTTAAGTGTAAAGAAGGTGAAAATATGGAAATTTACACTGGTTCAATTCATTTAATGAAATCTCTTGTCAGTCCTGTGTGTGCAGTGTTAGTTAACAAATTTTAGCTTGCTTTTATTACAAGTCTCAGAAAAACTTCTAGAAATGGTATTATTTTGTTCCACTGAGAATCTGAATGGAAGAGTGATTCAATGATATTTTTTGAGTTTATTAAAGGCAGAGACAGGGATAAAGTTGTGCTTATGAGACCTCGACCTTTATTTACTAGATCACAGCACTATCAGTAATATGGTTAAGTTCTGAGTTACAATTCCCATTACAATGTTAATTCAAATATTTCTATGAACTCTCTTGTTTACAGGTGCACTAGGAAAATTATATTAGTTAGGATCATCTGGCATTCTCTAATGTATATCCTACAAGTGCTGTAGTCTTTTTGTTTTATGTAGCAGTTTTTACATTTTTACTAGCAGTTAAAATAATTTTGGGGGGAATGCTTAATATAGTGAGTTTTATTTATCTGGTTGGTGGAATCTTTTTTTTAAAAATAATTTTGTAATGGTTTTGAGTTGCAAATCGTATCTTTAAGCAGGACAGGCTTGTCTTGCTGTGTTTGAGCAGATTCACAGTTTAAATTCAGGGTGTATTTTCTTCTTGCTCTCTCTTGCACACATTTTTTTTCTTCTCAGTTCTTTGTGTGATTCTAAAATCTGAGAAAACAAACATGATTGTTTTGCAGATTAAAACAGAGAATTGGATATATCATGAAATAAACAGAGAACCAAGCTTGGCATTTTTATTCTTGGAAGGATGAGATTTGAATTGCTATTGATTAGAAAAAAAAAGAATAAGGATAAACTCAGACTTATTTGCTGAGGCTTTGTAAACAATTTAGATCTATAACAGACTCTTAACAGAAAAGTCTGTGTTTGCTGAAAGCCATTGAGCTTTGTTAACTCTGTAATGCTCTCAACTTTCTAAATGACTATTGACAAATTTATAATTTTGAATCCTATTTAATTAAATGTTAAAATCATAGAAGAGGGAAGCCTAAGGCCTTGTTGTGGTTTAACCCCAGCCAGCAATGAAATATCACACAGCCACTTTCTTCCTCCCTCTCTCCTGTTGGGAACAGGAAGAGAATCAGGGGAAAATCCACCAAAAAAAAGCCCCCAAAAACCAGCATTTGTGGATTAAGACAGGAACAGCTCAATAAAAATACTAATGATAATAACAGTAATAAAAAGGAGAGGCGGGAGAGAGATAAAGTGCAATAAAGACAAGTGGTACACAATACACCTGCTCACCACCCACTGGGCGATGCCCAGCCTGTCCTTCAGCAGTGATTACCCCTCCCAGCCAGCTCTCCCCAGCCTGTGTGCTGGCCATGATGTTCCCTGGTATGGAATATCCCAGTGTCCTGCTCAGGCCAGCTGTCCTGGCTGTGCTCTCTCCCAAATCCTTGTGCTCCTCCTCACAGGCAAAGCCAGAGACACTGAGCAGTTCTTGATGTGGGGCAAGCACTGCTGAGCACCAAGCAAATCATCAGCCTGTCATCAACATCATTCTCACACTGAATCCAAAACTCAGCACTGCACCAGCTACCAGGGAGGAAATTAACTCTATCCCAGTAGAAAACAGAACATGCTTAAAGTTAAATTTTGAGCTGTTTATTTCTGAAGTGAAGAATATGCACTTGGGCAGGTTGCTCTTTTGCTTTGCTTTTGTTCTGTGGTTTTTTTTTTTAAAGGATAAAACCTGGAAAAAATTGTGATGTGCATGATCTTCCTGGAAGGTGAATGTTTCTCCATATTCTGTGGAATAACTGGGTTTATTTCTGTTCTGGAACCTCTTGCCCTGCAGAACAGCAGGTGATCAGAATGCTCTGAAGCAGCTGCTGGCGCTTTTGGAAGGTGTTAATGCCCTTTGCTGCTGAGCCATCACATGCTAGTGACACTTTCAGACTGTTAAAGAGTAGTTCTTTAAATATTTTTATCCTGAAGGGTTATTGTGATATTGACCTTGTTGCATGCAAAAAAAACAAGGGTAACTAACAAAAAATGTCTCACTCTTACAAGGGATCTGAAAGAGCTGATATTTGTTTAACATCCTTGTTGACTAAAAAGACTCCCTCCTTTGCTTGGTTTTTCATGACCAGAATGTTTCTGCTGGGGTAAGGATAGAAGGTTTTTATTAGGTAACTATGGCTTTCTTGCTCCATTTTAATCTGTATGAGTTTTTTTTAGATAAATTTCAATAATTTTAGAACATTAATAATAGAGCAGTTTTAGTTTTTGTCTATATGAAAAGCAGCCTTAACATTTAATTGTTTTGGTTGCAGTGCCTATTTTTATGCTAAATTTGCTTTCTGAAGTACTCATAGGAAGGTATAAAGAAGCTCCCAGAAGGGACCTTTTAGTTCTAAAAAAAGGCAGGGATTTCAGTGTAGTTATCTTTGCTTTTAAAAGCTGCCTCTTCCATTTTTATATTTCTCTTTCATTTTTTTTTTCTCAATGTGATTCATCTCACTGTTGATTTTTTTTCATCCTGCCTCTACTTTGCCTTTTTTCCTGTGCTACTAATCCACTGTGTGTGTTAGGACTCCCTTTTCCTTCCTCTGAAGCATCTGGAGTAGATTAATGCGAAGGTCAGGCTGGTAAAGTGAGTGAATTTCTGCTGTGCCTAAAATACAGGCAGAGAATTAATTTTCATCAGTGATTCTCTTTGAAATATATAAAGCTCAGCCCTTTTCAGCATGTCATTGCTTTATTAGTGTGCAAGATTTTAGGTATATACACCTTTATAAAAAACAAATCGCCACTCAAGGTGCAAGATATAGGGTGGCCTCTGCTTGAGATTCAAAATTTTGGCTTTATAGCTGAGAAGTTTCCTGAAATAAGGAAGAAGGAAAGGAGATGTAAAAGCGACATACTAAATTTGTCTGTTTTGAGTTTTTGGGGGCTTAGGGCAGTTATTTAAGACTTCTCATTGTCAGTAATGCAGAGGGATTTGTCCTGAGCCTGCTCTGTGATTATTTATGCATAAAGGTAGATTGCTGGGGTTTGGAGACACTTTGCCCTTGTCCTTCTATTACATGTTTTTGTTTCCATGGATACAGACAATTACCTGAAAGGTCCAGAAATAGTATATAACCCAATTTGATGGACCCCAATGTTATAATTTTGAACCAAAATGACCTTGATTTAATGGTGTTCTCAACAGGCACAGTGAAGTTTGAGCTGTTAATCATCTGAGGGTGTGAGGAACACTATTGCAAAGATATACTGATCCAAATGCACGGTGATGAGGGTTTTATGACCTACTCATTTCTTTAATATCTTAAGTAGGATGAGGCAATTGACTGACTAATGAGATCTTAATGGGTGTAGTGGTCTGAGTGAGGGGAGTGTATAGCTGTCTTCATTTAGGCTGAGTCTGTCCTGCTAGGAAATTGACTGTCCTGAGAATTTTTCTTGTAATACTGCAGAAATGGTAATGACAAGATTACCGGAGTATGTAATGGCTAGAAAAGGGGCAAAGATAGCAACAGAGAAAATAATCCTGGCAAATGTAGCACTTCTGGTGGGGTTTATTTCAGAGAACCTGCATAATTTCAGGAACCAGACAGATTTTTTTTTGTTAAACCCCACAACTTTAAATCTCTCTGCCCTAAGAGACAAACTTAATAAATAATTTCACTTAAGGTAATAACTTTCATTGTAATTTTATACCAGAGATGCAACAAAAGTCTGAGCGTAGTAAAATAAATCTTAATTACGTGGGTTTTGTTTGTGTCCTCTAGTTTTAATTTTTCATTGACTCACATTTCTTCCTATCTTTATTTCCCCCCTAACTTCTGATAGACCTTTTCACTTGAGAAGTTTACTTTTAGCTGATGTGTCTCTTCTATTTAAAACCTTTGTTTTTGCTCTCTCTTTTCCCCTCATCCATTTGCATCTGATTTTTCCAAGTCTGTTAGCACACAAGCATAGTAGTTATGACTCACAGTTTATATTTACTTTAATTTCCCTTTTGGTTTAAAACTGCTTTCACTGATGCCTCTTTTACTGCCATGTGTTTGGAAGTTAAACCTCTTCAGGTCAATTAGGTTTCTGAAATTTATGTAGCATTTGGTAGCAGCAAGAGTACTGCAGTGGCTGTTATGCTCTACGAGATTTTGGCTGGAAGTAACATCTTAGACCAAGCAGTGTAGTCTGGAAGGAAATCTGCAGCTTGTCAGGATATGTGATCTTCCTGTCTGAAGGAGAAACAGCAATCATTAAATCCAAATACCAGTTGAAAACAATTATTCTAACTTAATTTGCTGTGTTACTTAGACCATGGGATAATAGATAATTGGCATCTATAAAGGAGGCGTTAACCATGACTTTGCCTTTTTTTCCTGACTTACAAAGAAAAATTCATTATCTCCCTGTCATCTGTGGGGTGCTGTAGGTTAACAGAGGGAAATTACAGTGTTCCATAAAGGTAGTGCTTCTATGGAGTTCCTAAATTTGAGTATCCTCCAGTGTTATGGATTCCAGTTTTTATGTGAATGAGTTCATCTTTCCCAGGCTTTTGGGGACCTTCCCTGGTGGGGAGGAGAAGGGAGCCAGAGCTGACTCAGGATAAATGCCCTGCCCTGGCTGCCTGTGCCCTTCATCCACTGTCTCTGCAAGGTCACTGTGAGGTTGTTCCACACAAACTGCTTTGGATGGGGTGCCCTGCATTTTGGAAAGGGGGTGGGCTGGGTATGGGGTGATTTTTTCCACTGTGGGTGGTATCTCCTGTGGGTGTCTAGGTTTGTGCTTTTTTTTCCCCTCACACCTTCTGGTCTGAGCAGGTCACATTTGATGCATTTAGTATATTTGGGGAGTTTAATTATAAAAAGGGCTGTTTGAAAGGTAGGAGTTTCTGTAAAATATATTTTAAAATTGAAAATTCTTCCAGCACAGGCTGTAAGTTTTCAGATGCTGTATTTTTGTGAAAAAGAATTGTCCCATAGGAGGTGTTTTCCAAGAATACTGCTCTAGTCAAGTTAAATATCTTTTTAGGTATTTTATAATATTATTTTAATATTATCTTGTTAGTTCTTTTTAGCTAAGTGGTATCATGGCAGTTCTCAGAAGATATGCTGGTGTTTAAAGGAGTGTCTCATATTAATTATTTTTTTATCTATATTCTTAAAAATTAATTTATGATGACTGATTAGAACAATTGCTACTTCTACTTTGATAGCAATAGCATCAACAAGTAATAATTCTTGTTCACAATACATGTGTTGAATTCTTTCTCATCTCATTGGAAAGATTGTTGGAGGCTGAAATTAGTCTGGGAAAATTCTTGATTTTCTGCTGGATCTCATCATTTAGAGGAGACAAGTGTCCTAAAAGAGGCTCAAGATTCCTCACTTTCCTCAGGGGTTTTTAATGTCTTTAGAATGACAGTTTGAGTACAGTTGGTACACAGGAGGGATAGAGATATAACACTTTCTAAAAGTTTGTTGCAGTGAATAGTCTCAGAGCTGTTTGTCAGCCTCATTGATGTATTCTTTCCATTTCATGATTACTATCTCCTTTCTTTTGTTTGCTACTTTAATTGCTATTTGATGGTTATGGACAGTATGGATTTTTCCCCACTGAAAGATAACAACCTTTTTCTCTTCTACAGCATTTTCTGCTCTAGTCAGAAAACGTCTTTCAGGCAGACTGACTAATATATGCAGTTAAACTTACTGTATGCAGCTTTGAAATTTCCTCTGCTTTAAATCTGAAGAGCTTGTTTACCTGAAAGTCTATTTTCTTTTCCTGATAAAGACTCTTTTTCTGTAAATCTTGAGTGGGAATCTGCCTCTCAGGCAGCAGCAGAGATGGAGGTGAAGTTTGTAGTATGCTTTGTGTGACTACATATTAGCTGAAGAGGATAAACCAGCCTTTAGAGTGGGTTTGCAATTAGGGTCCTTCTCTTTCATTAAGATGAATGTCTTAATGATGAAAATAAAGGGTTGAGGGTTGTTTTCTCTACAGTAAGGTCAGCCTCTTTGTTGCTATGAGGGCATGATCACTACAGCTGAGGTCCAGAGAACAGAGTAGGAGAATAAGGACCACAAGGGCTATAAGGATGCATTTTGATAATTATTTTCCCTATGCAAAATTACCATGTTTTATTTTGTAAGTCCAAGCACACATCAGGACATCTGGAGGAACAGTAACAATTTGAAAAAAAAACAAGATGGACACCAACACCAATTTTCCTGGAGATAGCTACAGATATTGCTGCTGATAGTATTTTGTAGCAGAAAGAGGAAGTCCCACTCTGTTTTGACAGTGGGGGAAAAAAAGCAGTGAAAACAAAAACAAATTAAAGGAAATGGATTTACTAAACAGGTGGGAATATAAGAGTTTGACAAGGGCTTGCCTTCATGTGGTCACAGGGACATTAATGTGCAGAGCAAGCAGGTAAGGACAGGCACCCACCAGGAGAGAGAATTGTCTTGTTTTTCATGTCTTTTTGGCCACTTGGAATAACCTCAGCTGCTTGTGTGGTGTTTTATTTGCCTTCCAACCTTCCCAATAACCTGCAACAGAACCTCTTTGGGGAACACTACAGATCCTTCTACCTTATGGTTGAGTTCAAAATTGGAAGATATGTTCCTTTTCCCTGATTAATAGAGATTATAATAATATATAATAATAGATTAAGAGTTAGAAGGATTTTAATTTTTTTTTTTAATTTTTTTAGGGGACTGATACTGTTTATAGCTTTACCTCTAATTACCTGCTTAAAATGTAGCTCTAGGATATATGACTGGTCTGGTCCCACTCTTGTTAGTGATGTTGTTGTAATCTTCCAATCCATTTTTGTTTTGGCACTCAGTTTGTAGCTCTATTTAGCCTGTCAAACCTTTTGACAGCAACTCTAAGCATTTGCCAAGCAGCTATCTTTAATCTGAGGAAGGAAACAGTGATAGAGATGGTTTTCTCTGCAAGTGTTGATGATTTTCTTTAGAAGGACAAGTTCCAGACAATGACTCATGCTTTGGGAAGCAGTCTATGCATCCAATTAACCAACAGGAGTAACTACTTTATCAGGAATTGGATGAACTCTAATGCTGCAAAGCACCATTTATAGAATTTTTCTTTGACTTGAGTGAGCAATATTCTTAATTTTATGTGATAATATACATACTTCCACTAATGAAATGTGTCATCGTGATATAGTTAAGTTTTTTTTTTCATATTAAGAGCCTTGATGTAGCTGATGTAAACTGATTTTTGCTCAATGGACTTAATTCATACTGGTCCCAGATCTGGTCAACTGTATTCCATTTATGTCACTTTGCAAGTGGAAAATAACAAGGTTAAATTCATAACCTCGTGTCTCATTAAGTAAAGCAGCAAACATAAAAAAGTTCATTAAATAATATTTAACTAAGCAAGTTTGTCTCTGGTTGAAGATACAGGCAGAATGTGTGCATAATTGACAAGAAAGGAAAACAAATTACAAAGAGGACAAGTTCAGAATAACCTCAAGAAAGTGTTAGAATTCATTCAAACTCACTGTTGGGAGTTATGGGGAAATGCCTTAATTTTTATATCACTTGAGGAAATGGAGTGGACTGAGACAACTAAGCCAAAGGAAAAAACCCTCATATTAATAAATAGACCCTCAAGAAATCACATACAACTTCTATAAATTTTGGGTTATGTGGTTACCCATGTCACTCTTAATATGTCCATTTTGATAGACTGTTTAAGGTCTTAGGTAATGTGGACTGGAATGTGCCCTTTTTAATCATAAATGATGAGCAAGCAATGTAGTATTGGAGATTTACCAACATATACTCGTGATCATTTGAGGTCTTTGAGATGATAGATCTAAATGTTTTTGTGAATATCACTAGGATTAATTAAGAACATGTTATCAGATTTTATCAGGCTGCTAGCTTGATAGAGGCAAACATGTAAGCAATATTTTTTACTCTACCTTGTAGAAAGATACAGTGCTACATGGTTTTTGGATTGAGTTCCATCATTGTATTTCTCCTCTCTGCCTAATGTCTGCAATAAAAAAAGGAACATTTAATTTAAAGTAGTTATCAGGAAACACAAATTAGCTAATATTTAGAATTATAACCTGGCTATTTTGTGGTTAATATTCTTCCCTGTAGATTTGAATTATAATTTCTTCCCAATTACCACGTTTGCACACATGACATTCTTTTTTATGTGCAACAGTATTTCTTCAGTACACTGCTCAGTGTGCTGCCAGAGCTGGAATTTTGGATAGACAGGGCTGCTCTAAATCAGCTTGAATTAGTCTAAACTTTGCCTTTTGTATACTTAGTTATATATGCAGGAAACAACGTAGTAGAGAATAAAATACATTTTCTAAGTTATTTAAAATATTGAGGTTTCACTCAATAAAGTGACCAAGGTTTTCAAGACCATTTTCCCTATGGCACAGATGGCTACATCCTGTATCTGCCAATATCCTCTATCTGTTTGCTAATTATGAAGATAATTTATATTTCAGCTGCAGTGGCTAATCTTTTTATCTGAATAGATATAGGGGTACACACTGTCTAAGTTAGTGTCCTTCAGAGGTTGATTCCAAATTCTCTCTACCTGCCACCATTCTAAGTCTAAATGGTATTTATTCATTCCTGGACCTACTTTTGCTCACTAGTATGTTATCTTTTCTAGTCTTTTTGTTCTCCCTTATTTTTTAATTAAATGCATATTTTTTTACTACTGCAGATGAAATTTTCCACTAAAATCTGTCTGTAGTGATCAGAATAATGAGCAAATGATATTTTTAATACATGTAGCTTTGCTTTTGAGCTTCTATTCAAACTAAGTGGAGTATTAAATTAAACAATGATTGAAGTTTGGGGAAAGCATTGTACCAGCTAAATTTTAAACTGGCTTTTAAACTAGTAGAATTATCTAAAGGTAATCTAATATTCTTCAGGTATGTTGAGATTTTCTGAATGACCATAGACACATTAAATGTCATTTTAGGCTGTTTATACTGGTGAACCTTTCAATATTGCTTTTCAGATGAAATGTGTGCTCTTGTTTTGAGTCCACTTTGTACATCTCGTGTCATAATCTCTTCTGGAGTCTGGATCAAAATACACTGCATAAGATTGCAATTTGGAGAAACCTGATTTCTTATTTGCCTTTGATTTTGACACTTTCCCTGTGGCCTTGTTTACAGATACAGGTGAATTTTCTATCTGTACAGCTTGAAATCTTTCTTAGGAATGTGGATTCTTCATTTTTTATTATTTTGTTTTTCCTAGTGCACTAATGGTTCCTGAAAGACATTCAGGTGTTTTCCTGATTAAAGGCTCTCATACATTAAAGGGAAGTTGTCTGAGGTCACAAGCTGTGCACTACAGCTGTGAATGGAAACTGCTCTTGGGGGTGATTTGGTTTGTGGGTGTTGGTTGGTTGGTTTTGTGGGGGTTTTTTTGTTTGTTTGTTTGCTTTTTTTTGGTTTTGTGTTTTTTGGTTGTTTTTTCTTCCTAAGGAGCTATGGGAAAATTTCAAAGCAGGAATTTAGAGTTGGAGATTTTTCCCATTTTCAGATGGGAAGACTGAGGCTTGAGGAAGCCTGTGACTGTCCCACTGCCACCAGCCGTGTTAGCCACTCGTAACAGCACTGACAGAGGTGATGGACTCAAGACAAGGAGTCTGCTTGGCCAGAATGCCTTTGAGCTGAAAGGTGTTTGCAGCTTGAATGAGAGCTGACTCCTCTCATTCTTTGTTCAGAGAAATTATTAATGATCTTACTCAGCCTGCTGTCTTGCTAACATCAAGGCTCAATAAAAATATTTAACCTCATACACTCATCATCCTTCTTGAGAAAGAGACGGTGTTTGGTAAGAGCAAGCAGGTTTATGGACAGCTGGAGTGTGCCAGTTTTGGGAAAGGGGGATAGATACATACAGATGGATGTAGGAAAAAAAACCAACAAAGGGTAAATAAAACACAGCAGCAGGATGGATGAAAGCAGGTGGAAATATGTAAGTCCATCTGGAGTCAAGTCTCCTGAACTGTTTACTGTGAACTCTTAATACAGCTGTAAATATTATTGATAAACCAAAGAGAAACTCTGCTAATCAGGATCCTGAGAATTTAAGAAGGTTAATGTCTATAATATAAAAGTAAGCAATGTCCTTCTAAATTAAAAATAAAATAGTGTCATATTTGTCATTAAAGAATGAGACACATTATTTTTACTCCCACTGGCAAGGGCCAGCGGACGGGAAAGATTAGCAGTAAGCAGCAGAAGCTTGAGGGGGAAAATGACCAATGTCACCTTTCAAGCCACAAAAGCTGCAGCAACTGAATTTTTATGTTGCTTCCCAGCTCCCCACAATGACTTACAGTTAACATTTGCAGCAGTGGCTGCTGAGAACTAAAGGCTTACTCAGCAGAAGTAACCTAAGGTGAACGCGCGGCGCTCGCTCGTGTGGGGTCAGCGTGAGATGAAAACGCTTCGCACCCCACCATCATCAATATTGCCAGATAGGGAGGGCAAGCCCATGATAACAGCACTGGCTGTGACCTTGGTGGAAGTGACAAACACCCCACGTTACAGCAGCTCACAAGTGGCAATAAGTAACAGGGCTCGCAGAGGTGGCCATCAAATATAAGTAATTAACTGGAGCAATGCAGAGAGAATGCATGAGCCTGGGAAATGGTCCAAGGGAGAAGTATAAAAAATACCCAGACAAACTGGAGGAAAAAGACGTTTTTGTTTTAAGACAAGAGACTTATGAAGGTTGCTGATAGTGTCCTGGACTGGCTGGGAAGTGGAGATAAGTTGGATGAATGCTATATAAAAAATAAATATCTTGCATGCCTTGGATAGTATCACATTGGCAGAATTGGTATTTTCTGTCCTGCTCTCAAATGAAGCATTTAGCAAACTAAAACATATCTCATGGGAGGGGGGAGGGAAGGGCATGTCCAGACAGAGGCTTAAAATGTAAATACATCCAGGGCCAACATCCTGGACTTACAGTAAAAAAATATTGCTTTCATTTTAAATACTTTTTTTTTTTTTTTTCTTATTCTCACAAATGTGAAGGGAAAGAGATGAAACTTGAAAACATCTCCAGCATGTAATTGAAGTAGTGGTGCCTTCCTGAGTCAGCAGCTGAGGGGTGTGGTGGGGAAAAATGGAATTAAAACAGACTATTGCAATGCAGAGGTGTGTCAAAACTACAAGCAACACAGAAAGAATTAGTCCTGCAGAGGCATTTCTAGCAATGAAGTGTGGCTTGAAGATTTCTTAAGCATGTGCACCCTTATTAAAGGTATAAATTCAGAAGAAAGCCATTTCTGTTAGCTTTGTCTCTAAGCTTCTATCATTTTCCAAAACTTTGAAATCTTCTGTGATGGAAGCTCAACCTTCAAAATGCTTCAGTCTCTCATTGTGAGAAGAGAGTACTATTTTACAAATATCAAAATCTTTCATATTTTTTTGCAGCAGATCAAATTTTATTATCTGTCTTCGTCATATTCTGCTCTCTACCTTTTCTAAAAACTGGGTGTTATTAAATAGACAAAGAACATTTCAGGTTTCCTGCAGTAGGGAAGAGCCACACACTGTACAGCTCTTAAATCCAAGGCTTTATACCTCCATTTTGTGAAACCTCTGGAGAACACTTGAGTTGAAAATTGAAGAAAAATGTAATATATCTCTTTTTCCCCTTTGTGTTTTGCAGGTATGGTTGTAAAATAGAGCATGTGAATAATCAAGATCTGAGACATATGATAGGAGAGTTCTAAGTAGATCATTCAATTGAAAAATTTTTTATTTTTTATTTTTTTGTATTTGAACAATCTCAAAAAACAAATTTTAACAAGCAATTTTTATAGTGCAAGCAAGCACTTTTGTATGCAGAGAGAAATCTTATTGAGCCCTTACTCCACTTTTCTAGGAATTCCATAACTGGAATTATTCTCTCAATATTCTCTCTCCACCCCCACCTCCTGCCTCTACACACTTTATGTATTGTCCTTTCAATTTAATAAACTGGGGCAGTCTTAAACAGGTGCCATGGAAAAGAAACAACAATTGTTTAAGATTGTCCTGTGACTCATATCAAAGGTGCTTCTGAAACTACATGACAAGCAGAGAGATTTGAACATGAGACAGAAATAGAACTTCTTCAGAGGCTGTGATTGCAGAGAGGTGACCCAAGGAACACTTGGTCAGCTCATAAAGAACTAGTTTCCTTAACTGGGGTTGTGGGCTTTTTGCTTTATACCAGATTATCTTTTTAATCTGACATGTGGGTTTGAAGGTGTTCAACTTCCACAAATTGACCAGAATTTCATAAGTGCTCAGTATTCAATGTGCAAATTCTCTTTACAAATAGCTGATTCCCTGGAGATAAACCAATTGGGACCTCTTGAAAGTCAAACCTAGACTCTTGCAAAAAAGTAAAGGCAATTTTATCTTACATGAATTAGCAGCACAATGACTTCAAATGTTACAAAAAGTAGAGCCTGGTGTCTTCAGCCTGGCGTATTCCAGTGTTAAAGAAATGAAGAATAATAGTAGGGATGATGCTCATGAATAGGACTGTGAATAACTGAGAAGTGGAAATAATTATGGTTGCCCTGGAAATCTTCAATTTTGTTTTTTCTATATGTCAGAAGTCTACCAGTTATAAAAATGAGTATGCATTGTTGAATGTCTTTGAATACTTGAATTGTTCGAAGATGCTTTGTCAACAAGTCAGATACTTTTTGTGATATCTAAATCCTGCTGTGAAGGACAGATATCAAAATCACTGGAGGATTTAAATAAAAAAAAACCAAAAACAACAGAAACCAAAGGGTTCCAGATAATGAGGTATTTATAGGTATTTCTATGCTTTTGAAAATCTGTTCTTGAACACTACTCTTAGATGTGTATAGCACCTAAATAAATAAAGTATATGCAATGTACCACAGGCAATTTTAAGATAAAGTCCATGAAAATTTCTAGAGTGTTATTGATCAAATAATTATTGAGGTATATATTTATTTTGATTATTCTTCAGTAGCTACAAACTCTTTTTCTCATATTTTTTTCCAGGAAATTACCATGCTCAGTAAGTAAGCTTCTCTTTTCTTGAACACACTCCTAGCTGGAAATCCCATTGAAAACAGTGTAGTTGACTTTGTTCACATCACCTATGGAATCAATCCTCTGCTTGGGTTTAGAAACTGTCTGGTCATGTTAAATATTATTCTGGTAAAAATCTGGGGGAAACTTTGGAATTGTCATGGAAACATTTCAAGTGAGAGCTGGTAAGTTTGTTGCAAGCACACAATTTTCACTCACTGCCTTTAATAGCTGAATTCCTGACTCTTTCTTCATTTTATCCAGTTCCCTAAAATGTAAATTATCCTAAATGATTAGACTTTTGTGGATGTGTGCATATGGTTCTTCCCAAGACAGGCACCTTTTCAGAAGAGAGAAGACGCTGTTTTGGGATGAAACCACCCAGAACAGTTGCTAGAACATATTTCCACCCACAGCTGATGGCCAGCTGGCAATGGCTCCTTGCTGGCTGCAGATGCTTGCTAGAACTAAATGTGGTTTTGTCCTCCCTGCCTTCCAATTTTGCTCTCTCTATTTTAATATTTCCTTTGTTTCTAATATTTCAGAACCATCTACCCTGTGACCCTTTGTAAGGCAGCTATAACGACATGCTACTCTTTCCCTAAATATATTTTACTGGGGCCAAACAAGTATTCCTCAACTAGATTGGAAGATAAAAAAATCAATAGTTTACACCCAATGTTGTACTTCCTTTATGTTCAATTCACAGTCCATTTTGTGATAAAGCTTCTACTGAAATATTTATAAACTATTTCCCTAACTAATATTCTGTTTATCTTAATGATATTTTTAGAATATATTAGCTATCTCTTGATAATTCTTAGGGGCATAATATATATTCAATTTACAGAACTTATTTTATCTTTCAGGATGCTGAACGTTGCCACTAGCATTAGTTAGAGCAAGAAGTATGAAACATTTTAGAAAACAATTAAAACCAGATTTATTTTGTTTTCCCTATGGTAAAGAAACCAGGAGTTTGGCTATAGGTAGAAACTACAATTTTACAACTTTTGAAGGGAACTAGGAGGTAATACAGACTGACAGTGGGTAACTTTGCATGTTTTTGGGTTTTTGTTCCAATTATTTCAATGAAAAAAAAGCCTAAAGAGCATTGCTGAGCTAAATAGTAAATAGCAGTTCCACTTCATGTGCATGTTATATTTTGTATTAAAAGTAAAATTATGCAATGCATTATGCATGTTATTTTGGGAAATTATGGCTTTTTTGTTTGTTTTTGCAATGTGCTCTCTGAAGAAAATTTTAGTGGAAGTTTTCCATGTATTAGATAATATTTCACCTGATAATCTAACTTACTAATATTTTTCTTTACAGTCTGGTGCCTAATTATCATAAGTCTCTTCATAAGTTTTTATATACAACAGGAATAAAAAAAACTTTAAGAAGGTTCTCTTGAAAAGTGTTTCCATATAGAGTTATGTACAGGTACTTGCTGTATTTGCTTGATTTTCTTTTTCTTGGATGTATTTTACCTTTCCTATGCACTCTTAAATATATACAGTTGAAAATAACAGAAAAACAGAAAATTATTTCAATGAAAAATCTCATTCTATTTTCTAATAAGAAAATTTCACTGTGCTTTCTTGTATTATTGTGTTCACAAAGAGACATTTTCAGTAGATATTATGAGGAGTTAAATACTGCAATGTGCTGAACCTTGTCTTTGAAACATGTTTCTTGTAACCTTTTAAATCAGTAGAAACATCTTATTTCAGATAAATTCACTGAAATTCATTACAGAAAGCCAAACAGAAAATGTCAGAGAAAAAAAAAAATCTCATGCAAACTAGCAGGAGCAAAAATGTACTCTAGAAAACATTTTAAATTTCATATTAACTCCTTAGAAATAATCATAAAATCAGTGCAATATTAATTGTGGAAATTGCTATGGCTGGTCACTGTTGATTATTTCTGAAACACTTTAAACTGGTTTTTGCTAAGTGCTGAGTGTTCAAATCCCTTTCCATGTGGTATAATAATTTTCATACTCCAAATGTCATCTAGATGGAAGAACAGATATCAGGCATGGCATGGTTTACTTTGAGCAACATTCAGTGTCTAAATGTTAACCTGGGAAGTGGTTTTACAATTGATTAAATTTTTGGAAAAGTTTTTTTTACTTTTTACAGACTTATCAAGTCTGAGGCACATTAAAAATGCAAGTTTTAAACTCCGTCATTCTATAAAAAAATTATCCATGACTCTCTAGATGAGTTTTGAGATGCTGTACATACAAAAAGAGAAGCTACAAGGCTGTTAGACTGTTTTGGCTCCTGAAGTGAAAATAAAAGTGGCAAAAAGAGGAATTTTGAATCTGAAACTTGCAGGCAGCAGGGCAATGGGATTTCTTTTGAAGGGAATCAGGGAGGTAATGATCCTAAAAAACCTCCTCTGTGCATGAATAAGGAGGCATCAAAAAGTCCTAATGATGAGTGAGGAGAAAAAGGAGAGGAAGCAAGGTTATTAAAACACTAATCATAAATTAGCAGTGAAGATTGGTAACAATGTGCCACAACAAGAGAGAGGAGATAACTCAAAGTATGATGGTGGAGGAGGAAAGAGAGAAAAGCCAAGATTTCCTACTCTCCCACACTCCTATAAGCCTTAGTATCTTTTCTGTCCCTTGCAGGTTTATTGGGAAATGCAGCTGTTATTTATCCTGGTCTGGAGGCTCCAGAGATCCTTTCTGTCCCCATCCTTTGCCCTAAATTTGCACATCTGGCACTCTAAGGCATAATATACACTTCACTGGCAAAAATTCCTATTTTTTAGATTGATTCTTTTTGGATTTTGGATTCTTATCCTGTCTCTTACCTTATTATAAGAGATAATTATAAGAGATAATTTAATTATAAGATAATCCAATTATAAAAGCTATTATGAAACCAAATATGTGTTTTTGCATGGTGGCCACGGAACAGCGGCATGGGAGATGGCACAGAGAGGGGGAGAGTATCAAACTTGGTGTAGCTAGCCCCTGGACAGTTTGAAAGTGGCAGATAAGAGCAAAAGAGACACCAAATCAAATGAATTCCAAACACATATAGGAGCATTCCACAATTCCTCTCTAGTCCAGCTCCAAATATTTACCTGTGTTTTCCTACAGGCTTGTGAATTTTTGCTGCTCACTGGTGAGGGTATGGAACAGGTGCCTCCTCAGAAAGATGAAAATAATGATAAACATTTAAAATCTGAAAAAAAGGAGAGTGTAAAACATTCACTTCAAAGACTTCACACTGTATTATTGAAATAAATGTTAAGGTTTATTCAGTTCTCACTCATGATATTTGTCTTGTGTCGAGTAGTGATGATTACAAGACACTGATGCATGAGCTAATATTCTAATAGATTTTTAATTGAACTGAGGAAAATACTTGTGGGTCAAAGTTTTTAATGAATGAGCAGATTAAATGTCCCATGAAAGGTACCATATGGTTTTTTAAAGTCTGAAAATTGGTTGCAAAGTCACAGTTAATTTAATTATATGGCCTCTCTGTCTTGGGATAAGAAAGTAGACTGAGAATTATAATAGAGAATGAACCTTTGCTACTGAGAGACCTTTTGAAAAAGAAATGTTTGGATAACTATTTTTAAATTACTCTGCTCATATTTATGAGGATATTATTTTAAAGATAATTTATTTATTTAGGTCATTTAGGTCATAACACAGTAGTGATTGGTGGTGTGTCATCTTCTCTGCTGTACCTCCTTGCTGTGCCTGTATCACTCCCTATGCACACACATTTTGCTGACAGTAAAACAAAGATGCTCTTGTAAACACATGGGAAGCAAGTATTTTGGGGCCCTGACAAGGTTTCTTAGTTTTAAGTACAATGAACAACCTTTTTGACCTGTATGGACTGACTTTTACAGAACATCCTTGTAAGGAAACCTCTCCTTTCAATACACCTGCAGGTGTCATTAAAATGGTTAAAAAAACACCAACCTCTGTATATTAAAACCTAGAATTTTACAGTCCTTATTGGCCAACAATATATTCTCGTAGTTCTTCTGGATCTCTAGTTGATTTATGCTCATAATTTTTGAAATTTTCAGATGTCTCTTCTTCTTTCCAACGTAGTAGTATTTACCAAGTGTGATCACTACCAATATATCTCTTTTTTTGTTGTTGTTGTTTTTGTTTTTTTTTTAATGTAAATTCTTGACCTGCATTGCTTTTCTTCTTCCCAAGTAAATGATAAATAAAGTATTTGAATCATTAATTAGAATACTTATGGAGATCATGAACCAAATTTTAACTTGTGATTAGAAGACAAGATAGAACTTGTGTAAGAAATTAAATGTGATTATTCACGGAAACATTCTCTACACCAGTGAATATTCTCCTTTTAATGAAGCAGAGAAATCAGGAGTCTGTTCAGCAGCAAAGTCAGTCACTAGAAATAAGAAATAAGGCTGGTTCTGATTGTATTTTTTCACATGCAGTGTAATAACGTTCTTTTAAATGTAGTTTACTTTTTATTCTGGTCAAGTAACTTTCTTGAAGATGTACACTCAAGACACTAAGATGTGAAGTTGACTTTCATGTTCTTCTGAAATTGTTTAACTTATTTATGGTGTCTGGAGAAAAGTAGCCTCAGAAATATTACTAATAATTGTTAAAACAAATATATAATAATAGAAAATGAACTGGTTAGACTTATTTAACGAGAAATCTGTTTTAAATTATTTTTCATAAAAGTAAATGGAGAAAACATAAAGTAAAATTTAACTGATCAGCAAGATCTGTTATTTTCTTCACTAACAGCTTGATGAAGCTGTTAATTTTTCTTTTCAAATAGATTGGTCAGAATCTTTAAGTATCTGTTCTGACTTCTTATACCAAAATTAAACAATAGGAAAAGGCTAGGAGTTGTCATGCTTCAACACTTCCTGAATAGAAAGAAACCCTGGTTTGAAGTAATGAATACCCAGAGGAAACTGGAATAGATAACCTGAGTCATTAAACTGCACAGTTAAAACAGATTTAATTATTTTCTTTTCCTTATCTCCTCTATTTTCAGGGGCAGGGGTGTTTCTTCAGACCTGTGATATTGTCTTGTACTAGGCAATTTCCTCTCAGACCTATTGGCCTTTCTTTTTCAAATGAGCAATTTTGAATACTTTCACTCAAAAGTACAGTAATTTAGTGAATCTTATTGATTATACTTGTGTTGAAATACTTCCTGTTTCTTGTCATATTATTAAATTATGCAGCACAGGACTCTTAGGACATAAAGGGATCTACATATACAAGCAATTTTTGCTGATCTTATTGACTGTGCTACTGAGTATTAAAAAGTGTATTTTATGGGAGATAAAGGAGTTGGAGTGCTCCTCTGTGCAAAATACTTTTGGTAGATAGAAAACATTTCTTTTTTCCCTCCAAAAATTTCACACTGAAGACAATATTCACAGACAGATTGATTAGAATAGGAAAACAGTTTGGATTTTATTTATGTTCCCTAGGATATAAATCATTCTCAACTACCATTTGCCTGAATCTCAGTTCCTTGAAACCTGTACTGAAAAAAAACATTGATATTAAGCACAAAAGGTGAGTTTAAATATTTCGAAACCTTTTTGCATGGAGCTGATTGGATGGAAACCTATGGAAAATACTTTAAAAAGTAATAGCTTACAAATGAGAATTTTGGCATGATTTATTGTCTGCAGAGTCAGGGAGAAAGGAATAGTAGCAGTCTTTTGTCTAGTGCCCTGAAGCAGAGGTGTATCCAGCCCAGTTATGCCGTGGAAATGGAAGGCCCAGGTCTCCTGTGGCCTGAAAAGGTAGAAGAATATAAAAATCTGACCTCACTTCCTGAGCTGACTTTGACCTCAGTCTTGTGTTGGAACTGAGCTTCAAGACCAAGTGCTTGGTCTCACTCAGTGCCCAAGCTCCTGTGAGGTACATTTGCTCTGTAAACACCTTTAACTTCTAAGTTGTTTTTCTTTTTAAGCCATAAGACTGGAATAAAAGTAATTTTTACACAGTGGCTCTTCAATTCTGCCCACCTTATAATGTTGTGAGTAATAACTGTGATGGTTCTTACATTAAATGCAATCTTTGGCTTGATGCCTGTCATTTGCAGTAGCTAGAAAACTGAAAGTAGATTTAAATTGACCAAAAATAGCCAGTTGAAGTTTGAAACCTGTGAAAACTGTTGGTTTTTTTTTTGTTTGTTTGTTTGTTTGTCTTGGGTTTTTTTGGGTTTTTTTGTAATAGCTGAAATCTGAGAGAACTCTGGGCATGTGTTTCTACCCCGGCATGCAATAAGAATAGAAGAATATTTAAATCTGGATTAGAAGCAGCTAAAATATGAGTAGGATATAAGTCAGTGGAGGAGAAGTGGAAAAACATTAATTTTATATTAGCATACCATGTGTCAATAATATCTAATAATTTGATATTGATATTATGTTACTATGAGAAATAAGTGGGCTACTTATGATTTAATAATTTAATGTTAAATCTAATGTAAGTAATCTTTAAATCCTGGTTTTAAAAAAATGAATGAAAAGCCAAAATGTAATGCTTACGCATTATTAAAAAAAAAATTTCCAAACTCTGTTAATTTTGTTATTTATTACATCTGACTGTGTCTAGTGACAAACATAAGGAAGATCACCCTTTGTGATGAGCTCTTGTAGTTCCTTCTTCCTTCCTTCCTTCTTGCAGTACCTTCTTTACACTATTGGTTTTTGCTTTGCTTAAATTAGACCTTGTCATCCTTTAGATTATAGAACTCTGCAACTAATCTGATAGATTCTGATAGATTTTGTGTGTTTTTTTAAGGATTCTACATAACACCAAATTCTCTGCCTATTACTGACCATAACTACTTGGAATAATATTTCCAGTAAAAATATCTCCAAACCATACCGTAACAATAAAAAATAGACAATTTATACTTTAAATAATTGCTGAAGAAGATGTTCTGGTGAAATTATCAGGGTTAGAACAGTTTGGTTGCAACCAACAATGAGGAAAGATGAGGGAAATTTATTCAAGTGGCAATTTCTTAGCTGAAACACAAAATAAAACAAGGTGAGAGAGAGAAGAAGGGGGGCCAAGTTTTTCTTCCCTGATAAAGGCATGCAATCTTGACTAAAAGATAAAGAGAGGTGAAAAAAACCAACTTAGCACAAAAGTCAGGTTCTGATTTCTGGACTTTTGGCTGTACAGAAGGTAAGGGAACTGGTGTCTAACCAGTTACATGTGTGAAGGGAGCTTGGCAGTGAGTGACTGATGGCGACGGTGCTCTTGTCATCTACACTGTCACCCTCTCCAAACTACAGGGAGACTGTGTTGGACTGCTCATTTAGCAGCTCTGTTTGACACCTTTAACTCTTCTGGTATTACAGCAAGAATTTATTCAGAAGCACCTGCATTTTTAGTGCCTGATCCTGAAAATGTGAACATGAATAAAGTTCTGCGTGAGGCCTGTCCCACTGGAACGCTACGCTTAAAGTGAATTATGTGGCTAGAATTGCTCTTGTGAACAAGGATTTGTGAGTAGGAAGGGTGTGGTATTTTCCAAAGGGATATTCCACACCCTAGGACATTGTGCTGAGTATATAAAGCAGGGGAGAGAAGGAGGAAGGGAAGGATGTTGGGTGTGATGCTGTTTGTACTCCCAAGTCAGTTATGTGTGATGGAGCCCTGCTTTCTTATGGATGGCTGAACACCTGCCTGCCCATGGGAAGTGGTGGGTGAATTTCTTATTTCACTCTGTTTGCATGCCTGGCTTTTGTTTGACTTGTTAAGCTGTCTTTATGACAGCCTGTAAGTCTTCTCACTTTTGTTCTTTCCCCCATCCCAGCACGGGGAGTGAGCAGGTAGCTGGGTGGTGCTGGGCTGCTGGCTGGGGTCAAACCACACCACATCTCCTTTTTTTAAAAAAAAACAAAAAAACCCAAAAAAGCTTCATTTTTTGGAGAGGGTTCAGTTTTGTGAGTTTATTAAAAAAAGCAAATGAAAACCAAGAAGTGACATTTCACAGGTCACCTGTATGGCTGGAACATGTTAAAGCCATTTCATGGATGTTTGCTACCAGACCCAACAGGAGAACTAATAAGAGAGGCAGCTTGCCTTTTTTGTGTACAAAGTGTTACTGGACTTACTCAGCTGGTGCATTTCATAAATATTTGCTGATAGCTTTAGGCAAATGCTACATAAGCATCGCTTTGAAGCATTTTAAGTGGATGTTCTGGTGGCTGCACATCTCAAATCCTGTAATAAAGCCAAAATGTATTGCATAGAAAATTGGTGTGTTCATAACTTTTATACTTCTCTTCCCTTTTATGTAACTTTGCTTCTGCAGCTCCAGCCAGCAGGTTCACAAGGAACACATCAGAAAGTGCCTTTTTTGTGCTCCTCAGTTTGTACACATCTCTTTCAGGTTCTTCATCTCAGTCCTTGTTCAAGATTTTTGCAAAGCCTCCATGTCTTGATAGTACTTCTTTTTACTTCTTTTCTTATTCCTTCCCTATGGCCCTGTTCAATTATTTTTTCAAACTTCAGACATGAACCTAATATCATGCTTTCTCAATTACTCCTTCCCCTCCCCTCAGTTTCCTGCATTTACCAGATCCATGGATCTTTTCTGAGTTAGCCTCCATTTTTGTCACCAGCCATCAATCCTATTTTTCTTCTGATAGCTCCCACCCAAATTCCCTTTTTTTTGTTTACAACAACCACTTTTGTCTCTTTATCACCCAAAGGGCTGGGGGACATTTTGAAAAATTCAGCTTTTCCAAACAAGGCTGTTATTCTCCCTTACATTAGGATATTAATTCCTCAAATACCTTGGAGATACAGATAATTTAAGAAAATCCCCAGTAAGCATAATATTATTTCCTTTTTATCCCATTTATCTCATTTCTGCTAGGTAAAGTGATATTGCCAGTGAAGAAAGTAACAGCTTGACAAGTTTGAAGCAGCCTGTGTAAATGTATGGCTTGTTTCTGCTTTTCTGTTTCCTATCACGGTGTGTCAGCATCCAAAGGGTATCTTGTTTTTATTTTTTCCTTTTGCTAAATGTGGAGGATTGCCAGCAGCAGCTCCATATTTGCTAGCATCAGGAGGACAGGCTCAGCAGTGCTGGGCAGTGAGGCAGCTTTCCTGTGCATTTCCAATTAATCCCAGCAGGTTGTCTCTCTGTGGCAGGATGACACAGAAAGTGCACCGTGGGATTGTGGTGCTGTCTCTTCCACAGATGGAAAAGAGAATACCTGTGGCTGTGCTTCAGAGCCAGAGCTAGGCAGAGCTTGCCTGCAGTCCTTTATCCACGTGCATCTTGTGGGCAATCTCGAGTGTACCACGCAATCTAGCAGGTGCCCTTCCCCAGCTGAAGATCCCATGACTTATTTTGGAAATCAAAAAGAAATCCTGTCCACACCCTGGCAAAAGAGTGAGCTCCTAAGAGTCAAAGCAGATGAAATGATTACTTCTAAAGTTACCATAGCAGACAGGATTCTGTTTTGCTTGGCACATCTATTATTGATATGTGCAGATGTTATTCACAAAAATACACAAATGAATTGTACTGAGATATCAGAATTGCTGGTACCTTCCCTACTTTGATGATGAATAAATGCAAGCACTGATTCCTGTTAGTGCTAAAGAAGAGCAAAATTATGTACTCACAAGTACAGATGTACAGTCTCTTTTAATTTCTGTAAATTATTAACTATCACAATATGATTTTGGTTTTTTTTAGACAGGAGGCTAATTAATCAACACTCCTAAACTATCAAAGTCATTAATGAATGATATTTTATTACAACAGATTGTATTTCTTAGAGAGTGGTAGAGTTATGTAGGCATTTTGAGTTTCAAATGAATAGCTGCACATCTTTGGGATCTGGTAATGCACACCAGCTATTCAGATAGAGTGTGACATTTCTGAGTTCTCTTTTCTCCTACAATCATATTTGCAGAAATGAAAGCAATTAAGACAGCAAACATTTTTCCTGAATGATTTTGTCATCTGTACTTAAATCCTTTTTATTTAAAGGCATAAATGTTTTTCCTAGTTTTCATATGATGCTTAGAAAAATGTATATATTGCACCTGTATAGTGATCCAAAATTGAGGGGGTTTTACATATTTATATGTTCTATATATTCTCCCATATAAGATTCAACTTTTTTCTTACCATTTACTTGCCTGTGATTTAGATTAAAAATTCATGTTTCCTTCCCAAATCTGCTAATTTGCATAGAAGATGTAAAATTGTCTCCTGGAAAAAAAGAAGCAGCTACTTGATGTTACATATTGGTAACACGTATTGGTGTTTGACAGATTTTTTAAAAAATATTAAGTTAAAAATGTTACTTTCAAACATAGTTAAAAATAGTTTAAACCTTTCTCTGCTATTAAAATATATGTGCCTACTGTCTGTGGTTAGAAAACAATTATTTCTATGAATTACTGCACGTTCATTAATGAGATGTGATCCTGAGGTCTCATTTTGCAGTGAAGGTTTGCAGTAGGTGACTAAGCTTTAGGGGTGAGAGCAGGGTATTCCATTCAATAGGTGAACTCCAGGCTTCAGAACAGAGATAAGATAAATATTCTTGCTGGTAACAGCAGGAAATGCTCTCTGATGTGTTCTCTGGCAGTTCTGTACAAATGGGCCTATCATGAATGCTGATGGAATTGAAAACTAACTTAGAGGAGTCAGCCTTGAGAACATATCCCCTTACAACCCTGTTTTGGAAATAGAAGTATAGCATTTTATAAATAACAAAATTAGTCAGACAATCCAAACTTTTATTACCAGTGTATGAAATTAATAATTTTCAGAAAATACTATTAAGATCTCTCAGGAAGAAATATTTATCTTTAAAGACAAAAGTCATTGAGTTTTTTGAATAGTGAAATTGTAATCTATCCAGAAACTATTTTTTTAAAAAGTGTAGTTTTCAGAGAGGACGAGAAATTAAGATTCACATTTCTCAGAAAAATCTAAAGATTTATTTGAACTATTAATGTTTCATTAATGTTCTTGGAGTAGGGCATTTAAAATAAACAGATACACAATTCTTTTGATGGCAGCTTTGTGAAATGAGTTGAAATACTTTCGTTTTTCTATATTATAATATTGAACTTGTGTCTCCATGTATTTTCCTGGTATTTCACAGCATGTATTGAATATCTTTATATGCTATGCCAAATCCAAGTAGATTTTCCAATATATGTAATATATTGGGAAATACATTATTCTTCCCCTCACACAGGCCAAGGAATTTTCTATGATATATGTGCTTCAGCCAAGAGGAAGCCAAACATTTTTTTCTAACAAAAAACACCATAGTAGATTAATGAAAAATCAGATGGTTTTTTATAGCTGAAAACATCTTTGAACCTCCAAAACATTGTGACCTTTAAATGTTTAAAGGGGATTTATACAAGAGATGGGAAGGAGTGTTTGGGCAAGACCTGTTGTAACAGGATGAATTGTAATGTTTTCAGACTCATAGAGGGCTGGCTTAGACTAGATACAGGGAAGAAATTTTTTACAGTGAGGGTGAGGAAACTGGCACAGGTTTCCCAAGGAGGTGGTAGATGCCCTGTTCCTGGAAAAATTCAAGGTCAGGCTAGACATGGCTCTGAGGAAATGTCCCTGCTCATTGCAGGGTGTTGGATGAGGTGACCTTTAAAGGTCCCTTCCAAACCAAAATATTCTGTGACTCCATCCAAATACAAATGCAGACTTGAATGAGAGCAATATACTTTACATCCCATGCAGAATATATTATTTTTATTTATGTGTTTTCCTGCCTGCATAACCATACACATGGAATGGCTTGGAATAATTTATTTGAAGGATAACATATATACACTATTTCTAATTTATAAATGATAACATAGTACAAATAGCAAAAACCAAGCCACTTGCAGTGAAAATTGAACCTGGAAATAAAATAGATGTGCTCTTGTCCTTGGAGAGAAGTTTGGGTCCCCTGAATGCTTTATTGCTTGAGAATATTTTACTAGAGATAGAAATTATCCTTGCCAGGGAAGCATCACAAGATCACAGTTTTCAGATTTTACAAAATTCCATACTGCAGGGAGGGACAAGAAGATACTGATGTGAATTTCACTAATTCTTGAAATAATCACTACTTCTAAATTTGTTTTAAAGAGGATTAAGAGGTTACTCCTGCCAAATGTGAGGCATCCTGAAGTACAAGTGCTAGTGACCTACACAGCATACACAGGAAAGCCTTGGGTTTTTTTAATGTTCACTTGGGGAAGAGGATTGCCATAGAGACAATATGGTTTTGGATTTAAAATTTACACATGTTGAACACGAATTCATCAGCTAGAGGAGTCATTTTGATTAATTTATTTTTGTTTTCCCATGGCTATGTGGATCATGTTTCAATTATAATGTCCAGAAGGATGATGGTTATCAGACAACAGAGTCTGTTCTACTTCACTACAGGATTTTTTTGGTTGGTATTTTGGCTCTGAAGTTATTCAGGCTATTAAATAAATGCAGCCTACACCACCTGTTCTAAGGAAGAAGTATTGAAATGTTGAAACCAGTGATAATAAAGAGGAAAATTTTCAGCAGTTATTTTTACTTCATGAAGGGTTTCAGAACCGGTTACTCCATTTCTTCATTGAACAAACAGAATTGGCTGGAGGAGAGAACGAGCAAATAAAAGTTTAGAGGTTTATCTAATAACAAACTCATGTGTCAGCACTTCCAAATGATGACAGTTTTACACAACTAGATATTTTAATGTAGCACTATTAATACAGCTAATGTTCAATGGGGAAGTTAGAGAAAAAAGCTTTCTTCTATCAATTTGTCGCAGTGCTTTGCCAGCAGGAATCTACTTAATTATATCTTAATTTGTAGCTTTAATGAATGCCATGAAGTTGCTTTTTCTTCTTTTTTTTTATCAAGAAAGTACTCAGTGTATTCTAAAAAAATTGATTTACAATATGTATGATAATAAATTTTATTTTTTTTAAAAAAGATTATGTTGAAAAATAATGTATGATCCTTAATTTATGCTTTAAACAACTGCTCTAAAGAAACTCTAAGGGGTTTGTGGTCTAAAGATTTGGTTTCATGTGAAGATTAAATTTTGACATGTCAATTGAGAAAAAAAATTCAGATCATCTTCAAAAAGTCAGGTAGAATAAAACCCAAATTCTTACATTAAAAGAAACAAAATAAAACCAATACATTTTTTCGTATCACTAACCATTTTAGTTATATATGTATTTAATTGCACATCCACATAAAAACAGTTTTATAATATTGTTTTGTAACTATGTACCTTCTATGGTTTTCTAAGATGGTATTCTAAGATGTAAGTGGCATTATTAATTAATTATTTTTTATATAAATATTGATTCAGAAAATATTTCTCCTATTATTTTTTATACTCTTTCCAAGGGGGTGGAATGCAACAAACTCAAGCTAAGTTAATGCCATTGAAATCAGACCATGTTAAGAAGTTTCTCAGCATAAGAAAAATAGGAAGCATAAACAAGACTAACTAAGAGCAATCTGCTATTTTCATCTATCAACATATACTCCAGAAAAGGGCATTGAGGAAGCAGAATTCATTTGCAGGGGAACTAAAATTATTCTTCAGATTGATGTTTGCTATTTCCTGTTACTCTCTGATGAAAGAAAATATAGTTCCTTGCTATACAAAATCTGTAATATTCATTCATAGTATAAATGGCTCCCAAATGATTATTTAAGCCAAACAAGGTTTCATTGTCACCAGGGAGTGTCAAGCAAGGTCTTGGGATTTACATAATAATTGGTTTGAAACAAGTGATATTCCATACAGAACTATGTATACAGAGAGTAATGAGTATGGTAGCCACAGTCTGTGAGATCAGTATCAGCACCATAATGAAAACTGAATATTTTTCAGTCTTTGGAGGTTTTCAGACATCCATAAAGCTAATGAGCTAATTTAGATAAGCATTAAACATGAATTTAATCACATTACTGGTAATTATTAGCAGACACACGGTATGAAGGCCTTACATTTTCCTTCAAAAGTTGTAATTAACCATAAAAAAATAAATTGTTTGACCTAATGCACTGCATATAAATGACTCAACTAAAGATTTTGAGATTTAACAAAATGCTTAGCTTAGAGTCATTTTTCCTTATATATTTTCTAGCTTCAAGTGTGTTTTTTGCCACACATTAACTTAAGAGCAAAATCTCACATGTCTGCAGTGTTACTCACTGAAATCCAAACACATTTCCTAAACAAACACAACATAACTTTTTCTGATCCATGGCCTCCTTCCTACGCTGGTCATGAGTTAGCAGGTAAGAACCTGCTGCCAATACTCTTCCCAGCTCCTGGGAAATAATTAAAGTTAAGCATGTGAGCAAAAGCCTTGAGTTTTAGAATAAAAACTGTACTCAAATAAGATCTGGAGTTTTGCTTGGCAAATGTGGACAGGAGCACCTGACCCAAAAGTCTTGGGAGAGACAAAAAAATTTCCTCACTGGCTGCCTACAGCAACATTCCCAAAGCATTTCAGTGATAGAAAGAAATGGCTGGAGCATAAAAAGAAATATATAATTTATTTTATTTTTTAAAAGGATTTTGAAATAAAGTTTCCAGCCCTAGAAATGTGTGGCCAGACAAATAATTTTAGTTTGCCTGTGTTAAAGTAAAAGTAGCTCTTTCACAACTGCTTAAAGATGGAGTATATGGAGCCTGGTCCCTGAAGTTATGGTTCTGGAAAGAAATACTTAATAATCTAATTTCAAATAATGGAAGAAAACTGTTTTTTGAAAGCTGGCAAATGGCTGTGACTCCTCAGTTTCTCTCAGGTAGAAGGAGAGGGCTTTTTTATTTAACAGAATGGTGAACTCGTCTACTTTTTCATTTTTCAATGGACCATTGCTCAATAACACATCTTCCATGCCTTTACTCATCTTACTCAGAAGTTGCACTTTTTCAGCAATAGTGAAAAATGGAGATTTATATGAAAAGAGATAAAAGGGCCTTTTTCCAATGGATTATCACTGATATAAAATTATTATCTTTTTAGAGGCTTGTAGAAATCCATATTTTTCACTGTAAAATTGGCAGAGAAACCATTTTCTGTATAATAAATTTTCAGTGAAAAATGTTCAGCCACCTCTCTGCCTAGCTGTGCTCTCTGTGCCTGTGATTAAGGTGAAGCCTTTTCTTGGCTCTTGCAGGTCAGCTCTCAGCCTAGGCTGGTGTGTGCTTTTGCACACAACCATGTGGGTAAGGGGGAATCAAGCCAGCTTTTCCTGTCTGAGAAATGGATAACAAGATGGGCAGTGCTTAAACCTCATGTGGACTTTTATGAAAACTCACTTCCAGCCCCCAAGCCCCACAGTCTTTGGCACAGGAGCAAGCAGAATTCCTCAGATGGAAGGGTAGTTAATGAGCTGTAGGGATGCAGACATCAGCAATCACCAGGTGTAGGGTGCTTCTGTTGTGTAAAATTCTCCTGCTCCTTACAGCTGTTTCTCCTTCCCGTCCTTCACCCAACTGTTCCTCACTCTACTTGAGAACATTTTTCTCTCCTTTCACCTCTCTCTTCCCCTAATGTAGTCACAGTTTCTTCTTCTGTTGGTCTTCCAGCTGGGCAATCCTTGTTAAATAGAGCATTCCTGAAATATTGCAGAGCCGTGATGATTCCTGCAATTGCATTCCTCTTTTATTTATGTTACACATCTCTCTCCTATGCAATGTTCATGTGAGCAGTTACAACAGTGGAACACACTATCCACAGACTAATTAGAATTTACTATAACAATCACAACTATGAATCATTAATTTCATTATTTCCTGCTCTAATAAACTGTTGATATAGTGCAGGACAATGACAAGGAAATGATCATTAATAACAAATATTTAGTATTTACTAATTAATTAAAGCTGCTCATTAATTTATGTGAAGGATAAAGATTAAAGAAACAAGCCATTCATGTAATTTACTGTAAATGGAAAACAAAATATCTTCTCTTGGAATTAAAATTTTCACAAAATTTTTGCATATTACATTAAGGACCTTGTGGGTGGAAAGCTACAGCTGTTTAATGAATAAACTTCCTCATTTAATTCTCAGTCAGAGCACTCAGAAGCTGTATATTGTGTATGTGAAATTACATTACGCAAATAAAAAAAAAAGATATTTTCTTTTGCACACTGACTTCATGGAAAGAATATTTCTTGTTGTGTTTTTGTGCTTTGTCTACAGCAAATAGAGCTGTGACTCTATCTCTGCCTCTCACCTTGATGTCTCTCGGGTCTGTTGTGTTTAGCTAATATAACACAAAAATAGAAAATATCAACTTCTCACAAGAATAGAAAATAGGACTGAGAAAGGGATTTTAACATTTTTTTGTTGTTGCCCCAGGCACAGCTTGAGTTAAGTGACTCCCATGCCTATGAAACTGATTTCTGCAGCCTAAGTACTGGAATTACCTTACACAAATACACAACTACGCCTGTCTTTTGCTGATTTCTTTCCCAGTCTGTTTTTGCAATACCCTAATTGCACCTAGGCATTCTCCTCCTGTTTCACTATGTCAAATCTGAGTATGAGGAATTTCTAGCTGTTAAAGGCTCAGGTTTAATTAACATATGGTGCTGTCTTACCTCTTTCAGTGTCTTCATCAAGAGCCTAAAGCACTTCATGTCCTGTGTTGGTGTAATAATTTTGATGTACACTGGGAAAGAGTGGAATGGAATAAGAACATAACTGGTGATAACTCGAGCTAGAGGTTATTAGAAAAACTACCTTTAATAATAACTCTGGAGTTTTCCCAGTTTATAACAGGGTTTGTCTCTCATGGTGTTGAAGGGCTGTTTGGTGCTGAGGAGGTTCTGGAACAGCACAGCCACTTCCCAGGGCTCTGGTGGGAATTGTATTTGAGAGCAGTTCTTACTCAGACACTTGGGCTCCACTGCCCAATTTATATCGGGAAATCCTCGTCTGGATTTTTGAATTATGAGAACAAATTTGCTTGAGGTGTGTTGAATGTACTGATGCATTGCACCTGTATCTTTAATAAAAGGGTTATTACTAAGGAATATCCCTTCAGGATATTAATTTATAGGAATATTATTACTATTAATATGATATTAATATATATTAATACTAGATAACAGTATAATAGGAATATAACTTCAGGACTATTGTCCCAAATTAAGATAACTGTTTTCGAAACCAAACGAATCAAAACATAACTTCAATGGGTGTCATCAGGACAAAAAAACAATTTCTGTTTATGTTTCTTTTTGTTATAAATTATTCCATGCCAATGATATCACGTTTCCAATTTTCCAGAGCCAAGAGCTTGACTTTTGTAAAGTGCATTTTGAAGCTCCTTTGTGTTTGGTCTCTCTGAAAGCAAAATTATCTGTTCAAGTTGTAAAATTTATGTGTGGTTTCATTCAAGTAGTACAATTCCAATATGTTTTTAGAATATGATTTTTTTTAAGTCCTTCATGGTGGGACTAGGGCATTCTCTTAGATTGTGGCGCTGCCAGAAGCATTTGAGATTGTTTTAGTAGAAATTACTTATTAAAGTTTATGACTTGCAACTGTCATGTTTAAGCATGTTAGTTTTTTATAAACAAGTGACAGATATGCTCATCACTAATCTGTGACAGGGCTACATTAATTCATGTCTCATGATAGTCCTAAAACTTAAGGTAGCCTTTCTTTTTTTCCTCATAAGAAAGGTACTTTAAAAATTATACTCAATGAATCAGAATGGGTTATAATAGAAGAAATATTCCTATATCATGTTTACCATCCTCCTCTTCTTTATCTTTTCGTTTTCACATAAAGGGAAAAAAACCCCACCTAAAAAAGAAACATCAAAACTATAGCAATTTTGACCTATGCAGCTCCTTCAGTCAGTCATTTCTTTTTTAAAAAATCCCACTGAATGAGTAAAAAATGATGTGCCTGTATGCCCATGGAAGCAGAGGCCTCCAGTGGGATCTTGTTCACTCTGTGAGTTTTTGTGACCTCTGGATGAGCAGAACGTTGCACATGAATATGTACCAGCCAGGCAGATGTTACACTTACTGACCTTCACTCACTGAAACTGATAATCAGTTTGGCTGTCATTCATTGTCCTTTGGAGGCTTTCTGGCAGCAAATGAATGCCAAGGAGACATATTTGATCCTGTAGGTCCTGCCAGGAATTAGGTTTGGGCTTGGATATTTTGAAATGAATCTGAGTCGAGTTTGACAACAAAGGGAAGGCTGCTGCAGTAACATGTGCAGGTGATGCACTTCTCAATCTGTTTGTATTCTCCAGACAGGGGGAGATCAGGGCCCTTTCCTGCCTTTCATTCAGCTGTGGGTATCAAGGCCAAATACACAGTAATGTCAAAACATATAATTTATTTATTTATGCAGACAAACTGCCACTGAAGTCGCACCTGTGTAACCTAATGAATGGGGCATCAATGTTTGAGTTAATAACAGGCAAAGAATTAATTATCAGCAGCAGAAGCCTTCAGCTTTGTAATTTGGAAATTAGAATGGGGTGAGAACACACATTAAATATTAAGATAAACCTTTTTTTTTTTTTTTTACACAGCTAATAGTGTCTTGCATACTGTAGCTGGCCACTGAATAAATAATGTTTGATTAAAAAGCAAATTTTATACATTTTTAATCAGTTTTGGTTTGGGGTTTTTTTGGTTGGTTGGTTGGTTTTTTGTTGTTTTTTCTTTTTCTCCCCTAGTACTTCATTACTGGTTTTCAGAGGTTTTGCAGAAGTAGATGAGGATAAGCAATACTGCACCTGCATGTGCTGGATAGAAGGAATGTGACAAGAGAAGCATAAAAACGTTTAAGAATCAGAACATATGAAGCTTTGTAAGGCTGCAGATGCTGCAGTGGGACACATGCCCGTGCTTCACAATGATCCAGAAACTCAGAAAAGGTAAATATGCTGAGTGTGCTCTTAAAGTGGAGTGAAAAAAGGATTGGGGGGGAAATGAAGAAATTTAATTAGTAGTAATCAACAAAGATTATGTTGTTATGTACTGGAACTTAGACTGCAGGGCTGTAATTGCAGCTTTCAGCCGAGGAGCATCTAGGGCAGCTCATCAGGAACCTCAGCCTGGTCCTTTTCCAGTCTGCAGTTTTTATGTGCTGATCTATTCTTCTGCCATGGCTGTGCTTGTCCAGAGGGCTGTGATGAGCAGGAAAGAAATCCTGGACAAACAACCCCCTCCCTCCTCCTCTGTGTGCTCAAAGCAGAGGAATCAGAAACTGATATTTCTCTCAGGAATATTGGCGTGATTATTTTAGCCTTCAATCACCTTTCCATTAGCGGTCATGTTCCACTAAAACGCAGCTGTGAGGAGAATATGCACAGTCCTGTTTCTAAAATCCTTCAGTGGGCTCCTAAGTTAGTGCAAGTCCTTTATGGCTGTGCTGCCCAGCTGACCTCCCGGTGTTCCTGGGCCTTTGGGGTGCTGCTGGCCCCCCTGTGTGAGCTGAGCCAGTGACCTGGGCTGTTAACAGCACACCTCACAATTGTCATGGAGGAGCTCGAGTTTTTCCAACACTCTCCAGCCATGAAAGGTTCTGTGCCATTGGCTAACCCAGGCTGTTTCTTGTTCCAGAGCTTTTAGCCTCTGTTTCCGTGTCACTGCTGAGTGCGGGTGTGATCCGTGCTGGCTGGAAAGGTGTTCAGAAAGATGAAAGGAAATAGCTTCTGGACAAGGGTGAAAGAGTATCTCACTTGTATCCATGAATATATTTTTGACTTTGAAAATATATATGATAATTCAAAAAACAAAAAACCCCAAAACCTCACAGAAGATTTTAAAGATTTGTTAATCTGTATTGTTAATAATAAATGCATTTTCACTATAAATACACTATTTCCATGTGGGTGTAACCAAGGCAATTTTATTTTTAACCTATCAATCCTATTTAAGAAGTTCCATTTCCCCATTGACTTTTCTGCTTTTCCAGTTCTGAGCTCCAGCTGGAAAATTCTACTCTCTTAATGGCAACTAAAATCTGATCAGCAGCACAGAACCACCCCAGAGTGATACACAGCCACTAAGTCCTTTGAATCCTGTCCTGCCTGAGACCTTAATCCTGGCTTCAGAATGAACACTTTTTTAAATATGGAAGACAATTCAGTCTCTGAAAAATCATTATCCCATGGATTTCTGCAATTCCCAGATCCAAAGGAAAAAACCAGGAAAACATTTCTGACTCTGTGCAGCTGTAAATTAAGAAGCAAGTCGGGTGTTAAGGGGAGACTCCAAATTTGCAGTTTAGAGAATTCAAGAAAAAGGGGGGGAAAAAAGATCCCTTTGTGTGTTTATTCTCCACATATTTTCTTTTTCAGGGTGACATTTAGTGCTGGTCACGAATGTGTGCAGAAGTTTGCTATGTTTGGTTTATTTTGTCTGGGAAAAAGCATCAGTTGGCTGGTGCTTTACCAGAAAACTGTTAATGTTGGGCTTACACGTGCAAGTAAATAAGGTATAAAGTGGCATAATGACATCTATTCAGCCAATTCTTGTTTATTTGTTGAACCATTAGTGGCTCTGAATGGGTCTCATTATGCTGGTGTCAATGAGGTTGTGCTTAGTCCTGTGAGCTTGAGAACAGTTGGTTATGGCTGAGAAAAAGGCTAAATAATAGGACTTGAAACACTGCTTAGCAATTACCGAGGCACTGAATATTTGTTTTACTCTGGAGAGAGGGACATTGTGTCCAAGCAGAGATCCTCAAAACTGAAAACTGAAAGAAACTGAAAGTGTTTCTGCACAGGACAGTCTGAGTCAGGGAGATCTGTAGCCAATTCTGTGGTGCTGTATGATGTGCTGTTTCCAAATTGATGGTTCTGAGTCTGCACTGGACCACAAGTTTCTGATATACCCAGGTCTCCTCCAATGTGAGTAACTCCTTTATTTGTGCTCCCCCACTGCACAGATCCCAAATATCTTTAGGTCCGCCAAAGTGGTATGAATATATTTAAGAGGAGGAAACCTCAGATCTTCTGCTGAGGAATTATGATTAAGCAGATGGTATTTTTATTTCAATTACTATTTATTACTGTCCAATAAGCACGTGGCCTTCATGCAGTGGTGCCCTATAGGCTCTTGGTAGAGGAAGAGCTGTTTTCTTGCTGGTGCTTTGGGAAGTGATGGGAAGGAATTGGCTCAGGGTGCTGAAGACTGAGCTTCAGAAGTCAGGTAATTCATCCTGCCTAGGCAGAAGGTGATCCTGGCCTGGGGACTCTCACAATTTGTTTGGTTTTCCCGTGGCCTAGCTGTTCCCTTGGGGTAGATCAGGGCACAGGGAGGAGGTCAGAGTCTGCAGGTTTTGTGTCAGGTACTGTGCAGACAGTGTAAACAGCTGCATTGCAGTCAAAAGGGATGGGATGGTAGGAAACTACACCCTGGAGTGTCTCTTCCTCTCTCTGCTGGACTGAAGAATATCACAGGCATGGACATCATCCTTTGTTATCACTGGCATGCTGGTCATACTTAAATGTATCATAATCCACTGAAATAAGTGATTGGGATTTTCATCACCTATCATGGGTGACAGGAAGCACAGGACTCTAAGAGTGAATCTGGAAAGGATATCACTCCCAAAAGACAAAGAGGAAGGCTACAGAAGGAAATGTAAACAGAGGTGAGCCTGGTGTTGCCAATAAAAAATACCAATACACCAGGAATGGTAATTTGGCACAACAGTATGGGAACCAGTGTATTTTGTTTCAGCAAAAATCACGTTCTGGACACAGCAGAAACCGATGGGAAGGTGAAAAAGCTCCTGTTTCCTGGCATCTTTGGGAATTAGTAGAAAATAGTGTTGAGGACAAGGTAGGAGTGCAGTCACCACAACAGTATCACAACTTTGTTGATAGACAGTATCAACAAAGGCTAATTTCAGTACCTATATGCTGAAAAAGACAGCTTAAATATAAGACTGTATTCATGTGAACTTAAAGGGACCAACTGGTGTTTTTCAGCCTAAAGGCTGTTGGTCTCTCAGCCTAAAGGCACCTGCTGAACCATTCCCACTCTCATTTTAATCCAGAAAATTCACAGGTGGTCCATGTTAGATTGTGGGGACCTTCATGGTCATCATTTTCACGTTACTACTCTTCTGCTCACTGTATTTCAGTGCTTTGATCAGGGGACCGGTTTTCCTTATAGTCACAGATGGTTGGTGTTTGACAGGCAGAGAAAGTAAATGGGCATGAAAATAAAATATTCCTTTGTTTTGGTGAGTCAGGACAATGTCACGTGGGTAGACACTGCTTTGTAATCCTTCTAAATGTGTCAGGGTGGGGAGAGGGTATTGTATAATAATGGCACCTAGGAATCTTGCAGCTTTCTTTCCTGGACTGTCTTGTTGAGGATTTGATCAACAATCAGAGCTTACAATGACATTTCACTGTTGCCTTTCTAATCAAGGTGGTAAGCAGTGCCATCACAGAGAACTGTGAAATTTTGAGGGGTTAGTCTGGAAGAATCCCATCTGGCAGAGATGTACCTGATCCTGCATATCAATAAGAGTTCTGAGCAGAGATCAATAGTGCGATGAAATGCTACATAATAATTGTGTGTCTGTGCCTGTATCTACTTGCCTGCATTCACGATGCAAAAAGAAATAAAACACTCAGAAAAAAAAACCCCAACCAAACAAAGCAACGCTTCAGGTCAGCAGAGATACAGCTCCTAACATAGCATTAAACTAGTCACCTAGGCAGTGTAAATGCTTTTATGAAGTATTTCTATATTATGAAAAGAGAAATCTAATAAATCAATACTGATTTTGAAATTGATTAAATACTTTGGATTAAGGACTGTTGCACAGCGTTTGTGGCAGCTCTTGATGTGACATCTGGTCTGTGAATTCTCCTGGGGTAATTTTGTGGGATTGGAAACCTGGTTTTCCATAAAGAATTTGTTACTAACCTATTGATGTGACGTGACATTGCTTCCTTCTTTGGCAGCTTAGGCAGTAGCAGAGTGAGTTGGTCCCATCAGCCCTTACACTGATGTGTTGCCAGGTAAACAAGAAAAAGAATCAGATAGGGAAAGGGCTGACTGCCTTCTCTCTGCCCTCAAAACAAACCAACAAAACCAAGAGAAATTCATGATGTTGTTATCTTTTTCTCATTGTTTATCAAACAAAGTGAGGCTAAAGCTGTAATTTTTGTCACTACCTTTAGTTTTATTAAAAATAATGAAGTTACCAATGAAATGGATTTTGCTTTATTGATACATTACCTAGTTAAAGACCAACCCTTAATACTGAGTACTTAAAAAAATTATTTGGTTATTGTAAATAATTGAAAGAAAGCTCCATTCCAGAGTTCTCTTTATACATTTTTTTCTTTTCTGTGTCTTGAGCAGTTTGGCTGGATCAGGTTTAGCTGGTCAATCAAGATAAATAGTGGTTTGTTAAGCACTGGTGTTGAAAAGGAAAAGCAAGTATGTTATTCCTAAAGGCATGGGGCAAAAAAAAGGTGTTGATTTGTTCTTTATTATTTCATTCATTTTGGAACTTAGTGGTTTGCAGGCCATAGCTTCAGAATAGGACCTTTGAGAGAGCTCTTGCTACAAAGGCTGCATCTCCCATCAGCCCCAAAAATAATAGGGTAAAACACACTTTGGGGCTGGCTTCAGATGCTCATCTTCTGCCCATGGAAAGCTTGGGTGGTGGGGCAGGCACCCAAAAATTTTCAAAACTTTGGTCTGATAGGAGGAATCCTAGACTTGCCTGAAGTTCTGGCCACCAGTTTTGGAAGAGATCTTTTGGTTCATTTTGGTAGCTTGGATTTGTTAATCTCCTTTTCCAAGGACAATTTGCATTAATTGTGGTTTCTCCAGCTACTGAAAACAACTGGTTTGCTTTTAAGGAAATTATTTTAAACCACTCAATTTCTTAAAAATGGTAGATATTGAGATTTTAAAATAGAATTTGCTTTGTTCTGTAGGCATACAACTGCAACAGATTATACTACAGCAAGAAAAAGAGTAGGTGGAACTTTCAAACCTGTGTCTACAGATACTTTCCTAAAATTCCTACTATTCCTAAAATACTAATTTACAATCTGTGTAAATCAACACTGTAAATTTGTATCAATAACTTTTCCTCAGTTGCCTAGATGCAGTTGGGTAATTCTTAGTAATATATCAGTGGAAACAAGAATAAATGTAGACATAAAAAAGATGTTTTCACAGATGAAATTACTTGATGGTTGCTTACGGATGCTTTCCCAGGTTGAGATAAATTAAGATCAGGAAAGACTGTATCTCAAAAAAAAACAAAACAAAACAACAAAATTAGGTCAGAAGAGAACACAGAAAATCTCATGAAGAAATAACCAGCAATAATATTGTAAAAGCATTCAAAAATACATATGGAATGCATGTATTAAATATAAGTTTCTGGATACTTGGAGTGGATGCCAATGATCAAATTATTTTTGATACTGTGTACTAAAAACAGCTGAAGACATTTCTGTGTGACATTTGAATATCTGAAATAATGATTGATCATGACTAAATCAATCTGCACTAGAAACATGTTTCTTTTTATTTTTACCTGGGTGAGATTCTGCTGTTGCCATAAAGTTCTGTTGCTTCTCCCAGAATCTGCAAGATGCTGATATTTATTTTTCCATTCTGTGTTATGAACCGAAGGATAAATTGGAAAATAACTTAAAATGATAATGGTTTTATCACTGAATTGTTCTACAGTATATGAGACATGAGGGTTTTTTGGTGTGCTATGTGAAGATCAAGGCACAAACACATACACAGTGATGCATGCAGGCTCAGGCTTAAGTTCTGAGTAAGTCCCAAGCTTTGATTGTTTGCCACAGCATTGTGGTCTTTCTATTATATATCCATAATGAGATCCCCTCAATCTGCCTTCTGAAGAATCCTACAAGCTCTCTACACTGCAAATCTCACTTAGATCTGCAGGACAATCTGGCTGATAGACATCTTTGTTCAATTTGTTCATTGTATCCCATGGTACAATTTTTGTATTGTTTCCAGCTCCAGAAATACTACGATTAATTTTCTCTCCCTTGGTTTCCATAAAATTTATGTCTTTTTTGAAAAAGGAAAATAAACCCAAATGGCAAAAAATATTCTTATTATCTAAGTTCAAATATTATGACTAGGCTGTTAACTTTGGTTACTGCTAGCAAGAGTAACATCATCCATCTACCCTTCCTCTGCATTGAATTAATGGCCAGGTTTTTATTCATCTTAACTGATTTTTTTCACTGTTCTCCCTGTGTCTATCACTTCAGAAAAATTAATGAGTAAACGTTGTACCAGTTCTAGAGAACTGATAAATGAGAAAAATCAGTCAGCTTGTTCAGCTTGTGTCTTTGCATTAAATCAATCTTGAAATAATTTATCCTTCCCATGAGCCTTGCAGATACACAGATCTCATTTATGCAGCTTCTGTGCAACTTTCTTCACAGCTTTCATTTCATTTGCTTATCCATGTGCTTCTGCTACTAATGTTGGATACTGGGCTTAATAGGATGGATGGCAAGTCTTCATGGTGTTACAAATACTCTGAGTAAATCAGATCATTAAAATACAGCTTAACCTAATGCATCACCCTGGAGTGTAAAAAAAATCCTTTTCTATACTAAAATGAACAGAATTGTGGTTTTTTTGCATCTTCCACAGAGTGGAAAATACCTATTAAAGTGTATGTGGAAAAACAGTATGAAACACTATGTTTGACTTATAATTCCTTAAAGCTCAGGTTTTACTCCTCTGTCTGCATTTTCCTTTGGGATTTCATTTGAAGGAGGGTCCATTTCTTTGTATTTTGTTTGCACAGTGCCCTGGCACATGGTTGGGTGCTCCTTGTTGCACAAATAAGCTCAGTTTTTAATCAGAAACATCATTATAAAATGGTTTATTGCAGAGTATTCCAGTCTAATCAGGTTTATATTTGCCAAAACTTTGGTCATGGATCTAAATGTATTTAGAAACACAGAAATATCTGTGCTTTGTAAGGCACAATTTAATATTATTGCTTGGTTTAACAGGTGGAATCATCTCAAAGTTCATTTGTGCCTGGACAGCAAGCAGAACAGCTCTGGCCCCAGAGCTCAGCACCCCCTAGCCCTCGTGGGAGGCTCAGTTTAGACACAAAACCTCTTTGCTCATGTGGCTGGTGACATCCCTTGTCAGCCAGAGAGGACTCAAATATCACCTGTCCAGAACAAAGGCAGTGCACAGCTTCCTAATTTCTGATGCAAAAAAAGGGCTGAAGGCTCACTTTGACCACCAAGGCTGAGCTTGGACTTGCACACAAGAGCTCACAGAGGCATGTTTTTAGGGTCCTGATTCTTCACTCTCTGTCTCAGGGTCTAGACCTCCATTCAGTCTGTGCATGTTTTATTTGCTTCTGTCTTTGTTTTATTTTGTAGTAATTGGTGTGTGTGCAGAGTGACTGGAGCCAAGCTGGCTCTCTGCCTGGCAGAGCCATGTCTCCAAACCTGGGAATGAGGAAACGTCCCCAGGCCAAACCAATGTCAGAGAGACTTGCTCTGGGGAGGGCTGACTGGAAGAACAGAGGTAAGAATGTGGTCTGCTAATGCTTCTCTACATCAGAAATCTGGTAATTCTAAGAAAAATGTCATCATGGATGATCAGGATGCTGACAAATGTACATTTCAAGCAGAAAATGAATGAATCATTCAAAAGACCTTAAAAATTATCACCTGCAGCAGGTATTTTAAACCAACTCTGTTGCCTATCCCACTGCTCTTTGCCATTTGATGCAGTTCCTGTTCAGCCTTGCTGCATTTGCCTTATCTCTGGTCAAGGCTTTAATCCCCTAATAGCAAACTGAGGCCATATCAGCACTCAAATGCTGCTGTGATGTGCAGCCACTTTATCAATGTGAGAAGTGCCTCGCCCCCTGACCCTGGGGCCAGGCTCTGGAGCTGCACTACACGTGCCACCAACACGCAGGTCACACACAGCAGCCAGCACCAGGCACCACCCCTGAGATTTCCAGCAAGCAGAAGTGTCCATGTGAAAGAAAGAACAAGAGCTGGAGCTGCTGCTTCACAGGTTTGAGCATCAGGGCTTCTGCATGAAAGATAATAATATGTTTTATGTGCATTAAATGATTGGGCCAACTGAAGAGTAATTTTAGCACAGAAAGAAAAGGTCAGTTAAAAAAAAAATTAAAGGTAAAGAGAAAAGGTGAATGCTCACAGTTATATTAAGCCTCAAAAAACTAAATGTAAACATAAACATGAAGAATCAAAAAATATTAGAAAAAACCCAGAGAGATACAAAGCCTGTACTTTGTCTTCCACTATGGGCTTCCTCCAGGCCTGCCAGCTTGACTCTAAACCAACATCAGGCCTCAAAAGGATTTATAAATCTAGGATGTGAAATACTGCTTTCTCTGAAAGCTGAAGAAAATATAAAATCAGAATAGATCTCAAAGGCTTAAATTCTAAATTTATTAGTAATGAGTGTTCAAACCTGAACAAATACTCTGGGCAAGTATTTGATTTCTTTTTTAAAATTATTTTTTCATAAAACGCAATACAAGATTTTACAAGTACAGAAATGCTGATTGGAGGGTATTTGCCAGGTTCCCTTTAGAAAGAATATTTCCAGAAGGAATTTATTTCATGGTGCAGTCCAATTAGCATTTCTGTAGCTGCAGAACTCCAAAACCAGCTCCCTAAGTTCATGTGCATTGAGCAGTTCAAGTGAAAATCTGTCAGTGGAACTGAATTAAAACCATAGAGCCAAGGTCTCTCCTAGTATAAATCATGTACATTGCTATAATAAAACAACATACAACAGAAGCAATTCTTCACACCACTGAGTTTTTGGCATGGGAGTTGGTCCCAGAATCCAAATCTTACTGTTCCAGCTTCCATATTTCATAATGTGTCGGAAAACCTAAACTACAATATGCTGTAATAATTTTGTGACATTTGAGAATAGAATAAATGTGATGTGGGATCTAAAAAAAGCTAAAATAAGTTGGGATTTATCTTATTTTTTTTTTTTTTTAATGGTCTTGCTCATGCTAGTAAATGGCATTTTCTCATGTGTAAAATGAACTGGAGGTATTGTACTATATCCTGATTTTACCAGTTGAAGCCTCTTTCTTTTTCCAAAGTCATAAAGTATATGTCAAGCACTCTGAGCAACTCCTTTATGCCTTGCTGGCAGTGCTGCAATTAGTATCACACTGTGTCATATTCGAAGCTCAGTGACTGTTAAATGTGCTATGCCTGCATCACACTAACTACTATATCAGTCATTTTAGATGACCCCCTTGAAAATTGCTGCCAAAAGTTTATATGTCAGAAACCACTTTCAAAATGCTTATGAAGTGAAAAATTTTCACAGCTCTTTACCTACTTAAATACTAAAAACTGTCAGTCAACGAAATCAGGCTCGACAGTTTATATTCCAAGACTCACTATTCAAAGATTTGCTTGAAAAATTATTCCTATCATCTGTCAACAAGTGGCTTCTGTGTTTAGCCAGTTGCTCACTTTTATATTGTAATGACCACTGTAAATTGCTACAAAGGACCTGCCAGAACCCCTGATATTGTTTTTATACGAGGTGAGCCAGGGACATCAGCAGTGTCTTCATTCCCATGTGATTTCAAAGAAAAAATGATCCAGGCACTAAACACCAGAGATTTATTTACAGGGCAGTTAACGACAGATAAAACTTTTAGAGAAAGGAGAGGAGGAATTATTTCAATTTTAAGGTTTTGAACTGTTAACTTATCTCATACATCCACTTCCAAGGGTGAGGTTTGACCTCTATTTCTTTTAATTTCCTGGAAAAATATACAGGTGGGACTTTAGTAATGTGGCTGAGGTCCAAGCCTAAGCTCACAATATCCATAGGCTAGATTTTAGTCTTTATAAATAAAATACTTATATATATATATAAAATATTTATATATTATATATTTAAATATATTATATAAATATTTATATAAAATAATTATATATTAATTTATTAATTATAAAAATTAAATTTTAAATAATAATTTAAGTAATAATTAAATAATATTTAAATAAATAATCTTAATGTATTTAATTCATCTATATAATAATTATATAGAATAATATATAATTTAGAAATTATATATTATGTAATATCACCATATATTAATATTTATATAATAATTATATTACTACTAATAAATATATTATGTAAGTGATATTTATGTAATATATATGTTTAATATTTATATTTATTTATATATATGTATTCTATATATTTTATATTTATTTTTATATTTGTATATATTTATATACAGCCATCAGCATAGTGTTTAGAGTCAATATCTACAATGAACTTCTATTCATTAAAAGTTACTCTTTCATTTGTAAGTTAAAGACTGTTACAATGAATGGCAAAACTGTAACAGGACTTTGTGTGCCCTGTTGCCAACCTGTACCAAACTTTTTCTCTTCCTTTCCTTGTAACACTGAGGAGTTTCCTCAGCACCATTAGTCTTTTTGCTCAGCCTGATTGGGGGGGAAATCTGGGCGTTGGGGATTATTTAGGAAGCAAACTTATCTGTTCTGAAGGCTGGACCTACCTGACAGACCTGCTCAAGGCATAATAAATGTCTGTGTCTATGACTGGGTTCTTCACAAAACAAAGTCATAGAAAAATTACACTATGGTCATCTGTCTTTTGTAGAGTAGAAGACAGGTTCAGCACTCTCTTCATTCTCAAAGGATTTCATTTCCTCTTGTTTGCTTTCCACGAAATGGCTCTAGGTCAAGTGCAGGACTTTGTGTCCTGTCCCAGGAAGAGGGAAATTCAAACAGAAAAGGAGGATATCTGCGTCCTCGTCTTTTGATTGCTGCTGTGCTTTACATGAAACTCTCACTAGATGGAAAAAAATAATGATGGGACTGAAAAATGACTGCAACCTATCCTTTATGTGTTAACTATGGAGATTTTTATAGCTCTGGTGTGGGTGCTGCCTCATTTTCCTAGAAGAGCTAAAAGAGTTTTCTTCCTCATTTAAAGCTCTTTTTCTCCCATGAAATGGGTTTTGTAGACCCAGGAGAATCAGTCAGCCAGCAGGCCATCCTGTCTGGTGCTGCCTTGCCTCCTGCAGGATGGAGATGCAACTTCCAGAGCTCCAGCCCCATGAAATGTCCAGTGGCAACCAGGAATTTACATGCAAAGGATAAACTGTATCACAGTTATAGATGCCTCTTAATAAGGCATCTATACCATCCTTATAAACATCCCTGTGTTTCAAAATGTATTTAGGTGTATAAGTCTTTATGGTTATAACAGCATAGGTATAAAAAAAAACCCACCATAAATGATGTTAATTGAATGTATAAACCATGCACAAAAGTGTCAGTGGCACATGTTCACTGAATTTCATGGGCATTCAACCAGGCACTTCCCAAGAAAATGAGGTTTTGAGGTTCTCTGCTGGGTACAGAGAATTCTGGGAGTCAGATTGCCCTTGGACAGGAGCAGAGACAAAAGCATTTCCAACAGTCTGTTCTTGTTTTTCTCTAGCCTGGTTAGCAGCCCTTTTTGCTGTTTGGCCTTGCCATTTGAAAGGCCAGGCCTTTGGAGGGTGTTTAACTTTTAACCTCTAATTTTGTCCTCGTTTCCCTGGCTTGTCTCATCATGTTGCCATCAGAAATACACTAAAACAAAGGCAAATGATCTCTTTTGGAGCCATATTTTAATGGTATGACATGAGGAATGGTTGTATCTAATATTCTGTTTAGAGACATCTTCCTTGATGTCATAAATGAGTGGGTCCTACTGTAACAGGCAAGTGAAAGTATGATTTAGTCACAAACAAATATGTTGCAAGGGAGTGGCTGCCTTCAAATCTCTTTTTTTCTATATTGCACCAATCTAAAATAAAGGACTGGTAAACAGAGACTTTAAGGGAGATGGGAGTAGGATCTCTTATTGGTCTATAGGGACAATACTGCTTGGGATTTGGTCAAATTTACTGCTGAATCCAAAATCTTAGTTGGATTGTTAGGAGTTCTGGGTTTTTGTTTTGTGGGGTTCCCAGAAACCACCACGGAAGGCCTGTGACCATGGAATTTACTACAAAGCTTTTCAGGTTTAGGTTGCCTGTCAAGAACATGAAACAAGTCAGACTAGAATGTTGAATCTTAATAAAACTGGACTCCTGAGCCACTTGTGTTATCTACCATTGCTGGAGTGATAAACCTGCTTGAGAACACAGCAGTCATTTTATGTTGTGTAGGTGCTTTGCAAAGATTTATGTGCCAAGTGCAAAACAGAAATATGTGATACTTTGTGTATTGCCCAGAGTACACAAAATGATGATAATTTCAGCATGAAGAGCATCACCAGCCCTAATCTTCAGGTTAAAGCAGACTTTTTTGAGAAAATGTCCTACTAAGGTGACAAAAGAAGGTAGACTCAAGAACTCAAGAAGAATTTTGCTGTGAGTAGTGTAGGCTGTTCTGGCATGTAATTTTTTCTTGATGAAATTAGAAAAGGTAAATAAGTAAGCCTCAAATAGGCTGGGCTAATATATGAATAGGACCTATTGTATTATTAAAGGTGGTCCTTCATAAACAGAAGCACAATCTAACCAGTATTTATTGCACTGCATTTCTGGCTATGGGGCTACTCTTATCTTTGTTTCTATTTTGATCATACCTCAGTGGGGATAAGGTCTGGGTTGTCACTGATCCTGACAGACAGTGCAATTCCACTTGGAATTCCTATAGTCATTTGCTATGTCAAATTCCTGGATCAATTTAAAATCCTCCTGCTGCTTTTGGGGTTCATGGCTGGTGGAAAAAATGGTGACCAGACAGGTGTCTCAAACTTGTTTAATGATGGGAACACAATACACTGTCAATGGGTCGTTTACACAACCAAAATATCTACATTTGTGATTTAACTTGGATCAATCCACACCCTGACGTGGAATTTAGGGATTTGTTGGGGTTTTTTATAAACTGCAGGAGTGATCAGTGATCTTAATCTGAGCTAGATTTCTCAAGGAACTTTTTAACAGTTTTTGTTGTTCAGAGAGGGATTTGATTTTCAAACCAGTTTAAAATCCTTTGCATTCTCATTTTCTCAGTGCCTTTCCTTTTTGGCAACCTGGTGGGGTGAGTTCAAGCAGGGGTCAGCCCCTGTGTTGCCTCTCAAGTGTTGCTAGATGAGAAGTCATCTGAAGGTGCTGCATTCTTCTCCCCTCACAGGAACCAGCCCTTTGTTAAATTAATGCTTTATAGTCACATTCAGCACTTATAATACTTTTACCTCATTGCAGAACGCCTCTTGAACCAATGTGCTTATCTACTGCATTTTGCAAGCACTATCAAACCTTGTTATTGCAGTTTTGGTTTTCAACTCCAGGTTTGCATTCTGTCCCAAGAGCTTTCTGCTGCCCAGCAGTGTTAGCAGGAGAAAATGTACTGTCTTACTTCAAATACTATGTGGACAAGAGTTTCCCCTGACTCCCTTGTAATACTGGTAATCTGTCCCAGAGTTGGAGGATGCTAATTTCTACAGCACAGATTAATTATCAATTAATCCTCAAATGCCAGAAGCCTTGTACAGGACTAAAAGAAAAAATATTTCTGTGGTCTGTTTCAGATCTGACAGTCAGGCTGAATTCTCTGCTGAGTGCTGTATTATTATTTCTTGTAAAGAGCCCTGGATACTATTTCAAAATAAGTAAACCAATCTACTTCTAAAGTTTGCCAACTTCTATTTTATTTAGGATCATCTTCTTTTGGCCATATCTTGTACCTTAGGATCTTTGTCCATCAGAAGGCACATCCTTTGTCAGAGCTCCTTTAATGGTTGTCCTAGCAAGGTACAACTCACCCAGCTGGGCTGGAGCCATGGAATGGAGGAGAAGGGAGAACATCCTTCTAGAAATCACTTTTCAATTGCTGGAGTCTCCAAGCACAGCTTATCCCTGGTTGGTGCCACCCTTAGTTGAATAAGGCTGCCAAAATTCCAGCCTTGCTAGTCTATTTCCTTTTTGTCCTGGCAAATGTTAAATCACTGGTTTGCTAAATATGTTTAAATTAAGTGAACAAATTAGTTATTGCCTGATTACTTCAGTCGGCAGTTTGTTTACTTACTCTTTTGTCACAGAAGAAGTTAAATATATTTGTGTGGAGCTGGCAATTTGGTTTCTGACTTATCTTGGAGCAACATTTTAATTTCCCCTATCTGTAGTTTGTGATTTTTTTGATACCTCAAGGAGAAAAACCCTGGTTGGTTTTGTGTTTCTCCTTTTTTCCCCCTGTTATTTTGGAGTTTTCTTAATTTTTCTCCCATTGACCTCCCTGCTTTTTCTTTTATTTTGTCCTTTCTTTATTCTTATTATTTTCTTTATTTTTGTTGCTATTATTCTTTTTTTTTTCTTTCCCTGCTCCAGAACTTGAAGGATGTCAGATTTAGTCAGAGGAAAAGATGGAATGCTCTCCCAGAGAAAAATACTTTTTACACTGTCCATCTCTGCAAGAGGCAGAACAATTCCTGCAATTGCTTTTTTTTGAGCTTACCTTTGCTAAAGGTAATATCCAGCCTTATCAGTGCAGTGCTTAGTCCTCCCTGTGCTTCTAACAGAAACCAGATTTTTTATGGATCCACTCTCTTTTGTCTTGAAGGAAGGTGCTCCTTCCCTAAGGCCAAAGGGAACAAGGCCACGTTGATGGCTGGAGCATTTGTGAACTGAAATCATCAGTGGTTGAGAACCGAGTGAGCTCAAATCCCTTAACACAGAACCAGGGTAACTGATTTAAGCAATACTATTGCTCCATGTGCTTCATAAGGCAATTTAGTATTATGCCCTCCCAAATGGAATGTTTAAAAAAATATTTAAATTGATCATAAACCTGAGAAGGAGTTTCACTAAGTGCTTATCCAGCTCAGCTATTGCTTGTGATCCTTGCTTCATGCTATAGCTCAAATTTCATTAAAAGCTGCTTTTCATTCAAGTTAAATAATCCCTTAAAATCCTTATAAAATCGGAAGATACACATGCTTGAACTGTTTTTCTTCTACTAAAGCACACATTGCACAAATGAAGCTGACTTTCAGATTATGATTTGCACAGTACTGTATAATATAAATGCATCTGAAATTTATAACACGCCACGAACTGTTTAATACTCAACAGTTAAACTGCTGTGTTTCTACAGCAAGCTGTAATAACTAAGGATTTAATACAGAATCTGAAATCTGGACAGTTATTAGCATTGTTTCCCTAGTATTTTACTGCCTGCTTGTAAACACTAGTATATTGAAATATACCTACATGGCCATATAAACTGTGAAAAGGACCACGTTGTTTTCTTTGTCAGAGGTACTGCAGATGTAATGAAAAAGTCTGGACCTTAAACTTAAACAACCAGTCCTATATACACAAAAAAGTAAATCCCTTCCTACCACACTATTTTGACCTTGTATAGCTGTGCAGGCTTTTGACAAACAGCCAGAGGAAGTTGCTACTCTGGAGATCTGGTTTGTTTGAGTTAGGTTTTTAAACTCTGTAATTCCCTTTAAAGAGCTAGGGCTCCCTCCCTCCCCCTTTATAATCTGTAAAAAGGAGGAAGGACACTTCAATGTACAGTGTTATTTTTATTGCTGGATCTTGTGCCAACAGAAATGCAAGGTTTAATTTTATTAGACTATAGAGATTAAAAGTACCATAAGAATCTCAGTAAATGATTATGAGTTGATATATTCATGTTTCAAAGTAAGTATCTCCTGTGATCTCACTTAAGTATACTTTAAAACTTGTCCTTTCACTCTTTATCACCACAGAAAAAGATTTTAGGCAAGCCTTTAGCAGATGTACATAACAAAACCAATCAAATAAAAACACATAGATAGGAAAACTGGTGCCTAGGTGTTGAAGCCAGTGAAGTGTAATACTAACTGGAAACTACAGGTCATCCAGTAGATTCAGAAATTAGGATGTTAATGACTTACCTCTATTTACCTAACTGAGCAAAGCCTAGCAGACTTGTCAGAGTCATAGTCATCATTTTCATCATCATCTGTATCATCTTCCACAATGCTGGGTTTTGTTTTTGGGAAAGAAATCTACTTTGTTCTTCTGGAAGGGGAAAAATGAAGAAAATCAGCAGCGATTTTGGTAGGGAGGTTGTCATAACTTATGCTGCCAGCTCAGCAGGATTAAGTCCAGAATCCGTACAAATAAAAGGAGCTTTCATGTGTTTTTTGTACAGACTTTCACTTCCTAAGGCTGGACCTATACTTTGAGACCTAAAGTCTGCAAGAGCTTCCTCTGTAATCCATGGCACGTGCTTCCCTGCTCTCTAACCAATATTCTTTGGCTAGATCAGATGTTTCAGAGCCCCTTTATGGATGCTTTTCTCACTTTGTTTCACAGAGGTAAGTACCTGGCAAATGGTGTCAGGTTCTAACTTGGTGAAAGATCCTTCCTTGATGATTATTCTCTATAAAATTTGCTCTAATAGGAGAAATTTATAATTAAGTCTCCAGCTAACTTCAAACACTGCACAGCTGCTTCATATATATATATATATATATATATATATATATATATATATATGTTAAAATTTTAGATACCTGACTATTACAACCTATTTGATTGGGTTTTAGATCTAGACATAAACATATCACAGACATGGCAGAGAAGGCATCATCCATCTCTGGCCACTTCTGAAAAGTTCAGGCACACAAAGGCACTGTTAGTATTTTGAATAAATCAAAACTTGAAGAAAAAGAAAAGAGGTAAAACATAGGAGTAAAAATAAAAAGAATAAAACATAGGAGTAAAAATTTCTTTAATAAAAGAGAAAGAAGACCTGGTAGTCTTCTCACTATTTTCATTGACTTCCCATGCCAAACATCAAGTTTGTTTTTGTTTGATTGTTTGTTTGTGTGTTAATCTATTAGACAGAAAGGAAATTCCAAACAATTCTTATTTGTCCTAATTTTTTTCTTTTTAATTCTTCTACATTCTCAAAATACACATTCCAAGATTACAAAATAAGTGTAAAAAAAGAACAAAGAATTATCCGTGTAAGAGTGTTTTATTTTTAACGTTATGGAACTTAACTATTCTTTAAAATGGCAATTTTTTTTTTATTATTTTGATATGAGTAGGTATTTTCTATATTTTCTACATATATTCTACAAGTAGAATAGATAGTTCCTTTGCTGGCTATCTGCCACCAGTCTATTTTACTGCTAGGTTTGATTCATCCACTTGTACATGAAAAGAGTGAGCACGAAGTGATGCTATTTTAAAAAAAGTTGTGGCTTTTTTTAAGTCTGGTGAGTGTGTCTATCACTAATTCTGATTTTATTCTAAATGCAGACACCAGAGGAACTACAACTAAAAGAGTAAAAATGATGTAACAAAGACACAGAGTACTACACTCACCAGTCAATAGCCCTGTTTGCCTCTTACCCTTTAGAATGACATTTTAAAAGTCCTAACAAGGTCTAAAAGGGCTTCAGTAATTCTGTTTAGTTGTTGGTTTTTTTTCAAGTAAAGCATTGAAGTGTCAAATAACAAAGTTTAAATGAAACATGAGAAGGCAGGATGTGATATTTTTAGTGAATTTTTTTTTCCTTCAAGTTTATCCTACTTGGCTAAATAGATCAGCTGGTATATTATATATATATATATTCACATATACATATATATATATATGTGTGTGTGTGTGTATGTATGTGTATATATGTATACATATATATTTTATATTATGTATATATTTTTAATTATGTGTCAGGAGATATTTTTCAAGACCAGATATTTATTCTTTATATTCCAGCATGGCATGGGGTCTCCCATGCACATATATAAAAGAATGCAGAGAGGCTTTGAACAAAATTCAAGTTTTTTAGTACTCCTCAGTTTCTCTTCAGCACTGCAGCACATTTCCTTTCACTCTCAGATGCCTAATTTTTGAATGGACAGCCAAACCCATGTTATTTTGGGTTTTTATTTTTGCAAAGACTACTCTTGCTCCAACAGAATTGTGAGAACAGTGGCCAAAGTTCTGATAGCTCTATCACATCTTTTAACACAGAGGTGAATTTTGCAAACCTTGGTTTTGCCAGCCTAAGGAATGATTAAATGGACATGACATTTTAAAATGACTGAACTAGGACTTAAATGAATGCAGCCCAATATCTGAGATATGTTTTCTGACATCCTAGACTTAGGGTAAGTAAATCCTGTGCTTTTAGTTGGCTGGTTTGATGTCATCATCTGGCATAAATGGGCTAATCTGTATCTCTAAATTAAAACTCCAGGTATGCTGGTGTTTTCTTCTGCACACATATTTAAGGCAGAAAAGTACTAGTGGGGATTTCATTAACATAAATGACAATGACACATGAAAAATTAGAGCCTGCTGTCAAGGTAAAGACAGTACTGCAGGGAGAAATCATTTTGGAACCTACTTATATAGGATTAATGTTTAAGAACCTATTATAATTATCTTCACTGTGAACTTGATCTTCAGATCAGCATCTTATTTTAAAATATACAGGCATGCATAACAAAAAAATCCAAGTAAAATATACAAAATCTGTATTATTATGGTTCATTAGTGCCTGATGCTCATTCTAAATACAGAAGTTGCCATCATCCTGCTTCTGAGATCCAAAAGGAGTTTGGGCAGGAAAGAGAAAAAGTAGAAACAGAGTAGTCTGTGAAAGACTCAGCATCTCCTTGATCACTCCTGTGGACCATCATTTACACTTCAAACCTGAGAGCTTAAAACCTGAACACATAAAAAATCTGTTTCGTGCTGCTTCACCACAGGTGCAAAATCTGCACAACCCCCAGGACAGTCGGGGTCAGATCACAGCACTTGTTCCTGAGCTGCCCATCTGAAACACTGCAGTCCTGGATGGAAATGGTATATCCTTGCTCTGTGCAGTGTACATGATCACCTGTGCTCACAAGAAATGGCAAAGTGCCCCCAGCAGCTTCTCCTTTGTTCAGGCTCCAGCCCTTGTATCCCTCCCTATTGCTGATTCTCAGCTTTAGCCTTGAGCCCTGTCCTCAGGTACAAAGGAAACCAGCATATTTCTTCACTGGAAAATTCATCTTTAGCTGTTAGGGAGTAAAATGATGGTAACTAGCAAAAGAAGATATTTAAAACTACTGTAGCACATGCACTGATATGAAAAAGTAACTTGCAGTTTTTTTCTTTCTAACCTAGTTATTGTTTTGAAAGCTCTTGTAATAATTAAAAATGGTGCTACACTAACTATTGTTTTTTAAGACCAAGATTTGACTTTGTTATTGTGTCTAAAAAGAAGTTGGATCTTTCTGGCTGATGATTTCTTCACTGTCAGGAAAGTCTAACCTTCAAGAGAGAAGGTTAAACTTAGCACAGGTGCAAATGTATAAATTTTGGCTGGAGGAATATAAACCTTGAATAGAGCACTCCTCAGTCTACTAAGGAAAAAATGTGTGGAAACAGACCCCCCAGAAATAATGAAATCCTCATTCACCTATGCTAGCATGAATTTCTGAGTTATCTTGGAATCATATGACAGAATAAGGGGTTTTAAACTCCATTTGTGTTTTATTTGCATTGAGCATAACCATGTGAACTAATGCATGAAAGTAAAAAGGATACATAAGTCCAGCCCAATCAAGCCACAAAAGTAGACCTGAGCTTTATGAATCTGCATTTTAAAATTTATTTTTCACATTGTCATTTTCAAGATGAAAAAAGTGTTGTACAACACAAAATTAATTATCCCCATATACTTAACTGCATTAGCACTCCTAAAGGTGCATCTCTAAATAGAAATATAATAAATTACCAAGGCACCACTGTGTGCTTGAGCTACCTATTTTCTAATAATCTATAAAATAATTTAGTAAAATAAATATTATAAAGTATTTTGATATCTCTAATATATTTATTGCATTATACATATTTTCCAGACTGTTCCTGTTGTCTTTTGGCTTAATATTTTCTTGAAGGTTGAAAGGACAAGAAAAACCATACTGTAAATCTGTTGGCTCTTACTTGATAAATTATAAAAAAAACTTTTGATCTTTTGATCTTGAAACAACGTAACCTAAAAGCCTTTTCCTTTTGGCTGGAATCCCAGACTCCAAATGTCATTCAAAGGATGCATTTTCATGATAAACTATTTGATACTCTACATCCTTGTATAAATTTCTATTTTTTGTATTTTGTTTGTCATGTAGATGCTTACCACGAGCTTTGTCATAGTCAACTTCAATTATTTAATTAGGGTTATACAAGACTGGATATTTGAAATAACATTTAAAATTTTTTTTCCAAAAAACAAACACCAGAGCTTAGAGAAGGTGAAATTTAAAGTGGAGACTAATTCATTTTTCGCCATTGTAAGATGAAACCAAATAATTTTGAATTAAACATGTGCTACTATACTATATTTGAGAAGACATTTGAGAGAAAGAAGGGAAGAACAGTTAGGAATTAGTAAAATTATCTTGCTCAAGATTACTCGAGTATAGACACATCACCAAAAACCAGATCTTCATTTCCTTTTCTCTTTATGGCATATTATCAACACCTAATTGTCTTTATTAACACAAATTTTACAGTTGAAGGCAAACCAAATTTCTTTTGCAATCGTGGAACACATACTGTGGGGAAATTGTAAAGACACATTATGTGGTGTACATACATAAAAAATTATTAAATCCTTGTCATCCAGTATGTCACTACATGTAAGTCAAGAAAATATTTGGCTTCAGTCAACTTTAATTTAATGGGAAGAGTAGGAAATTGATTTACTACAAATTGTTTTAATATTACTGCATAATACGGCCTTGTGAAATTGCCATGAAAATTTATCAGTATGAATGCAATTATTTATATCTTTGCCTTTTTTTTCTAGTAATCAATCATGGTGGTGAACTAATAATTTTTTTTTTCACTGCATTTCGTAATATTATTCATTTCAGCAAGCTGAATGAGCAAAAATTTGCTAAACTGCTATACTATAAATATAAATACAATAGTCATCTTTTGTAAATAAATTGTATGTTGTAGCTCTGTAGCTTTCTTGTGTGTTGGGGATGTCACCAACATTGAAATTGAAATAGAATGCAAGAAAGTTACATAAAAATGACAATTGTAAACGGTACAAACTATTTTGGTCTGTTTTGATTTTTAATTTTAGGAACCTTATAGGCAGAAGATTAATATTAACTACATGATAGGGCATGGAACACTTGTAGAGAAATATATTTAGCACTTTAAAATCAGGTTTGTAGCATTTTTCTCATGAATTGAATGATGATATTTAAGCTCCAAGTGCTATCAGTGGTGCAGTACTAATGATTCACTCATCTCTCTCTACGGGTGCTTGCACAGGAGGTGTGGGACCGAGAGGTGGGTCTGGATTTCATGGAGAAGAGGATTGACAGTGATCTCACTGCTCTAACAATTTGAATTGAGAACATTCATCTGTCTCTTACCCCATTGTTTTATTTATTTGGATATTGGGCTCATGGTTCAAGCTGGGTGTCAAAGCAACAGAGTTTTGTGGAAGATTTTGGGTTCTCTACTGAGTTCAGCTCCATTTGAAATGGAGGAAGTTTCTGGTTGTGGAGCCCAGCCCTCATCAAGCACTTCTGTGCACTTGGATGGTTCAGCTCTGTGCTGTCCTGGACCTGGAGTGGCACTGCAAAGAATCAGAATCCTAGAAAATTAGGTCTCTATTCACTCCTTCTGTGCCTTTATCCAGTTATGATGACCTTACTACATTATTGAAAGAATTCTATATCTCACCAAAATTAACATGAAAATCCAATTTAATGTCAAACAGATATTTTTTTTTTATTAATTCATCGTTCAGTGATGTAGAGCTGGTTGAGATGCTGGAGAGGGATTCTGTTGTGGGAAGATCCCTGTCAGTGACAGGGCGTTGAAGTGGGTGAGAAACTTGTGATTTCTGAAGAGAGAGAAAACTTAAAGTAGGAAAACTGAGCTGGAGGAAACAGAGGACAATTTTCAACAAATGCTTAGTGGCCCTGGAGTTCATGAAAACATTCAGGGTTGTTGAAATTAATAATGAAAATTGAATCACTGTTAGTAATATACTCTATTAGGAAACAAACTAGATTTACTATTAAGGAGGAGGGGGAAGAAAAACAACAAAACCAACCTCTTATTTGTACAAACAGAAAATGTTTTTGTTGTGGAATAAAAGTCAATGACTGAGAAAATAATGAAGGCAGCTATATGAGAGTTTATGACAGCAGTTGCATCTGCCAAAGGGTGGAATATTTTTCCATGTTCAGGTGGGTGATTCCAGAACCAAAGATTAACTTTTGACCAGGGATATATTGTATAATTTTCTTTCTGGCATAGTTGATTTAAATATATGAATTGAGCTATGCAGGAGTGGGAAGCAGATAAACTATCATTAGCATCATTCTAGTAGCACCAGCTGCAGTGAATGCCAAACAGGTTTATACTTAGCAAGAGAAAGTGAATGTAGCTACACAGAGATTTGGAAATCTATTAACAGCTTGTCCAGTGGCTGAGATTAGAGCAGTCTCCTGTCAGTTAATATGTTTCACTCACAAAGTGTTCTGCTTAACATTAAGATAATCACTGTTTATGAAAAGACAAAAATCAAAAATACATACAATAAATCAGACTGCCCTATAGGATCCTAAGTCCATGTCTGGTCATATATAGAATTTATTACTTCCTTCCTCAACACACAAGATTGAACTTTCAAGAGATCCGGCATTTAAACCTGAAATTTAGAGTGTGCTCTTGCCAAATAGCCTTTTGCTGCTGTGGAAAGCATTTCAGCTTGTGATGCAAAAGAGAAAACCTCCTCTAAATTTCCCACAAAACAAACAAACAGAATGCTACATTTCCCACAATTTGAAGCCAGGGTAGGACACCTACATATTTTTCAGTATCAATCAATGTACAGTAACATGAGTTACTAATGTAATTTCAGCCAGTCTAGCACCATTTTTTGTTCCATTTTGAGGTTTTTGGGGTTCATTTCTTTTAGGCTTTGGTCACTACTTACAGCATAGAGTGGTTTGGATTCAGGGTAACCTCTCTTTTATTGCTCCCATCTAATGTGTGGCTGCAGGACAGTGTCATTGTCCCTTCACTTATGAGCAATTGTGTTGTTCAGAGTGGAGCATGGCCTGGTTTTCATCCCAGCTCTGTGAGTGAGAGTTGCTCTGGACTAGAATATAGGTGAGTGCCACCAATTAGTGCAACTAATTGTTCTGAGCAGTGCAAAACTCACTGTGAAATGTTTTCAGATCCTGACCTAATGAAAATCTGAGGCCAAGATGTGTAGAAATCAAGCATTCAGAAAAATAGTGAAAGTATATGCTTAAAAATAAGTTATTTCTTTATGATTTAAACATCTGCTTACTCTGCTTTCCTCAATATCAGCTTCTGATTTTACTGATGTAGAAGGAAGCTGAAGGTGCAAATTGCTTTGTGTGATTTTGCCAGTAATTATAGTATTGGAGAATTTGTGGATATTTTCTCACTGGAAAGCAAAAAACAATCCTCTTCCTGGATATTTCTTCATCTGCAATAGAAGTAGACTGAACTTGAGATTTTCAGGGGCTGTGATTAAGCAGGTATTGACTTCTCTGATTCAGAGTGATATCTATATACCTGGTGGAAAAGAGATAGTTCCAGCTTTGACTCCATTGGATAGTGGAATCAGAGGTTAAATATAGTCACAGTGATAAAGAAATTCAGGTATCAGTCAACACATGGTAATCCATTAGAAATCTGCCCTGAAAAATGAGTTTTAACCCCTTGTTTCACATGGATCAGCTGCAGTGGTCCTGCCAAATGCTGTGACAACTAAATCAGTTTTAAAAATTCAATTTGTCAAGCAAAACACCTTTTAAACACACAACAGAGATGGACATAAATTAAATTATCATCTCAGCTAGTTCATAAGAGTAGGATAATACATACTGGTTTCAGGCATATTTATTTCCATAAAGAAAACAATTGGATGCTTCTGTCACCATAATCTTAATTACTTTCTGGACCCTGTCCTTTGCTTAAATATCTGATTGCTATTATTGGAACAGTAGACCAAGTACATAATGTAGCATTTTTTTGTTTTTCTTCTCTAGAGGTCTTTGGAAATTAAAAATAATTTAGCACAAAAATGCTATTATCTCTGAAAAGAACAAAGGAAAATATTTTAAAAAGTGAGTCTTCTCTACCCATTAGTTCTGGATATAATCTTGAGAAATTTTGTGTAGTAAAAAGACAAAAGTAGCAATTTATACATTTAGTCTAGAATTCAGATAAAAATTACTTGGTTTCCTGTTTACATTATATAGGTGAAACTGGAAAAGAAGATTGTTCAATTCCTTTTGCTGTTTTAAAATAGCTTGTCCCTGGTTTTTGAGAGTTTGAGGGGTTGTAAACTTTAAGTTTTATCTCCAAACATAATGGAAACTCCATCAGTTCCAACAGATGCACATCATCACACACACATCTGGGCTTGCAGAACATTTTTGAGAAGACTTGATGCTTAATTGGAGTTATTATGCACCTGTTGAATCCTTGGATCACAAAAATTTCCTTTAAAACAGAGTGAGCTGGAAATAGGAATAAAAGATGTTGCACTTTACAAGAACAATGATTATGGTCCTTCTTGTATCTCTGAAAGCCCAGTAAGAACTGTCTTCATCAAACATCAGTCCTGACTATTAAAAGTAGTATTAATAAGAAATATATCAAATAATATATAAATTTGATATTTATTTCCATGTCATATATTTCCCTTCCAGGAAAACCTGGTATGGGGAAATAACAAGAGATAAAAAAGTGTAAGTGCCATGTTCAATCTCTGACAGAGACAGGAGTATAAAAATCTTCTCTCATCTTTTTAAAAATGAGTGGAGTTGCTTGTTTTCCAGTGTTAAATTTAGCACTGAAAACACCACTGAAACAAGTGTATTGTGCCTTGAAAAATGACTCAGCCTTACCTACAATTAACTTTTCATCCACTTCAGTCACCAGTTCACTTCTGCTGTAGGATTAAGGCAGAAATATGAAAGTAAGATGGTTGCTCTTATCATTCCTCAGCTGCTTTCTGTCTCATTTTCTGAGCATTTTGCACGTTGGCTGGATGGATGCAGCCAGGGACCGTGGTCATTGTGTCTGTGTCCAGGCTGAGGCTGGTGAGCAGTGGTGTCCCTCAGGGCTCCTTGGTGTCCTCACCAATGACATGGTGATATCCAGTGTGTCCTCAGCAAGTTTGCAGGTGATCCCAAGCTGAGAAGTGCAGCTGGCACAAGAGAAGGAAGGGATTTCATGATTTCCTGTGTGCAGGGCATCACCAGCAGCAAAGCTCTGGTAGGTACAAAGCTCCACAGCTCCAGGTCCCCAAACATGGCCAGTGACAAGGCTGAGCACGTGAACACACATTTACCTGCCCATCTGGGCTGGAGAACTTGTACCACAGCACTGAGTGTTGGGTGAAAACCCAATGATTTGGATCACTGTTGGGTCAAAACCCAAAGATTTGGATCACTGTTGGGTCAAAACCCAAAGATTTGGATCACTGTTGGGTCAAAACCCAACGATTTGGGTCACTGTTGGGTCAAAACTCAAAGATTTACCATGCTTTGAAAAGATGATTTTGGAAAAATTAATATTGCAGCTAGGAGTTATTACATTAATTATTAATTAATTATTTGAGCCATGAATCCAGGGCCCAACACTTCTCTGTTGCACCGCTGAATCTGCAGAGAGGACACGAGCAAAAGGCAGTGGGAGGACGTGTTCCAGAGCTGACATTTATCAAGCTGATAAGTTACAGGCTTCACCTCCATCACATCTCAGAGTAGCCTCTTCTTGCTGTGGTCATCTATAGATATTGGACAACATGAACATTCAGGAAGACAAATGTAGTGAGATTGATTTTTAATGTGAAGATTTTCTGTATTCTGATTTTTTTTTTGTTGTTATCACCTGAGAACCCTCTGGGGTGTATATGATAAGGCTGCACAGGCTTGCATTTTGGAAACAGAGTAGAAAGTCTTTGTTAAGACTGTCAGTTTTAAAATAAAATCCCTGTAAAAACATTATTTAAAATAGCTAAACTTTATGCTAGAAAATCTAAGTGATTTCTCCATTAGAAAAAGATAAAAATTTAACAAGAAAGATCTAACTGGCACAGTTAGGACATAGGAAAATAGGCCTTCCTCATTAAAATGAGATAACAACAAAAATTCTGCAAATTAACCAGCATAAATGATTTCTGGAATCTCTTTTCTCTGCTGGCAGATGATAGTGATTATACTAATTATAGTTATATTTTCTGCAGAAGTTTACGAATAATGCATGAAATTAAAATATTGTGTCAGGTTTTCTTTGTCAGATGTTAAAATTACAGAGACAAAGACTTTATGTGAACTTTTTGAGAGCAGTAATCTCAGGAAATGGGCAATCCAAGTTCAGCATTGTTTTGGCATTACATTCCCTTTGCAGTAAAATGCTGAACAGATGTATCTGATAGCAGTTGTAACCTATTCAGAAGGAAGCCTGCCAGTGCTAACCTACCACTGGTAGAAAGCAATAAAATGTCTCTGGAACCTGTTCACTACATATGGTTTGCCCGAGGTTACTGTCTTGCCTTTCTTACAATGTTACCCAATAAATCACAGAAAATATGGATTCATTTTGAACTTAAATGAAATAAGACAGGGAAAAAAAAAAAAAAAAGCAAACCAAAGAGCAGTGAAATCAGCTATTTATAAGACTAAATTATTTTAAAAATCCCTAAAATATTGCCACTAAATAGTTTCTATTCTTGCTTAATATATTTATTTTCTTTTTGTACAGAAATGCTATTGCAGCCTACACTTATACATCTGCTGTGTTAATTATCAATATATTACTAAGCCCTCAATTTCCTTACTCAAACATAATTCTTCTAAACATTACGAGAAACAATGGATTTATGAGTATATCACTTGGGGATTTGATGTACTGTTCAACTTAGATTCCTTCATTCTGGCCAGATGGAGTTCATAAGAAATTGTGGAGGAGGAAGCCTCTAAACTATTGCCAAAATATCTTTACTGCACATGCAAGATTTGCAAAAATGGTGAAAGAGCAGGTTATCCAACCAAGCAGCAGCCTGTAGGGAGAAAAAGCATAGGTTTTACATATAAATCAGTTATGGCCTTAATGCAAAATCAAAGTAACTCAGCTTCAGACTGGAGAAAACCTGTTCTCATATACTGCAGCTTCTACTTGAAATGAGCCATTTGCTTAATCTGTGCCCATATCAGTTTCCACAGAGTGGAAAAGAGTTTGTTTTGAGGAGTTCCACTCTTTAAAACAGATAAAGAGTTAGAGTCTTCCTATGATATGTATCAAAGAATAGGACTTTGAAAGATAAAACCAGGATGAGATACACAGCCAAAAATTCTGCACGCTTGATTTTAAATTAATTCCATTTGGAGGGAGAGAAAAAAGTTTATTTTCAGTTACCTAAGGTAGGAGTTGAATCATCTGCATCTGAACCTGGCATCTCGACCTGCCTTTAAGACAAAAGAGATGAGCTGCCACCTTTAGTAAGCCAGCTAACTTGTTTTGATGATTTCTGTGCCTGAGGAGAGCTGCTAATGTTTCTATTTTTCCACTGATGCTCCAGGCAGCCAGAGAGGCAGGTTCAGGGTTTACATTGGCCAGCATCATCCTTCCCCCACGGCCACGGGAACGTCACGGGGCAGAGCTCGCACTGTGAGCGCAGATGAGCCCAGAGACAGCACTTCACTCTTTTCTTAATTTATTTCTGCATTTACTCTGCTCGTGATCCTCTTCTGAGAGTGGAAATCGTCCTGGAATTGAGCAGCCAGGAGCCAGGCCCAGGCCAAATGGCATGTATGTTCATTTGGGTAATGATTTACAGAGAAACTCAGCTTTGGCTCCAGGTGTGCTCGGGGTAGGTGAACCCTGGACCAGCTTGTTAAACTTGCCTGCTTATTAGACACACCTTGTGTGGAGGAGTCCTTTGGATGTGCAGAGATTCAATATGAATGAATATGCCTTAAGGTCAAAGAGCTTCTTTTTCCTCAGGAAATAAATTAATTTATTGCACCATATTGTATGCAGTAGGACACTGTTTAAAATATGTATAACATTCTTCAGGCATTCAGAAAATGTTTATTTAAAAAGGATTGACTATATAAATAAATTTGTAGAAAATATGAATTTATCAAATGCTACAATTAAGGTTTCTTTGCTTTTCTTGGCAGTTATTCCTGAGGAACAAAATTTTTGCTCTTTTGGAACAATGGGCCTCATTCCTAGGGATCATAAATCAAGTCAAAGTAGCCTGAGGGATTTATACCAGAGAATGATCTGCACCACCAGGTAAAATTATTCCCAAAGGAAGGTTCTTGGTGCAATTCCAATGAATTCACTGAATAAATGTGTCCCTTTAATCATATATGAAATAATCCTGCTTCCTCATGTGCGATGTCACTGTCTTGCAGAAAGAGATTTCTAATATGCTATTTCCTATCTATTCACTGGCTGAATTAAAACTAATAACACCCCTTCAGCTGGTTTCCTTCTCTTACACAGACAATATCATTACTTTGTTACTTTATACTACTTTAGAAATGGAGAGTAAATATTTTGACAGTAAATAAAGATTAGGTTGCCTCAGTATACTTAAAATCTTTACGAGATTTTATTAGAAAATATATATACCTGTACCAAAGGGTTGTAAATGCAGTCTGTAGTGTAGCTCAACAAAGTTATGTTATCTTTTAAATTAAATCGTTTCTGTGTGTTAACCTAATATCTACAAAGAGATGGAAAAGCCATAACCCTTTGGAACAAAATAGGATGTTAAGATATATGTTAGGAATTAATTTGGTCTTGCTTTTTCTGGTTCTCTGAAGGAAATAGAATATATTACAAACACATTCTTGAATTTTTGTAGGGCTTGAAACTGCTGATGTTGTTTAGAAACATGTTTCTTCTACTTCTGCAGCTTTGAATTGTTGCAACAGTAATAATTTTTGCTTGAAAGTTACGATCTTATTTATATAAAGAAACTGAGGCCCCAACAGAACATTTACATTCATATGTCAAACTCCACAGAGACATTTACTATAAGCTGTTTGCCCTGCATCAAAAAAAAAATAAATTATAATATGAGGTAGATTTACAGATACAATAAATAACAATTAAGATAAAGAAGAACAATTTCTCCAGCAAAAATAGGTTTTGCTCTTTTCTCCTAGAGATTTATTTTGGTCACATATAGTTTATAAATGAAATACCTGTGTTTGAAAACAGAAAATGTTTGCTTTCACGATTTAGTAAGAAATTAAGATTTACTGCTGACTTTCATTTGAAGAAAACATTTGGTGAAAGTCAAAAGCAAGACAGGGACAACTTAAAACTCATGCAGGTTTTTTTCAAAACTATTTTCAAAAGGTACTGATTTTACTGTTGATTCTCATTTCAATAAAAGGGTAATATACAATTAAACTCGCCCTATGTTTAAAGAACATGAAGGCTGTGACAAAAACTGACAACAGACAGGAAATTTAAAGTTAAGGCTATAACTCTGGTTTTAAGTCATGTCATGGAAAAACAGAGAGCATTATAGATAGAGTGTCAGCCTTAGGTTTCAATTTCCTGGCTTCTGTCAGTTTATGTCACAACGTTAATTATGTTTAACATAACTTTTAGATTTAATTTCCTTGTCTGTTTTTCTGTAACTTCTTGTTGCTGTTGTTGTTACAGGGGAAAATAAATTTCATTACAATTAAGAAGGTGCATGGTATTTACCAAAATGACTTTTCTTCTTTTTTTTTTTTTTTTTTTTGAATTTGTGCTGGTTTTGTCTGGGAATGAGTTACTTTTTTCCACAGAGGCTGGTACGGAGCTGTGTTTTTAAATTTGTGCTAAATTAAATTTGTTTTTAAATTAAAGCAGCGCTGATGACACAGGGTTGTTTTAGTTTTTGCTGAGCAGAGCTCGCACAGTCAAGGTCTTTTGTGCCTTTTAAGCCACCCAGCAGTGAATGGACTGGGGCTGCACAAAGGGGGACAGAGTCAGGACAGACAAGGAATATCCCATGCCAGGCTCAGCAATAAGAGCTGGTGAAGAAGCAAGAAGAGGGGACGCTGGCTCTGGTGGCATCTGCCTTCCAAAAGTCACAGTTCTGTGTGATGGAGCCCCACTTTCCCGGGGGTGACTGAACCCCTGCTTGCTGGCAGGAAGCACTGAATAACTCCTTTGCTTTTCCTCACTCCTCTGTGCAGATTTTGCTTTACCTATGGGCCTGTCTTTGTATCAACCCGTGAGTTTTATGACTTCTACACACCCAATTCCCTCCTCCATCCCTCTATGGGGAAGTGAGTGAGCATCTGCATGGGGCTGAGCTGACACAGAAAGCCCACAACATTCATCTCAAAGCCATGATGCATAAGTTGGAAAGCCTGTTTTTCTATATCTCATTATTGCTAATTTAGAATTATTATGTTGTTTTTTTTTACCTATCTACAGAAGATAGAGGTTTATGTATTATTACAAAATCCGTTTATGTAATAAAGAAAATGGCACCAAACCTATTTGAGTAACACACAAATTTGCAACCTACCACAGTTTTAAAGACATAATGGGTATTCTTGATCAAGAAAATGATAGTTTCTTAGGTGTTATGACAGTTTATAATGAGTGAGCCATGCTCTGCAACATGAAATTTAAGGGTTCCAGCCAACACAGTCTCATACAAAAGACAGAAAATGAAGGTAGAGAGTCTGGTCTTGCAGTATGTGCTGCAGTCTCTGTGGATGCTGATGCTGAATATACACAAGCAAATGGTTGTCTTGTGAATTGCTATGAGTAGAGGAAAATGCTTCCAAACTGCTGACATAATTCCATCCTCTATGGTGTTTAATTCCCTGTTCATTTCCATATTCCAATGGAAAAAAGAACCATTAATTTTAGACTGCTTTTTGTTACCAGAAAATAGATGTACTTATTTATGTCTTTATTAAAATTATGAAGTACATAATGATATTTGATGAAGAACAATTGATTTTTACCTAAAGAAGGAGTCCCTAGGTGCTGGGTATAAATCTAATCTCACTCTTTGAAGTGTTATATCTACCTTGGATCTGAAGTCTTGTATCACAGTATCCTTGGAAACCTGAATGCAACACATTGACTTTCAAAGCACTTATTCCCAGCTTGCAGGATCTTCAGGAGCTTATGTTTGGAGTGACTGATGAGAAGCCTTCAGATCTGAATTTTAACAGTGAAATTTTAGGTGTGTAAACAAATAAGTTTCCAAACAATAAAAATTGATAACAGACTTTTGTCTTTTCAGTTCAGTATTTTGTAACAGCTGACTGGAACTTTTCTACTTCAGTTGCTGAAGCTGGACAGGTCAAGGTAGCATTCCTTGAAGAACAGCAGGTCTTGGATTGTTGGTCTTAGTTGGACATTTTGCTTCCTGCTGAATATTCATGCCTGTATTTGCTCCCCCTCTTCAACATGGAAATTCAAGCCTTGGTGGCTTGCAAATAAGTCAAATGTATACAACCAGCTTGTTATCCACTAATACAGGTTTTTAAAATAACAGATGATTTCAGGTGCAATCTGTATGCACTGCAAGACTTAAAGCTGTGTTGTTTGTAGCTTGCAAAAAAAACAGGTAAAAAAATCCCTTCCAACTGTGTGCATAAGTTCCATAGAAAATCAGGAACAAATATGTAAAAACAGTAAAAGTAAATTACTTAAATGACTTTAGTTGGTCCAAGTTTGAGTTTTTCCTCACACAGCTGGCAAAAAAAAACCCCTATGGGATAAACTGTACTTGCAGATATTGGAAACAATCTGTTTCCTATAAGAGGTCAGCCAGCTTAATTGGTCTCTTTACTATTAAATACCTTTCAGAAAATATGTTTTTAATGGCTGAAGTATTACTGAGTTTCAAAAAAGTTTTGTCTATCTTTAACTAGTGTTTGCTTTTTGATAATGCCTGTAATTTTACTCAGCTTCAGTTTAGTGAAATAGTTTGGAATGATACATGCAGGTTAAGATACCCACTATATTCACTATTAGGATATGGATAAATGAACACTTAAGTCAAAGGAAGACTTTCTGTAGAACACAGTGTGCTTTAGCCCACATCCCAAATTAATTTTTGTGTGCTGTTTTTCCCTACTTTTTACATGCATCAGTGTAACTTCATGTCACAGTTTTAGGTTGAGTTTTTTACTGGTTTGTTGTTGTTTTACCTTCTCACAGAGATTGCCACTTAATTTCCTTGCATCTGTAGCATTTTTATTTCTGATTGTCTTTTAAGTGGTCCCAGGAATATAAGATATTCATAAGAAAAGGCATGACTTTATAGGGAATAAAAATGTGACTGTTAAGTTTATGTGACTGTATCATTACATAAAAAAAATTAAATTTTTCCTTTTTTTTCTTTATAACTGATAATAAAGCTCTCTGATGAGCCATTAAAGTACTGGTGTGGAAAACTACTTCTTAGTCACCACTATACAGTATTTTCTAGAGACCTATTCACTGGAACAGCCATTTTTATACTTTATCTGCTCATTTTCAATGTTGCCTTTTTTTTCAGTAACCTAGGACCTAGATGTTTAAAAATTGAACATTTCTCTATAAATGTTTTAGAATGTGATCTCACATGTTCTAGACTAAAATGCTTATTTTATTTTACAGATTCTTTTTATTATCAAGATAGACCCATGACTCAAAAGAGGAAGCTGTGCCAGTTGACTGCTCTATTTTATGTCACCAGCCTTTCTCCTTATTAGTCTTTTAAAATTCCTTATTTACCACTTGCAGCAGGACTGAGCTCCTGCAATAAAAGCTGCAGCTGTTTCTGCTTTTTTCTTTCTCCTTTTGCCTTCTGCTAACTGTGTCCCAAATACAGCCAACAATGCTCTGTCTACCCAGGGAACCAACATCAAAAGTTCTTTTGTTTTAGTGAGCTCCTCCTCTGTTGCCCCAAGAGCAGCAGCTTTTATGGCATTTGTGGCACGTCAGCAGCAGTTGTGAGGAAGACTGTGGGCCGTAATCTCTCATTAAATCTTCTGAGCAGAAGCTCTCTGGGGTGGCTCCAGCCTCCAGTGCCAGCAGCACCAGCTGGCCCAGCGTCCCTGTGGGAGAGTGTCTGCCCTTTTGCCACTTCTTTTGTAGAGTTGCTGCTGGGCCAAGAGGTTCTGAGGAGTCCCAAGCTGTCCTGCTGCATTGACTGGAAGGAGGGAGAGGTGCTGGCTCTCGCTGGTGTTTGGTGGCACAGACCATCCCAGAGGTTCGTGGCTGTGGCTGCACACCCTGACCTGTGAACTGGGAGGGCACCAGCCCCTGGTGTCTGCTGGTAGATGTGCTGCTGCTCATCAGGTCCTGGTTAGAATCCAGGAACCATTATGGTTAGAAAAAAACCTCCAAGATCACCAAGTCCAACTTTTGACTGAGCACCAACATATGAACTAAACAACCAACTGCTACACTGAGTCATTTCTCCAATACTTGCCAGGATAGTGACTCCACCACCTCCCTGGGCAGCCCGTTACAATTCTTGACTTGGCGGACTGCAGGTAAATTCCTGATATAAACAAGAAAAGGAGAACCAGACCTGGGTTCAGTACTCAGGAGAGGCCACCCAGTGGCTGCTGCTCTTCTGTGTAGTGTTACCTGTTTTATAGTGACAACAAAAGGAACATCGAAAGCCTGGCGTCCTCTTGACGACCCAAGAATGAATTATTAAAACAACACTTTGTGAACCATATATTCTGTCTCACACATATATTGTCTCAAGATGATCAGCCTTTTTGTATTGTGACATGAGAAGGAGAAGCTGCTTTGATTTCCAAGAAAATGCAAATTACCAAAAAAAAAAAAAAGAACAAAAAAAAAGAACAATCTGGCACTCTCTTTGTTGTATAGACAGGAATTCCAAGAGACATATTAAGCTGTTTTCTACTCATGCAACCTTGATGTGGCCAATGAATGGTTTTGCCATCACACCCTCTGTCTGTGGTTTAACCCCAGACAACAAAAAAACACCACCCAACCACACACTCCACATTGGTTTGGGGGGAAAAATCAAGAGGATAAAAGTGCAGAAACCCGTAGGCTGTTAGTTTAATAGGGAAAGCAAAGGCTATGCAAAAGCAAAGCAAAACAAAGAAGTCATTCACCAGTTCCCATGGGCAGACAGTAGTTCAGACACTCATCTTTGTATTCCAAGCATGATGCCACGTTCTATGGAATATCCCTTTGCTCAGTTTACATAATAAAATGTACTTCATCTATTGAAATGTCCAATTGTAGAGGGTAACTGGAACTGAGAAAATATTACCTTGTTGGTTTATGGAGAAATCAGGTGAAAACAAAAATAAACTATATATAATATATAGTATATAATGTATACTATAATATATTTAATATATTTATATATTATGTATTATATCTATAATATATTATAATATATATTATAATATATATATTATACATTTTACTTTAAAAATATTACTTATGGTTCCCCACTGTGACAAATCCTGTCTAAATCTAATCCTGGTCTCTCTGAAGCCCAGTGGCTTACTCCAGGCTGAAAATTTAAATTTTATCAGGTAGATATTAAACAAAACCAAATATTTGACAGCTTTTGTACATTAAAATGAAGGAAATGCTTTTCATACTCTTAGTTTGATTACTGATTTTGGTGATGGTAGTAAAAGTAAGGCTGCATTTTCAGGCCTCTTCTAATGAAAAACACTAAGTATTTGCTTTAAGTAAAAAATTCTGTGTTACATTTATGTTTAAATAAAATATAACTGTATAAATTTAAACCTGCATTTCTGAAATGTAGCACTGATGATATATCTTTTGTTTATTCCAGGCTTCAGAATTTTCCAATACCTGTGAGGCATTTGTTATCTCATGGTAATATCTCTCTTTTCTGTCTTATTGTTCAATAGCACCATTGCCCAGCTGTATAACCTTGATCAATCAAAACTGATTGTGAAATTTCCCATATCCCTAATGGAGAGGGTTCCATTATATCCATCTTTAAATTGAGGAATCTTTAGGTGGTGTATTCATTATTCAGTCTTTACCAGGAAATTGGTACCTGGAAACTAATCATATGAACATGTGATGGTTAATAAATTGGTAAAAAACTACTTTGATCCATAACTTTTTATCAGTTTACATAATAAAATGTACTTCTTCTATTGAAATGTCCAGTTCTAGATGGCAGAAGTACAGAATTGTATGTACATGTTCTGTAAGAAACTTGCACTTAAATATAAATGTAAATCAGTGCATAAAGAAGCACCTGAAGAATTTATGAACTATTTTCATTCACAGAGCTTTTTATAAAAAGGATAATTTCTTTGCAGATGTTCTTAGGTATGTATGTGATTTTAATGTGAGGAGTACAATGGATTAATTTAGTGTTTTTAAGAAAATGTGTATGGGTAATATTAGATTATAAACATGGGGGTTTTTTTACTTTGTAAAAAAAGTAAAATTTTTTTGCTCCTGCAATTTTATGACACATTTGGAAGAAAAAAATCTAGAATCTTTGCCAAAGTAAACCAGCCAATCTTTAATTTTGCTGAACTTGCTCCATTTCAGAGGACTCAGACTCACTGTGGAGATGTCTACACAATCTGTAAGAAAGAATAAAGCATCACAAATTCCCATTTACCACCTAGACTTGGGCTGTGATAAATTTATAATGGATTAATATTTTGCCTGCTAATTTTTACCACAAAAATAATGAGTCAAAATCTGGTTAAATTCTAAAACTAAGTTACTTTGATTTGTGTTGGTATTTGTTTTTCGTACTTTTAATGGTAAGCATATTAAGCACTGAAATGATTAGAAAAAGTTATTTCCTGCAGACTTTAGTTTTCAGCATTAGCACATTTGGTTTTTCTTTGTGTATAAAATAGCTGTCATCGAAGTGAATCTCAGTCATTTTCTCTTAAATCTTTATGCTTTTCTGTATGACATGGGATTTGCAGTATGGGCTCACATTTGCCTTTTAAAAATGTAAAATCAAAATTAAAGAACTTGAAAAAAGTTATGCCATGCAAGCATGTAATAAAGCTTCTTTTTAGAATTATTTTTAAAAGCTACCTCCAGCCAGTGCTATTTTCACAAGCACTGCCAGTAGGATTGTCTTGTATGAGCTGATTGAAAACTGTTTTTTTCAGTTGTATAAACAGGAAAGGACTGAGATTTGTAAAAGGTTAAGGGACTGCAGAGCAGAAGTGTCATAAAGGATGGTAAGTAGCCCTACCACATAAAGCTGAAAGGTGGGAAAGGATGTTAAACTGGGAATCTTGTTTTGGTAAAAGAGAACACTTTGTATTGGGAGATAAGAATTCATTTTAAGTATAATTAAATTTGTAACAGATTGGTCAAAAAAATTACAGTTACTTTCAGTCCGGTTGTAATCATGCTAAAGCCTGTAGCCAAATTACCTAATTAATGCAGAAAAACCTCTTAGATAACAAAGTTTAAATTTTTATGCAAAAATTTGCTATTCCCCACCCTTTTCCTCTGCTGCTATGACCACCCTGGAAGTCCCCTTCTGGCCCCAAAGGTTCAGCTGGACAGGGCATGAGGGGTTTCAGTAAATGCCACAGCAGCCTGGTACATCTGGATGAGCCCTTGCAAGTCCTGTGGCCCTGTGCTCTCAGGGAATAAAATAAAAAGTCTGGGTTCTTTCATTGGGAAGTGCAAAACATCGCAACTACTGGGCTACCAGGAGCCTTCAAATTGTCTCTCTTAGTATTTAGCAGGGTGGAGGTCAGATGGTAGGGGCCTTTGGTGTGCCATTTCTAGAAGAGTTTCAATTTAGAGAAAAAGGGAATTGTAATGATTTTTTGCTGATCCCTCACTGATATCCTTTCCCTCCTTTGAAAGCTCCCATTTCATTCATGGATTTGGCACAGAAATCAATCTAGTAGAGATGCAGCAAGGCTTCATAATCAGCTGTTGCAAAAGAGATTGAGCCTGGCATCAGAGGAGAGGGGTTGGCTGCTCTAGCAGCCAATATGAAGTCACACAATAGAAAAAATAACAGCTTTATGATTTAACTCTTATTTTTTTCTACTTATTTTTTTACCTTCTGGATTTTGATTAAATCAATGAAGAATTTAACGAAGTCAAAAGTGCCACCCATGTTTGCTTTTTCCCTTCCATTAACTGTAACATGTATATGTTTTACATTTCATTAGCAGTGAGCAGGTTTGATCTGCAGCCTGATAACAGTTTTAAAATCCACAATTTCAATTAAGAATCTGTGTTTTGTGTGAAAAAGTGCCTGTGTGTTGTTCTTTCTAGCTTGACTACTGTAGCTGGTATTTTGCAGTAAGACTTTCCAAGCAGCAATGAGCACATCAATAATCCTAGACTGAAATTCTTTCTACTTATTGGTTCTTTATGTAAAGATGCAAAGATGAGAACTGATGACCACAGTATAACAATGTGTGGGTTTAAAATTCTCAGTGGTGCTTTATACAACTGGGATCAATGTTTAAGTGTGGGAGGAATGTACAAATATTCTCATGTATAACTTTGTAGCTGGAAAAAAACACAGTGGCTCATTTAATTCACCAGTTCGTCATCACATACAGAAAAATCTGCCATAGCTTATTGTAAGGAGAGCAGATTCATTTAATAATGGGTAATACTGGTTACAGGAATGCCTGATGATGTTGAATAGCTGAAATCTCATAAGTATATAAGTACAATTGGAGAACAATTTAATGTATCTAATCCAAATATATAATTCAGACAATATGAGAAACAGGCCTGTGGAGAAAATTGTAGTGGTCCCAAGAAATAAGATAATAGCCTCAATGGGGAAATCTTTACTTACTGTGTCATTACTACTGATGAGTCAACAAGGTTGGTATTTGGAAAACAAAAATAAGGTTTTTCCTGATATTCAAAGCTCCAGAAAATTCAAGATAGTTTAATTGCTGTATTACATAATCAGTGAAATCAAAGTGAGATTGGTCTTGCTTCTGATCTTGAGTACCTCTGATCTTGAGGTACTTTGTATTAGAAGCACACTGGGGGAAGAGGTCCAAGGTACAAATTATCTTACCCTGCATTTTTGTTTGCTACAAGTGAAAGCTTTTTGAAGCACTGGGAAATTTGGTGGTTTTTTTTTTTTAGTTTGTTTTTTTGGTTTTTTTTTTGTTTGTTTGTTTTTTGTGGTTTTTTGTTTGTTTGTTTGTTTGCTTGTTTGTTTGTTTTTTTAGTGAGGCATTGTAGATTCCTGAAAATATTTCATGCCAAAGAGACTTGAGCTGGGAAGACCAGGGACACTCACAGAGCTGCTCCAGTAAGAGGTGATATTCGTATGAGTGACCAAATGCCTAAACCATAGAAAATTTCTGCAACAGCAGATGACAGTCACAGAGGCTTTCAGAAGTCACAAAGGAAAAGATAATTGTGCCAAATGAATCTTTGTAATGAACCTAGTTCTTCTGCTTTGTGCTCTCTCTCTCAAAAACATAAAGCTAAATGCCTTTTCCAGTTACTGTTTTGGCACTATTATGTCTTCTCTTCACCCCTTAGTAGAGCTTTTACCTTTAATTTTGGTGTATCCTGCTGTGGCCATGCTATTACTTAGCTATGATAAGAGTTTTAAAATTACAAACATGTGGGGCTGGAGTTGCTGCATTTTGCTTTAGCCTTTCAAAGTGGCTTGTTGATGTTAATATACAGCACCCCTGCTGTGCTATTTTTTCTTATTCTGACTTTCTCTTTTTGTTGCATTTTGCATGTGGAGCCTGAGTGATTAATATTTCATCGGTTCTTTAGTGCAGAATGTCACAAGGATGTGTTGCATTTGGCTTTTCTGGAGCTCTGTTGCCACTGAATTGTGACTAATAGGTGGAACTGGACCTCTAATGGCTTCATGGGATCACCATCAAATAGAAACAAACAACTGTTTGCCACATCATTAATCTATAAGAATTAAATATTTTCATCTGCATTTCAAATGCTACCTTCTCTATGTTATAAATTAATCTTACAATGTATACCCCTGACTTAATTCAATGTTTAATGTAAAATTCAGTGTAAAGTAGCACAGTTTCATTAGTAAAGTGGTCTGTTGAAAAAAAAGGGTTACAAAATTTTATGAAGAGCAATGTTTATTTGTGTATTTTGACTAGACATGATATAAGGAAATGCATTTCAAACTTTTGCAATTTTAAAACTCCTAAATAAAAAATGTATGTGTGTACACACATGTGTATACATAAATACCAGATGCTGGCAACACAACCACTTCATCTCAACAATATATTTGTATCCATAAGTTAAATTGGATGTAATTTTTCATGTTTAGCTTGAAATCATCTTGTGTTTGTATTAAAAAACATCAAGAAGAAACAACATATTTTTCCCTGATGTATTTTATTGCAAGCAAAAGATTATTATACGATGGAGCAATTGCAAGTTCATTTCTTTCTAAAATGAATGAATGTTTTGCAGGTGTTGGTGTGTGATTCTTGACAGCAGCTTTTCACATGCACATCAGATTGCAGACTTGGGGTAGCCTTGCAAAATAGTGACAGTGGTGATGGTGGGTGGTAACCCAGGGAGATACCAGAATTCCAGGCTTACATGAGATAAAAACAGGACTTAAAAGGGGGGGGATATAATCAGCTTAGCTAAATCTGCAAGAAACTCAGGCTGGAGGGCTCTTTGGTTAGATTTCTACCAGATAACCTGTTTGAGCTGGAGTATAAGTGGATAATCCACATTAAGTGCTCTTATCAGAAGGCTTTGACTCTATGGAGTGATCTCAGTAGGATACAATTCTTCTACCAAAACCTCAGTGATCCCATTAACAATTTAAAAAACACCAGTCAACACCAGATTTTTAAGTTACACATAAAAATAATTCATTTTCTAGTTTTCCCCTGTTTTGGTTAATTTCTGAATAATTTGTAGGTCTTTCTGCTAGTTATTTGCAAAACCTAAATGGGGAGTGTTTAACAGCAGACTGGTGCCCAGGCTTAGGTGAGGAAGATACACAGTTAAACAAATCAAACTGTTCTCATATAAAGTATTGAGCATAAATATATGGAAGGGATGAAGTATATCTTTTAGAAAAATAAAGAACATTTTAAAATGAAGAGCAAAAGACGTTATGAGTCTCATCTCAGAACTTTGATACTAATATCAAAAGATAAGAATTCATTACAGATTTTGCTCTATGTAGCAGAATGAAGTCAATTCTTTCGATTATTATTTCACTGAAGCCATTTCTAGTGCAGACAAATTTTCCTCCAAAATTCTCATGGGAAAATGTATTGTGGGAAATGGAGATCAGATTGTGTCACCAGCCTATTGGAACTGAAGGCAACCAGAGCCCTGCCCTTGATGATTTTGGGTGGTTATTGCACCTTGCCTGTTGGTAAGGTCTCTTCTACGTCCCACTGCATCTAAATTTGTTCATGTATTGTGCTACTGGAGGGAAAACCCTGGCATTCTGTGTTGAATGTTTACATTTGAGTAATTTTCTTTGCAACATTCCTTAATGGGGTTATTTTTGTCTTTTTTTAATCTAGCAAAGACAATCAGGAAATTGGTGGTTTTAGCTCACTAAGGCAGCAAGTCCAAAGTCCCTCACTCTTCTTGGGTATGGTGAAAATTTTGAAAATGAAGCCATTAAAAAAAAGAAACCAGAAAACCAGGGGAAGCATCATGAGAAGTGCTCTGGTGCTTAAGGAGAGGGGAACATTTTGTCATTTTTAAATGTTTGAGAGTGCTATGCATTATAACTTGGTGTCTCTGTTTCCATATTACCAGGGGTACATCTGCAGCCACAAAGCTGAGAGAAGGAGCACAGGAAGGAGTGCAAAACTCAAACCAGCCAGGGGAGTGCTGCAGCTGTCAGGCTGGTGGGTGTTCAGCAGTGCAGAAGCCTCACTTTATCCCTCACAAGTCATCCATCCCACCCCACAGCTGCAAGGACACCAACCTCAGCCTCTGAGGCATTGCTGAGTTAAGGGGCTGCAGAGCCATGATGATGAAAAGTGTTTTATTATTTAAAAACAAATAAAGGAAAGCTCCAAACAGGAAATCTCCAGAATGTCCATGCAGGAATAAACAAATCCTCTTGGCTAGGAGACACTTCCATGAGTTGCAAGATTAAGGTTTGACTCATCTCTCTGAGCCATATGCAGAGCAGCAATTGTTTGGAAAACAGGTAGTTTCTTGCCTTCCTGTTCAACAGTCTTGGCTTACTGCAATGGTGAAGAAAAATATAGAAATTCTTATTTTTTTTCTTTTTGTGGGGTGCAGAAAAAATTTAAAAAATAGAGAAAAGGTAGGCAGAGATGGCAAGGTAACTCTTTCCTGTAAGTGTTTTCCCTTTGGAGAGGCAGATCTGTATGAAGCTGAGGAAACATGGCCAGCTTGTTGCCCCTTTCCTTGGTGAGGCTTGCTGTGAATAGGCAGATAATGCATTTCCCTGTGGAACTCCTTACCTGATAACTGCCCACTCACATGGATTTGAGTGTGCCAGAAGCCTGCCTCTGGCTCTTGGCATGATTGTTTTGTGTAGAGGAATGCAGTGCTGCTAAAACAGGCTTTGGGACTGATGGCCACAGACACAGCCATGGCAGTCGTAAGCGTCCTTTTCCCATTTCAACTGGAAATGTTTCACCCACAGCCATAAAACTCCATTTCCAGTCAGCATTTGGCCTCCTGCAAGCATCAGTTAAAGTCAATCACAGTGGAGTTTTTAGTTTGGGGAGCTCCATGCAGCCACTGTATTGCAACTACTGCATTTAATTAGAGCAAAGCAAATCTAATCTCGTGTGATGTACCCTGCCGTCACTTTGCTGTGCTACAACTGAAGATGAAGCTTCAGATCTGTCTTGCTCCTGAGCTGAGCTTAATCTGAGTGTTCACTATAAATGTGTGTAAAACTCCATATCCCATTACTGGTCTCCTGGGCTTTCTCTAAACAAATACAGTGGATTAAAATGCAAGTTCATTAGGTTAAAGTGCTTAATTATCTTAAAACTCTTAGTGTTAGAGTCAGATGTCAGGATTTGATTAGCACTGCAGGGAGGCTCTGTAAGAAGCAAAATGGAAATAGCCATTGTCCTACTATAGTTAAAAATGCTATAAATATGTAAATAAGGACACAAATATAGGTCTAGCTACATATGCAATATTTCTTAACTCTCAAATGAAATAATTAGCATAAGTTATTTTGATGCATCCCTATCTCTGATCCTTAATTATATCAATGCTACATTATTTAATATTCTATGACAAGTTGTCATAATCACACTCCTTTCAGTGTTGTTTATTGCCTTCTTTACTTATTAACGTGTCCTTTAGTTTTGTGTAAAGGAAAAATTAATACCATTTATTATTGACCCCTAATGCACCAAGATTTAGAGTTCTGAGACTCTCCCACAAGGTGTGTTATAAGGATGAATTTTAGCTTAAGAAGAGTACTCTAAAATGATTAATGAGCCACCACCCAGGGAAGAAATGAAAATACTGTGTCTTACTATAAGAGAACACAATTATGTTAAAGCAGTCAAGGGATCTATATTTTCACCTTCCTTGTTTCATGGGCTTTCTTTCTTACTCAAAAAGAGTTGGTGTATAGGAAAAAGAGCAGAAATTACTTTCCATGTGAGAAAGACCTGTAACCATTGTCCTGTAAATGTTTATTTACCAGGTGTGTATGGGAGGAAATGGGGTTTGATGGTTTTCAGTGCTCTAATTGCAAATCCATCTCTCCAGTAAGAAAAAAAGTGTGGTGCAAAATACCAAAATCCACATTCAGTTTCATTATTCTCTTCACATTCTTGAAAAGGAGAAAGAACCCATCTACTTAACAGCAACAAACAGGAAATGAAATTGAAAATTATCATTAGAATACTCTTGAGTTACCCCTTCATGAATTTCTTTTATCTACCTATTCTTAGCTTCAAGGGGCACTTGAGTAAGCCAGTTACTATAATTGTTATTTCTTAGGGCTTTTTTTTATCTGTTTAGTTTTGAGCTTTGCTTGTTTGTGGTTTTGTTTTGTTTGTTTTATGGCTTTGTTTTGTTTTTTTCTCATACAGCAATTTTATACTTACAGTGTGTTTATTTTCTCCTCAGGGCTTTCAATCCTTTTTTTAATCCAAGATGAAACCTGCCACATAACACTGCACTGACAGTTTCCTGTGAGCAGGTGAAATTCCAGGTGTGCCAGTGGTTGTGGCTTATACAGGCTTGGGCAATGCTAACCAAGCATGCCTTTGGTAGATGTGGCAGTGCCTGTTGCAAGCTTTATTTTGTGCCAGGAGGTGCTGCATAAGAATTTGATGCATTTTTGAGTTGAAACATCTCCTCTCTTCTGCTTGGATGCCTGGCCTTACACAACATTCGTGATGGGTCTGCTCCGCTGAGGCTGAGGTATTTAATCTGCAGCTTGCTGCAGGATTTTGAGACTTGCTGACAGGGTGAGGTTCAGGCAGGGAGCAGCTTTCCAGTCTGTTCCATTCCCAAGAGTGACAGCTTTGCTGTAGGAATATTTCACTTGTATCTCTCTCTCTCTCTCTTAAGTGACACGGTAATGAGATTTTTCACGTGGCATCAAAATGGTTCTGTAAATAGCTAAGGCAGAATCCTGCCCCAGGGAAGTAAGTAGAAGTGCTGTTGGAGGGAATTACAGTCAAATGCAAGTCTCTGGGCAGGTGGTCTCCAGGGAAAAAAATCAGAAGGCAGAGATGGGCTTGATCAAGCCACCTGCATCCACATGTGAGCTCCTCCAGAGAGGGAGAAGAGTCTTCCACTGAACAATGGTTGTAGCAGAGGGTGCTTAATTCTCTGAATAATGATGGCCCTGAATAGAAATATACTGAAAGTAAAACATCCACCTGGTGTGTTTCCTTTTATTCCATCCCTACAATATATGTATTTCTGTGACTTGGGAAAAAATAACAACAAAACATTTTTTCTCAAAGCATGTGTCTAGGAAAAAAAAATAAAATCTCTAACTGAAAGCAGAGATTGCAAGTTAAATAGTATCATCTTTTAGTTAGTGCTTCCAAAAAGCATATTTGAATTACTTTGAAAGGCAACCTTGAAGATGTGAAATGGCATCTCAGGTTGCTCTTGTCTTATTTATCCTCAACAGTTTTCAGTGCTTGTAACTTTGGGTTTCAGTTTCTGCTTTGAGACTGTGTATCCTCAAGTTCTGTCTTGCACTGCTGACTGCCTGAATTTTCTCACTAATCCTAAAGTGTTTTGGTACCCTCATACTGCTGCAAATGCATTAACCCTTGCGTTTCTGTGGATATTTAATATTTTATTCTCCACTGCTCATGGGAGGAAAGGGAATAGCAGAAATGTGCCAGCAGTGAGATGGTTAACTGGATCCAGGACAGATGTTCATGTTGCTCTGATTTTGACAAAAGTACATTGGCTTCCTGTGAAGCAAAGGATTGATTTTTAAACATAGTATTTGCAGACCAAGCACTATGTGGCTCAAGTCCAGCTCTCTTGAAAGACTTATTAACAGCCCCTCACAGTCTCTTTGTTCTTTGGAAAATCATCAACTGCTTCAGACACCTACTGTAGCTTCCTGGGGTTCCTATACCAGCATTCTATTAATGATTGCTTCTTTTATCTGTTGAACATTTATGCTTTATTATTTCATGGTTTTAGAACATTTTTTTAAATTATATTCATTAGGTAATTGCAAGAAGTCATGATGTCTTTTTTCTGTAAACAAGTATTTGCGTGCAATTTCTTAAATTATGCTTTTCTGTTACACAATCAATAGATTTTGTCTTCTAGCACCAAAACATACTTTCAAGAAATTTATTTCAGACCAGGTTTTTCAAATGGGTACCACTATCATTATTATTATTATTATTATTATTGTTATTTTGGTTTATGAAATTTTATTTATTTTTATTTTATTTATAACTACTAATTTATTTATGAACAGGTTTATAGAATTATCAGGCATTTCAGTGCTAACATCTACCATCTTACTCTAATATGTGCCATGCTTTTAGAAGTAATAAAACAGGAAAAACATCAGAAACCTGCTTTTATGGGTTACAGCAGCCCCTTACAAAGTGAGGCTTGGACCAACCTTCCAGTGTAGAGGAGCTGACACTTTCCCTGGCCACACAAATCAGGTTACTCACCTCAAACAGCAGGATGAGGAGTATTAAGAAAGTATTCTAAAAATAACACTTAAACCAGACCATTTCTTAACAGATCATTGAGTGCCATAGCAATGTCTGTCCCTATTTATATATAAATTTCTATATAACCTGTGTGCAGATGTATGTAAAAGGACCTAAAAGTTTATTTTCACCATGAACACTCCTGTGTATACCCTCAAACATTTAGTAGTTTGTGAAGAAGCTTTACTACAGTGATGAATTTAAAGATATCCAAGAATAGCTCTAAGCCTGATCATCAAAAATTTTTCAGCATTTGCTGAAAATAATGCTTACTTTTTTCCAGCAATTGCAAGTTTATTTTGTATTATGTGTAAAAGAAATTCCCCTTTGTCCTTAATCTTTTTGTGTGCTCAATGTGTATATTCGTCATCAGCTGCAACAATGTAAACACAGAATAATTCTGTTTAGCTTTCTATTTCCATTTCCAAAACACACATATTTTTCCAGTAAATTTTTAATACACTATTGTCCAGAGCTAAATCTGTAATTGAGTAAATACATATTTAAAGGAGTTTTTGGTCTCAGATAAAAACTGAGGCAAAAGTTAATAACAAAACAAAACATTCTGTTTTCTCCCACTAATTTCCTGACTTTCTTGGTTTGCAGAATAATGTTCTAAAATTAATCTAATGTATCAATTGAATTCACTCCTTATTACTTGTAACATGTTTTAAGCAAATTGCCTGTAGTTTACAGACGCTGAGAATCTTGGTCAAGTCTTGCTGAGTCTTGATCAAGGGATCATCTAAAAGAAAATGTAGGGAACACCATGTTTCTATTCTCTTTCAGATCCAGGGTTATTGTCTTTTTAAAAGGCCCTCCAAGATACAATTGTTCTTATCTTGAAGAAAGAGGTAATAATATTTCAGAGCAACTTACCAAGGTTTTTTAAATGGTGCCTGTGAAACTCAAACCAATCATGGACTATCTTTTGGATAGAGCTGCTTGTCTTTAACCAAGATTCCAGTGATCATTTCTGAAAGGAAATAATTCTAAGTGTGATTTATTCTTTCTCTTTTTTCTTCTCATTTTTGTTTCAGTAAGTTACTTTTCTTCTTTATAATCAGCGAAATTGATCCCATTTTATCACAATTTAGATCTTCTAATGCCCTGCAGCAGACTCAGTCTGCTGTGTGTTACATTTGACACACTTGAGTCACAGCTTAAATTCAAACTTTTGTCCCTGTTTAAGAAGGCAGAAAAACCTGCTGGCATAAATTAACTGAACCTTACTGCTTAGATAAAAATGTCACTCCTCTAAAACTGAGTAACATCAGTGTGCAAAATTCCACCATGATGGACTGTAATTGAACAAAATGTTCCTAGGATGCCTGGCTTTCTTATCAGTTTTATTGTTCCTCATCTCTTACTGAATTATGAAATGCTGCATGTGATCCAGATCATTTATTCAGACTGCTGTGAGAGCAGTCTTTCAGAGCAGATTTTAAGATATTTATTCTTATTATTTTACAGTAAATATATAAAAACCTTGAGAATAAACAGTAGGAGAAGCACGGATGAATGACACAGATGTTTTACATATCAGAACTATTATGCTTACACTTACACTGGAATGGGAATAGAGGAGGAAAAGGCCAGGTATGATTCAGCCTGTAAGCAATTTTTGTGGTGACTAATCATTAGGAAAAATAGGCAGCCATAATTTTCATACCACTGTTGTTATCCATTCTTCTCTCAGGGTAAATTACAAAGGAAATTTAAGCCTCCTCTAAAGTATGATGGGGTGTATAGCACTTTTTTCCCTACCATCTAATGAGTCTCTCTGAAAATCATAATGCTGAGGAATGCTAAGATACAGATAAAGCACATTTAAATATGTATTTATAGTAAAATATAAAGAAGACAAAAGACAGTTTGATTCATACAGTAAAAAGCCTGAGCTTTGGATAGGAAGATGTTTCTACTGCTCATACAGTGCCCACAACTCAGCCAAAAATGATCACCTGTAGAAAACCACTCTTTGTAGGTTCTCAAAGAAGCAGAACATTTTTTTTGCCCTGCAGTTTTTTGTTTGTTTTTTTTTTAACTTTCATGAGAAAGAGACCATTTCATGAAGCACAGACCATTTCTGTGTGTGAAAGCCTGTTAGGGGTAGGATATCCCCCAACCCCTACACCCCAGTGCTAGGCACTGAAAGCTTCACCCATCTGCTGGCTGAGTGCTGCAGCACCTTAAAGGTGAGGATTAAGCAGCAAAGAGATTTATTCCAGGCAGATTCATGATGGGTCAGTTTATCTGCAGGCCTTGGGCACCACAGTCAGGTGGCACCTTCAGTAACATCTGCAGCTCACAGCTGGAAACAGGATCCTAGGGAGTGTAAAGCCTCGGCAGGGTCTCTATTCATGATGAAAAGTGTGGGTTTACATCTGTGGCCTAGCCCTGCAATCCCCATAGACTGAGAAATTAAAATACAAACTGAGAAAATAAAATACAATTTTTTTTTTAAAAAATTGTGCAGTTTAGACTTTCTTGTGGACACCTGAGACAAAACTGATCCCGGGGTTCTCCATGTGAAATTCACAGCTATAACCACGTACCTCATTTCCCTTTAAAATGAGACCATGGCTAAGAAAATGTGGTGGTTGTGTTTATATGTGTATAAACACAGAGCTCATACATGTAAAGTAGTCTTTATCAGATTTCATCATGTTTAGACTATTTGCTCAGGAAATGACAAGTTTTCTCTATTCTAGAATTGCCCTGCCCTTTTCCTCATTTCAAAATATTCCAGTGAGCAGGGGACAAGTGAGGCTGGAGGAACAGGGCAGGAAGAGCTCTGTCAATTCCAACACATTTTCCAGCCAGTGCACAGCTTACTTGGGGGAAAAGGAGTTTTGGAAGCCAGTGGCTATAAAACACCTGCTTTGCCCTGATTAATGAAATTTTCCTGCTGCCACAATGATACCATGAAATATCTTTTTGTCTTCCAGAAGCTCAAGTACAAGTGTTGCACACTGATTCCTTGGGAAGAAATACGATTTCTCCCAGTAAATATTTTCTAATGAATGACTATAGTGGATTCTGAAGAGTTCTGTAATCTTTAGGTTTTAGTTTTGATTAACTAGTGTGAGGCAAATATGAACCTGTAGGCAGTTAATAGCATAACCCCTTTTGACTCTCAAGATATAAATAAAGATTATAAAACAAATTGGGTGTGCCAAACAGAAAAGTCTCTCAGCTGATATCACTGTGAAGAGATAGAAAATCTAAAATCTTCTGAATGAAAATCCACGAAGGTTCAAGTATTCCACGTATTTATACACATATTTACAGATCTATACATGGATGTATGTAAATGGAGGAAAATATGGATCCTTAGCCCATAACACTTTATATTATCTCATATGAATTTCATGGTGCAATGTGTTCAGCTCAAAATTTTTAAGTGTCTGCATCCAGTGGAGACATTTGAAGGAATAGCAGCTCTTAAATGAAATTCTTTAAGAACAGAGTTCTTGCAGGTAACACCAACTTTTCTGATATTAAAAGAGAAAACTTTCAATATGAAGAGATGTTGCAAAAAATTACTCCAAATTAGGAGAAAATAAAATGCATTCTAATGTCCCATCAGATTTTTTGGTTTCATACTACAGTAGGAAGATGTGGAGTGACATCAGAGTATAGAAATAAGTAAGAAATAAGAAAACAAGGCAAACTTTTGGACAACTAATTTTAATATGAATCTCTTGGGAGCACAATAAATAAGAAATCATATGTAATTATTGGAATTAGCATGATATGGCATGAACAAGGCATGGAAGTATCACACAGACATTTTTCCAAGTTCAGGGAAGCTTCAACAACCGCAGAGTACAAAGTGGTAGGAAAAAACACACATCCTCATACTTAAAAAGATGAAATTTTTTTCTACAATTTAAGAAGACAGAAAAAAGAGCAGAGTGGAAGAAAACAGCACAGGATTGAGGGGTTTGTCCCCAACACCCCCTGAAGTCACTGGTATTGTTTTCCCCAGCATTTAGAGACCTTTATCAACAATTCCAGTCTCTGCATTGAAGCCCCTGGCAGGGAGGAGAGGTTGTTTCCCCTGACAGTATTAATGTTGTGGAAGTTGTACTGAATGAGCTATTTCCAGCATAAATAGGGCCTTTTTGCTCTATTATGCAGGAGACAAAAAGAGATATCACTTGCAACACCATGTGCAATTCTTATTGCTTGTGTTCTGGAAGATTAAGTGAAACAGAGTGATTGAGGAAGTGGGAACCTTGCTTATAGGGGCAAAGAAAGGTTCTAGCAAAATAAAAACCATGTTTAAATGTAGAAGAGACAAGCACAGAGCAGGGGGAAAATCCTCTCAGCTAACAGATAACACTTGTCAAATGACAAATAAGGATAACCTCAGCATATATGAATTTATGAGGAAAATTAAAAGCAGCTTTCAGGTTCTCAGAGCAATGAAAGAGGAACATATAGGTGCTGGGAATTTAGCTGGTTGCAATATTAGTTCTGCCACAGGACTGCAGAAGGAAATGTTTGATGACAGGAGAAGGTCAATCTCAGCCTGCTTCCCATTATCTTGGCAGTTTGAAATTGTATCAGAGCTTTTCAGATAAATACTTTGGAAATCAGTGTTTCATCTTTTAGCAACTGTGTCTGTGTTTGCCTTCCCAAAAGCTGAAATGCATGCTTATGTTTAAGTGTGTAGACTTTAACCAGTTTCATGGAAACAGATCAATACACTAAACATGGTCAATGTGACACCTACAAATTCATTCTCTTTGTATGAAGCAACATCATGTTCTGTAAGCAGATTTTCAAGATATTTACTTGTTTAAAAGTTTAAAGGCTATTTTAAGTAGAATTATCATTCTTCAAAACAACCCGTTGTTCAAATGCAAACTTTAAGCAAATCCTATTCTTGTACCATATTAGTGGTAAAAATTCACATCACTAAGGCCTTTTTAAATAGTCACAGAATTTCTTTCTGCAGACAAATTAATTGAGTAACAAGGGTGCTAACATAGCTGCTATGTCTTCCAAAATTATTAATTCTGCCCAGTATATTTGTGATTTCATTGGGATGCTGGTGATTACACTGGTTAAAAATTAATTTATGCTTTGCAACGAGTTTTATTCACAGGGAATTGCAGTGATAAATATATTGCTGATGCGCTGTCTTTCTGTAAGGCTTTTCATTCAACCTATAATTATGGAGCCACATTCTTCAAATGGGTAAATGTATTTTCAATTATAAACATTAAAGTGATGGGTATGGGAGAAAAGGAATATTGCTATTGCATATTTGCTTGTACAAGTGGAAGGTCAGACCTTCATTATCACTATATTTTCTTTGGAAATTTGACAGAGGTTATGTTATTAGCGAGATAATTAACATTACAAAAAGATTTATGTATTTTTAAGGCTGATTTTTCTTCTGGTAATTTATTTTTATACCCATGGAAAATTACTTGTTGCTTAGGCTTTTTCTTTTTTATGAGGCTGTAACAAGATAAAAATTAAACAATAGTAAATTCATCTTTTTGAGTATTAAGTCTGGATTGCAAACAAAGTAAGTTTACTGAAAACTGTGGAAAAATTGCAAAAATTCATTGCTGTAACTCTGATTTTGGAAGTTTTATATATGTAGTGGAAGCAGAACAGAAAAAAATTAATTTTTCCCCGCAGCAATCTTAGTTCTCCAGACTTATGGACTTCTCCAGGTGTTGTTTTTCTTGCACAGCTTTATGCCTTTGTTTACTTTGCATTCTCAGGCTGTGTTTACGTGGTTTTTGTTGTGTAACTGCTCAAGATAACAAATACCTGGCAGCTGCACAGGAGGAGCTGCAGCCCTCTGCAGGGCCCAGAACAGATCTCGTGGTGCACATCCATCAAACTGGCACCTGGAGAACCCTGGAAAGGATCCTGTGTCTTAATGAAACTTTGACAGCCCTGCAAGTGCCTTCAGAGACTCGGCCCTGAGTGGGACATGGGAGAAGTTAACAGATTGGTTCCCTCCCCAATTTATCATTTGTCAGGCCTTCAGGTACCTATGCTTTAATCCTGAATTTTTCATTGTTGGATATTCTGGACTTAATTTTCACACTGTGTTGTGTCAAAACAAGAATAAATCATTGTTGGGAGCAGAAATGTGTTTTTGTAGAAATAATGGAAGAGAGTGTGTCTTTTTTTTTTATTTTTAATTTGGGCAGCTATGGCTATTTAATCTCATACTATTTTTAATTTTCTAAGTAAATGAGCTGGATTGAATAAAATCAAGTAAATTGATTACTGATTTTGATCCTGCTACTGTGCTTATAAATTTATGCTATCTGCAATTTCAGATTGTTTGAATTCCTTAAAAAATGTCTTCTTATGAATTTTTATTTGATAATGAAACACCTTAGAAAGGCTCAAAAATTATGAAAAGAACTGATAAAATCTCTAGTCTGACAAAGAACTGTCTTGCAATCTAAAAAGTAAAATCATTGGAACCCTTTCTTTCCCCACAGTAAACTACAGTAAACTTCTAAAAGAAAATCTAAAACATGTTCTCATTGTTACATAATTTTCCAAAGTGGAAGAACAGATGCCATTATCTAAGATCAAAGTTAAAAAGATGTTAAGCTTTAATAACAAAAAGAAAAGCTAAGGTAGTATATTCTTTTATGCATGTAAAAATTATCAGTGTTCTTTTATTTCTCACTTAAACCTGAATTTAAGAAAAAAGAAAAAAAAAAAAAAACACCCTAAGTAGAACATGTGCTTTATTTGAACAGTTAAATAAGAAAATAAAATTTTTAAGAGGTTGTTCCTACTGTTACTTCCTATTAGGGTCCTTTAAAAGTCTGCAAAGCTGATCAGCTACCAAGTATCTGAACACAGATTCAGTGTTTTTATCTTGGGCCTAGATTTTATTTAATTTTTTTTTCCTTGTTGATAAAACATCCATGAGCAAACTCAATAAAATTGAGAGACATGGAAAATACTACATAAAAAATGGATTATCATTTTCCAGAAATAAAAAATGTGGTTTGATTTTGTAGGCTTCTTTTACTGTGTTAGTAATATTAGTGGACTTTGAAAAAAATGATACTGTGAGATGCAATATTGTTTTGTTATTAATATTTTAAAAATTAAATATATCTGGGGTTTATACTTCAAACTATGGGATACGTTGCTTCTTCAGTGTCAGCTGGTTCTCCAAGCCCTCTTAAATTTGGGCATTTCCTCCTCTATTTTCCTTCTCACTACTTTATTTGACATCATTTTCTCCAAGGGATTTTCTCTTTGTTATCTTCATCTTTTCCCATGCACTTTCCTGCACTGCTTCTCATTTTTCTCTTTCCTGTTTGAGTCTGTTCTCCATTTTCTGTTGTTAAGCTTCTCATCCTCCAATCTCCCTCCAGTTCTTGCTTCTGCTTCACTCACAATTTCCTCATTTTCTCACTTTTTAAATTTGTCTCCTTTTATTCTTCTTCTACTTTTGTTATTTTCTTCCTTTACATAGACTGCTTTTCCCCACCTTATCCATTGTATCCTCTGCAGGGAGCCTTAGTGAAGGTTTTCTTTTGTTTCCTGTTTGCTCTCTGCCTTGGGGTCAGGCACTGCAAACACTGCAAAAATCACGAGCAGCAATTTTCCAGGCAACCCCATCATCATTTCAGGAAGTGATCCCTGCACTGCTGCTTTCCCATGCATAGTGAGTGTGCCTTCCTCCAGGATACACACATGATTATATGCCTTTTTTCTGTGCTGCTGTCCCATTTCTATGGTAACACTGCATCTCTACCATTTGTGTGTGATGGAGATTCTGGCACGTGGGTCCCTTTAGGAGATCAAAATACCTGTAACATACAGAATGCTTGAAGAAACTACATGGCCATAATTCTTCCATTTAGTCCACAAACTGAATGGAATTTAAACAGCATTTTTGTAGCCTTTTCTCTTTTTAAAAATCTGCTTAAATATGGTCAAAGAACAGAATAAACATACTCATTCTCTCTACTTTAAATAATAATATCTTTTTCCTCAGGAAAGTTCTTGGATGACAGCACTTCTGTGCTTACTGGTGAAATCTTTTCTAAAGCCTGTCTACCTCGTAAAGCAAAACCTCCCCTTGGAATGGGAATGGAAGGGGAATGTGATGTTACCAGAGAATCATCAGGTTTGGAAAAGACCTCTAAAATCATGGAACCAACCATCACCCTGCTCACAAGTAATGCCAGAAGGAAAATCAGTCTGTGTTCCAGACTGTAAGACAGATTTTAAAACCTGCAACCTGTTCCTGGCACAGATAGGGTGATTCTCATAATTCTGCCTGGAAAATGATTGAGTGTGCACCTCATAGCTCTGTGCTCTCTTTCACTCTGCAGTCAATAATGCTTTTTGCTTGCTAGGGCTGTTTGAGACCTGATTCTGGGACTCTTAGACTGGACAGCTCATGAATAAAGATTAAAATCACAAAAAATGAAATAAAAAAAGAAAGCACTTAATTTTTTCTACCAAATCAAAGTGTTAAACTTCAAGCATGTTTTTACTTTTGAATGTGTTATAAATAGATATCATAAAGTTATAATGTCTTTGATTATTTTTTCTTTCCGGTTCATCATCATTAAGACAATTAGAAATGTTTAAATGGATGATGTGGGGTTAATAATGCTGTCTCAAATACTTCACCTCTTTAAGTCTGAATCATAAAGTTGACCACTTTTCTCTGGGTTAGAAAAGGATCTGAGAAAAATATTCTGAAATGTAGGCTCTGAGGATACTGATTTTAGCTTTTCTACTGATATTCCTTCAAGATCTTAGGACTTGATGTAACTGCTCTGCAGTTTTCTTGTTAAAAATTTCAATGTCATTTTAGCCACACTGTCTTTATAGATACTGGTAACCTGACTCTTGCATTTCTTTTCTCCCTTGTCTATATATTTTTTTTAAATTATTATTTTTAAGCTATTTGTATTCTTTTTTCTTTTTATCCCTGCTACTTTTCTTGATGAGACAGAAAAGTGTTGCTTGCTTGTTTTTGTTTTTTTTTTTTTCCCCACAGAGTGGAATATTTTTTGCTTGATGGTGGATAAAGAATGGTGCAGACCTAACCATAAATTTGTATAAATCTGAGTGTCCAGTCTTTGAACATCTGCTGTATATCCTACCAGATGTCCTACTCCCACTGCCATTCCAAAATGATTAGACTCCTCTGAGTCAAAGCCAAAGGAAGGAATGTCTCTCACAGGTACTCAGGCTACCCCACAGGTAATAGGTATTGAATTGTGTCAGACTGCAGTCTCTCAGGAAACATGGGTGAAAAATCAAACAATTCAGTGGAGTGTGGCAGAATACTCATGAGAGCCTATTCAATATCCACAGAGATATCAAATAAAGCAACAGTAATGAAAATGGAGCTATGTACGGGACCTGTGATGGCAGAATTAATGAATAACTGAGATTTACTGGCTTCTGCTGCACTGCATCCAGGTTAGTGTAGAGGAACAGTATTGATCTGTGAGAGAGCTTTACCAGCACAATTAATGCATTTGTGGCTGTATCCAGGTTCCCTGTGTATTAGCTGGACTGTGCAGGTGGCAGAATAATTGTGCAGTGCACTGAAGCACATTCCAGCTGAAAGGGCAGTGCACTCAGGTGGCTGCAACACAGCTGTATTCCCACTCCAGGGGAAGGAGCAGCTTCACCAACTTCTGGGGTGGTCCCTGCACCAGCCCTGTGCTCTGTAGATCACCCTGTGTGACAATTAGGTGTGTGCACCTTTGGGATGGCTGATTGGTGTTTAAATAGCAAGGACAACAAAGTAGCTTTGGCTTAGATTGAGCTGCAAGTGTGGTGAGTGCATTTCTTCCAAAGTGGAAGCACCACTTGGAGCAGGAAATGATGACCCTACACATAGTCAAAGGTAAGGAATTAACCTATGATATGACCCTAATCAAAGCATTTTCCTGTGAGGCAGATGCCACACAGCTGATATTTGAACAATTATGGGTGCCTAATCCCATCTATCAGACATACTGGGAAGGCTTCTATAAATCCTTTGCTGCTTGTCCATTAATGTGATAAATTGGAAGGCATTATTCTGAGTGCCATTGCTTTGAAGATGTGTTTTGATATGCCCCAAAAATTCAGGCCTAACTTCTTGATGAGGTAAATTCAGTGAAGTCACTGACATTTCATCAAGTTACACGTAAATCTGGTGTTTTGTCTATTGTGAAACAATAAATAGAACACTCAAGTGGAAAAAGTGAGGACTCAGTTTGAAGCTAGATGGTCAAAGTCTTGTTCTTAATGATGATTTTGTATAAGCATGATGCCGTTTATGCAAAAGCTTCAACATGTCAAAAAATGACTTCAATACAAATAAATTTTCAGTCCTCTAGAAATCAAGAGGGGCTTTGCCATGAAATCTGAGATGGCCAGGATTCCATAAAGTATGAAAAAAAGTATGACAACATTTAATTTGAGCCCCAGAAAATGAGGGTGCTGCTTCATTATTTTCCTGTTTTCTGTCACAGACTGAATTGTATTGTGCTTTACCTCCAAGTATCAATTACAACTTCCTTCACAAAGTCAAACACTAAGACGATCCCTCGTGAAACTAAAATTTGCAGAACAAATTTGTTCTGCTATTATTGTCTCTCTAGTTTACACACAGCTCTCTTGATCCACAGACCCAGTCCTACAGGGGAGGAGGTGTTTCTGTGTAGTGGTCTGTGTCATGGAATGCAAAGAAATGATTAATCAATGAATCACACAGTAAATAAATTAGATGGTGATATTCTGGCACTCGTGCCATGGGCATTTTTTTGCACACAAAGAGCAGGATCCTTCTTCTAGAAGGGATATGGAATTTTTCAAGCTCATCTCAATTCAGCCCCAGGCACCCACACTCCCCACTGGGAGCTGAGTATTTAATTTCTTGGAGCATTTCTATTACTAATTTGTCTAACAGAAACAATCATCCTAACATGATCAGGTCTGCTCTGGTAATCAGGATTACATTATTAATATCTGTAAAATCAATCAGATCAACTCTAGTCTCTGCTAGGTGAGAATTTTATTCTGCCAGTGGACAGAATAAAGGAAATATACTTCTTTTAGGGCATGCATATGGTGACTGTCTCTACTTGGATGTAAACATTTGAATAGAAAATATTGTAACTAATATTGCCCATGAGCTTTGCATGACCATGCTACAGAAAAACATATTCTGTTACATCTGGATAAAAAAACTTGTTGCTGAAATCAGCTATAAAATGTGAAAGTTGTGGGTTTTTTTTTTTTTCCCTTTTTAATGATAAGAAAACATGGATTGAAATCTCTGGAGATACACAGCAGAATCTACAGTGGCAGCCCCTCCTCCTCCCCAAGCCAGATAAGAAAGCCTATTAGGCAGATGGTATCACACATGAAAAAAGTGATCAAGCTGTGAGCAAGAAAGCCAGATCTACTTAGTGTGATAATTAGAAAAGAAAGAGCCCCAAAGGAAGTAGAGAACAATAAAATATAATATCACAGCTGGAAAATGGGGTGGAGATTGTATTTTGGATCCAAGAATAGGTCACATGAAGACAAAATGAAGGAAGGGCAATGAAATTAGGGAGAAGAATTTGGAGAGAATGTGCCTATCAGATTTTGAGACTGCAGTTTACTGTGACACTGAAAATAAGGTTGTTCTGATTCCTGTCTCATGCCACTAGCAGTTCAGGAATTCAAAATACAATGCAACTAGTCATATATTTTTTTTAAATTCTGTTCTCGGCCCAGAAAGTCATTTTCTGTATTTCCTTGCCCTATGCATATGTGTATGCCTGGTGAAAAAACCCATTTACAGCCACAAGCTTTAACATAATTATACCATAGAGAGGTTTTGTAGATATAAATTCAACATGGCTTCGTAGTCAAAAGATAGCCACTTAGTTAGATCCATGCTGTTATCTCATAGAATAATTGTATTTCAGGGTATAAAATCTTAAAAAAAAATAAAAAAAAAATAAAAAATAAAAGCTTTATCATCTTTGCAAGTTGTTTGAAAACAGATAGGAAAAATATTAAACAAAAGGGATTTTTTCCTCCCCCTCTTCTCAGAACCTCAAATTCTCTTTTCAATTACTATAGAAAAGGCATTTTCTCCTCACAGTGGTAAAATGTTTTCTTTTTTCCCTCACTGCTGCAGAGCATTTTAAAACTTCCAAGTATTCCAAAAGCCACTTCAGTATTTAGAAGGCATCAAAAAGTGCTAGACTGCAGTGCACAGGACAACTCCATCAAAATGTACACAGGGATCAGCTCTCCCAGACCCCAAGGCACACGGACCCATGCAGGCATTTCATGGTTTTGAACTTTTCTGTAGATTTGAATAACAAGCACTCTGCCTCTTCCATGTCTTGCCATTAGGTTATGGTTTTATTGTAACTAAAAATGCTTTTTTAAGTGTCTAGGCAGCTTAACTTAGAAAAAAAAAAATGTTAACTTTTCAGTTTGACCTTTAGCTTCACTAATAGTTCTGTTCTAACTTTTATTTCAATGTTGTACTTCCAGACAGCCCTGGCTTTGGCCTTTAAAACAATTAAGTGACTCTACTGACTCATCCTGCTCCTGAAACTCATGTAGCTCCAGAGTGAACATTTGTGGCCATTAAGAAAATCCATATTTAAACTCCTGTTCAACTCCAGACAAAATCCACAGTAATGTTTCTATTGGGTTTGGGAGGGAAGATTCTTTTTCATGAGCTGTGTTAAGGATGGAGACATTTCTCAGTGAATTCACATCAGTTCAAGTCCATATTTTCATGGGTATAGAGCAACATCACTGGTTTTCAAGGTTAATAGAAGTCTCAAAGTGGACAATGATGGTTCTTCCCTGTGGGAGCTCCCTTCACTCATGTAAATCCTTTTTGTCTTTTTTGGGAGATATATTCATTCATAAAAGAGACAGTAATGCTTCAGACCCTTTCTGTGCTGAGGTTTGAATTTATTTATTATTTTTTGTGGAAAAAGATGGAAGGAGGTGTAATGAATGAAAGCTAATTACATATTGTACAACAGGGCAGTTTCTATCAGTTCTTCCCTTTGGTTTAACTCAACTTACTTTCCTTCTGTAGATGTTAGCAGAAAAGATAAGTAACCTCTGTGTTTAGCTTGGCGTCATATACTTTTAGGAGTACTTCTGGTAACACTTCTTATTTATTTTTTATATTTAAACCTTTATTTATTTTATTTTATTTTATTTTATTTTATTTTATTTTATTTTATTTTATTTTATTTTATTTTATTTTATTTTATTTTATTTTATTTTATTTTATTTTATTTTATTTTATTTTACTTTATTTTCTTTACTTTATTTTCTTTACTTTACTTTATTTACTTTATTTTCCAGGCTATTTTTCCTATAAGCTTTTGTTTCCCTCATCTTTGAATGTCATCCTTGAATATTTCTGCTTTCTCTCATTACAGTTTCCTTCCCTGGGAAAATAAAACAAATATTAAATATAAGGGCTACTGGAATGCTGCTGCTTATTTTTCTCTTTATTTTTGTTTCTATTGGTTGTTGTAAAGGAAGGAGATTTGGGGGAATTCTTAACACAGTTATTCTTTTTTCACGTTTTACCTTGTTTTGTTTTTCAAACAAATTTTTACTTGCTCCAGGCAGAACGTTTTACAGATTCAGAGTACAGAGTGAAGAGAGAGCCTTGAAGTGCTTTACCAGGTATTGCTTAGGAAAACTTTGGATAAAAGTGTGAATTTGCACCCACGTCTCCTATAAAAATCTTTAGTATTTGTCACAAATATAAACAAATCAAAACATTTTGTAGATCCTGCTGGGTCCCTTATAGCTCAGGAAATGTTTCTTAGCCTGAATGGAAACACATCACATGTAGATATAGCAGAATTATTTCAAAATTATGTAACATACCCACTTAAAATATCTGCTTCTGGTTCTGCTGACACGTGGGCAAATAGGAAAACTCTTTCTTGGATTATTCTTTCTTCACCCTAGAGAAATCTCCAAAAATTCTTATTGCAGCACATAATTCCTGTTTCCGACTTCCTTTTTTCCCCTTAACTTTATGTAATAGAGGTATAAAATTGGAATAGAAATAAATAGTTATTTATATTGAGACAGATACAGTTTTGCTTCATGCTCACTCCTTATGGATGGCCAGAAACACACAGTTCTGCTGAAGCTGAATGGGGCTTTAGGATGGGTTTGTCTGAAGGCTGTGGCATCAGTAATCTGTATTATTCTGTGGGAACATAGACTTCTTTGCAACTCAGAGGAATTCTTTTTCATATGCTTGTTTTGATAATTGTTTAGTAGTAGATAATAATAAAAAAATAGCAATAATTTATTACTAACAGTAAACAGGAAAATGAAGTTTTAAATCACATTTTATACAAGTGAAGCATGAAAACAATTCACATCTGAAAGGCACATTGTACTTTATATTTTTATTCTAATACAAAAATAAGCAATTTAATTGTCATTACCTTCAGCTATACTTGTGTTAGATTTTCTTCATGTTGATCAAACAGACTCTTAAATCCCACAGAAAATCCAAAGAAAATGACACATTTATATGTTTATTCACATGATATTTGAAAAGCATTGATCAGGGAGGGACAACAGAGCTGAGGCTTGGTTATTGTCATGTGAGGTGATGCCTGAGCAGAGAAACGACCTGAAAAAGGTTTGTCTGCACCTGTTGACACGAGATTTTTATATTACAACTAAATCCTATTCCTGTAAATTACAAAAATTAAAATATTTCTTTTTAATATTCCTGTAATGGGAAAAGTTTATGTATGTCTTTCATATGAGGGTGATAATGTTTCTCTGTGCCATAGACAGAAAGACTGGATCATTCAGCTTTATTTAGTATTTAGTCAAAATACATTTTAGGTGCTTTTATAGGAATGAAAACAAGCCTGATACTTATCCCCTTGCTAATGTCTTTTTTGTTCTATTTTACATTCTGTAATATTTTACATTCTGTGTGTTATCTGTATTCATCCACCTGACTGTTTATTCTCTGTAGCCAACACTATGTTGTCTGTACTGGACTGTGCTACAGAAGCAAAGTGAAAATGCTGCAGAAAATTCTGCTCTGAAGCTCTGATTTTCTCATTTTATGATGCTTTGATATTATTTTGTATGTTTTTATTCACTATGTGTTATTTTTGGCTAAGAGCCCTGTCAAAGACTTTCAGAGACGTTTGCAAAGCAGGGATATTTCCATTAGGGATCACCCACTGGTGTTCTCTCCAGTCTCGTGTTCCCTGATGACAGCCACACATTTCAGTTTGCTCTCTTCCTCCTCACTTCTCATGCTGTAGGATTTGTGAAAACCTCTGGAAAAGGCTCCTCAAAGTCAACAGATCTCTTCATTTATCTCAGATTGTTTTTGTCACCCATAAATCCTGACGAGGCCCAGCCTTCAAAGCAGGCCACAAAATGCTGTGTGAGTGTGCTGATGGACATGGTTCTCCTTTGAATACAGAAACTGATGTGTTCTGTGCATTCCTAGCTTGAGTCAGTACCTCTGCTGCTTTAAAGTGATTGTAGCTTGTTTTTACCATGATTTACTGACCCTCATTCTTTTCTTTTGCTTACAGTATTCCAGCAGATACTATAAGCTCTTATGTCTCAACAAGAAAACATTCTGAATTACCTTTTCAATAGGCAGAATTAATCCATGCTCTGTTTTTTTTATAGCTATCTGTAATTTTAGCAAAGAGAAACGGCTGGGGTTCTCTTTGTCTGTAGTATTAAGGGTTTTCAACATCTCCCACGTCCCTGTTTTCACTGGAAATTTTTCTTTTAAAGCTCATACTTAGCCCTGACTATATCTACTAAGATGAAGCAAGTGTTTATCCTCCTCATTATTAAGCAGCAGGCTTAATGTGATGCTTGCCCATTGTTTTTAATACTTTTTAAACCTCCAGTGTTTTGCCTGTTTAGCAACATCCACATATATCCAAACCCAACAGGATCTGGACTCTACTTTTGGCTGGTGGTATTTTGTTGTCTTCACAGATCAGACCATGCCACAATTTTCTTTTTCAAGTCACTAAACCTTTTAAGACATTTTTCTTGGTGGTTTGCTTCTGCAAGGTGTTGATTTCCATCTTTTCCAGTGGTGTAAGCCTGAAAAGTTCAGAGCACTTGCAACTTGATAGAGATATATGGTTTCTTGCAATATTAATTTCCTGGTTAGACCACAATAAGTATCTTGTTTTTCTATCACCATGTGCTGGTTAGAATGTCTTCCCTTTATTAAATTTTTATTTAATTAGGTTTTTTTCAGGCTGCTTTTATTTATTCCACAGGTCCTGGTAAAATTGAGTGTAAACAAGTACCAAAATATCACTGGAAGTAATTTGATTCTATTAGGTAATTTAAACTGGACAATACTGAAATCTATTAAAACCTCCCTAATGAATGTTTTTTTGTAAAAGTTTCTATGTCTGTCTTTCATGTCTACCACTCTGCTTCTCTATATGGGGTCAGAGAAAGCTGGTACTTAAAATTTTTGTGCCTCCAGTGTATAAATAATCCTCAAAAAATATTTTTTCAGGCTTTTGGAATCGGTGACCCAAATCATAAGACACACATGAGTTCTTTGAGTTTGCATCAATTTTTGATTACAGCAGGATGAATGAAAATCCATCCCTGCCAGTTACAGAAATATCAGCATTACATAAGTGTGATGAGGTCAGGAGACTCTTTCCCTTTCCAGATCCATTGTCTCCCCAGTACCCGTGTGTGGAATTCCACTTTCATACCATTGTACAAGAAAATGTTATAGAATATTATTTGGCTAACTCTAGAGCAATTAGAAGCCAAAACATTTCTCAGCACCTTAGGGGCAGCTCCCAGGAGAACCAGCAGTGGCACAAGCTGTCATTCACTGCTCCTAAACTGTTCCTGTCTGGTTGCACAGGGATGGAAAAGAGGCAAGAGAAAGGCTCCTGCAGAAGGTTTAGAGTAAGCACTACATCCTTTTGAGAAATTCCCTGAGTGCACTTCTGGCGTTTCTGAGGGTTTCCTTTACCCTTAACCTCATTATATTCATATGTCTTGTCAGCAACGTGCAATAACAGCTACAGGTTCAGCCTTTAGAAGTCTCCATATATGAGGGCAACATAAAAGTTTTGCTTTCACTGACATGCTTTCATCTGCCAAAAATGGATGGAACCTTTTATCTCAATCCTTTCTTCTCTTGCATCTAATGGAAACAGTTTTCATTTCCTGGTCTGACCAACTCCCAGAGTAGCTTAATTTTATTTGGCGGGTGGTTATAATGAAAAGCAAAAGTGATGTGTCTGCAAAGCTACTCGCAAGCACATCTGGACATTAATGGCACTGCTCAGAGAAGTTACTGCTGGGGTCTGGTGCAACTTTTCCTCTCTGTCCCCTGCTGTTCCTGACCTGGTGGTAACATTGTGTGTTATGGCTCAATTTCATAAATATTGAATTTAGTGCTAAGAATAAAACCATTGAAGATGACAAATACAAAATGTTTCTTTCCACATTATAGAAGAGAAAAGAAATTTCTCTGTTCTGGCACAGTAAATGAAGTTGTTGTAATTAAAAAAAAAAATTATATTCAGTTGCAAAGCCAAATATTAACAACTGATTTGCAAGCCGGCAGGTTTTTTTTTAGGTCCTCAAAAGAAGCCATCAACTACCTTGCATTAACCTTTTCCTGTTAAAACAGCTGAGTAATAGGTCTAAAATTTCAGTGAATGTCAATCTTATCTATAATAATGTGTAGATATTAATATACTCTCCATCTCTTTCTTCTTACTTTCATTTTGGGAAAAAATATTCATTCAAGTAGGTAACTTAAACCAAAGGCTAACAGAAATTGTATTAGCATCAGACACTTGTTGAGCAAATTAATTTCTCACAGTGCTCATAATATATGTGTTAAGAGGAAAATGAATGTTTTTGTAATGTATAAAAATGGAAGATGGAAAAGGAAAGAAAGAAAGAATAACTTCCCTCTTCTGCTCCCACCCAAACCTTGTCTTTCACTGCTGAAAATGTCCTACTTATTTTCCATACATAATGGGCAAAAACCCCATTTCTTTAGGTTTATGATGGTTCAAATCTGAAGACTTTTTCACTGGATATAACTCCATGGAAATTCATTAATTTAATCCTAGAGTGATGAGCTGAGGAATTAGGCCTTTTATCTTTAATAAAACTCATATTGTTCACTGAGTACTTTTCTCTGTTGAAATCTCATTTCCAAATATAACCCTTGGTTTCGAAAACCCATGGGAACACTATGATCAGGTGCAAAGTTACTCATTTTGTTGAGGTTAGTGCTGACCCTACATCTTGGTGTGAGGGGACAGTGACACTGGGAGCTTTGTTTGCGTGGAGGAGGTGCCCAAGCCTTCCCACAGGTGCAGGGGATGCATTTTTGAGCAGGCAGCACATGTGCAGCGTCTGATCACACTCAGCTCTGATCCCTTGGCTGGCTGCTGCAAGGGAATGTTCACATCTGGCCCCTCGGAGACAAAGATGACATTTTGTCAGCAGTTAATGGGAGCTGCCCCCTCACTCAGGCAGCTTCAAGGCCATGTGGTCAGTTCATAATTCAGGACTGGGAAATTGCTTCTTGCCAGTGTGAATCTTGGTGTGACTCAAGGAGAATCTCATTCTCCATTTCTCCTCCTACGACTAATTGCCTGGCAGCAGAGTAGCAGAAAAGAAAGAGGACCCTTCAGATTTCCAGCACACCGTCCTTGAGAATGTAAGCTGTACCTCTTGTAAATAGATAGAGTGTTATATTTAGTGATAGAGTCTCAGCCAGGGGTGTAATAGATACAGCACAGCTTCCTTTGCAACTGTCCCAGTCATTTTAGACCAGCAGTTTTATTTACTATGTGTGTTTTACATTTTTCTTCTAATGCTATTAAGGAAGAAAACTTTGGATCAATTCACTTGGAAACTGTGAACTCAGCCAAGGTGAAATGTATAAAGCACTCAGGATTGCAGATCTGCTTGGCCTCTTTCCATCTCTCTGTGTACTTTGCCCTTCAGGATGTTTTTATTTCTTCTGTTTGTATTTTTTTTTAGTGTGTCCTTTCCTTAAAAATTGGTAATTTTATAAGTGAGAAAAAGCCCACAAAATGTAAAACAGATTGCAAAAGCAGAATGCTTAAAGAACTAAGAATATCACTGCAGAATGTTTGTTTTACTACTTATTTGTTTATTTGTTACATTTTGCATCCTTTGGTCTTGTGCCCTTTAAACTTTACATATTCCTTACCTGCAGTCTCTGATTGCCTCTCCAATTGCTTGATGTCATTCCAAGAAATGTAAATGGATGTTGACTTGCTAATATTGATTGATTGATTTTTTTTTTCTTGTTGTTTGTCTAGTTTATTTTATTTTCCCTTTGAAGATTTTATAATCCAGGATGGTTTGTAACACAGAGGAGTCATTAACTGCTGCCTGTGCTGCAGGCAGCAAAACTTAAAATATATGAAAGACCATTACCATGCAGTACATGATGGAGAAAAAATAGGCTTTAAGTCATCAGCACTTAAATGTAGCCCTTCTTACTTTTAGGCTGCATTTTATAAGTACCCAGCAGGTAATTTCAAAGTTAGTAACAATGTAAATTCAAATTTTTCTCATTTGAGAAGAAATAATTTATTTTTGCTAACAATTTAGCTTATGTCACCTGTCAGCTTAACACGAGGCTGAATGAGAAAGGCAAGATTTAGCTTTTTAATATCAATTCAGATAATTAAAAAAAATTCCATCAACAGGCATTTTCTTTTGCAATAAATGCTGACAATGGATTTTACAGGGTAATCAAAACCTGATCCTGTCTTTATGAGGGCAAGTTATCTCATTGATACAACTAATGCTGATATGGTTTAGGTTCCCTGTGTTTGGCATTGTTTCTAGAGGAAGTGAGTAAAAAGAAATTTGTAAAAATATTTTTCATGTGGCCACATGAAGAGTCTAAAAAGCCATAATTCACGCTAGACCATTTTTCTTGGAAAAAGGAAAGGTCTGCTTCCTCTTTTGTGTTTTTCCAAGCTCATCATGGTCTCTGCTTAGGGCAAAGCGAAAAAAAATGGATCACATGAGACATTTGAAGTTTCCCTAGTCCAGCATAGATGGTTCTGTGGATTAAGTGAGTCTGGAGAGATGCATTGACTATAAATTATTGTCATTGCATCCATTGCACTGAGGATCAGTATCGGATTTAAATTAAAATATTGCATTTGGTTCAAGGCAACCGAAAACATCTTCATTAGTATCTCACCAGAGCCTGTGATTATTTGAAATAGCACAAGAGTACAGAGAGATTGCTAAAGGGCAAGACTGGTAGAGGGAATATTGTTTCCACATATCCATCAATCATTGTCTTACTTTAGGCTTGGGAACAAATAAAGATGAAAAAGCTCACACATAATGACATTCATATTTGTTACAGAATTCTTTTTATTTATGATGGTTTGAGCCATAATAAGGAAAAGTTCACTTTTGTGTGAGTGGCATCATTTAGTCAACAAAAAATAAAAGTAGGATTTTTTTTAAAGCCTGAATAAATTTGCAAGAATTCTCATTTTGAGCACACAAAAATATGCAAGACAATTTAACTTTTCAATGTCATTATCACAAGTATCTCACAATTCACAAACTCTGCAGCCATAACTATTCTTTGAAATGTGACATTCAAAATTTTGAATTAACAGGCATAAATATTTTGTGGGGTATATTCTTCTACCTTTTTTTTTTGGAAAGACCTTTCCTCTTAACACTTACTAATGGAGTAAGTTTAGTATTTAAATGATTAAATGTGAAAAATTTCAAAAACTGTTATGAGGCTGATCACCTGGAATGTATTTGTGAGTGTGTGGGGTGATAATGGCAATTGTTAAATTATTTTGGGCAGTGAACAGAAACACTTTTGATGCAGACCTTTAGCTAGGAAGAGGAACCTCATGGGAGAGCCAAGTGATTTCTGCTCCTCACAAGTGAAGATAGGATTGAAAAGGGCTGAAAAAGAAAAGGTTGAATGGTTAGAGGAGAAAGGGATCTGCAGCATACATGGAGTTCTTCCACTGGAATTAAAAGTCCAGTTCAGCCAGGAGAGATTGTTTTAAGTGGATGATATTTAGGTTTGGGTTATCTAACAGGAATTCTGTTCGGATCCAAGGGATTCTTGGTGATGCTGAGAACTCTTGGTAGAGACATTTGCAGCAGCTGGGGTGGCATCCAAGCTCATTCCAGTCCTGGAGGCTCAGCCAGGGAAGATGAAGCACCATGGAATATGAGAAATGTAATACTGAGATTATAACATGGAGATCTACAGACTATTAGTCTTCTGAATGGTTAAAAATTAAGTAAAAGTTAAATGAAAATAATTAAAATGAAGTGAAGGAAAAGGAATCTGGAGCTCATAAGAAAGGCACAACTTGAAGATGTCCCTAATTTTTTTTCCCCAAACAGAAATATTCCTTTAGTATGGCTGGAGACCTTAGTCCACATAAAAGTGGCAATGCAAAATTTGTATTTATATGAGGCTTTGCCACATTTTCAGAAGAAATTAAATATAAATATAAATATAAATATAAATATAAATATAAATATAAATATAAATATAAATATAAATATAAATATAAATATAAATATAAATATAAATATAAATATAAATATAAATAATATAAATATATATGTGTAAGTCCAACATAATGCCAAAAGGTAAGTGACATTGACCTATGGAGTAGGTGTTGTTTTCCTACTGTTAGGGGATGTTTCTGATGGATAGAATGGATCACGGCCTTTCTGTTTATGGTGTTCACATGATTTCCTGAAGATACTGAAGAAGGAAAGTTACCCTAGAAAAGAGTGGGAGTGAAATTGTAATAAACCTTACCTTTCATTTTTCAGATGTTTTTTTCAGGGCCTTTGACATTGAAAGCCTGTAGGCCATTTTTTGTCCCTAGATTTTGTCTTTCCTAAGCTCTCTACACACTAGGTATAGAGAGTTTGGTGCTTTCTAGTAAGAATTTAAGGGGATTTCTGTCTGTTTAAGTTTATAATCATGCTAGAACAGATGAGGGAAGGTTAAGAAAATATCTTACAAGCTTTGATATCGTTCAGGTATAAACAGCACCAGGAAAACTGAGACTCCACTGGCTCTAGAGTAGATCACTGACAGAGAGATGCACAAATTATTCAGTGAAACTTCAGAGTGGGGTTTAAGAACCACCTGAAAGCTCACTGGGTTCCTGGTTCTTGGTTTGCTCTGAATCCAACTTCTGTGTGCAGGAAATCAAGATCTGTAGTTCAGGGTAATGAACAACAGGTTTCCACCTCTCACCAGTGTTTTTCCATGTGGTAATGACTTCTGTTCCTTCTATCTTGCTAATATTGCTGTTTACGTGTCAGATTTTCTGTTTTAATAATGTTAATGTGGTTAGTCTGATTATATTGTGATCAATCTTTTCTTTACAAGGCACCTAAAAATCCAAGCTCATGATTTTCTGCTTCCATATGCCCCAACAGACTCCAAAGTGATTTTCTTTTCTAATATCAGCCATTTATCCTTTGTGTAGATGATTTGGCATCCCAGCTGATATTGGCATATTGTTGTCTTTTATGTTGTTTTTTTTTTAAGTCACTATATTTAGATTTTGCATTTCAGAATACTTAGTGACATGCAGTAAAAACAGGATACAGAAGTGTAACATAACTTCAATGGTATTTTAGATAAAAGCCTCCAAATTGCATCCTCCATATAAACTGGTAGGTTAATAAGATTTCTCAGCTTCAAAGTGTATTAGTTCGCTTCAGTAGGGCAAAGGTTGATCATGTTTTTGGGGAGGATAACAAACAATTTGGAAAGATTTAGATAATTAGCAGAAACAAAAGTGAAAATGTAACCTATTAAATGCAGAAGCCATTAAGGAGACAGATGGATAAACAAAGCTGTTTTTCTCTTTGGCTTCGGGTTCAGTTATTAAGGGTGGAAAAATCAGCATAATCCTTTCATTTGCTCCAGATTCCAGGTCAATACTCAAAGCTGTGCATAAGTGGTGCAAGAGTTTTGAAAATGTAGCTATTGCTTTGGATATTCACACCATCTGGATTCTTGCTTACAGCTGCATGCAGAGGCCAGCAGGACAGCTGTCAGGTGGGTGATGGGTTGTGACTCCTCCTGCAGCGCCTTTCTCTTTGTCCTGTCCCCTTCCCATGCCTTGCACACCCCACACCCTCTGCTCCAGAGCAGAAGCAGGAATTGCAGCGCTATCCACTCCTACAGGCTCCTTGGTGGGAAGATCTGCTGTGGGAATTGATCATTTTTCATCCAGTTTGTTCTCAGCACATGCTTTTTGCACATAACCAGATTTTGTGCAGATTTTCTGCTCTTCCCAGTGTCCCCATCCAGAAGCCCGTCTCTGTCGCTGTCGTTCACCTTGAAATCCACCTTTTCAGAAATCCCCTCATAATCCAAGCCTGCACTAATATCCAAACCTCTATTTTGAAAGTATTTTGGAAATGTTAGGGTGCAGTATGTAGACAGAAAAGCTGGAAAAGGACATTTCAGACTTGGTCATGTGCCTCAACAGAACACACTCCCTGCTTCCCATACCTTATGTGTAAAACTGAGAGGTTGGAAGATTTAATTGTTCTGTTGCTTTGTTGGCCCCATAGAAAAGCTCTTTCCATTTTTAAAATGAAATTAATCCCTGAGCAGTAACTAAACACATTATATGTTTAAAATTTACATAAAAAAACCCCAATGTCTCTGTGCCTCACACTCAGTCTTCTAGATTGATTTATTTATGCATTAAAGAGTCAGCTTTGATATTCCTATCTAGTTATTCATTTTATCCATGCTCAATGTTTCCTTAGTTTCTTTAAAATTTATATGAAATATTAATATGTGGATTGGGACAGTTTAGTTCGTTAACTATAAATTAAGAGTTGGCATTCATTATTTAGTAGTTAAATTCTGGCTTCTAGTTTTTGTGCTTTTTCCTGCTCTAATTATTCTTTTCTTAATAGAGGTCATTATAAAGTGGTATAACACCAGGTCAAAAAATATCTCCTCATATTTAGAAAGACTCCTAAGTGTATTTATTTAGAAATCAGAAGCTCATTCCATGGTACAACGCTTTCTGAAACCTGTGAAGGTAGAAAGAAATAATCCAAAATTTAAAAACTTGTACAACTTTACTTGTATAATGTTTAATTAGTGTGCCTATTCACATTAACAGCTGCAGAATACATGTGTGCAGTATTAAGTTCAGCTGAATGAAGTCCCTGAACAATCTATTCCTTTACTATGACCTAGTCCTGCTAATTTTTCTCACACTGTAAAGCCATGTGTTTCTACAGTAATTATCCAAAGCTTATGGAGTACCTACGGATGAAGACAGTGCTTAATGGAGGGCATAGATTATTGCAGCTCCAACAAAACCAAGAGAATAACAGGGAACATACAGGCCAATATAATACAAAGTAAGACCTATTAAAAAGTTCCTACCTTTAATAGTGGCTTTCACCTGCTGAGGAGGGCTGAAGAGCCTAGCTCAGTTACCTGTGCCTGCACTAGCAAATCCTAATCCCCTTGTTTTGATGGGTCCCATGCTAGCTTCTGAAATTTTCAGTGTACAAAAGAAAAAAGCAACTAAAATAATTGTAAAAATAGATCAAGCATGCAGCAAGATTCTTTTACAGCATTTATTGTTTGTGCAATGTAGTCACCAAGTCATGTACATGAAAGCAGTAGAAACAGGAGTGAAAGAGGGAACAGATAAAGATGTTGGTTGTTCAAGCAGATATCTTGATTACCCCTCCTTCTCCCATCCTCTCTTGGTCCTTGTGCTATAAGAAAATAAAGTATGAGGGTAAAAACCAATGTTTAACAGAAAATATCTTAAACACTGGCATGGAAATTTCTCTAAGATTTTGAAACTCAAGCTGGTTAGGATTTTGGCCCTGCCTGTTTTCCCTCCTCCCTTTAGGTAGTGTCTGATTTGTATTTACCTTTTGCACCTGATCTGCTACACAGGAAATTGTCACTGCTTTTCCTGAAGTTTCCAGGCATTGCAGTTTGGCTGGGATTTTACTTACAAGACAAGGCAGAAGCAAAATGAGGTTGTTTGTCTCCTGCCTTTCTCACTACTTTGCCTGTCCTCCCCATATTTAAGAACTCATTTTTCAGGTATATTTTTTTTCCCAAGGTAAGCCTTCTTTAGATTTAATTTACTCTTCAAAATTCTCCTTACAGTTTTTATTCTCTGAATATCTTGATAAAATATAAGGGAATGTGCTGATAGCAGCAAAAAAGGCGAGATTTATCAATCATACCTCACTCTTTAGCATCCTCACTAGCAGAATTGTTGTAATGTTTGCAAAGATGTTAAAAGGAAAAGATAAAATAACTGCCTTAAAGAGATGAGCGGAGGGAAATGGATGTTGATGGCAGCTGTTCTTCCAGACACTGACTTGGGAGCTCAGAGGACAAGAGCAGACGTTGCAGAATGTTCCTGGGGACACATCAGGCCATCTCTTATCACCTAAATGTTTCTTTTATTTGATACTAATAACGCCATGCTATGGTCAACGATATAATAAAAATCCCATCAGAAGCAGCAGAGTTACTCATTCATGACTGACTAATTCCTCCAGTGTCAACAAACAGAGTTTAAACTACCCTGTAGCACAGAAGGTTATTTCTCCTGTCATTTCATCAGTGGAAAGAAGCACAATTTTGTCTTTCTTAAGTCAGTATGACCCAGCACCTGATAACGCCTATAAATCATAAACTGCAGATGTGTTATTATGTCAGTGTTAAATAGCATAAAAATAAACTTTCCACAGGCTCTTTGCTAAATCTTATTCACAACAAGTGAGCAGAAATATTAAACTCAGTCTCACATTTCTTGAAGAAATGTATGACTGTAATTTAAAAGCTGGTTTCTGAATTATTTGCTATTTCACAAACCTCAAATGCAACAAGCTATTCAGATTCCTAAGCGATGTCACCATCAGATCTGTGGTGCACAAAAAAACCAAAAATCTCTTCAGCTAAATGATTGTTAGTTTTGGGGTTTTTTTAATACCTGCTTAAACTGCCTCATTTAAAACAATTAAAAATTCACAACATTTTATGATTTGAAGGAGGATGATGGTAGTGATACATCTTTCAATTATGTCTTTATGATCACAGCAAGTGGACTGTGTGATTCACACCCACAGCTATTAAGGTGCCTTTGTTATAACCTCAGGCCTTTATTTTATCCTGGATGGACTTCATAAAATGATGGCTCCCACCTTTGGGATTTATTAAGCAGATATGTTGTCCTTCACAGTTCTGAAAAAGGTCAGCTTCAGAATGTTGCTTTTCCCTACAAGCAGTCATCAGAAAATACTAATATTGGAAATGCTTGATATCTGAAACCTGGAGATAATGGTGTTGGGGCTTTCCAGCTCCTCTGCAGGCTGAATCTAAATTCTGTGCAGTTGACTCCAGAAATGTGTTGACTGGCTGCCATCTCTTTTAATACAATGAGAGTGGTCTATTTTTAACCATGGACTTAATTTAATCAGTATAGTTGGAGTTTTGGCTATGGTGAGGGAAAGGACTGTCATTATTTAATTTATTTAAGTTGCCTCATTTTTCCAGTGTGAATGCAGTTGTTGAGCAGAAAAATCCTCAAAAAAATTGTCAAATCTTGTTACAGTTTTGGGTGGAGCTGGAAATCTGCTACATTGCACACTTCATTTGGAACATAAAGAATAAAGGGCAATCCACTCCAGTGACATAACAGCAGCAAATTTAGAATTATTTAATTGTAACGTATTATATGCCACCCTAAGACCTTGGGGTCTGTGAATAACTGCATAAAGATGGGAGTGAAGAGGATAACGACACTACTGCTAATCAGGGAGACAGGAAAAACTCTAATCCACCAAAATGCTGATACTGGAGTTGCAGATCTGTTAATGACCTCTGATGAATGCACTAGGTCTGGGGAACATTCAGGAATGTGAAACCCTGGCTTATATGGGTTACTGTGCTTAAGAATTAATGCACAGGTAAAAAAGGGAATCCTCCCCTCTTCTGAATTGTATTAATACAAACAAACAAACAAACAAGCAAGCAAATAAACCAACCCCAAAGCCTTAATTATTTTCTAACTTGTTTTTTCAATTGTTTCTACCTGGAATTAATTGTCTTGCCTAAAGAGCTTAAAGTAGCAGCTGACAAGTCTATATATTTCTCTTAAGGCCAAGGGTAACTGAGGGATGTCTGGGGGTCCTTCTCAGTCTCTCACAGCCCAGCCCACCTGTAACCCTTTTTTCTGTGGAAACTTACCTGGAATGGATCAAAGCATTGATCAGAAAGAAGAAAAAAAAATCCCATAAGGAATGGAAATTTTATTCCTTATTACACCACATTCTCCAGCTGACCTTTAGGAACCACAGTGAACCTGTAATGGCCATCAAGGAAAATGCAAAATTTAGGTCTCTATATCACTTCTTAAAAAAAAAAGCACTAACTTTGAATTGAAATCAGAAAATAGTTTGCTTAGGAGCTAAGAGCAGATTTGATGTATCATCATGCAGATACAGCTAGGCTGATGTAAAACCAGAGTGCAAGCAGTAAGAAAATGACAGGAATAATTGGAAAATACTAGTGCAGTATGTGCTGTATGGATAGACAGGAGCTTGTTGCAGAATGCAGAACATATAATTAGAGCTTCATGTTTCATGTAGAGTTTTCTGCGAGCGTTTTTCATGCATGAATTCTTTCTTACCACTGATGACATTTGGAAACCATAATGCATTTCAGATCTCATGAGCTTCACTTCCAAATTACTTACAGGGTGTGGTGTGAATCAATTAATATCTTCTGTTCTGACATAAATTCAAAGACTACAGTTTTCAGGAGAGTATAATGGTATAATTGTGGAATATGCAATATTTATTGATGAGCATTCTAAGAGGAATATAGAGATAATTATATGCAAATGTACTTATGAAACAAAATCAATGTTATTTTCTACTGATTATTCACAGAGGCATAAAATAGATTCAGTGTTAATAGTTCTGCTAATTGCACATATCCTTATGCATGTTTATGAATAAAAGACAATCAGAGTACTTCAGAATAAAAAGAAGCACAACTCCTAGGAGGCATTTACTAACTGAAGACATTAAAGTAATAAAAGTTAGTTTATAAAGAAAACAAGGACAGAACACCAGAGAACCCTCTAGATGAAAAAAACAATTCTCAGTTTTAAGAGCAGTTTTTTGTAATAATTCAAATGCTTTCTTTGAATTGGACTAAACCACTAATTTTCCTGTATAATTTTGAATTTTTAAAAAAAGGATGCCTGTTTTTCTTCTCTTTGTTGAAATTTCTTCATTTTCATGAACACCTTTTTTCATGTAGCAGGCAGGTCTTTATAAATGGGAGAAATCCAGTGACATCCAACATGGTTTAGAACATTTTGGAAAAAACCAGTATTTTCTAAATGCCAAGTGGGATTTGTACTCAGAGCTCTAAGCCTGCTTGAAGGTCCTTGCAGCCCTGGGATGTGGGACATCATGTCACTCACACTCACCCACGATAACTATAAAACATCTTACTTTAATTTTTGATATAAAACATTATTGTTCTTATTGCTTCAAACAGATTCTTGAATTCTTGTGTGGTTAGGTATAAGGGGGAAGGGAATGTGTGCAGAATGAACGCTGCTGGATCAAACAGGGAGCTTGGAAAGCCTGTCTGGGAGAGGATGGGAAGACAAACCTCTGAGAGCTGGTCCCTGGGGCACTCTGATGGCAGCAGAATCAGTCAGGAGCACCATTTGTAGAATGAGCACGCTGGAGCAGCCAGGCTGGGAGTGAGACTCTGTGGAGGGCTGGTTAGAAAGGACTCAGAGCTCTCACAGTACCTCCTCAGACTTTGAGAAGAGGCCAAAAAGGGTGAGTAATATTGCTTGAGTCAACACAGCTTCTGTAAAGGGAAGCCATGAATCACACATCTGTCCCAGTCCTTAGAAGGAGTCAACCAGCACTAGGATAGCATATCAGTAGTCAGTATAATTGAATTCGATGAAATTAAAGTTAAATTATGTCTTTTATGTTTTAAAAATTATTCTAAGATAGATAAGAAGTGAAGGTTTTTGGTTTTGTTTTGTTTTGGTTTTTTTCCCTATTAATTAGTGGCTGAAAGAATAATAAAAACCTCATTAGAAAGACTGGGTTGAATGAAAGAAACCCCAGCTGAATATTTATGTCACTGGAAATTATTGAGTGAAAACTAAAAATTGCCATAGCATACTGGTGAGTGCCTCAATGTTTATAGAAAATGGATAGTTGTTGGCAGAGTGGCAACAGAGGAAAATCAAAGCTGTGTGCAAAAGAGAAGTGGCTTATCTTTGGCAGGGGACAGTGCACTTAGACCAATTAATGTAGACATTAAATCATATAGCTATGAAGTGCCAATGTTTAGGAATAGTCTGAGTAGCCCAGTTTGGTAACTTGGAAAGTATTCTCAGAGATTTTACTTTTTTGTCCCTGCTGAGTCATCTGAGTCTTCATTGCATAAATTCCACTCCCCTGGCTTTGGCACCCCAGTCTTATGAGAAATTTCCTTAATTATTTCCTTAATGCACACTGTTGGGATCAGCTTGCACCTGTAAAATATATAGTTGGTATTTTCAGGTTTAAGCTTGGGTGCATGGAAGAAAAAATTATATCCCATCTAATTTGGTACAACCCTGGACAGGAGTATATGATGAAGACCTTTTAAGGTACTGGCAATTTTCAATGTGATATTTCAGCAGATTTCCAGCACTAATGACTTATGTGGTTAACTTTATAAACTGCTGCTTTATGGAGGAAGTGATAAATTAAGTCTCCATCACATCAATTGATGGCTTTTCTTCTGCCTTTATAAGTGAAACATTTGAAACCAATACTGCAACTAAATGAAATTGTCATTTTATTAAATCTAGCTTATGATTCAATAATTCTGTTGAACTGCTCTTCTCCTTTAGACATGAATTTTCTGCATACTTTTTAAGAAGCACACAAAATCCCAGACTTTGCTGATGGCAACAGCATGCAGTGTGAAAATGAGGAGGAAACTCAGTTGCATAAAGCTCTGACTCACATACAGCCAGGGCAGTGATTTAACCTAGGGAAAGACAGTAAGCTTACAGAAATAGCCCACTTTAGAAAATGGAATCAAGGTTGGCCCACAAAACAAGTACCTAAACATTTATGGAGCTATGTTGGATTGATCATGTCTGGGTGCCAGCTGCTCTTCCAGCTGGACTCTCACTCCTCCTGAGCAGCCAGGGGAAGAAAATAAGAAGAAAAATCTCAGGTCAAGATTAAGACAAGGCAGCCACTTACCAGCTGTTGTCATGGGCAAAACAGACTTTACTTGGGAAAAAATTACTTCAATTTATTGTCAGTGAAAAGAGAATTAGATAGTGTGAAATAAAGGAAGATTAAACCATCACCTTCTCTCTCTTCCTTTTTTTCCAGGGCCAACTTTACTCATTGATCCTCAGTTCCTCCCTCTTCCCTTGCTCATGACTGGCACAGTTGGATGGATAATGGAGGCTGTGATCAGTCCATAATATCATGTCTCTACTGCTCCTTCTTCCTCAAAGTTTTCTCCTGCTCCCACGTGGGCTGGGTTTCCCTTGGGCTGCAATCCTTCAGGATAAACCTGCTCCTGCATGGGCTTTTCACTGGCCACAGCTCCTTCAGGGCATGTCCTGCTACCATCCACCTACTAGGCAGAAAAATGCAATATATCTTACCAGGGGAAAAAAAAAAAAAAAGGAAACATGGATTCATGTTATTTTTCATATGACTGATACTCACAAGTAGTTTTGACCAATGGAGACTGAAAATTTTCAGCTACTTTGGGATAAGAAGGCCTAATCCTTTCATAACCTTATATTTCTGTTTCTACTGGTGTGGAAGATGAGGTACTTGTTCAGAATTATATCTTTTCAGCATTATGGCTTGTCTTGATACTAGGAGTAACCTTATGACAGATTTCTGTAACATTCCTCTGCTCATTTTTTTCATACCTGCATACTTTGCAGCTTTTTTTTGTTCTTGGAGATGCTCAACAAGTTAAACCACACAGAGGATTATCTCAGTTTAAGCTTAACAAACTTGCTTAACTTAACTCCTCTGCAAGGAGCCTTTGGAGCATGCACTACCACCAGGAACCACTAACAGAAGGAAATGGGAATTTATGTAAAGCCATGAAGTAAAAAAAAAACAAACAAAAAATACCTTAAAGATCAAGAATCTTTTTATTAATACCATAAAAGTAAACTGTATAAAAAGACAATTTTACTACAGCTTGAGGATTATTTTGATTTCAGTTCCATGCTTATTTCCTAAAATATTGCTTTTGAAAACAGCAATAACACCAAACATCATCTCATCAAGTTCCACTAGCCCTAGAAACCATGAAGCTTACAGCAGAATGAAAAGCAAGCAAGCACTTGCATTTAAATTTCTGTTGTTATGACCTATCATTTCCATCTGAACCATGAGAACTTTTATGTACTAATTTTGCAGGCGGTTGCCTTTGTATTTTTAAGCTTGTGGGTTGTTTTTTGCTCTGTTTTGTTTTTCCCCAGGGAGGTTAAACTTTTATGTTCTTAAGACTGGACCTTTTACTGCTTTAAAAAATCCCAAAAATCAGAAAGAATAAAATTTGTATTTTATGTCTCACTTCCAATAAAGACAATAGTTTTATGCTGGCTGGTTAATGCCTGTGAGTTGGCAGTGCTGAATGGCATGTTTCATTATACATTGAACCTACTGGTGTCTCACATTTTAATAACACTTAGATTCATGTGATAAAACTTTTCTGTGATCTGGCAATAAACACTGAAACAAGCAAATAAGTCTTTTCACAGTGCAGTTTTGTTGATATAGGGATGCAGAGGCTGGAAGAGACTTTTAGAAGCCAGGAGAATGGTTTTTTCTTGTGGGAGAGAAAAAACTCCCAAAGGCCAACTAAAAAAAAAACCCCAAAGGCCCACATGCAGCACTCTTAAAGAAAAAGAATGGACTGTGGTTGTAAACATAAAAAAAAAAAAATTAAAAAAAAAATAAAAAAAATGGAAAAAGTAAAGTGCAACTCAGGAGAAATCATACAAAATCTGTTCTTTCTAGGGACAGGAAGGAAAATCAACCCAAACAAACCACCTTCCTAATAATATTCAGAAGATGAAGACTAGTTTCCATGAATATGTTCAAGCCTCTGGGGTAAAAACTCAGGGGAACAGGTTTTACCTGAAGATATTTCATCAGTGTGCTCCTAATCCAGTGGATAGGAGAGTAAATATATCCACATATTGCACAGGGGCAAAAAGTTCAAGAACAGGTTTTACTAATCTTATTCTCTGATGGAACAGTAGTTAAAATAGTCCTTTTCTTGTTTTCATAGAAAGCCCAAGAAAGAGAAATATACAGTTTTATACTGATAGTCCAGAATTCAAATTGCTTTTTCTTGAAAGGCAAATATTTGCCCGATGGAGGAAAACAAAACCCAGTTGTGAAGTGCACACATAGGTGAAATTTCCAGTGAAATGGTCTTAGTTTACTGCTCACCATATCACTCACAATTTAAAAGACCATGGCAAACCTCCAGCAACTCAGATTTTGGAAGAATTGGCAAGTTGGCAGAAGTAGTTCCATAGGGAAAAAAATATTTCAGAAAGCAAAAATATGATTGGTTTAAAGTGGAGTTTTGCTCAGATTAGGTTTTCAATGATGGTTCCCTTATTTATAATACCAGCATGCAGTACATATCACCAGAGGAAATTAAGAGAAGTCAGCAGTCAATTTGGCTAACTAAAATAAACCTCAGAAGCCTAAGAAGCAACAGTTCCAGCTACTTATGCTACAGTTTCATATATGTATTATGCAACTAAGTTTTGAAATGGAGGAAAAATCTGATCCAGAATCCTGATTTCAAAAGTCAAAAATCCATTGTCAATATTACTTTGGATTTCTAAGGTATGTGGCTGAGTCCCTTGTTTTTTACTGCTTAAATTCTCACTTTGAGTTTGAGACTCATTCTTGTTTTCCTGTGTATGGTTTTAGAAGACAAGGTTTAATCTGGGACTCCCAGCTAAAATCCATTCACTGCCCACTCAAAAAAATCCGTATAATTTTTTAGAGTGGATAATAATTTTCAGTTTTGCAATGAAAAATGTTTTGGAGCAAGGCCAGGCTTGGTGTTAAAGAGTTGTTGGGTTTTATTCTAGAAATTATGGCTTTCACATATAATTGAAATAATTCCAGTGCATGCATGACTTATGTAAAATGCTTTGAGGATACAGGAGACAATATTTAGCCAGTAACTGACTAAGCAACCAGTGTTCTTTATTTCTTTCCTGAACCTGAACTTTAAAAATTTGAGGTATTTCAGGATCTGGGACAATTTTAGCAGCAGTTCTCTTAGGAGTGAGAACAGTACCCCTGGCTATTGCACAGAGATTTTTCTGCTGTTATGGCAAGCCTGACTGAGCTCAGAAATATCCTACACTTCATTAGCAGCTACTCAAGACACACAAATCCACTTTCTCTCCCTGATCTTCTCCCAAACTCTTGGATATTTGCTTTCAAGACTGAAGTTGCATGACAGTTTTCAGCTGGCAAAATTCTATTAGATTTGTATCTATTTATGCTGAGTGTAATAATTTCGATTTTGTCAATTTAAGACAAGCAATTATAAGCTAATACTATTAGCCTTATTAAGTACTTAAATCCTCAAATTATGATGTCTTTACAGCTTGGTATTAACTTAGGCATCAACTTTTATTTCAGCATTTGAGACACAGGCTTTGTTGTTGCAGTTCAAAGAAAGGAAGAACAATAGTTACATTTTGTAAGTGCAATTCAGATGGACAGCAACACCTAATTTCTAAAATGATTTTACTTATGCAATTTTGATTTTCGTAGATGCTTATTATCAGTATTTTTAGTACAAAATTTGCATATCTTGAGAGGTTTGAAACTCACAGTGTTTTACTGACATAGAGAAAGACAGAAGGGGAAAAAGAAGTGTATTATGACAACCTGTTAGGCTGTAGGGTAGAGGGTAAAATAGGGAATTGAAAATCAGAAAGAAGAGAAAAGAGAAAAAAAAAAAACACAGACAGGTGGGTGGAAAAAATGCTAGAGGGAACAGAAATCGCTGCAAGCAAGATTTTCCATAATCATTCATGGAAGGTTTACAAAAGGATATTACAGCTACCTGGGAGACCAGAGCCTGGGGCCATTTTGGCACACAGACTAGTGGGAAACTGTAATGCAGAAATGCAGTGTTTGGGGATCCAATCATAACAGAGGTGCTCGGAAGGCAGAAGGTGGCAAAAATGGTCAACATGTGAAAGTCAGCTAATTTTAAGTAAATAACACTGATGGAATGACACCATCAGAGGTTTTTCTCCTCCACAGACAGTGGAATGACAGGCTGTCACATCCACCTGAAAAAGCAAATATCCTGCAGAATGAGGGTGAGCATTCTTTATGTTGGTTTAAGCCTGGGGATTTGCACTGGCTAAAAAAAAAAGAAGGCAAACATTGGCATCAGGAGCAATTCTTGTCAGACTAAGGACATCCCACTCTATGAGCTTTGACAGTAAAACAGCTTTGTGTAGCTGCATTTCCTGGATTTTAGCAACTTTCCACTACTGTGGGTTAGAAATGCAAAACATCTCTTCAGTGTTTCAATAATAGGAAAAGTATTATTTTTTTTTCCTCATCTGTTAATGGCAGCTTCTCTGTGGCTATTGCTAAGGGCTGTTGATGAGCCTGAGAAATTTTCTGACTTTGCTCAGGAGATTTTCCATATTTGCCATTGCAGAACTCGGGATGCAAGGTCTCCTTCATAAAGCTACTACTTCATAACCTGCCTAAATGATGAAATTGGGATATGTAAAGGGGTGGACCTGCCTGTCTTCCCCTTCCCTTCCCATGAGGCATTCCAGGCTCACCTCCGTGTCAGCATTGGTTATGCAGTGCGTTAGATCCCCTTGCCAGCCTGACAGCACATTTGCTCTCTTTGGCTGTAATTTCCAGACATATCAGACCTCCAAACCAGTTTACCAGGCAGCCACCAAGTTGCAAGGGATGGGGAAGGAAACATACCTTCCACAGGAGCAAAGGAGGGGATTCCAGCCTGGCTAAAACAGCTTTACAGTGTCTTGGAGACTCAGCCTCAACTGCAGGACCCTGGCAATAGCAAGGGAGTGGGGATATAGCAAGGGATGCCATCAACAATGAGAACTGGAACTACCTGCTAAATGTGTCCAGGAGCTCCTGACTCCTGGTATTTCAGCCCCATGTGCTTGGTTTCCCTCTCTGTAAGCTGAGAAGGATCACACTCTCCTTTTCTTGGTTTCTGTTATTGGACAGCCAGGTTTTTCAGGTGGAGTGATGTCCTTCTGGAATGCCTGGTACAACAGCACTGTGACCTCAGGCAAGCAGGGGAGAGGCAGAAGTCAGGATATCTCTCACTGTTACAGTGATACAAATGAAAAATAGCAATCTGTTTATTTGGATTGAAATCTGGCTAACTGTAATTCATTCAGATTTCCAGTGGCTATCTATAAATTAAGCGTGGGTCCTGGCTGTGGTCAATTAACTCTTTCATTTTATTGATTAGTACTATAAATAATTATATAAAAGGTATGTAAATCCTCATAAATGTGATATAATTATCTCAACAATTATTCTGCATCTCAGTGGGTATGAGGGAGAATGAAACCTGTTCCTAGAGCATTTCTGGTTGCTAAGGAACAGTTACTTCAGTCGTAGAAATTGTCTCTCACACCAGATACATTATTCTGGCAAATTGGACTTTCAGATTGAGTACCAAGGGAAAGGAGAACAATCAGAAATGAGAAAATTGCTATTACAGAGCTCCATGGGGTCTAGTATGTGTGTGTCAAAGATTCTGGTTTTATATCTGCCTCTGTTTCTATTGTCATGAACTCTATTTTTCTTTCATTTTTTTTTATCCCACCCTCTGAAAAAAAAAATAAATAGAAAAACAAAAAAGAAAAAAAGAAGTAATTTGATAAGGCAGCATACCATAAAATCTGCTTTCTTATTGGTGGGGGAAGGGTAGGAAGTAATACTTCCTACATCTCACATCTCCAAAAAATAAAACCTGTGTGGTGGGGCTTAAGATAGCTTTCAACAAAAACAATTGGGACGAGGGGAAGAAGATACCAAAGTCTGTTTTATGTCTGTTGGTCTGTTAGGTGACCCAAACTGTGAGAAATGAGACCTGTGCTGGGAGAATGAGAGCACAGAACATTTCAGAAGGGACTGGACACTGAGAAATCACCCAGTTCATTCAGTAGGCCTGGGACTACTTTGTGTGGGTGTGGGTGTGTTTACAGCTCATTTACTCTGTACACAAGGTATAAATTATCCTGGGTCCTCTTCAGACTGAGCTATCCTTAATTCTTTTTTTGCTACAGCTTCATATTTCATTGATTTCAGATAGTCTTTTTTTTTTTTTTTAATTGAAATTATATTATCATTGCATAAAACAAACAAGACCCCAGCTAGCTAGCTTTCTGTCAAAAGCAATGAAAACTGAGAATCAGTCTTTGCTGAGCTCTATCCTTTCAGTTTGAAGCTGCTACACATTCTGAGCTATGTTACTGTGTTTTGTGCTTAAACATCTCAGCTAATTAAATTCTGCCTGAGTTTCTTCTCTAGCTTGTTGCAAGATTTATAATGCTAAAGATCAGAAGGTTGAATCAAGGATTTAATAAAATGTGTTGTACAAAGAAAGAAGTTGTGTAGGTGCACAGAATAGTAAGTGCTCATTTTAGCACTCCTTGTGGTTGCAATGATAATTACTGCACTTCTCTTGAAACCAATTTAATTCTCAATTTTACTTTGAAGTTTAAAAATGTCATTAATTAATTACTTTATCTAAACAGATTTGAGATACTGCTGAAAGCCTTCTGGGAAAAAAAAAAAATAAATGGAGTTGCTCTTGTCATGTATCGCTTTCCCCTTCCATTTTTTATGTTTGTGAGATAGAGTGTTCCTATGTACACACAAGCAGACACAGAAATGTATTTCAGTCATTCACAGATTTAACCACAAGCACACAAAGTGTTATCCTACTGTGTGCTACTCAAATCACATTATAGCTAATGGATTTGCGTTTCCTACATCCAAGACAACAAAACTTTCGGAAATTTTTTCCAGGGCTTTGCTTCCCTGAGAGTGATGGGATGACACTTTTAAGAGCTCTCTGTCTGCTACTGTAACATACAGATAAAGCAGCTTTAAAGAAAAGAGGCAAGAGAAAAATAAAATTGTAAACACACTGCTGGTTCTCTAAATGTTATGTTGTACGACAGAATATTAAAAAGTTGTTTCTGCTTGATATCAGTCAAAGGGTTGTGTTGCTTGTTTGTTGTGGGTTTTTTTTCCCTGTGTTCTGTTTCATTGCTTTTTTGTGTCTTTTTTTTTTTTTTCTTTTTTAATTTCATCTTTTTGAAGTGTCCTGTGTTTTTTTTTACATTGCTTTAAAATCAGAATTATAAGCTGACCTGCGAGGGAAGCTAGTTTGTTGTTTTGTAATTCAAGGCCCAGAAGGTGTAAATTGGCTTGAATCCAAGTGTTTGTACTTAGAACATAACAGGGGCTTTAAAAAGTAACCCAGACAGTGGGGTTATTAGCTTTCTGAACTCAAGGTACTTTGCATAAGACAATGACTGAAGTGTTGCCACATGGTCTTTAAAGACGCTTGCTTAGGCAAACATTCCTCAGGGGAAGGATCAACCTAAATTTTCATAAATCCGTGCTCAAAACTGGTATTAGTCATACCTTTGAAAAAAGGAGTGATTACTGTTGAACGCTCTCAGGAACTGTATCCAAAGGGACAGGGGTACACAGCCCCTGTCCTTATAAATCTTATCCAGCCCATTTACAGCTGCTCCAGGGTGGACTTTATCAGAAGGCTTGGAACTATATTCCAAGGTATTTTTATACCTCATATCTACTTCTTAAAGTGCTGACATTTTAGTGTATCTTGTTTTTAGGGTCACAGCTTCCTTTTGAAGACAGTGGGATGTTAGAAGAGCCCCTACAAATCCCACCAAGGCTGCACAGTGGCATTAACCTGCAGCTCAATAATCTCCATAGTCAGAAGGTCAGACTGAGCTTTGGATTCAGCACCACTGAGAAACCTCTGGAGCGCTGTCCTCTTCCAAGTGTGCTTTGCCTCTGGGCAAAAACAGCTATCTGGGCATGTCAGAGGCAGGGAAAATTGCCAGTTTGACCTGCATTGCCTTTGTGGTGCGGGGCCAGCCTTTGGAAGCCTCCTTCATTCCCTCTGCCGGAGAGGAGCTGTGGATGAAGGCTCCTCTCCCTGGGGGTCTGCCCCTTTGGGCTGCTGGCAGCTTTTGGAGCTGATGTGGGGTCTGGAAATTGAGCCAAGGCAGGGGAACGAGGTGCTTCTGTCTCTCTTTGTGCTGCACAAGGCTCAGCTGCGTGGTGGATTGAACCTGGTGACTCTCCTGAGCAGAGTGAGAGTGCATGAAGTAATAAAGCACTCAGCATTGTTTGGCTGGAATTATTCCTCCCTGGTCAGATTCTAAAGCAAAAAAAAAATAAAAAAAAATAGATAATCCAGCATGAGATTCCCTTTACAACTGCAAGTGCCATTGTTGGACAAGGAATTGAATGTATTGATTAAGATCTCTTAGCAGAAGAGAAGGGAAATGAGCTGATGACAGTTCAAAAATAATTTTTTTTTCAATAGAGTATGGCTTAAGGCCATCAAAGGAAAAGAAGGAAAAACTAAATTAATGTGCAGGAGAAAAGGGAATATGTTGTCATCTGTTTGCTTAGACAAATAAAGCAAAAAAAAAATAAAAATCATACAGATAGACATTAAATATTACAAATAATTTATTTGAAAATAAGTAAAGTGGAATTGTAAAACTTTTAGATGTGTTTCATAATCATACATTTTTATTTTTCGAAAATAACATATTTTTTATTTCTTCTAGTCACTTGTCTTTTACAGAAATCAAATAAATATAAAATATGAATATACAAAAATATACCTAAATAAAATAAAAAAAAAATTATGAAGGTAAAACTTATTTTGAAATAATTATTTGAAATATGATGGTATATTTCCCTAAACAACACGGTTTGCTTTATTTTTTCTGTGTATGATATTACTCTTTTTTTTCCCACTGGATGAAAATTACAGAATATACCATAATAGTTATGGTGGCTTGATAAATTACATCTGTAATATAAGAAATAGACTTTTCCTAATTCAGAGCAGACAAGTAGAACAGTACAGAAAACACCTCACTCCAGGCTACAATGAAAGTCACTACAGTCATGCTAACAGGAAGTATTTTAAGTCAAATAATGTCTTTGATACACTGTATTTTACTGATGAATATCTACTCTATATGTAGGAATAAACCAGCACAGTCAATATCTCATTGTTAGCATGTAAATGGCAACTTGAGAACATCTGTAAATGTATTAGCCTCTATTAACATTTCTAAAGTTTTATTAAGATGAATGCAGAAAGTATACTGCAATACCGAAAACATAAATTTAAGTATGTTTTCACAATGGAGCTTCAGAAATAAATAGAATTCCAAAATAATTATTCAAAGAAAACACCAACCAACCTGGTAAAATCTTGTCAATATTCAATTTCTTTCAGTACTGCTGTACCTTGGAGCATGGAAGCTGTCTCTGGAAGATACATGATCCTAAACCTCAGAATCCTCCAAGACAAAAGCCAACCTAAACTAAAATTGTCAGTGCTGCTTAGAAACAAGTTTCAGATCTAAATTAACATATGAAGGCCATGGATGTGACATCTATCTTACACTTATATATTTCACTTACTTTCATTAGAGTTTCTTCCATGTGATGAAATCAGACTCCCTGACCATAACAGAAGGATATTTGCACCATTTTTTTTTCATGTGTCTGACAATCCAGGACAATAGACACTTACTTTAAGAGATTTACGTTTCTTCCTCCTTCCTCAGCATTAACTTAATAAGTCTTGGCAAAAACTTATTTTAACATTACCTAAAATATTTCAAATGAAGAAAATTTGATGTAGACATCAAATAGGCCTGGAAAAATATCAGTCCTCACAAACATTCTGGATTGCAACCTTACATAAATTTTCTTTTTGATTTTGCTGTCCCCATTTAATGTTAATTTCCCAAAGATCCATAAAGAACTCAGATTTAATCTAACATTTCCAGCATCTGTGGAGATTAAATTCTCAGTGATGTTTCTGATGGAAATGTATTTTATAAGGAAAAAGATCCTGTTCCAAGAAAGAGGGATCTAGGAGAGAAAGGATAAGAATTGAGCTATTTTTAGTGGCACAGCAGTGATAATACAACATCATTGTGCAAAGTTTGATTCAGAATGAGCAATAATAAATACAAAATGTGTCACCTATGTGACACAGGAGGTCACACATAATTTTCAAAAGAGACTTGAGCACTTGAACCCTCTTTCTAAAAGTCAATGACATTTAAGCTTCTAAGTGCTAGAGACACTGAAATTCAGACATTATATGGTTTCTTATCAGTTCCTCTCTTTCAGCTCATAATTTTTAAATTAGATTATTTTTTATTGTGTTGTTTTTGTTAGGTTTTTTTTTTTTATGCATGCTAGGAAAGAAGTTTGATAGCCACTGCAAGGGCAGTCCTTGTTTTTATGGCAAAAAAGCAAATCCCTGAGGTGAAAAAATGGTCCATATACAGGTGAACTATCTGTCATTCCCTCAGCAAGATCATTGCAGTCTATCTGCTATGGACATGCCACTGAACAAATATTGGATTACATTATGCCTCTAATCCTCAGGCATTGTGCACTTTTCTAAATTATTTGCACGTAATCACTCCAGGGGATTTCACTTTGGGATGACGGGAGATGCCTGAAATCAGACAGACACAAAGCACCTTTATTCTTCAGCACGTTCTTGGAATACATTAATCTGGAAGCTTAAAATGCACAGTGGTGAGTTTACCTGTTTGGAAAAGATGATGATGATGATTGCAGATCTGCCAGATAACGAGTTAATTGCTATATTTAACTTATTGAGAAGGAAAGGCAGGCTTGCTTGCTTTATTTTTTCCCTTTTTTTTTTTTTTCCAAAGGACACATTTAATGACAATTCTTTCTTATATGTGGCATGGCTAGGCATTTTCAGCAGGTAGAGCTGCTGCTTGAAAGTCTTGCTGTCAGAAATAACAAGTGCTTTAAATTGGGTGTCTTCAAATAGTAATAGAAGATTACTGTTATTAATAAAAGTATTTGCTTCATGAAAAATGCAGTATGCCTAAGGAATTTTTTTAAGTGTAAAACTACCAAAGGTGATGCTGCATCTGCTTTTCCCTACTCAGCTTGAATTTTTTCCTATTATGATTAGAATACAGAATAATATTGGACACAGAGAGGAATTCTGGAAATTTGAAGCTTATAATAAAATCTCCTCAGCTAACTGTTCATGTTTTACAGGGACATTTTAATAAATCAACACCTGAAAATGATGCACAGAACAGAAATGGAATATACTGATGTTCCTGCCCTATGTCTGACCAGGTCATCTCAGTAGAAAGGATTCAGCATGGTGAACTTTGGAAAACAGCATCGGAGAATATTCTTTATTTTTCTTTTTTTAATTTCATCTTTCTGAAGTGTCCTGTGTTTTTAAGTGTTTTTAAGTAATATTAAGTGGAATATATTTTCATGACATTTAAATTAAATACAGGTACCTGCTGCAGAACCTCTTGTTTAAAAGTAAATTAAAATATCTTTTGGGAATTATTGCAGAGTAAACAATTTTGAGACTGAAATGCAGTGTTTTCAAGCACATATATTAGCTCATGAGAGGCTTAGGTGTCACCCACCCTAGCTGTGACTGCTCCTGTTTTCTTTGATGAAAAGAAAGAGGGAAAACTTTTTTTTTCACCCTCCCTCCCTTATTTTGCAATAATTACAAACCCACAGAATAAAAGAGTGTTGAAGGTACATCTGAAGATGATCTGGTCCAAGCCCCTGCTCAGGGTCAGCCAGAGCAGATTTTTCAGGGTTGTGTCCACTTGGGTTATGAATATCTCTAGAGATGGACACCCAAAAACCTCTCTCTGTTTAAGTGTTCAAACACCCTCTCAGCAGAAAATTATTTTCCAGTGTTTAAGTCACGTTCCTCAGGTTCCAGGACTGCAGATCACTGCCAGTTTTCCTGTCACTGAGGACCACTGGCAAGAGCCTGACTGCCTCTTCTTTACCTCTCCATCAGGTATTTATACACATGGATCACATTCTGAGCCTTCTCTGCTCAAAGTAAGAGCCCCCAGAATTTAAATCTGAATTTTAAACTAATGGTTAGGCTATCACATTTAAATATGGAGGATTTATTTATATATTTGGTGCATTTTTTTTTTCTTACAGGAAATATATTTTTCTTAAGGAATAAATATAAAAAATAAAACTCTCAGTAACTCCCACACAGAATTTTAAATGTATTTAAAAATGTCCCCAAACTGAACAACCTGAGGGGTTTTTTAATCCTATTTATATACAGATAATCAAATAGAGTTATTGGGAGTGTTTCAAACTTCAGAAAGATTGGACAATAAAAAAAATTGAGATTAGAGCACCAATTCAGACTAGAGGGAGATCTGGACACTGGGGAACAAACCCTCTGAAGAAACACAATAAGCTATACAAATATTTTGACATGTTGCTGTTTTGTAAGACAACATGCTCCAAAAGTATGATGAACTGTCCACTCTCAGAGTCTTTGGGAAGTGTTCATTCGTGGTGTTAATGGTACATAAAAGTCTGTGTATGACTTTTTGGGGTTTTGGTTTGGTTTGGGTTTTTTTTTTGTAAATGGAGGAGTCACAAATCAGTGCAATTTGAGCTTGGGACACTTACAGCTAATATTAGTTTTACATGTATTGCAGCAAAACCTGGGGTATCTATGGGAATATTGAGACCTCTCAAATGGCATCCCAGTGTTTGAAACACAGGGAAAGAATTCCTCTGTGCTTTCTGTTCATGGTTCAAACATACAAACATGAAAAGAAAATGTTACTAGAGTGCAAGTAATGAATCTGTTCTAAGAAGTGAAAATAGCTCTTGATGAAATCTCCATGAGAAAGGAGATTCAAGATTAAAGGAAAATGTTAATTAAATTAAATATTTTTATCCTGGTGTGGTTCAAAAGTGCAATCATTCTTCCTCTGAGCATGATGCAAGAAAAGATTTTTTTTTTTTCTGGTTGAACTGTGAGCGAGGTTATGTACATATCTTTATTCCTAAATGTCTGCATGAGTGATGAGTAGGATTGTGGGTGTCTTGACTCCTACAAAAGGAGAAAAACAAATAGATCCTTGAGGTCTTCAGCTTCAGATGCTGCACTCCTGCAGATGTTTTGTTAGTTTTCTGTACAGCTGCCTTTTGTAATGAAGTTTCATCATCTCCCTGGGAAATCTTGTATATGTGATAAAAGTAAACCTGGTCCACATTCTTTGAAGTAATAATCCAAAGGGAAAGGCATCAAGGTGGAGCAGATTTTTGTGGAACAGAATGCAAGAAGCAGTACAGCTAATAGCTTGCAGGATGTTTCTAATGCCCTACTTCAAACCCTTAAAGAGGAATTTTGCCACTCACTTTTTAGAAGGTGAGGCTCACAGGGCAGCATAAAATGCACTTGGTATGTAGATAAGGATTGGATTACGGAGAAAATGGCTAAAATTTACAATTTTACACAGACATTGACTTCTCACAATGCTTGTAAATAATATATAATATTCACAGATAAGATTTTCCTTTTTGATTATTTTTTTTGCATCAGTATTTTTCTCCTTCCACCACAGGAGTCCAGTACTGGATTTACCCTTTTTCCACACCGTGGGTACGACCGCATCTCCCAGGCTGGATGTCTTCATCAGGCTTCTTTATTAGGTGTCACAATGGATTAGAGGTGATCAATTGCCTGAAAAGACAGCAGAGTTTACTGCACCTGTGAGATTAAGAAAAACAAACAAAACAAGAATTCTATGTCAGAGCACCCAATAATTTTATGTGGAGATTCTCATAACCTCTGGGTTGTGTTTTGGGAGTATTTCAATGAATTTGAAGGTCAAAGAAAACAACAATAAATAAATAGATAAATAGATAAATAAATAAATGGATAAATAAATGAACAAATAAATAATCCAATTATATAAGTAATATACCTTATATAATGCATAATATAAATAACATTTTTCATTATTTCTTTTAAGCAGCACAACTTTCTGTTCATAGTCTTATAATCCTTTTGCGAACCCGTTAAATAGTATAAACTATTCCAGGAGGGAAAAAGGTTTCTGTTTTCATTCATGAGTATCAACAAAATGTGTCATCATGACAACAATAGAAAGACAAGAAAGTTAAGAATGTATTTTCAGGGTGATAAATATTTTCACAGGAGACATCAGTCTTTATATCTATATTAGTTTTGTTTTGGTTTTGTCATCTACAAAATGGAACTTGTACTCCAAAAAGTACCACTCAATTCTCCTGGTGGTGACTTTTGGTGAAACACAGAGACATCATTTTTCAAGACATATTTTATGAAAAACATAATTTTTCAAGAATTTCAGATAAAATGTAAATTTGAAAGTTATTTTATACAGGAGGTTTCCTTAAATAATCATGTTTATTAACAGTTTATTACAAACACTACCATAAAACCAGGATTGAAATTATCCCTCAGTTTTAACTGAGTCCACTTAGATTAACCAAAAAGATGGTTTTTTTTCAGATGTAGCTGACAGAATATAAGGAAATGATTTTAAAGTAAATTGCTCAATGCACTTGAACAAATTCCAGTTGCTGCCTATCAGCAAATGTTGTAAGGTGTTACAATATGTTTGAATTTGGCACATTCCATAAGTGAATGTCATATATCAGCTTACAATGAAACCTGCTGGTAGAGTGCTGGAGACATTGATATTAGATTTGAATTGTGGAAAATACAGGGTTTCTCAGGTCCAAGTGATCAGGATCTCCTACTGTCCCTGCCCTTTTGGCACAGTGATGCTTATAATTTTGGTGGAGGTGTATCATCAATCAGTTTTAAATAGCTTTTGTTTCAGCTTCTTTTTTTTTCTTCATAATTCTTCATAAATAGTCCAACTTTAATTTTCTAAAAGATGAAAAGGTGATAGGAAGCTGAATATAATGTAATAAAAACTCAGCTTTCTTTGTAATTTTGGCTTGAGGAAGGCTTAATCCTTTATGTGGTACACATGTTCCACTCCTTGGAGTGTATGGTGAATAATAATGAGGTGGCTGTGCCTAAAAACAGATGAATAATTCTGGATTCTAACAAAAGTCCTTCAAGCCCAATGTTCTGCCTGTAGTGGAGGGCAATTCCTGAAGTTTAAGAATCAGGATTTAGGCACATTGATTCACACTATTTGCAAATATTTAATGATTTCACTGAATAGTTTACAAGGCAGTTTATACTTAGAAGCAGATCACCTTCCATGTTTTCATGATCATCTTTTATGTTAATATCCAACAATCTTGCATCAAAGGCACCTTGAAAACAGCAAAAGGCACATGTTCTGTACCTTACTCCACTTGAAATACAGCTATCTATGACACATCATTTGACAAATGCTGAAATCTGAACAAAAGCAATAAAAAGTGATTTCAGGATAAAAGTTTTACCTCTCCATGTAACATTACATTAGTCTTCAGGAAAGACATTTTGTTTCATTCTTATTTTTGATATTTTTACATATGAAAATATATATCATGGTTTTATTTTATTTTATTTTTTTGAAAGTTCCTTTACATTTGATATAAAGTTCTTTTGCATTTCATGTACATATACCAATTAGATTTATTTATTCATCCATATAGAGCAGCATCAGAAATTTATGCTTTCAATCATACTTCAAAAATGTCAATATTTTCATTTTGTCTCCATGAAATAAATGGAATTTATTACTGATTATAATAAAATATTAGAATGCTGAAGTTTATGAAAACGTCTGTAGATATATATACATACATAGTGATGAAAATACATATACCCACTTTTGTTTCTCTTTGGGACAAATTATTGTATTTGAAATGAAGCTGTAGATGTCCTTATCAGGCCATAATGTATGGCATGTTTCTGAAATGTATTTATTTGTAATATCCTCTTCTAGTTTTTTAATTTAGATGCTGAAAATATCAATTTAAAACAGAAGCTTATGTATTTTTTCTGAAAAAACAACTCTGTATAATACAGCAATGCTTAGAATCATAAACCACACAATATCACACTGATTTATAAAAATACCTAACCAAAGCTACCTCTAAGCTAAAGGAAATATAATTCTGCAGCTGATTTTAACATTTTTCTCTTTCAAGAAACACCAAGATTCTCAGTATTTTAAAAGATTATTAGGATTTCAAGTGAGTTGTTTTTGCATGTTAAGATTTTAAATGGCATTGAATGAATTTATACATCCCTTTCAAAATCTTACTTCAGGTTTCATTTGCAAAAAGTGAGACAAGAAAATGATACCATTAGTTTTACCTGTTGCTTGTATTTTTGGGAACAACTGATCCCATTTTTTATGCCAAAGAATAGAAAAAGTCTCAAGTCTGACATTTTTAATGATAAAGAGAGTGAGGTAAAATGGGAGGTGAAGGGACATGGTGGGATCACAGAAGGTTGGTGATCTTTGACACTAGAATAAATATCTTAAGTAGACCAAGAGAATCATGTCTGAAAGCAGTCTTCTTTTCTCTGTTTCCTTTAAAAGGAATCCTGTTCCTAAGCTCAGGTGGAGTTGTCCTATGAAGATGCTGGAAGATGTGTGAGATAAATCCCATTCTTTGTGTGTTAGCAAACTGTATTTTATCCATCCCAAGTGATTTCCAATCTATCCAGGGTGGGATTACCTCTGACTGCAGGCAAAAATCTTCCTTCAGTGCTCATGGGTGTATTTTAGCTACCTCTGCTGTATCTGTTTCCAGGTGGGAGGACACCCCTGAATTGTTAGGTATCCACAACCCCGGTTAACAGTTCTAAAATAAGATCCCATTTCAGTCTAGATCGTGGTGAAGCAATCCCTCACTCAGGAGATGCTCTATCAATGTGTCCTTCTGTCTAATTCCATGAAAGGGGAAAGGGAAAGAATTTTGTTTTTCTGTACAGTGATTGTATGTATATTATCTAGGCTGTCTGTAAGACCTCTCCTATTTCAGTCTCTGTTCTTTGTTATGAACAAGGGGATGGTTTTTTTTCCATAAAACTGACAGTTTTATGTGAATTGAAGATCAGTACATGTTATGGTCAAGTCTATCCAGGTAGTTATAGCTTATGTCTAGACACATTTAGATACCAGCATCAGTCAAACATTTGACCATGGTGTAAGGCTCTGGAAATGCTGTAAAATGCATTTTACAGTGATTGAGAAAGTATTATACCTCCAGCAAGTACAGTCCTTTGATCACCTGAGTACTATCCACAGAGCTGGAGAAACACCTTCTCTTCTGAAATTTCTTTTATGTGAAATTATGCATTGTGTGTGTCATAAATCAGCTGTGAGAACATTTTGAAGCAAATATTTTTGGATTTGAAACTGCTAAGAAAATAGGAAATAGCTTGGTGACCCTTGCTGCAGCAGGCACATTATAAATACTGTCAAGCAGAAGCCATTTGTCACCTACCCATACTGAGGAGGCAAAGTCAAAGCAAACTTGATCTACCCTGCTTCTGCATTAGAGGGACAACCATTCACTAGAAGTGAATGGCCCAGCAAGGGAAAGCCTTTCAGTGTAAAGTGAAATAGCATAAATGGAATTTATGTTAATCTGAGTTACCCAAATCCTTTGGAATTTAGCATGTATCATATACCTATGGAAATGCACTGAGCTTTTTCAGTTCTAAAATTAGTGAATGAAATATCTGACACTCAACCTAAAAGAATTTGTAAAATCATAATTTTTTTTTTTTTTCTTTTTAAGCCAGTTCAAATGAGCATTATTTTGATTTGTATACAGAAAATGCATGTATTAGTATAATATCAGTTCTGCAGGTCTAAGCAACTCATCCGGGGTCATGAAACAAATAATGAAGTGCACCTTTGATAAGTAAAATAATAATAATAGTAATAATAATAATAATAATAATAATAATAATAATAATAATATAGCAAATTCCAAAAAGCTTCCTTGCACCATGTCATTCCCCATCCCTGTGCATCAGTTTCCAGCTTCCATCCCATGAGTTTTGTTCTACTCTTGCCAAAGTGACAACTACTCTGTTACCTGTCAGGAAGAAAAGGATTTTCTTTACTCTCTCCATCATTTATACCCTTAAATTATTCTTTAAAAAGCAAAGATGCAAATGTGATTATACAAAATGCATTATTTCTCATTTGTCTGTTAGCAAATAGCTATTTCATTAGGTGAAATAAAGGAACTTTACACTATCAGCCAGCTTGTGACCTGTGAGCTCAGCAGGGCTGTTTGGCACAGGAGCTTTTGAGGTTTGGAACGTAAAGATTCAGCTGTAGGTGATCCAAAGAGCCAGCAGGTGTTTGGAAAGGGTCTCAGAATGGGTCAGGTTGGAAGGTACCACAGTGGGACAGCTGGTCCAATCCCCCCTGCTCAAGCAGGGCCATCCCAGATCATATTACTCAGGGTTGTGTTCAGGTAGATTTTGAATTTCTCCAAAGGGATATCCACACCCACATCCTCTCTGGGAAATCTGTTCCAGTGCAGTGTCACCCCCAGAGTGAAGTTCTTCCTCATTTTTGGGTGGAACTTCAGCTTCTGCCCACTGCCTCTTGTCCCATTGCTGGGCACCAGCAGGTCATTCTCTTTTGCTCAGGTCTTGTGGTTCTCAATGCCATGAATCTGTGAGGATAATAACATCATCTTTATATTGTGATGGTAAAATGGGGCTGAACCTTTATTTTGCTTCACCAGCATTATCTGATTCAATCAGAACAGCACAAGAGGAAAGAGAAATACTAAGTGTGACTGCAAAATCCTTCAGTGCTGCTACTTTATAAATACACTAATGCAGCTGAACTAATTTAAGCCTGTGTTAACATTGCTCACGAAGCATATCGAGTGTTTAATTGCAATGAAAAAGGAACAAATAATGAGAATAAGTTACCCAAATTATTTCATTATAAAATAATTAATGTGATGGGCAATTAAAATATGCATTAAAGTGTGCTCCTCACATTGTCATTCAAAATTACCTACGCTAAGGTTAAAGGTGTTATTAAAAACAGTAATTTAATTTGTTATATAAAAGGCAGATAATTATCATAAAATATTGCAAATTATAATGAGAAACACTTTAATGAAGTCTTGGTTTAATTAGCGGGGGTATCATTATGATTTGCCTGTGGGTAAAATGGCAGACTGTTAATATATTTTCTTTTCATTATGATTAGAGTCTTAGAGAGTTATTTAACAACTTATATGAAGAAATATAGGCTTACATTTATATCTTTGGGATGAGATCTCGTTTTGTTTGACACAGATTTATGATATTATAAAGACTTGATAAATCCAGTTTCTGATTATAGTGTTCCAAGTGTTGTTTATCCTGCTTAACCTCTCAATCACGTGTAGTATCCACTGCTGAGAGACATTTATTGAGAAAAAAAACCAACCCCTTATGAAACTTGAAAGAACCTCAGAACCTTTTTTTTGGTGGTTTTTGACCTTTTCAGACCACCATGAAAAATTATTTGAAAATATTTTAAAATTGCATTGGTGTTATACTAGGTTGTATTTCTAAAACAAGACATGTTGTTCTACAGCACAAACTAACTCAAGATACCTTTCTTGGTATAAAATTCTGAAAGAACCCCTTTTCTTAATTCCAAGAATTAAGTTTGTGAGTGAGCCAAAACACTGAAGAAAAACCTCTTTTCAAGTCAATGAGTTTTAATTTCTGCTGAGTTTTAAAAATGATTTAAAATTAAATTCTACAGTATTCTTTGTAGAAACAAAATACTATAAATAGACATTTACCCAGAGATTGTTCTGTCAGGGAGAAATGGCTGTGCCTGAGAACTTGTGTCCTTATGATTATGGTTTTTTAATTGTCTTTCTGATTTTCCTTCATCCACACTTCTTTAGAGCTGGTAAATGCCACCAGAAGCTACCAGGTTGTTATTTATAACAACTGGAATAATTTGGAAAAATCCCTGTTGGCTGAGGCAGTTCTGGATTCCTCATCTTTCCTGATTACAGAAACACCAGTCAGGATTTTTTCTTCAACAGCAAAAGGGCTGAATTTCAGGGACATTGATGAACTTGGCTTGTCTGCCTGTTTTACTCAGTTTATTTACAGTAATACACAGAGACTGGGGGAGATTAAAACAGCTGCTCTCATTTACCATCTCCTCTTTCCCATCTCTTTTTTTTTCCTCTTTCTGTTTCTCTTTATTTCGAACTTTCATATTTAATTCATGGCTAACACAGTAGCAACATAATGAATTCAATCCCCACTCTTTGCTCACTGATGCTTTCAGTCCACATTTCACTCGATATAATCTTTAGTGTTCTTTATTACACACATGAATTTGGCTTGGGATAGGTATTGATTTTTAACAAAACTAGGTGACCTGTGATGTGCATGCTGTTACATGCACCCCTACAAGATGTATTATAGCATTTTTAGGTGAAGAAAATACCATAAAATTTTTCCAGGGATTGAGTTTATTTGCCTAGAGAAATGAAAATAACATGGGCATCTTTTCTGAATTTTCATAATAGCTACTCTTCTCTACCAAGAACTGCCCAAAAGTCAATTTTAATTGCAATCTCATTTACCACTGCAATGAAACTCCTTTTAAGAATTAAATTATTTGACTTCAATGAAACAGAGCTATAGTAGAGTATATGTAAAAGCTGTATTTGAAGCACTAATTTTTGTTGGGTTTCTTAAAACAGTTTCATAGATTTTAATAGGTTAACAAGAAAAAAGGTCCCCATGAAAGCCTGGTAACTCTGCCATGCTCTTCTCCTCAACTGGCAGACACTTTAAAAGTTACTGAGCTGTAGCTAGAGTTACACTTGCTCCAAGTGCCACGGTGATTATTTAAATCTAACAAAAGTAATATAAATAAGACATTTATTTCACATGTGGATAGGTTACATTCATGCCAAAGCAAACGTCCACGCCTGTCTGATGAGAAAGTAGGTCTGGAGGGTACAATTTCAATCTGAGTTAAAATTGTGATATTAGATGCAGCTGGATATTTCAGAAAAGGGTAGGATAAGAACTCAGTGACACAACCATGGCCACTGTAATTTTAATAATTGGAATTGTTATGTTTGACAGTTATTTCTCATGCAAGGGAGATATTTTAAGATTTGTTCAATCAAAGTACTGTTTGCTAAAGGAATAATATTCATGGCTTTTTGTAAATAGGAATTGATAAATGTATGCCTATAAGCCACAAGACACACTGTATAGTGCTTGCTGCATGTTTTTATTAACTCCAGTATTGAATGAGTTCTCTGATCAGATATTCTCTGATGCTGAGACAAAGCAAGAAGCTCAATTTGCTCTTCAAAATCAGTCTAGTCAGACACAAGAACAGGTGACTGAAGAAGGAGAAATAAAAATACATTTTCCATTAATTGATAAATATGAGTTTTGCTGAAATGCTGAATATGAATGGGTTTTCCTGTGCTTTCCTGCAAATATTCTCCTGCCTAACCTTTCCTCATGAGTCAGTGTTGGCAATTCCTGAGCATATTAAAACCCTGAGTTAATTTATAATTATTTTTTTCCTGTTTTCTTCACACATGAGAAGTGATATTTACTTTGCTGTGCTGGATGAACTTCTTACAAAAGCTCCTGCTAGTGGTTTCTCATTTGTTTACATATTTTTGCACTCTGTTTTGTCCCCAAAGAACATAACTATATTTAAATTAGAATTCAGGGAAAAAAAAATATATCCATTTAGATAATTTTCACAATGAATGGCTTAAATTTGAGAGTTGTGTGAGGCATCTGGAGCATGGACAGATGAGGTCACCCACTATCCAGACCAAAATGTCTTCAGCTTGTTCTCAGGATCTTAGAATTTTAAGGTGCAGTGATTAGAAGTGTTCCCTTTTTGATACAGCAAAGGCAATTTACCTTAGTTACCTTTGATAATGAGATACTGCTACTGGCACAGTCCTGTTAAGGCAGCAGGCTTTCAGGATTTTTAGTAGTAGACACAAAAATGTTGCTGGACAGTTAAAAATTGTTTCATGTCAGAAACTAGAACTAGAAAAAGTGCATGACCTGTTGCATGAGATATAATTAAGTTAGGAGCAACTTGGCCATATCTGAAGCAATAGAAAGCAATTTTCTTGAGAAAGGTTGAAAAAATCCATATTGATCAGCACTAAGTAGTAAAAATTTATTGCAATGTTGTCAGTTGCCTTATTCCAAATCAATACAAATCTCACCGAAAGCTTCTTAAATGCAATAAGAATCTGACAAGGCCTTTTTGTCACAGATTAGTGTTAAAGCAATGAAAAGGCCCCCGAGGAAAAGTGTCTCTGACCAGAATGCCAGCTGTATCCCATTTCAGCAATACTCCTTCTGGAATAGGACACCTTTATTGGCATTTTGGAACCCTGAAGAAAAGCTTAATGTTTTGTCAGTTAACTAAAGCAAATGGTCAGAAATACCTAAAGACCTCTAATTTCTGACTGTTTTTATCAAATTGTAAAAGCTGTCAGTTTTAAGAAGAAAAAGTCAATCAGCCACCTGAATAAAAGTGAAAGGTTGGATATGGAAGGATTTTCCTTCCTGTTTACAATTTAAAGGAAAAACTTTCATAAAAAGCTGTTTTAGTCAGAGGCCTAAATGATCCAATATCCATGATAGGATATTGGAACCTGAAACTCACACACCCTGGTGTGAGAGTAATACTTTCCTTAGAAAAGCATTCAGATATAACATAGATTTAGATGTTGAAAAACTGCCTTCCCAACGCAGAGCAATCTAATTTCAGGTAGAAGGAAAATATGACACCATACTCTGTACTTTTAGAACAAGGGTATTTCAGGAATTCTTATTGTATCATTTGATTGATTAATTGATCAATTGATTGATTAATTTGCATTATCAGAGTAGTTTGGATGAAAACAGATATTTTACTTACAAAATTATCGTGTCCTTTATTTGTGCAGAAAATGTAGACATATATTCATTAAAAATTAAACCATCTAAAATTAGTGATAAGTACTTAACATTTCTAATCATGTCTTTTTCAAAGCTTGAAATGATCTCTTGATTTTATTTAGGACTGGGGACATGAGTGCCTGCAAAGGTGAAGCCACAAAGAATACAATGGAGATATAATGGAGTTTTTATCCTAAATCACTCATAACCTACCAAGAATTTGCAGTATTTTTACAAGTATTTCTGTCCTTTCTGTAAGACAGTGTTTGTACAGTAATGTGATTTAGCTCCTTAGCTCTTTCAAAATGCACTTGCCAAAGCCCTGAGTGTGCACTACACAGGTATATTCACTTTCAAGCAGAAATGTTATTAAGTAGGATAGAAATTACCTTTTCTTTACCCTGGTGCTGATATGTTGAGGCATTTGTCTGACAAGCTGCAGTTGAAAGACAGAAAAAATTTGGGAGGGTGGTGAATAACTGTAAGGAATGCAAACACTGAGACTTATCTGTTCCACACAAAACCTCAAACCTCTGGACTGCTCATTATGAACTTTCAGGTGACTTGTAACAGGTGTGGGATTCCAGAACCTTCCTGAAAATTCTTCTGTGAGGCTGAAGTCAGGAATGAACCAAAGCTGAGAATCCTGTTTCCAATGTGAACTTAAATGTAGAAAAAAAAAAAAGTTTCTGCTTATAAGGTTGCAAAAAAATGACAACAGAACTTATATTTTCATTGGAAAGGAAGACCATGGTAGAAATGATCAGTAATCCACAAGAAACACAGGAACAGGCCCAACCTTGAAAGCAACTGCAGAGGAAGAATTAGCAAGATCAAAGTAGAAGTGCATGGGAGATGTGGAAGCAAACCAGATTGATGCATTTGGAAAGACAATCTGCACTTACAATGCATTTATAAAATTGAAAGAAGCGACCAACCAACCAAGAAACCAAAGCAAAAATGAGAACAAAATAAAGAAAAAAACCCAAGACCAAACCAACCAAACAAAAAAACATTAAAAGAAAAATAAAAAATAGTCATCCTCCTGACCTCTACTGTGCAAACTACCAGGGCTTTAAACCACTCAGTAGAGCTCAGCATCAGAAAAAGTCATCACTTAAGAGAATTGCATCGGATACAGTAACACTTTCATATTGCCACTATTTTGCAGTTTTCAGTGCTTTTATCTTCTGCCTAAGTTGGCAGAATAAGCTATTTATTTAATTTTATACTGGGGCAGAGTAAAAGAGGAAGAATCAACTGGTCAGACACAATTTAGATGGATGAAAGTAGTACAGTGGCTTCAATTTCAAATTCTGGTTCTAAACAGGCTTTGCTTAGCTTAGTGAAAGATATATTATCTTGGCCTGTTTCAACTGAAAAGCACTGTAGATAACTGTTAACAAAGTGACAACAAGAATTTAAAGTCTGAAATTCTGAGAATTCATCAGGCTTATAGGCCTTTGAATGTCTACATATTCACATTAAAAGAGTCAGAACTAATTTTCATTCTAAGTTATATGAACAATTTACAAAGAGAAAAGTAGTTGAAAGCAATTTCTAGCATTGAGGTTGATTGTCATGTTTTTTATTCATCTTTTATCATCTTTCCTTTCATAAATGGGTAATACATATATTTTACTAGAAAAATTCCCTTCCAGACCCAGTGCTTAAGTCAAATGCTTAGGGGGAAGTTTAATGCAAATGGAACACAAGAATTGTAGCTTTGTTTCATTTATTATTTTCCTTTGGCCTTCTGGAATGGAGTTCCTGAAGTCAATAGCAGAACTCTCTGCAGAGCTACTTATCTGGATTTCAAATTTCTGTTCTTAAGACATGATGAAGCCAATGGAGAGAGTGAGACCTTGGTGTGACTCTGGGGAAAAAGTGAGATACTGGTGGGAGCTGGAGGGACTCCTCAGAGAATGCTGATTGGTGAGAATAAATCCCTCCCTGCATGACTTGGAATCTGGCTTCCATTTTTTTATGTTTTCACTAAATTTATGGGATATTGAAGTGTTTTATTAAAGTTCTCAAGTGTTTCTCAGCCACCTGAAAAAAAAAAAAGGCTTCATGTTAGTAGGTATTGCACAGTACAGTACAGTACAGTAGGTACAGAGCAGAAATGAGTCTGAAAACCAGTAATTTTAACATAAACACACCAGAATATGGGAAGAAACAGCTAAATGTGGTTTAGGAGACTGCTTCTTCTTACCTCTCAGCTACTGGTTGTCAGTCCTTTGAAAGCCCAAAAAATTACTATGGGAATGTTTATTTAACCTTTCTGGACCAGTTTAAGTCTTGAAATATTTTTCTTGGTTTCCTAATGAGACACAGGGATTTCATTAACTGAACATGAATTTCAGTTTTCTTTGCAAAATCAGCATACAATGGCAGAATTTTAATAATGATAATGACAGCTTCCCATTCTACCTTTTACTGAGAACACACATTACAGCAAACCAGAGTAAAACACAGTTCTTTCAGAGGTGATGGAGACAAAAATGCATTCAAAATGTTAATCTGGCCAATTTAATTATAGCCAATGGTGGATATGCAGAAATGGGCTTGGGAGAGTTATTCAGTGGGAGGGTTGGAGAGACAGCTCTTATATTGACTGTTTTTCTCATGGAACAAAACACAGAAAAGAGGATTTTTCTAAGTCATTTGCAAGGCATGACTGTCTCTTTAGAAGGTTTAGTTGTGTTAAAGGCTGGATTATGGAAACATCCTTATGTTCTGTGGTGAATTAAAAAAAAAGATTTGCTGTCTAGGACAATGGGAAGTCATGCAGTCCAACACTAAGCAGCATCTGCTATGTACTTTTAAGCTACTTGCAGAATGTAAAACACATAGTGGGAATCTGTTGGAAAACACACAGATTTCAAGGTCCAAAATATAACAGGTAACAGCTGTTTTGGTCAGATGTTCAGACTAAAACATACATTTTGTACTGTACTGTGGTCAGAAAACAAGAATTCTTGACTTAATGAACTTCATATACTGCAAATTTCTTAAAAAAACTCCTCAGCACAAAAAGCAACATTGCAAATAAACTTTGTATTCCTATTATTAAATGATTCTGCTTCAGATGTCTGTGAGAGAATCTTGAATTTTAACTTGACTGACCCAAGCACTTGTGTCAGATTTCCAGATTCTCCCTGTATCCAGCAAATTAATTAAAATCACTTACAGATGGTACTTATGGTTTTAATATGCATATTGTATTTTTATAAGCATCTTCTGCTATGTCTAGTACTTCAGTGGGGAAATTGGAACACGGCCTGTAGGAATGCTTTTCATACTGCTCAGATATTTTTACCTCTTCTCATCAAGCTACAAAGCTGCTTTTAGCAGTCTGGTAAGACTTCATTTTTGACCATTCTAATTTAAGCTGCTTGTCTTTAATTGACAAAGCTGTGAATGTGTTTTCCAGGGCTCTCTGAAATTTCAGAGAAGCAGGAAGCTGAGCGTTCCACAGCGAGGCTGTTTGAGAGACAGAGGGTGATTTCACTCAGTTGTGTTTGAGGAACTCTCATTGCTCATGAAGCCTTTGGATTTCCTCAGCACTTCTGGGGGATTCAAAAGGCTGCTGTGCAGTCCATGAAGTGTCCACTGGGTTGTACTGGGACTTTCAAAATCTTCTAGATTCATGGATGGCTTCAGGAATGGTTGCTTCCTGCCACGCAGTTTACCAAGCACCTGTGGCTTTGAAGGGCATAAAGTCCCAGAACTGAAAGAAAATATGACTATTCACATAACACCATTGCTAGTTTATCCCCTTATGACTCATAAAACATAATTCAGTTGCTAAAGTATTGCTGTACCCTTAGAAAATGATTTGTCTGCCACGTTTCATGTTTTTGCCTATCACTGACACTTTATTTCAATTGCTGCACTCAAGATATCCACCCTTGGCAGTGGGGAATCTGATCTCTCTCCATCACATCCCAAAACTCTTCAATTTAAGCTATCTTACATAGTCATCATGTCTTCTTTCTAGACTTGCCAATAGACAATTAAGTTTCTTTAATTATTATTATTATTTATTTCAAGATCCTCTATTTATTAATCTAAACTGGGTGAGACCAGTTACCACCCTTATTGGTTAAATATTACCACCCTTTCTTTTTCCTTTCCTAAAATCCAATTGGTTTGATTTATGTATTTTCACATTTCAGATCCCTAAACTGACAGGGTACATAGAATTTTCAAAAATAAACAGAAAGGAGTGCTTATCAGAGCCCTGCAGGTTGATCTCTACCCTTTCCCATGGTAACACTATTTCAGCACAGTAGCAGCCAGCAGAGTAGATAATGGGGCACTTCTGAACCTGAAAATTAGATGCTCTCTGCCATGACTTAAAAAGGAAAATCTCAGAGTGGAAGAATATGAGGAAAGGGGAATGAAGTTATTTTTTATTTGTATTTTTTTTAAAAATGGCATAAGGAAAAGTAAAGGAATTCAGAACTCATTTGAGAGGTATGTGCATGAATTTAGGGGACACCACAGACCTACCTATGCAATTGCCTGAAACAACTAACACAGACTTTTACTCTTATTTAACAGGTAGAAAGTTTGCTTGGATTTGCTTATTGGAAATTAATGATTGGCTTAAAGAGGCAAGTCTTTTTTTTTTTCCTTTCATATAATTCCCAAACCAGGTTGTCTGACTAGGTAAGAAATTATTTTGTATATACATTAACAAAGGCATTGTGGTAACTGTGATGCCATTTCCTTTTTGCAGTGAAAACATTTACAAATAATATATATATAATATGTGTATTTTTCAAAGCACACAGCAAAAAAAAAAAAAAAAAAAAAAAAAACCAAAACCAGTTTATGAATAATTCTGTGATACAAATGAATAAGGTATTTTATTACAAAATAATGGGGGTTTGTACTTATTATTTTCACTTCTTTAGATTTTCATGCGTAAATATCTGTTAACAAATCAACTGATATAAAAGAGATAAAAAAGAGGAGAAAGATCATCACCTGTATTTTTTATATCAATTCAGAGATGCTTTGTGCCCAAAAGTAAAGTAAAATGATGAATGAATTTTCCTGAAAATTTTCTGAGCAGTGTCTGCTGAGGCTGGGAGGCAATGCTCCTTTTCTGACTGACAGCTGGAGCACTCCAACTCTGTCTGTTATAATACAAACATCACACTGAATCTTTCAGGAATAGATGTAGTCTCCTTGCCTTTATTAGCTTTCTCATCCCATAAAGTGCAGTCAGGATAGGCATCATTCCTGTCCTTTAGAAAGCAGTAGATTAGTCCATTTCCTCTTGGGGCTTTGCAAAGTCCTTCAAGAGACGTGACTGGAAGAGGAAGAGGCTGAAGATGGTGGCCTAAGGGAATAAACTGCTGACTTGATAAATCTTTGGGTCTTAAGAGGTCATCTCTTGATGTCTGAAAGAAAGATTGACTTACCAGCAAATATGAGCACCAGTCTTTATGGGTTTTTGAGGGTTTTTTTAAAGTAATATAGAAAACATTTGTATATGAAGCGCTTATAAATTTTCTGCAACTACAGAATAACAGTGCTTTCCTTTCTCAGGTCTTATTCAATTCTCATAGATTTATTTATTCTTTCTTACGTGCAGTCCATGAGATGTGAAGAGAATTTTAATGAGTTTTTACACTAACAAATGCAGCTATAAAATACAGCATGAAACAATCTGAAACTCTGTGAACTTTTGATACCTGTGACGACTCATAGACCCTAAAGAGCTTAAACATATCATTAATAAAAATTATGATGCTTCATATCCATTGCCCTGAGATGAAGAATAAATTACAGCTAGGAGAAGATTAAATTTACTTAATTTTCTTTTTCCAGGGGTATTTCCTAACTTATAAAGCCATACTTAGTTTAGTATGAGAGAATCTATATATTTTTGATAGGGGATTTTTCACAAGTGTGTAGCACTTATAACTACTTGAAACCAGTACATTCTAAAAACTCAAAGTCAGACCCTTAGATATGGAAATTGATGTGGTGCATCAGGAAATAAAGGTATTAAAAAGTCAATGTGTGTTTGAAAACAATTTATTTATTATTTTATTTTTCCTTATTTCAATATACAGGTAGGACACACAGGCAAAAACAAAGTGTAATCTGCTCTCATTCAGGATGTAATTTAAGAATGATTCTTTTCCTAAACAGCCAGATCATCCTGTTGTGGAGGCTGAGTGTGGGTGAAGACACTGAGTTTTGAGGGAGGGACACCTCAGTGGATCTGCTGTGCCCATTTCTTAGCTGACATTAAATCTGTGGGTAGGTTATGCTTTCTAGATATCTTTTGTTTCCATAACCTGCTGCTGGCAAATTTCCAGCTGTTCCTCAGGACTTGGAATCCACAAAAGGCCCTTCTGGGTACTTCTGGGTGTTTTATGGGTGCAGAACGCTGTCTACACCCTGGGAGGAATCTAAAAGAAACTTGGATTCTTGGGGGAAACAACAAAGTGCAGCTCTGTCACAGGACACACTCAAACTCTCATCATCTGTAGCTGAGCAGGGAGTTATAATCCCAGAAAGATTCCAGGCAATTTTTTCAGCTGATTTCAATTTCAATTTGGACAAATAGGGAAGAAACACAAATGTCGCATGTATGGACAACAGTGTTTTTGAAAGCATGATAAATCTGTCAACAGAATCTGTGACCTACCTCCTAAAGATTTTCCTTAATTCCATATTGTTAGGGTCTTCCATTGTGAAGTGAGTTGATATTTTTTGGAATAACAGCTGGCACAAGAAGCAGTTCTATGCAGTTCTGGTTTGGTTTGTTTTTTTTTAACATCTCTCTCCTGAGATCTTTATAATATAAGTCCAGATTGCTGCTGTCCTCCTCTGACAGGCTGGGAGAGAAGTATTGATCTATCATGGGAGGATGGGATGAATTGGCAGCAGCAGTGACTTTTATTTGCTCATCTCAGAAAGAAAGTACTAGAAGGCAGTGTTAGCTAATCTCCATGTTTAACTAGGAAGAAGATGCTTGAAGAACAAAAAAATGTACTTGATTATTCCTCCATTACAGCTTGGGCAAAGGTGTACTGGCATTAAAGTCACCTTGCTGAGAATAAAACCTCTCTAATTTATTGCAGCTTTATATGCAACAGGATTGAGGGAAGGATTTGGGGCCCACTGCACAATCAAACCCAACAGTGACAGAGATGTTTATTCACCTTTCCCACCACCTGACAGGGGTCACAAAACATTGCAAATGATTAAGGGTAATAATGTACACAGTAAAAGAAAGGAAAACATAACCAGAGCTACAAAGAGTCAGGTGTTGCTTTTTTGTCATAGGAAAAAGCAGAGATTTAAATAAAAAGGAAGAGAGAGGTATGTTCAGGGGTATCAGTGGAAGTCAGCATTGAATAAAAATACTTGTTTCTACAAATCTTTTGGCAGAACACAGACTCATGCTGGCTTTTTTTTTTTTTTTAGGAGAAAAGTACCAAAATTAATTTTTAATTGGAATGTATATGATTCACAAGTACAATCTGTATTTTTTGCTCAATAGTACATTGTGTTCTGCATATATTGCCAAGGAAATTAAACAAGTATAACGTCCCCAAAGACCAAGCTGTTACATTTAGGAGAGCAGAGGTACATGAGGGGAAAAAAAATTCTGTTAGAATTCAGCAGGTGTAGCTGAATTCTAGCCCTTACATGTGGAGAGCAGTTGTTCTGATGCATAGAGACATCGACTTCTACATTTTATTTTACACAGAGATGTGCCATGTCCTGTTTGGCTCCAGCTCTGCAGTGCTCTGCATATGTCTGGTTTGCTGCATTCATACAGACTGCAGAGGAGCCAGCCAGCTCAGAACAAATTCTAAAATTGGGGCAAAAGTGAAGAACATTAAATTGGAGAATAAGCATGATAACAATTTTTATTTTTATTTTGTCAAAGGCAAACCCACAAAATGTTGCTGGCTGCAGGAATACAGGCTGGGATCAGGACACAAAAACACACTATGGCACAAGAGCACTGCATGTACTGCATAGTTTTCCAGATTTTTGTCCTGCTTTCTTTCCAAATACATTTTTGGCTGTATAATGTGTTGCTCACTCTTTCCTGGGGAACACTTCTGAAAGGCAAGGAGAGATTCTTAGCACAGCTTTATTTTGGTTTTTATAAAGAAGTAAAAAATAAATCCATTTGCCAGACAATATGAAGCATCTTAACTATCAGCCATCACCAAATAATAACATACTTAATATCTTGTGAAAACTAGGGAAATTTTGTGACTGTATTCTGCTTAATCCCAGTTAAATCCCTAACTATTACTTATTCTTTATTTGTAAGTCTTTTACCATCTCCATGACTGATTTTAGTTCCTGGAATCTGATCTTCAGCCTTAGTAGCCTTCTCTGATTTTTAAGCAAATTGAACTAAGCTTTTCGTTATATAAAGGCACAACAAAGAAAGAGGAGAAAGGAAAAAAGATAATTCTCCAGAAACCTCTGAATATTTTGTTCTCCATATTTAATATTTGTCATTTTTTATTGTTATATTTTCTCTGATAACAGAATAGCTGTGCCATTAAAATTGCATTGCCTCAGGTAGATGCATAAAACTACAGACTACAATATTCTCAAACTGAAGAATATGATTTGAAAATTATAGTGTGAATTAAACAAAGCATGATTAGTCATTCACTTGCCTGCTGACCTCTTAATGCTTGTGCTGGTAACTATCAGTAAAGAGAGTCACTCCCTCCCTTGCAGCCTCTGACTTTGACAGGAAAATGTGAGTGCTTTCAATTGATACACACAGAAGGAAAAAATAATGAAAAGAAAAAAAAAGAGGAAAGGAAGGGCTGTATAAAAATGTGGGAACAACAAAGCAAATGAGTTGTGTCTGATAATTCTGGTCACTAATTTCCTAACAGATCCAAACTGAAGAGCAAGTAGTAAATCTTAACGTTTACCAATGGATTTTAGGTTGTATGGCTTAGGAGACACCATGAAAATTAAAAATCCATTAAGAATTTTGTGGGGCTTTCTTTCAAATTCTAATCTTTCCTTAGTTCTCTGAATGGCAGGAAAATGTAATCTAAATTTAGAAAAACCAGCAACCAAAAGTGAGAAAGGATGAAAAACAACAGTAGTATTCAGCATCCTCAGTTATAGAATGGCCATGTATATGACTACATCCTTTGTTAGAAAGATGATAAAATTCAATTCTCTTCTTTCTGTGGAGAGTGTATGAAAAATTTATTTTAAAAGAGACCTTTAGGAAGCTTTACTTTAATGCTGTTAAAACTTTAACTTTGTATGAAACAGCCTGGAATGTTAATCTTGAAATTTGCTTCAGGAAAGTGAAGCATTTTCTGAGAAAACTGGCCTCAAAGTAGGAAAAAAATTGATTCTGCAATGATTCCCTTTTACTACTACTTTGTTTCTGATATACTAAATGGTTGATGTAATCATTCAATCTGATGTTGTTGCAAGAGAAGGAAAATTGATCAATATATCATTATTGATCAGTTGCTTTCTGATTGGCTTAGCAAATCTGTGTGTTATTTCTAGCCTCTCACAGAGGCTAATCCGGAGTTAATCTAAATAAATGTTTGTGTCTTCTAACTCACAAGGTTACAAAGAAGTAGAATATAGGTAAAGGAACTGAACAATAGCGTAATTCCATATATACATATATGAAAGCATTTAATATGTTCTTAAAATTCGGCATGAAATTAAAATCACACTTAAATCTCAACATGAAATAAGGGTACTTTGCTTAGTCACAGTCACAGTAGTGCAATAACTACTCCATTCAGCTCAATTTATGTAAAGCCTTTTAAAATTAAAGTTTCTAGGAACCATAGACTATAACTCTGAGTATTTCAGTATTTTCCAATTAAATTCATGTAGGTGTTTTATTAATGGAGCTCTCGAACACAGATTGAAATACTTTACAGAATTATAGAAAGGCATGTTGAAACTGGTGCATTTAGCACAGTCCAATTAAATAATATTAGACTCATAGTCTAGTGCTTTACCTATTTTTCATGTATTCTTATCATACTTTGTGAATCACTCTGAATAAATGCTTGTGATTATGTGAGTACATTCTGTTATCTCAGGACCCTTACTTGCTTCTTGCACATGTTTTTTTTTTTGTAGCTTCCCCCCTGCTCCCCCAATTTTAGTAAAATGGATTTTAATACCGAGTTAATTAAGAAACTAACCAGCAAGCCGTGATAAATTCATCAGCTCAGAGTCCTCTTAACATCCAGCTTCAAACCTCTAGTGGTTAAAGTGCTGAAAATCTAGTTATCTTATCAATTGCGTGTCTTTCCCAGCCTGGTTCTGTGTGGAACAACATCTGATTAAGAAACTGTGTCACAGCACAACTGTTTCTCTTTGGGGTTTTTTAGCACATCCAGGGGCACAGAAATGTGTGGGAAGAAGGGTCAGCAACATTTGTGTAGCTCAGCCTGAGGTCAGATTATGCCAGCCCAACCCAGGTATCATGTGTTTGAACTAATGTAATTACCACATTATCCCATTATGTCAACAAAAAGAGGTGGCAGAAGCTTATTATCTTGCTGCTGCAATGTTACCCTCCTCCATCTCATTTTCTTTTTCTCAGTAAAGCCTTCGAAAGAGAAATAAATTGATTATCAATTTTTTACTTGCATGCATCTTGGGTTTTAGTCAGTGTGAGCTGATTTTTGTGCTAGAAATGGCTTTGGAATGAGAATGGAGACTTAAAGGCTGCATGCTAAGGACTGATCTTTTTTGGCTTCAGGCACGGATGAGAATTATTACAGCAGACTGTAGAAAAACTAGATTGTTTAGGCCAGTCCAAAGAAGCAATTTATAGCCACTTTGTGAGTTTGTGGTCTCTTGATCACAGACATCGTAACCTGCTGAGATTCTCCAACATTCTCCTTTAAGAAAAGCCAATGAAAGACAAAGTTATGCTTCAATACATGCACCAGGAACTCCCTAAAACCTTACTTCCTCAGACTGAATAAGAATAAGAGCAGAATAACTGATGGTTAATTATCATATCATCAGTCATCATATCCTGATGGCCTGGATCACACACATATTTCGAGGAGGGGAGCTGAAATAATAGAATCAACCAGTGTTCAATACTCAATATTCAAAACCTTTAAGTGACAAGCATCAGTGTGAAGAGCTGACAGTTTCTCTTTCAAGCCTGAGGATTGATTCCTCTCCTAGATTCTTTATCTTCAAATCCTCCCAACAGCCTTTCACCTCATCTTCCTGCTGATGGGTGTTATTTCTAATGTTATTCATTGACTTATTTTGTGGAACATAAAGATATTTTAGTTTTCATGAGTGCTCTGCCTTCTGGGGCCAGATGTTCTTCCTGGCTTTGGAACCTCATAGCCCTTGCTGGACTATGAAAAAGTGGCCAGATGTTACCTAAGGACATTTCCATCTTTTCACTACATATCACCATGAGATGAGAGAGCTCACCCAGTATTCCTTCTCTTCCTGCTAGCTCATCTTCATGTGCTCAGAGAGGTATAAATGATGTTGCATATCCCCTGTTTAGGCCATAGATTTTGTGGCTTCTGTCTTGATAAAACCAGTCCAGGTGGGTTCTTAAAGTTATATCCTCTACAGTTTCTTTCCTAGCAGAGTGGAGGGCTAGGATTTCAGGGCCTGGCCAAACAGTGGTGATAAGAGAAGACAAATTTTCATAACAGTAGATAAACATCTGCCTCCCTGTTAACATAAATTCTCTTCCCTTTCCTCTCTTTCTCTTTTAAATTTAGGGATTCACGTGCCACTGCGAGTAGCAAGAATAAAAGAGAGGAAATCTCACTGTAAATCAGGCTGAAAATAGCATAAAATATTGTTAGAGAAAATCTAGCTAAGTGAAAAGGGAGGGGAATTTTTACTACACTTGAGGATATTAAAAAAATATTCCAGTCAGTTGAATGTAGGTAAATCTCAAGAAATTATAAAAAGCCCAGGGTACATCTCTGCTTTGTGAACAAAACATAAAGGACAGACAACCTTTTCCCAGCCATTGTCTGTTCATTACTGGGCTGAGGAAAAAAAGAGGTTGCAAATTTCTAATCTTTTTCCAGTCCCAGGAATCTGGAATTCTGGACTTGAACAATATAGCCAGGTGGGACTGCCCTGAAAGCTCAAATTATTAAACAATTATGACTATTTAAATTATTAATTAACTAGATTTTGTTGCTTCTTAATTTTTTTTCTGACTCCTGATCTTCTAGCATGTATCCAGATCATTTTTACAAAAGGAAAAGAACTCAAAACAAAATCCAAGACTTTTGCTGATTGCAAACTCTAAACTTGTGAATCTTCATTAACAACATAAAAATATTGCTGTGAGATTCACAGTAAAATCAGAGAAGATTCCTCATTATTCTTTACATACAGTTGAGAGGGATATACGTCAGTAATAATGAAAACAATGAGATGACCAGATGAAGTTAGAGCAAAACAGCTTTTTGTCAGCTTAATAGAAATGAAAATTCCCCAAGGGACCACAGAGAGCACAACTGGCCACCAGTTGCCATGCACCAGTGTGCTGGAGGTCACAACAATTTCCTATACAATATTCCTTTCTTCAAAAATTCCTTCTTCATTCATGCTCAGTGCCTGCTGAAATCACAGTGAGACCTAAACATAAATATAAACATTGTGGGGTTGATATGTGTCATAACTGTCATAAATTATAAGCTAGTCATGTTTTATATGACACCATTTTTAGGAAGAAATGTGTTCTTGGACATTTCCAGTTCTTCCCTGGGAGGTGCTAAATATTATCTGTTTCTTGTGTCTTACCTCTTCCTCTCCAGCAGCAGCTCCTTACCACATGTAAAGGGCCAGATGAAAAAGCAGCAGCAGGACTGTGGAAGCTGCACCTTTTTTAGGGGGATACAGCTGGGGCCAGGTGCTCTCTGCCACCTTCTCCCATATACAAGAAATTATTTTGGTGCTGCCCATCTTGAAAAGTGAGCTGCTGTTTAAATTGCAATTTAAAATAGCCACAAGGAATTAGAAGAAAATAGAAGGGATGGAAGTGAAGGAGGCTGATGGTTGGATTTAGACTGGATGAGTTTGCTGGGCACCAGGTATTGCTGTGGGGGTCTGATCAATAGCAACAACAATAAAACTGAAAGATAATGTGGGGTCTGCCCTGGGAGCAGGGGGAGAAACTTTACAGCATCATATTTTGTAGTAGGAAATACCAGGCACTAGGCATGACCAGACCTGAATGTATCCTCTTTGTAGTTCTCATTTTAATAAAAACCTTTTCTTTAGATAAAATAAATAACAGGGTTATTTTATATAACAATGAGAAATGAGTAACTACATGTTGAATTCAAGACCTGTTCTTCTCCAGCTTGAATTATTGCAGCAATGTGGAATTAGTTTGTAAAACCATGACACTGTGCTGAGAACCATGTGAATAAGATTCTAATGTGATGGTTTAGGATCAAAAATTTAAAGAAAAAAGAAATCTTAGGTTGAGATAATAAAAAAAAAAATCTATTTTTCGGCTTCCACTTCAGAGTTAGATGAAATCTCTGGACTTTTCAGATTTCTTATACAAAAATTAGTCACATTTGATTTCAAAATATGAAATCAACTTCTTTCCTACATAGCTAAAATATTTTGCTTTCTGTATTAATTTATTTCTTCTCCTTTTTCTTTTTGTTACCAAAGGCTATTTACTGGATTGCCACTTACTTATGCTAAATATTTTTACTTAAATGCCAAGTGAGAACTAAAGATCCCCTAAATTTCAGCTGAGTTGTTCATTTTTAAGTTCACAAACTCAAATTACTCTGAGTATGGGTGAAGCTGTGCAGGTTGTGACAAGCTGTGCTTGTGAACCACATCCTGAAAGTATTCTGAGTTTGGAAGTAGGTGGTGAAAATCAGAATCATTGTACAAAACCACTTGAATGAAAGTGTCTCTACGTATTCCTTTCCCCAGGAGCCCAGATTTAGCAGGATATTATCACTGAAGCAATGCAAACTCGGGAATACTCATCCATCACAGCAAACAATAGAAACACCTGCTGAAATCTGTCTCACAACCAGGTTGGTTTTTTGTGGGTTTTTTTTTTGTTTGGTTGTTTGTTTTTGTTTTTTTTCTTATTTTGTTTATTCCCTAAATGAATTTCTAAATCGATGCTTAGCTAATAACCCATCATTAAATCTACAAGCTCATCATTTCAGCTTGTGAATGCTGCTGCTTGGTAAATTAGGCTCTTTTTTCCCAATATTATAACAGTGATAGTGTGCAATAGAACAGGCATTTACCCAATAGCATTCTGCAGAAAGAGAATCCTACACTTTCTGCAGTACATTTTTAATGGCTTTTATTTTCTGAAATCCTTGCTATTGATGGTGAAAGCTGATTTACAGCAGCAACTGACCCTCTTCAGGATTATTGTCAATAAATGTGAAGATGTAATTTGAGTGATAATGAAAGAACATTTTATTGAAAATCTCCAGAGAGTCTGTTTCACAGGATATAATTGGAGAGGGGCTAAGAGTCTCCTGCACCAATTTCCAAGTTTAGCATCTCAGCCATCAAAATGTGTATATTTTAAAACTGTCTAGGGGAAAAAAGCCTGTAATATGATCAATAACAGTATAAGATTAGAATACACCTCTGCAAAAATGGGAACATGGAGGGGACTGGAGAAGAACTCAAATATTTCATTGTCCAAACTCCATCAATTTTGTCAATGTAGTCTTAATTTTCCTTTTCATCCATATATTTGAAACTGCTGGGACAGACCTTCATATTTTGCAAATTGTACAGAGGTACTGACTGGCTTGTTTTCTAGAGATAGAAGATGCTGCCATTTTTATTTTTCAATTTTTATTTTGTTAGAAAAAGCTCCAACAGTTTGTTGGTAGAGTGCAAGTTTTGCTTTCTTCTGACACTTATGTTTCAGGTAATACTGTGAGTATCCAAAACCCTCCTCCTTCTTTTGTGGATCTAAGTTCACATCTGTAAATAAACTGTGTTTTCAACAACTTGCCAGTGTATTTTCAGAGATTATAATGGCAGGGTTGCAAAATTTTCTCTGGTTGTGTGTTTGTTCCCTTGTGCCATTTAATTCTTTAACATTTTGGGCCTAAATGACTTGAGCCTTATTTGTCTCAGAGATGGCCTCATTTCCTTCTTCATTAGTGCTTTGGTCCCAAAAGCTGAAGCTGGGACTCATCATTAAAGAAGACAAGAAATTACTGGCTTTTCACTGAATGGGAATTTCGTGGATGGAATCTCTTTTTCTCCCCTGCTCCAGAATAATTCAAATCAATAGACTGTTAGTCCCATTTCTTTCTTTTAATCTAAGCTTTTGTGAAAGAGTAGAAAGGCTGGTATTTGAGAGTGAGGAGTCCTTTAAATTCCATTTCTCTGCAGATCTGCCTTTTTTTTTTCTGCTGAAAAATCCTTTTAATTATTTTTCAAAATTATGCCAAAGGTACCGAGATTTTTTTACTCATTATCTTAATTTAATCTATTAATAAAAAGTATTTTTCAGTATTATCTTTGATCTTCACTTTACAAAATCTATGCTCTTTAAAACTCTTCCTCTAACGCAGACTGAAAATAAATGAATACTCATATTGCAAGATTAGTGAAATTTTAGAAACTCACCAAGTTTCTAAATGCTGAGTATTATTTTTCCTGGCTGCACAAACCAGATTTTTCTATAATGAAGAGTCTATTCTATTAGAATTTGAATAAGCTGTGATTTTTTGGGGAGGCTTATTAACATTACTAACAGGACCACCTTTTCCATGGTTTTAAAAGGGCACAAGAACAAGTGAGGAACAGATATTTATATTTAACACAAAAATAAATTTCCTCTCTTTATCCTATTATTTTTTTCTCAAAAAAAATAAATTCAAAAAGAATAAAATAAAAATTGCCTTCTGATTTCAGATACACTATCTTCAGTCTTCTAGGCTTAAAGTAAATATTTTTTTTTATTTGTAAGAACAAACTTTCATGTAAGCAAAAAAAAGAAAGTATGCTAAATTATTGTAGCTGACAACATGGAAAGGATTTTGGAGCATATTCTTTTACAAAATAGGCTTACAATTTGCTTTGCTTCAAAGGCTGAAAGCACAGAAAATTATTTGGTTTAAAAGTCAGGTTTTTTCCATATGAAACCTGTCTTTTTTTTTCTTTACTCCACTTACCTGTAGAAAGAGGTGAATGGTTAAAACTGATCTTCCTAAATCATACTAGAACAACCTGAGCACTAAATTCAGATTTAATGATAGTGATATCTCCAAAATTCTGTTTAGACATTGAGAAATAACCCACATTACAGGTGCCTGACACTTAACATCCTGAGAACAGATCTGCTGCTGAGCAAACCTGTGTGAAATGCACACAGTTCAGATAACCTCATTTTGTGCTGCCATTTTTACACAACAGGTAAAGCCACCCTTGTGAATTTACACAAACAGCTGTTTTTCTTAGTGGGTTTTTAATGTTTTTTAGTCATGGGTAGTGAGACAGAGTTATTTTATTTCCCTTTGAGGGTTCCCAACAATGCCTCATAGTCATGGGCTGCTCAAAGCTGTTGGGAGTCCCTACAGTAACCTTTGTAAACATCACATCAGGGCTGCTCATTTTCATCTATATGGTGTTATGTTAGTCTTGTAATGTCTTTCACTACTGAAAATGCATGCATGGCACAATGTTGGGCTTTTCATTCAGTGGTGGTGCTGGTAGGGCTGTTGGTGGGCTTCTTTCCTCCTTCTTTATTATCAAAACATTTAATGGCTGTGGAATACTAACATTGGCAAAAAAATGACCAAAAGCAGTTTGCCAAATGTGAAGCTGGATGGAGAATTAATGTTTGTTGGCTTGATGAGACTGTGAAAAGTTGTCTGGACAGACCATCTGAGCTCATGGGAAAGGGATTTTGAAAAAATGGATTATAAAGGACTCCACTTTAGCAAGAGATATAACATTCACCAAATTATTCAAGCAGAGCCTGCTGAGCTTCAGCAGGACCAGCTTGCTTTACCTTAGTCTTGACTTTATTAGACCTTTTCTGGTTCTTGTAGGAGCCACAATCCAGACAAATCAACTGCAGGTTACTTGGCAGTGAGTGTAATTTGATAACCATTGTTTTAAATCCCTTTCTTATAAAACAGTAAAACATTACCTTGATGTGAAACAGCAATGACCAAACCTCAGTACAGGGAGAAAGGGAAGGAAGAAAAAAATCGTAGTTGTTTTATCATTTCCCTTACATCTGCCATGCTGGGACTGTCTGGACATCCCTTTTGTTGTGATGGATATGACAAAAGTCAAAAATGTGTGACTAATGGTGGTTGTTCTACAAAGAGCTTGGTTTTTAACTGGGCCAAGTTTTCAGAAGAAGCTGGAGCTCAGGACCTCTGACCAACAAACCAATATGATTTTGCAGAAGCCATTTATTGTTTACCTTATGCACTTATTTTTAGATTCTAAAACTGCTGTTCACATGATCACACATCTTTCCATTGGTGCCCCTGTCCTGTCCACTTGCTTTGCACCCACCCCTTGGGGCACAGGACTGGTTACAGTCCAGGTGTTCAGTCACCCTCTGTTATCTGGCTCTTGTGGTCCTGTTTTCTTGCTTTTCAGCCTCTTCCTTCTTATATTTAGAACAGCTTATGTCTCAGCAACCTTGAGAAATTCCAGAGGGTCTGATAAGAAACTCTACAGACAGTTTGGCTGGTGCACACTGTGGCCCAAGCTGTTCACATGCATTGCTACACAATATGAAGGAGGTTTTCAATTTTCTAATGGTTCAAAATGTTAAGTGTATATGGAAAAAAATGAGAGAGCAGGCAAATGCTCACCTACTTGAGCTGCTAAGTGGAGAATTGACACACATGACCCTGGCAAAGCTTCACACAAGAGAAAATTCTGGAATAATAATACTTCTCCTTAGAGGGCAGCATCCTCCATTATTCACCATCCTACATTATAGACAAATGATCTGTGCACCCTTTGGGTGATATTTATATCTGAGGGCTGCTCGGGGTGTTTCTGTCCTGCTTTGTTGAAAGGAATGTGTGAGGGCATCCCGGACCTCCACAGCCTATTTTTATAATATAAATATCACAGGAGACATGAACTTTACACCTGAAATTGTATGACAGGATCACGAAGGCTGAGTGCCTGGAACAAATGAAGGAAGTTACAATATTGTTTTCCAGTTACATCAAATCTTCCCTCCTCAACAAATTCACATTCTTAGTTATACACACACAAATACACATATATTTATATAGTTTAGGCATGAAGCTGAGTGCCAAGTGATTGTTATTGTGGAGATAGAGCCACTATGATTTGCTTTGCTTTTTGGCAATTGCTTTTTGATAATTAGCTTTTTCCAGAATAGTTGGTATGCATGAATGTTTGCTTCTGTATTATTCCCATTGATATTTTGAACCTATTTTGAATTTTTGAGGGAATGCTTAAGTTGTGCCACCAGATAAGTGAAATAGCTGTCCAGTTTTCCTCAGGGTTTCTATACTCTGTAGAGTCAAAACCTTCTCTGAACTCTCCTGCAGAGGTAATTGTGATGGTTTGGCTTTTTTTCCTTCTCTTGATTACGATTTTATGGAGACTAAATAATTAATGTGGCAGGCTGAAAATGTAGATAATAGTGGTGGGACTACTGCCCCCTTATTTTTCATCCCCTTCACTGAAGGATTCCTCTGAAAGGTCAAATAACCTTTTGAATATTTGGATTCTTTTCATACACACGTGTACCTTTGTTTGTTCTTTATTAATGTCTTCAAATATTTAAATATTTGAGTTCTCTTGTGAATACAATATCAATCACTACAGACACACTTTATTTCCTTGTTATCCTCCTCCAAACTTGGTTACATCAGGACACTGTGACAGACTATAGCAGTGAGAGGGAAAATCCCAGCTGCTAAGGAAGCATGTAATCATTGACAAAAGATGAAGAACAGAGAGATCTTTAAACCAAAACAAAATAAAATTTCCAAAGCTGAATAGGATAGGAGTTCAAAGACAGGATGTGATTGCTATAGCTTTTTTTCTGTGCATATTTTAGTTATCAATGGTACTCTTCAAAAGATGTCATTGGGGGATTTTTTTTATTTTTCCACAAGAAAAGATTGATAAATAAGTTGCAGTTATGTTCTCAGAATGAAATGCCATTGCCATTTTTATATTATTAAAAACTGATACCATTATACAATCATGTGTTTCCACATTGTATAGTGAATATCTTCATTTTTAAACCTCTCCCTTTAAAGACTTGGCAAGTAAGGTCAGATGACTCTTAATAGAAATAGAAATGAAAAGCACTACCTCATTGATTTCTTCTCCTCATCCAAAAATGAGATTGGGTTTTTTTTTAAACTCCCTGCCTCATCATGATGATTTCAGATAAGCACCTCCATAATAACAGAGTAGTATGGAGAGGTATAATGCTTCATTTCAACTATATTCTACAGTAAGTTTATCATAGATTCAATTCACTGCCATAAGACTGGCTACAGTTGCTAAGAGGAACTCTCATTGAAAGAATTCATCAGTGCATGGAAGACAGTGAACCAAATTCATCCCTGCTGTAAATCATCCAACTTTATTGGAACTGTCTTAGGAAAAAAAAAAAAAAATTGTCCCACTCCATTTATCCATTACTCTACAGAAGGATGCCTTTCATAAAAGTTATTTTCCTCTTTGTTGCTCTGCTACTTATATATTTCAGTCACTGATTAGGTAAAGTGAATCGTAAAGATGAAGTTGAATATTTGACACCTACTTCATTTATGGAGAAGATCACATGCAAAGGAGAACAGCCCTGAGCATTTTGCTCTAATTGACTCGAGACAAAGTCTAAGCTTTCCCTCAGAGACTGTAAGATAAGGAAATGAAAGCAAAACTTTACAAAAATATTAGTTTAGGAAAGTGCTTCCACCCATTTAATAGAAGCTATGTTTACGCAGCAGCTCTGTTATTCATGGGGCTGAAGTGCTCATAAATAACTGTTCCTCAAAATGTCACTGTCAATGAGGGAAAATTATTGCTCCTGTTCCAGTAATAATGTTAACAGGTTTGATGAACACTACAAGCTGAGATAGTCAGCTAATCATCCCACTTAAAAGAAAAGTATTTGTGCCAAAAAGATGCAGTCCTTGAATTAGTTTCTGACAGTTTGCTCGTCATCTTGGAAAGGGCAAGTTGTAAGAGAGTTTTTCATTCCTTGAATAAATAAAGTCAGCCAGAAGATAAATTCAGAAAGAAATATTTGGTGGTGAGTAGAAGAAAGGCAATTGGTTCCTATTTACCTTGTTTTTAGTAATAACACTGAAAACTAAAATGGACAGAGAGGAAAAGACTACTCTGAAGTGTAAGACAAAGTGCTGATAATCAAATTAGTCCTTCGGTAGACTATAGGTCTATGTCACATTTTGAATTACTTTTAAACTGTGTGCATCTCTAAATTGAGACAGCTTTTATTGATTATAAATATTTTACATAAGAAAAGTCTAAAAATTCAGATCTGGGGTTGTGTTGCTCTGTTCCCTAAACTAATGTCAGTTAAGAACATTTTATTCACTTTGAAATTCTACTTTTACCTACTATTCCCCTTTGATATACAACTTTATACTTACAGAAATCTGTCAGTCATGAAGCACTTAAAAAACTGTCAGAATAAGAGCAAAAAGACAGTGAGCCTTTTTAAAATACACTTGTCACTTGCATGCTATGTAAGGCAAAAGTTCAATTAGCATTTTGCAGTTTGGATTAGTGATGTATTGACAGCACACTGATTACATACTGAGCAAGAGTTCTCATTTTTCCTTCAGCACCCAGCCAGCCTGACTCCTGAATATTGCACAGCATAAAGCACAAATCCATTCATTCAGCAATATTTCAATCCCATATTTTCTGTTCTAATGGAATGAACTTACTTTATTCTTTAAGAAATACATCATTGAAAATTAACTGCTTAAATCAGCAATTAGATTTTTCAATGGCAGAAAATAATCTCCAATATCCATAAAAGATTTCCTTTTTCTCCCCTTCCCTCTGAGATGCTGTGTACTTTATCCTGTAGAGGGTGCAGTGCACAAGAGTTTAGGTGAATGTTCAAGGAAAAAGTGGAGATTAGCTCTGAGAATCCTTTGTGTGGGACCCCATGTAATCAAATGTGATTGATACATCAGTGACCTTCCTCGTGTACAGCCCTGCTTCTGAGCAGTCTTGCTCTTTCTGTGAATCTGGGTTCAGTCAGAGCTGCACCTGCTGCTGGAAAACCTTCTGGAAAAGTCTGTTACACAGAAGGAGAAGGTGGAGGACCCAGGATGACATAAGGCAAAGCCTTTGTCAATAAACTCACCCTAAACCCATTAATATTAAATGGTTCCTTTTGGCTATTTTGTGTAAAAGGTGTGTTCAAATGCTCTGCAAAGCACAGTCTATATTACTTGCCCCTTTTGAAGGCAGGATCTACTGAACACAGAAAAATCTGTCTTTGGAGATTCAGATTTCATAAGATGGGATGTTTCTCTATATTTCATTCCAAATTAAGAAAACAAACAAGAATAAGATGCCATATAAGTTCAACTCATCAGAGAAAGACTGTAGCACAAATAAATCTTGTCCTGCAAGCTTAAGGGGATGGAGGTATTTATTCCATCTTTAGAAGGTCCGAGTAATTTTATCACCCAGCTGGAGAGCAAAAGAAATACAGGAAGGTTGGCTAAATTGAACTGAGGGGAAAATTTATTTTGAATGATGATGCCATCTAAATGACAATACATATTTAGCTGCAGGAGTAGTTTCATGCAAAGTTCTCTCAAGAGAATTGGAAATCTCATGGTGATTAAAATAAACCTTAGATCAGACAACATTTGCGATTTGTTTTTCTCTGACAGGAGAAAATATAAGCAGTCCTACTGCAAATATTTTAACTGGTAGTAGTCCAGAGTAACAGAAGTGATTAAAAAAATAATTCTAGTACCATAATATTTGCTGGAGTGCTTAGTGATATTTGAGTGCTGCATAAGAGAGTCATCATATTGCCTCAGCTTATCCAGAGTATTGTTGGATGAGTGGGGTGGAATATATTGAAATGTTGATCGTGTCACACATTAACGAGCTGTGTATTGACAAGCAGCTTCCATACTCAAGGTGTTGATTTTGATTCCTTGTTAAGCCCTCCCAGTGATTTGTGACTAATCTATATCTAATTTAAAGTCTTCAATAGAATCTCCCACATCTCTATTTTGAAGGCCATCCTCTTTGATAGAAATGCTTCTGAACTTTATTGCCCCCTGATTACAGTTAAGGATGTTATGCACAAGCCTTGAGAGAGCTCGTCTAATGACTTGTAATTAGTTTGATAGCCAGTCCTATTAGGAAATCCACAACATTTTCTTCCCCACCTATTAGTTTTATGATCTGTGACCGCTTCACGGGAATTACAACATGAGAAATTGCAAAAGAAGCGTTAAGATGAAATTGAATAACGTTATTTACTTGTGATTGCAACTGTAATTGTTTAAGTATTGGCAACATGCAGTCTTCAAAAGCCTGACTCTCAGCTGCTGTTTGATGTCGTGATTACCTCACCTTGGGAGTGTGGTACCAATTTTAGTGTTTCTATTTCCCTCATTATTGAATGCAGCTTTGATTAGTGTGAATGGCATTGGCCAAGATACAGAAACACTCAGCTCTCCTTAGAAAAGCTGCAAATTTACCTTTAAAATCCTACAAAAGCTTTGTTTGCAAGAAAAAAATAAATTAAAGAGTCTTTTAAAGCGAACTTTTTTCACAAGATTAAATTCTATATAAATCATAATCAAATTAATATTATAATAGCAAATGCAATAAAAATAAAATATTGAGAGGTATAAAAATATTATAAAAATAGTCTTTTCCCCACAAATTCTGGCAAGATGAGGAAAATATGAGAAAAAGGACAAGTATCTTCGCCCTCCCTTCTGTTTGGAATAAATACTTGAATAACAGAAACTAAGGAAAACCATGGAGATTAAGAAGATGTGGCCCAAAAAACTGAATGGTGTGGCCACTGATCATTATGTGAATGTCTGGCAGGGCCTCAATTCAGAATACAGATCCGAATTTCCATTCAGAAGGTGAATCTGTCTCTTCAGCAATGTGCATGTTGAATTGAGATGGGTGAGAGAATGGGCTGGGATCCCTTAATCTCTCATTTCTACCTGCTGGGAGCTACCAGATCAGAGTCTGTCTTCCCCCAGCAAACAGCAATTGTTTTATACAAAGTGAAAGGGATTCAGAGAGCAGCACTGGCAGACACTCAGAGCTGGCTGGCCTCACTCCTGCAAGAAACCTCAAGTCCATCCCCCTAACTGGAAAAGGAAGAGAGAAATGAAAGCTTGAATGCCTTTTTTGCTTTTTCTTTTTGTTTTCCTTCAGTTTTACCATGTGGCCTGGTAAGTGGTTGGTTTGGCAGCAAATCTGCAAGGCTTGCTGAGGCTTAGGTGTGAGAACAGCGCCATGAGAAACACCTAAGAAAATATTAAGTAACGAAAAATATTGGATGCTTAAAGGACTTAATAGAAATTTCTCCAACATAAATGTGGATGGATTACAATTTGAGCATGTACATTTAGGCAGCTGTAGGCAGCAAAAGAACTCCCTGCAAATCTTACACGGAGTGTCTCTGAGCAAAATTTGATATACTAGATCTTGATGACAGAGCAGGGGGATACAGATGGTAGATTTCTTCTCACTCAAAAAACCAGGAGAGAAAAAAGGTCCCAAAACTTTATTACTATTTTATTCCTGAGCAATATACATAATATTTTATCCATGTAAAAATACCTTAAATTTTCATATAGATTGGCGGTGTTAATAAGGTGCTAGAATGTTGGCTAGAGTAAAGCAAAGTATTTGTTAAAATGCTAATTGATTCCTTTGAGAAAAAAAAAAAACAAACAAAAAACCAAAAACAATAAATAAAAACAAAACCACAACCAAGGAGTCAATATATCTGAGGAGTGCTCAGTATTTCTGTGTGTGAGCCACAGTAAGAGGATTCACAGGAATTCACAGGGGAAGCTTTGAAGCCCTGTGCTCCAGGTGACATTCCCTCAGGGGACTGCCAGTTCCTGCTGGAGTAGTGAGGATATGAGAACAAGCTCTACAACAACCTTAGTAGCTGTCTTAAGTTAGCTGTGTGAAATATTCCTCATAATGTATTTTGCAAACTGTTGCCAAAAGTAAGCAGAGGTTTTTGCTTTGCTGAATAAAATTACATTATTTATGTTTTGGTTTTTTTTTTTTATCTTCCCATATTCTTTCATGATTAATTATTTTTGAGGAAAATACCCATGATGCCTTAGAGAAGGTAACATTTCTCTGTGAAGAGAGGAAGCAGAAAGCTCCCACACTCTACAAAGGGCATATGAAATGTCACAGTTAAACCTGTCCAATGCAAATTTTAGTGGGGTGACCCTGGCTGGATCCACAAAAGTCTCTCCATCACTCCCCTCCACAGCTGGACAGGGGTGAGAATCTATAAGAAAATATTAATGGGCTGAGATAAGGACAGAGAGAGAGCATTCACCAAATACTGTCATGGGCAAACCAGACTCAAATTAGATAAGATATTAATTGAATTTCTTGCTAGCTAAATCAGAGGAGGATAATAAGAAGTAAAATAAGACCTTAAAAACATTTCCCTCCCCCCCCCCCCCATTCCTTCTTTGCTCTACCTCCTCCCCTCCAGCAGTACAGGGAGACGGGAATGGGGGTTACAGCCCCATTACAGTTTAGACTTGTAATCTTGTAACCAATTACACAAATTAAAAGAAACAGGTGGAAAACAATTATTGCAGCAATTTCCTATATTAATGCATTGTCATTTTTCTTCTAGTGTGTCTTACTGATCTACTGGATAAACAGACATCTGCAAGGTTAAAAATAGAAAATAGATAAAATATAAAATAGAAAATTAGATAAATAAAAGGAAAAATTAAATGGTTCTGTGCTTTGGAGAAACAGTGGTTTCAGTGCTCCTAGGCTAAGGAAGTTGCTTGGTTTTAAAGCCAGAAATTCTCAGGAGTTCATCTCTCAGAGGAAACAGGTAAAGGGTTTTCACAAGGCAAAGACTGAACATTCAGGACATGAAAGGGGACCATCACCTTACAGGAGACCCACTGTCCTTCACTCCCAGTGCCCACTGCTTCTGAGGGCTCAGGCACACACATCCACTGACTTTCTTGTCCCTGGAGACTCCTTCTGTGAAAGTGCTGGTGTCCTCTGACAGCCAGAGCCAGGCCACTCAGCTTCAGGCAAGCCAAGGAGACAGAGCTTGCTGTCCAGCTGGACAACGTCCCCACACAGCTCCAGTGATGGAAACTGCCAGGAGCATAAGGACACCACACTATGCAGTGACTTTATTGTCACAAAACATGAGAGCAGAAGATGTCAAGAGAAATAAGCTTTTGTAAAAGGTTATATGTCCTCTTCAGGGTGTAGATGTGTCTGGTAAAAATTGTCTCTCTGTAGTAGCTTGTGAATTTTCAAGAAGTGCAACTATCCTGCACAGCTCTGACATTTATTCTACAACTCCATAAGAGAATTTAAAGCCAGACTGATTAGGCCATGTCTGGATTTGCCACTGTCTTAACCTAACCCCATTGTTCTGCCTGAAAGAAGTGTTAAGACAGTGTTAAGACTCTATATTTTCTTAGAAGCAATATTGAGTTGTGTAGCTCAGAAACAGAAAAGAATAATTTCTCCATTTCTTCAGGATTTCTTGGTGCCCCATGTCCCTGTGGCAACTGAGCTGCTGGGTTAATGGAATTTCTCCTCTGCTGAGATATATGAGTCCTAGACATAAGAGCCCTGCCTTCTGTATTATCCATCCATCCATCCATCCATCCAGCCATCCATCCATCATCCATCCACCCACCCATCCATCCATCATCCATCCATCCATCCATCCATCCCTCCATCCAGCCATCCATCCATCCATCCATCCATCCCTCCATCCATCCCTCCATCCATCATCCATCCATCCATCCATCATCCATCCATCATCCATCCATCCATCCATCCATCCATCCATC